>NC_092379.1:97456614-98656614 GCF_030028105.1 Mobula birostris
CCCGGAATACATCCAGTAACTACTTCTCCCCGGAATACTTCCAGTAACTCCATCCCTCCGGAATACATCCAGTAACTCCATCTCCTCGGAATGCATCCAGTAACACCATCCCCCCGAAATACATCCAGTAACTCCATCTCCCACGGAATACATCCAATAACACCATCCGCCCGGAATACATCCAGTAACTCCATCCCCCCCTGAATACATCCAGTAACTCCATCCCCCTGGAATAATCCAGTATCTCCTGAATACATCCAGTAACTCCATCTCCCCAGTATACATCCATTAACTCCATCCCCCCGGAATACATCCAGTAAATCCATCCCCCCGGAATACATCCAGAAACTCCATCTCCGCGGAATACTTGCAGTAACTCCATCTCCTCGGAATACATACAGTAACTCCCTCAACCCAGAATACATCCAATAATTCCATCTCCTCGGAATACATCCAGTAACACTATCCACCTGAATACATCCAGTAACTACTGAATACATCCAATAACTCCATCCCCCGCGGAATACATCCAGTAACTCGATCCGCCCGGAATACATCCAGTAACTCCATCCCCCCAGAATACATCCAGTAACACCAGCCCCCTGGAATACATCCAGTAACTCCATCCCCCTGGAATATATCCAGGAACTCCATTTCCTCGGAATACCTCCAGTAACTCCATCACCCCAGAATACATCCAGAAAGTCCATCTCCCTGGAATACATCCAGTAATTCCATCCCCCGAGAATACATGCAATAACTCCATCCCCCTGGAATACATCCAGTAACACCATCCCCCTGGAATACATCCTGTAACTCCATCACCTCAGAGTACATCCAGCAACTCCATCCCCATCATAATATATCCAATAACTCCATCCCCCGTAATACATCCAGTAACTCCATCTCCTCAGACTACATCTAGTAACTCCATCCCCCCGGATTACATCCATTAACTACATCTCCCTCAGAATACATCCAGAAAGTCCATCTCCTCGGAATACATCCAGTAACTCCATCCCCCGAGAATACATGCAATAACTCCATCCCGCTGGAATACATCCAGTAACACCATCCCCCCGGAATACATCCAGTAACTCCATCCCCCCGGAATACATTTTGTAACTCCATGCCCTCTGAATACATCCAGGAACTACGTCCCCCTGCGGAATACATCCAGGAACTCCATCCCCCTGGAATACATACATTAACTCCATCTCCTCGGAATACATCCAGAAACTCCATCCCGCCGGAATACATCCAGTAACTCCATCTCCCTAGAATAAATCCAGTAACTCCATCTCCTCGGAATACATTAGGTAACACCATCTCCCCGGAATACTTCCAGTAACTCCATCCACCTCAGAATACATCCAGTAACTCCATCTCCACGGAATACATCCAGTAACTCCATCTCCACGGAGTACATCCAGTAACTCCATCTCCTCGGAATACATACAGTAACTCAATCCCCGCAGAATACATCCATAACTCCATCCCCCCGGAATACATCCAGTAACACCATCCCCCCGAAATACATCCAGTAATCCATCTCCCACGGAATACATCCAATAACACCATCCGCCCGGAATACATCCAGTAACTCCATCCCCCCGGAATACATACAGTAACTCCATCCCCCTGTATTACATCCAGTAAATCAATCCACCTGGGAATACATCCAGTAACTACATCTCCCCGGAATACATCCAGTAACACTATCTCCCCGGAATACATCCAGTAACTCCATCCCCCTGGAATAATCCAGTATCTCCTGAATACATCCAGTAACTCCATCTCCCCAGTATACATCCATTAACTCCATCCCCCCGGAATACATCCAGTAACTCCATCCCCCCGGAATACATCCAGTAACTCCATCCACCTCAGAATACATCCAGTAACTCCATCTCCACGGAAAACATCCAGTAACTCCATCTCCACGGAGTACATCCAGTAACTCCATCTCCTCGGAATACATACAGTAACTCAATCCCCGCAGAATACATCCATAACTCCATCCCCCCGGAATACATCCAGTAACTCCACCTCCCCAGAATACATCCAGTAACACCAGCCCCCTGGAATACATCCAGTAACTCAATCCCCCTGGAATATATCCAGGAACTCCATCTCCTCTGAATACACCCTGTAACTCCATCACCCCAGAATACATCCAGAAAGTCCATCTCCCCGGAATACATCCAGTAACTCCATCCCCCGAGAATACATGCAATAACTCCATCCCCCTGGAATACATCCAGTAACGCCATCTCCTCAGACTACATCTAGTAACTCCATCCCCCCGGAATACATCCAGTAACTCCATCCACTTCAAAATATATCCAGTAACTCCAGCCCCCAAGAATACATCCAGTAACTCCATCTCCCTGGAATATATCTAGTAACTCCATCCCCCCGGAAAACATCCAGTATCTCCATCCCCCGGAATACATCCAGTAACTCCATCTCCCACGGAATACATCCAGTAACTCCATCCCCCCAGAATACATCCAGTAACTCCATCTCCTCGGAATACATCCAGTAACTCCCTCCCCCCGGAATACCTCCAGTAACTCCATCCCCCTGGAATACATCCAGTAACTCCATCCACCTGGGAATACATTCAGCAACTACATCTCCCCGGAATACATCCAGTAACTCTATCTCCCCGGAATACACCCAGCAACTCCATCACCCTGGAAGAATCCAGTAACGCCTCAATACATCCAGTAATTCCATCCCCCCGGAATACATCCAGTAACTCCATCTCCACGGAAAACATCCAGTAACTCCAACTCCTCGGAATACATACAGTAACTCCATCCACCCAGAACACATCCAGTAATTCCATCTCCTCGGAATACATCCAGTAACTCTATCCACCTCAATACATCTAGTAACTACTGAATACATCCAATAACTCCATCCCCCTCGGAATAAATCCAGTCACTCCATCCCCCCAGAATGCGTCCATTAACTCCATCCCCCCGGAATACATCCAGAAACTCCATCTTCCCGGAATACAACCAGTAACTCCTGAATACATCCAGTAACTTCATCTCCCCAGAATACATCCATTAACACCATCCCCCCGGAATACATACAGCAACTCAGTCCCCCTGGAATACATCCAGTAACTCCATCTCCCCAGAATACATCCAGTAATTCCTGATTACATCCAAGTAACTCCATCTCCCCAGTATACATCCAGTAACAGCATCCCTCCGGAATACATCCAGTAACTCCATCTCCCCGGAATACATCCAGTAACTCCATCTCCCCAGTATACATCCAGTAAGTCCATTCCCCCGGAATAAATCCAGTAACTCCATCACCCTCGGAATACATCCAGTAAATCCATCCCCTTGGAATACATCGTGTAACTCTATCTCCCCAGTATACATGCAGTAATTACCGAATACATCCAGTAACTCCATCTCCTCGGAATACATCCAGTAACTCCATCTCCCCGGAATAGGTACAGCAACTCCATCCCCCTGGAATACATCCAGTAACTCCATCTCCCCAGAATACATCCAGTAATTCCTGATTACATCCAGTAACTCCATCACCCTAGTATACATCCAGTAACTGCATCCCCCCGGAATACATCCAGCAACTCCATCTCCCCGGAATACATCCAGTAACTACTGAATACATCCAATAACATCATCCCCCTCGGAATACATCCAGTAACTCCATCCCCCCGGAATACATCCAGTAACTCCATCCCCCTGGAATAGATCCAGTAACTGCATCTCCCCGGAATACATCCAGTAACTACTTCTCCCCGGAATACTTCCAGTAACTCCATCCCCCCGGAATACATCCAGTAACTCCATCTCCTCGGAATGCATCCAGTAACACCATCCCCCCGAAATACATCCAGTAACTCCATCTCCCACGGAATACATCCAATAACACCATCCGCCCGGAATACATCCAGTAACTCCATCCCCCGCTGAATACATTCAGTAACTCCATCCCCCTGGAATAATCCAGTATCTCCTGAATACATCCAGTAACTCCATCTCCCCAGTATACATCCATTAACTCCATCCCCCCGGAATACATCCAGTAACTCCATCCCCCCGGAATACATCCAGAAACTCCATCTCCACGGAATACATGCAGTAACTCCATCTCCTCGGAATACATAAAGTAACTCCCTCAACCCAGAATACATCCAATAATTCCATCTCCTCGGAATACATCCAGTAACACTATCCACCTGAATACATCCAGTAACTACTGAATACATCCAATAACTCCATCCCCCGCGGAATACATCCAGTAACTCGATCCGCCCGGAATACATCCAGTAACTCCATCCCCCCAGAATACATCCAGTAACACCAGCCCCCTGGAATACATCCAGTAACTCCATCCCCCTGGAATATATCCAGGAACTCCATTTCCTCGGAATACCTCCAGTAACTCAATCACCCCAGAATACATCCAGAAAGTCCATCTCCCTGGAATACATCCAGTAATTCCATCCCCCGAGAATACATGCAATAACTCCATCCCCCTGGAATACATCCAGTAACACCATCCCCCCGGAATACATCCTGGAACTTCATCACCTCAGAGTACATCCAGCAACTCCATCCCCATCATAATATATCCAATAACTCCATCCTCCGTAATACATCCAGTAACTCCATCTCCTCAGACTACATCTAGTAACTCCATCCCCCCGGAATACATCCATTAACTACAACTCCCTCAGAATACATCCAGAAAGTCCATCTCCCCGGAATACATCCAATAACACCATCCGCCCGGAATACATCCAGTAACTCCATCCCCCCGGAATACATCCAGTAACTCCATCCCCCTGTATTACATCCAGTAAATCAATCCACCTGGGAATACATCCAGTAACTACATCTCCCCGGAATACATCCAGTAACACTATCTCCCCGGAATACATCCAGTAACTCCATCCCCCTGGAATAATCCAGTATCTCCTGAATACATCCAGTAACTCCATCTCCCCAGTATACATCCATTAACTCCATCCCCCCGGAATACATCCAGTAACTCCATCCCCCCGGAATACATCCAGTAACTCCATCCTCCTGGAATACATCCCGTAACTCCATCCCCTTGGAATACATCCTGTAACTCTATCTCCCCGGAATACATCCAGTTACTCCATTGACCCGGAATACATCCAGTATCTCCATCTCCCCAGAATACATCCAGAAACCCCATCTCCCCAGAATACATCCAGTAAATCCATCCCCCCTAAATACATCCAGTAACTCCATCTCCCTGGAATACATCCAGTAACCCCATTTCCTCGGAATGCATCCAGTAACTTCATCCCCCCGGAATACATACAGTAACTCCATCCCCCTGTATTACATCCAGTAACTCCATCCACCTGGGAATACATCCAGTAACTACATCTCCCCGGAATACATCCAGTAACACTATCTCCCCGGAATACATCCAGTAACTCCATCCCCCTGGAATAATCCAGTAACTCCTGAATACATCCAGTAACTCCATCTCCCCAGTATACATCCATTAACTCCATCTCCCCGGAATACATCCAGTAATTCCATCCCCCGAGAATACATGCAATAACTCCATCCCCCTGGAATACATCCAGTAACACCATCCCCCCGGAATACATCCTGTAACTCCATCTCCTCAGAATACATCCAGCAACTCCATCCCCATCAGAATACATCCAATAACTCCATCCCCCGTAATACATCCAGTAACTCCATCTCCTCAGACTACATCTAGTAACTCCATCCCCACGGAATACATCCATTAACTACATCTCCCTCAGAATACATCCAGGAACTCCATCCCCCTGGAATACATCCATTAACTCCATCTCCTCGGAATACATCCAGTAACTCCATCCCGCCGGAATACATCCAGTAACTCCATCTCCCTAGAATAAATCCAGTAACTCCATCTCCTCGGAATACATTAGGTAACACCATCTCCCCGGAATACTTCCAGTAACTCCATCCACCTCAGAATACATCCAGTAACTCCATCTCCACGGAATACATCCAGTAACTCCATCTCCACGGAGTACATCTAGTAACTCCATCTCCTCGGAATACATACAGTAACTCAATCCCCGCAGAATACATCCATAACTCCATCCCCCCGGAATACATCCAGTAACTCCACCTCCCCAGAATACATCCAGTAACACCAGCCCCCTGGAATACATCCAGTAACTCAATCCCCCTGGAATATATCCAGGAACTCCATCTCCTCGGAATACACCCTGTAACTCCATCACCCCAGAATACATCCAGAAAGTCCATCTCCCCGGAATACATCCAGAAACTCCATTCCCCGAGAATACATGCAATAACTCCATCCCCCTGGAATACAACCAGTAACGCCATCTCCTCAGACTACATCTAGTAACTCCATCCCCCCGGAATACATCCAGTAACTCCATCCACTTCAACATATATCCAGTAACTCCAGCCCCCAAGAATACATCCAGTAACTCCATCTCCCTGGAATATATCTAGTAACTCCATCTCCCACGGAATACATCCAGTAACTCCATCCCCCCAGAATACATCCAGTAACTCCATCTCCTCGGAATACATCCAGTAACTCCCTCCCCCCGGAATACCTCCAGTAACTCCATCCCCCTGGAATAGATCCAGTAACTCCATCCACATGGGAATACATCCAGCAACTACATCTCCCCGGAATACACCCAGCAACTCCATCACCCTGGAAGAATCCAGTAACGCCTCAATACATCCAGTAATTCCATCCCCCCGGAATACATCCAGTAACTCCATCTCCACGGAAAACATCCAGTAACTCCAACTCCTCGGAATACATACAGTAACTCCATCCACCCAGAACACATCCAGTAATTCCATCTCCTCGGAATACATCCAGTAACTCTATCCACCTCAATACATCTAGTAACTACTGAATACATCCAATAACTCCATCCCCCTCGGAATAAATCCAGTAACTCCATCCCCCCAGAATGCGTCCATTAACTCCATCCCCCCGGAATGCATCCAGAAACTCCATCTTCCCGGAATACAACCAGTAACTCCTGAATACATTCAGTAACTTCATCTCCCCAGAATACATCCATTAACTCCATCCCCCCGGAATACATACAGCAACTCAGTCCCCCTGGAATACATCCAGTAACTCCATCTCCCCAGTATACATCCAGTAACAGCATCCCTCCGGAATACATCCAGTAACTCCATCTCCCCGGAATACATCCAGTAACTCCATCTCCCCAGTATACATCCAGTAAGTCCATTCCCCCGGAATAAATCCAGTAACTCCATCACCCTCGGAATACATCCAGTAAATCCATCCCCTTGGAATACATCGTGTAACTCTATCTCCCCAGTATACATGCAGTAATTACCGAATACATCCAGTAACTCCATCTCCTCGGAATACATCCAGTAACTCCATCCCCCCGGAATACATACAGCAACTCCATCCCCCTGGAATACATCCAGTAACTCCATCTCCCCAGAATACATCCAGTAATTCCTGATTACATCCAGTAACTCCATCTCCCTAGTATACATCCAGTAACTGGATCCCCCCGGAATACATCCAGCAACTCCATCTCCCCGGAATACATCCAGTAACTACTGAATACATCCAATAACATCATCCCCCTCGGAATACATCCAGTAACTCCATCTCCCCGGAATACATCCAGTAACTCCATCCCCCTGGAATAGATCCAGTAACTGCATCTCCCCGGAATACATCCAGTAACTACTTCTCCCCGCAATACTTCCAGTAACTCCATCCCCCCGGAATACATCCAGTAACTCCATCTCCTCGGAATGCATCCAGTAACACCATCCCCCCGAAATACATCCAGTAACTCCATCTCCCACGGAATACATCCAATAACACCATCCGCCCGGAATACATCCAGTAACTCCATCCCCCCCTGAATACATCCAGTAACTCCATCCCCCTGGAATAATCCAGTATCTCCTGAATACATCCAGTAACTCCATCTCCCCAGAATACATCCAGTAATTCCTGATTACATCCAAGTAACTCCATCTCCCCAGTATACATCCAGTAACAGCATCCCTCCGGAATACATCCAGTAACTCCATCTCCCCGGAATACATCCAGTAACTCCATCTCCCCAGTATACATCCAGTAAGTCCATTCCCCCGGAATAAATCCAGTAACTCCATCACCCTCGGAATACATCCAGTAAATCCATCCCCTTGGAATACATCGTGTAACTCTATCTCCCCAGTATACATGCAGTAATTACCGAATACATCCAGTAACTCCATCTCCTCGGAATACATCCAGTAACTCCATCCCCCCGGAATACATACAGCAACTCCATCCCCCTGGAATACATCCAGTAACTCCATCTCCCCAGAATACATCCAGTAATTCCTGATTACATCCAGTAACTCCATCTCCCCAGTATACATCCAGTAACTGCATCCCCCCGGAATACATCCAGCAACTCCATCTCCCCGGAATACATCCAGTAACTACTGAATACATCCAATAACATCATCCACCTCGGAATACATCCAGTAACTCCATCCCCCCGGAATACATCCAGTAACTCCATCCCCCTGGAATAGATCCAGTAACTGCATCTCCCCGGAATACATCCAGTAACTACTTCTCCCCGGAATACTTCCAGTAACTCCATCCCCCCGGAATACATCCAGTAACTCCATCTCCTCGGAATGCATCCAGTAACACCATCCCCCCGAAATACATCCAGTAACTCCATCTCCCACGGAATACATCCAATAACACCATCCGCGCGGAATACATCCAGTAACTCCATCCCCCCGGAATACATCCAGTAACTCCAGCCCCCTGTATTACATCCAGTAAATCAATCCACCTGGGAATACAGCCAGTAACTACATCTCCCCGGAATACATCCAGTAACACTATCTCCCCGGAATACATCCAGTAACTCCATCCCCCTGGAATAATCCAGTATCTCCTGAATACATCCAGTAACTCCATCTCCCCAGTATACATCCATTAACTCCATCCCCCCGGAATACATCCAGTAACTCCATCCCCCCGGAATACATCCAGAAACTCCATCTCCACGGAATACATGCAGTAACTCCATCTCCTCGGAATACATACAGTAACTCCCTCAACCCAGAATACATCCAATAATTCCATCTCCTCGGAATACATCCAGTAACACTATCCACCTGAATACATCCAGTAACTACTGAATACATCCAATAACTCCATCCCCCGCGGAATACATCCAGTAACTCCATTGACCCGGAATACATCCAGTATCTCCATCTCCCCAGAATACATCCAGAAACCCCATCTCCCCAGAATACATCCAGTAAATCCATCCCCCCTAAATACATCCAGTAACTCCATCTCCCTGGAATACATCCAGTAACCCCATTTCCTCGGAATGCATCCAGTAACTTCATCCCCCCGGAATACATACAGTAACTCCATCCCCCTGTATTACATCCAGTAACTCCATCCACCTGGGAATACATCCAGTAACTACATCTCCCCGGAATACATCCAGTAACACTATCTCCCCGGAATACATCCAGTAACTCCATCCCCCTGGAATAATCCAGTAACTCCTGAATACATCCAGTAACTCCATCTCCCCAGTATACATCCATTAACTCCATCTCCCCGGAATACATCCAGTAATTCCATCCCCCGAGAATACATGCAATAACTCCATCCCCTTGGAATACATCCAGTAACACCATCCCCCCGGAATACATCCTGTAACTCCATCTCCTCAGAATACATCCAGCAACTCCATCCCCATCAGAATACATCCAATAACTCCATCCCCCGTAATACATCCAGTAACTCCATCTCCTCAGACTACATCTAGTAACTCCATCCCCACGGAATACATCCATTAACTACATCTCCCTCAGAATACATCCAGGAACTCCATCCCCCTGGAATACATCCATTAACTCCATCTCCTCGGAATACATCCAGTAACTCCATCCCGCCGGAATACATCCAGTAACTCCATCTCCCTAGAATAAATCCAGTAACTCCATCTCCTCGGAATACATTAGGTAACACCATCTCCCCGGAATACTTCCAGTAACTCCATCCACCTCAGAATACATCCAGTAACTCCATCTCCACGGAATACATCCAGTAACTCCATCTCCACGGAGTACATCTAGTAACTCCATCTCCTCGGAATACATACAGTAACTCAATCCCCGCAGAATACATCCATAACTCCATCCCCCCGGAATACATCCAGTAACTCCACCTCCCCAGAATACATCCAGTAACACCAGCCCCCTGGAATACATCCAGTAACTCAATCCCCCTGGAATATATCCAGGAACTCCATCTCCTCGGAATACACCCTGTAACTCCATCACCCCAGAATACATCCAGAAAGTCCATCTCCCCGGAATACATCCAGAAACTCCATTCCCCGAGAATACATGCAATAACTCCATCCCCCTGGAATACAACCAGTAACGCCATCTCCTCAGACTACATCTAGTAACTCCATCCCCCCGGAATACATCCAGTAACTCCATCCACTTCAACATATATCCAGTAACTCCAGCCCCCAAGAATACATCCAGTAACTCCATCTCCCTGGAATATATCTAGTAACTCCATCTCCCACGGAATACATCCAGTAACTCCATCCCCCCAGAATACATCCAGTAACTCCATCTCCTCGGAATACATCCAGTAACTCCCTCCCCCCGGAATACCTCCAGTAACTCCATCCCCCTGGAATAGATCCAGTAACTCCATCCACCTGGGAATACATCCAGCAACTACATCTCCCCGGAATACACCCAGCAACTCCATCACCCTGGAAGAATCCAGTAACGCCTCAATACATCCAGTAATTCCATCCCCCCGGAATACATCCAGTAACTCCATCTCCACGGAAAACATCCAGTAACTCCAACTCCTCGGAATACATACAGTAACTCCATCCACCCAGAACACATCCAGTAATTCCATCTCCTCGGAATACATCCAGTAACTCTATCCACCTCAATACATCTAGTAACTACTGAATACATCCAATAACTCCATCCCCCTCGGAATAAATCCAGTAACTCCATCCCCCCAGAATGCGTCCATTAACTCCATCCCCCCGGAATGCATCCAGAAACTCCATCTTCCCGGAATACAACCAGTAACTCCTGAATACATTCAGTAACTTCATCTCCCCAGAATACATCCATTAACTCCATCCCCCCGGAATACATACAGCAACTCAGTCCCCCTGGAATACATCCAGTAACTCCATCTCCCCAGTATACATCCAGTAACAGCATCCCTCCGGAATACATCCAGTAACTCCATCTCCCCGGAATACATCCAGTAACTCCATCTCCCCAGTATACATCCAGTAAGTCCATTCCCCCGGAATAAATCCAGTAACTCCATCACCCTCGGAATACATCCAGTAAATCCATCCCCTTGGAATACATCGTGTAACTCTATCTCCCCAGTATACATGCAGTAATTACCGAATACATCCAGTAACTCCATCTCCTCGGAATACATCCAGTAACTCCATCCCCCCGGAATACATACAGCAACTCCATCCCCCTGGAATACATCCAGTAACTCCATCTCCCCAGAATACATCCAGTAATTCCTGATTACATCCAGTAACTCCATCTCCCTAGTATACATCCAGTAACTGGATCCCCCCGGAATACATCCAGCAACTCCATCTCCCCGGAATACATCCAGTAACTACTGAATACATCCAATAACATCATCCCCCTCGGAATACATCCAGTAACTCCATCCCCCCGGAATACATCCAGTAACTCCATCCCCCTGGAATAGATCCAGTAACTGCATCTCCCCGGAATACATCCAGTAACTACTTCTCCCCGCAATACTTCCAGTAACTCCATCCCCCCGGAATACATCCAGTAACTCCATCTCCTCGGAATGCATCCAGTAACACCATCCCCCCGAAATACATCCAGTAACTCCATCTCCCACGGAATACATCCAATAACACCATCCGCCCGGAATACATCCAGTAACTCCATCCCCCCCTGAATACATCCAGTAACTCCATCCCCCTGGAATAATCCAGTATCTCCTGAATACATCCAGTAACTCCATCTCCCCAGAATACATCCAGTAATTCCTGATTACATCCAAGTAACTCCATCTCCCCAGTATACATCCAGTAACAGCATCCCTCCGGAATACATCCAGTAACTCCATCTCCCCGGAATACATCCAGTAACTCCATCTCCCCAGTATACATCCAGTAAGTCCATTCCCCCGGAATAAATCCAGTAACTCCATCACCCTCGGAATACATCCAGTAAATCCATCCCCTTGGAATACATCGTGTAACTCTATCTCCCCAGTATACATGCAGTAATTACCGAATACATCCAGTAACTCCATCTCCTCGGAATACATCCAGTAACTCCATCCCCCCGGAATACATACAGCAACTCCATCCCCCTGGAATACATCCAGTAACTCCATCTCCCCAGAATACATCCAGTAATTCCTGATTACATCCAGTAACTCCATCTCCCCAGTATACATCCAGTAACTGCATCCCCCCGGAATACATCCAGCAACTCCATCTCCCCGGAATACATCCAGTAACTACTGAATACATCCAATAACATCATCCACCTCGGAATACATCCAGTAACTCCATCCCCCCGGAATACATCCAGTAACTCCATCCCCCTGGAATAGATCCAGTAACTGCATCTCCCCGGAATACATCCAGTAACTACTTCTCCCCGGAATACTTCCAGTAACTCCATCCCCCCGGAATACATCCAGTAACTCCATCTCCTCGGAATGCATCCAGTAACACCATCCCCCCGAAATACATCCAGTAACTCCATCTCCCACGGAATACATCCAATAACACCATCCGCGCGGAATACATCCAGTAACTCCATCCCCCCGGAATACATCCAGTAACTCCAGCCCCCTGTATTACATCCAGTAAATCAATCCACCTGGGAATACAGCCAGTAACTACATCTCCCCGGAATACATCCAGTAACACTATCTCCCCGGAATACATCCAGTAACTCCATCCCCCTGGAATAATCCAGTATCTCCTGAATACATCCAGTAACTCCATCTCCCCAGTATACATCCATTAACTCCATCCCCCCGGAATACATCCAGTAACTCCATCCCCCCGGAATACATCCAGAAACTCCATCTCCACGGAATACATGCAGTAACTCCATCTCCTCGGAATACATACAGTAACTCCCTCAACCCAGAATACATCCAATAATTCCATCTCCTCGGAATACATCCAGTAACACTATCCACCTGAATACATCCAGTAACTACTGAATACATCCAATAACTCCATCCCCCGCGGAATACATCCAGTAACTCGATCTGCCCGGAATACATCCAGTAACTCCATCCCCCCAGAATACATCCAGTAACACCAGCCCCCTGGAATACATCCAGTAACTCCATCCCCCTGGAATATATCCAGGAACTCCATTTCCTCGGAATACATCCAGTAACTCCTTCACCCCAGAATACATCCAGAAAGTCCATCTCCCCGGAATACATCCAGTAATTCCATCCCCTGAGAATACATGCAATAAGTCCATCCCCCTGGAATACATCCAGTAACACCATCCCCCCGGAATACATCCTGTAACTCCATCTCCTCAGAATACATCCAGCAACTCCATCCCCATCATAATATATCCAATAACTCCATCCCCCGTAATACATCCAGTAACTCCATCTCCTCAGACTACATCTAGTAACTCCATCCCCCCGGAATACATCCATTAACTACATCTCCCTCAGAATACATCCAGAAAGTCCATCTCCTCGGAATACATCCAGTAACTCCATCCCCCGTGAATACATGCAATAACTCCATCCCCCTGGAATACATCCAGTAACACCATCCCCCCGGAATACATCCAGTAACTCCATCCCCCCGGAATACATCTTGTAACTCCATGCCCTCTGAATACATCCAGGAACTACATCCCCCTGCGGAATACATCCAGGAACTCCATCCCCCTGGAATACATACATTAACTCCATCTCCTCGGAATACATCCAGAAACTCCATCCCGCCGGAATACATCCAGTAATTCCTTCTCCCTAGAATAAATCCAGTAACTCCATCTCCTCGGAATACATTAGGTAACACCATCTCCCCGGAATACTTCCAGTAACTCCATCCACCTCAGAATACATCCAGTAACTCCATCTCCACGGAATACATCCAGTAACTTCATCTCCACGGAGTACATCCAGTAACTCCATCTCCCACGGAATACATCCAATAACACCATCCGCCCGGAATACATCCAGTAACTCCATCCCCCCGGAATACATCCAGTAACTCCATCCCCCTGTATTACATCCAGTAAATCAATCCACCTGGGAATACATCCAGTAACTACATCTCCCCGGAATACATCCAGTAACACTATCTCCCCGGAATACATCCAGTAACTCCATCCCCCTGGAATAATCCAGTATCTCCTGAATACATCCAGTAACTCCATCTCCCCAGTATACATCCATTAACTCCATCCCCCCGGAATACATCCAGTAACTCTATCCCCCCGGAATACATCCAGTAACTCCATCCTCCTGGAATACATCCCGTAACTCCATCCGCTTGGAATACATCCTGTAACTCTATCTCCCCGGAATACATCCAGTTACTCCATTCACCCGGAATACATCCAGTAACTCCATGTCCCCAGAATACATCCAGTAACTCCATCTCCCCAGAATACATCCAGTAAATCCATCCCCCCTAAATACATCCAGTAACTCCATCTCCCTGGAATACATCCAGTAACCCCATCTCCTCGGAATGCATCCAGTAACTTCATCCCCCCGGAATACATCCAGTAACTCCATCCCCCTGGAATATATCCAGGAACTCCATTTCCTCGGAAAACATCCAGTAACTCCATCACCCCAGAATACATCCAGAAAGTCCATCTCCCCGGAATACATCCAGTAATTCCATCCCCCGAGAATACATGCAATAAGTCCATCCCCCTGGAATACATCCAGTAACACCATCCCCCCGGAATACATCCTGTAACTCCATCTCCTCAGAATACATCCAGCAACTCCATCCCCATCAGAATACATCCAATAACTCCATCCCCCGTAATACATCCAGTAACTCCATCTCCTCAGACTACATCTAGTAACTCCATCCCCACGGAATACATCCATTAACTACATCTCCCTCAGAATACATCCAGGAACTCCATCCCCCTGGAATACATCCATTAACTCCATCTCCTCGGAATACATCCAGTAACTCCATCCCGCCTGAATACATCCAGTAACTCCATCTCCCTAGAATAAATCCAGTAACTCCATCTCCTCGGAATACATTAGGTAACACCATCTCCCTGGAATACTTCCAGTAACTCCATCCACCGCAGAATACATCCAGTAACTCCATCTCCACGGAGTACATCCAGTAACTCCATCTCCTCGGAATACATACAGTAACTCAATCCCCGCAGAATACATCCAGTAACTCCATCCCCCCGGAATACATCCAGTAAATCCATCCCCCCGGAATACAGCCAGTAACACCATCCCCCCGGAATACATCCAGTAACTCCATCCCCCCGGAATTTATCCAGTAACTCTATCCCCCCGGAATACATAGTGTAACTCCATCTCCTCGGAATACATCCAGTAACTACATCCCCCCGCGGAATACACCCAGGAAGTCCATCCCCCTGGAATACATCTAGGAATTCCATCTGCCCGGAATACATCCAGTAATTCCATCCCCCCGGAATACATCCTGTAAATCCATCTCCCGCTATACATCCAGTAACTCCATCCACCCGGAATACATCCATTAACTCCATCTCCTCGGAATACATCCAGTAACTCCATCTCCCCAGAATGCATCCAGTAACTCCATCTCCTCGAAATACATTTAGTAACACCATCTCCCCGGAAAACTTCCAGTAACTCCATCCACCTCAGAATACATCCAGTAACTCCATCTCCCCGGAATACACCCAGTAACTCCATCTCCACGGAGTATATCCAGTAACTCCATCCTCCTGGAATACATCCAGTAACTCCATCTCCCAGGAATACATCCATTAACTCCATCCACCTCAGAATACATACAGCAACTCCATCCCCCGGGAATACATCCAGTAACTCCATCTCCCCAGAATACATCCAGTAACTCCATCTCCCCGGAATACATCTAGTAACTCCATCCCCCTCGGAATACATCCAGTAACTCCATCTCGCCAGAATACATCCAGTAACACCATCTCCTCCGAATACATACAGTAAATCCATCCCGCCGAATACATCCATTAACTCCATCTCCCAGGAATACATCCAGTAACTCCAATTCCTCGGAATAGATCCAGTAACTCCTTCTCCGCGGAATACATCCAGTAACTCTATCCACCTCAGAATACATCCAGTAACTCCATCTTCCCAGAATTCATCCAGTATCTGCATCCCCCGGAATATATCCAATAACTCCATCCACATCAGAATACATACAGCAACTCCATCCCCCCGGAATACATCTAGTAACTCCATCTCCCCAGAATACATCCAGAAACTCCATCCACATGGAATACATCCATTAACTCCATCTCCTCGGAATACATCCAGTAACTCCATCCCCACGGAATAATCCAGTAGCTCCTGGGTACATACAGCAACTCCATCCCCCGGGAATACATCCAGTAACTCCATCTCCCCAGAATACATCCAGTAACTCCATCTCCCCGGAATACATCTAGTAACTCCATCCCGCTCGGAATACATCCAGTAACTCCATCTCGCCAGAATACATCCAGTAACACCATCTCCTCCGAATACATACAGTAAATCCATCCCGCCGAATACATCCATTAACTCCATCTCCCAGGAATACATCCAGTAACTCCAATTCCTCGGAATAGATCCAGTAACTCCTTCTCCGCGGAATACATCCAGTAACTCTATCCACCTCAGAATACATCCAGTAACTCCATCTTCCCAGAATTCATCCAGTATCTGCATCCCCCGGAATATATCCAATAACTCCATCCACATCAGAATACATACAGCAACTCCATCCCCCCGGAATACATCTAGTAACTCCATCTCCCCAGAATACATCCAGAAACTCCATCCACATGGAATACATCCATTAACTCCATCTCCTCGGAATACATCCAGTAACTCCATCCCCACGGAATAATCCAGTAGCTCCTGGGTACATCCAGTAACTCCATCTCCCAAGGAATACATCCAGTAACACCATCCCCCCGGAATACATCCAGCAACTCCATCAATCCGGAATACATCCAGTAACTCCATCTCCCACGGAATGCATCCAGTAACTGCATCCCCCCGGAATACATCGAGTAACTCCATCACCCCGGAATACATCCTGTAACTCAATCTCCTCAGAATACATCCAGTAACTACATCCCCCCCGCGGAATGCATCCAGTAACTCCATCTCCCCAGAATACATAGAGAAACTCCATCTCCTCGGAATACATTTAGTAACACCATCTCCCACGGAATGCATCCAGTAACTCCATCTCCCCGGAATACATCTAGTAACTCCATCCCCCTGGAATACATCCAGTAACTACATCCACCTCGGAAGACATCCAGTAACTCCATCTCCCCAGAATACATCCATTAACTCCATCCACCCGGAATACATCCAGCAACTAAATCTCCCCGGAATACATCCAGTAACTCCATCTCCTCGGAATACATCCAGTAAATCCATCCACCTCAGAATACATACAGCAACTCCATCCCCCCGGAATACATCTCCTAACTCCATCTCCCTGGAATACATACAGTAACTCCATCCACCCGGAATACATCCATTAACTCCATCTCCTCGGAAGACATCCAGTAACTCCATCTCCCCAGAATACATCCAGCAACTCCATCCCCCCGGAATACATCCAGTAACTCCATCTCCCACGGAATGCATCCAGTAACTGCATCCCCCCGGAATACATCGAGTAACTCCATCCCCCCGGAATACATCCAGCAACTCCATCCCCCCGGAATACATCCAGCAACTCCATCCCCCCAGAATACATCCAGTAACTCCATCTCCCTGGAATACATCCAGTAACTCCATCTCCTCGGAATACATCCAGCAACTACATCTCCCCGGAATACATCCAGTAACTCCTGAATACATCCAATAACTCCATCCCCCTCGGAATACATCCAGTAACTCCATCCCCCGGGAATGCATCCAGCAACTCCATCCCCCCGGAATACATCCAGTAACTCCATCTCCCACGGAATACATCCAGTAACACCATCCCCCCGGAATACATCCAGCAACTCCATCCCCCCGGAATACATCCAGTAACTCCATTCCCCTGGAATACATCCAGTAACTCTATCCCCCTGGAATACATCCAGTAACTCCATGTCCCCGGAATACATCCAGTAACTCCATCCCCGTGGAATACATCCAGTAACTCCATCTCCCAAGAATACATCCAGTAATTCCCATAATAAATCAGCAACTCCATCCCCCTGGAATACAGCCAGTAACTCCATCTCCTCGGAATACATCCAGTAACTCCATCCCCCTGGAATACATCCAGCAACTCCATCCCCCCGGAATACATCCAGTAACTCCATCTCCCACGGAATGCATCCAGCAACTCCATCCCCCCGGAATACTTCCAGTAACTCCATCCCACGGAATACATCCAGTAACTCCATCCCCCTGGAATACATCCAGTAACTCCATCCACCTGGGAATATATCCAGTAACTCCATCTCCCCGGAATACATCCAGTAACTCCATCTCCCCAGAATACATCCAGTAACTCCATCTCCCCGGAATACATCTAGTAACTCCATCCCCCTCGGAATACATCCAGTAACTCCTGAATACATCCAGTAAATCCATCCCCCCTGAATACATCCAGTAACTCCATCTCCTCGGAATACATCCAGCAACTACATCTCCCCGGAATACATCCAGTAACTCCTGAATACATACAATAACTCCATCCCCCTCGGAATACATCCAGTAACTCCATCCCCCCGGAATACATCCAGTAACACCATCCCCCCGGAATACATCCAGCAACTCCATCCCCACGGAATGCATCCAGTAACTCCATCCCCCTGGAATACATCCAGTAACTCCATCCCCCTGGAATACATCCAGTAACTCCATGTCCCCGGTATACATCCAGTAACTCCATCCCCGTGGAATACATCCAGTAACTCCATCTCCCAAGAATACATCCAGTAATTCCCATAATAAATCAGCAACTCCATCCCCCCGGAATACATCCAGTAACTCCATCTCCTCGGAATACATCCAGTAACTCCATCCCCCTGGAATACATCCAGCAACTCCATGCCCCCGGAATACATCCAGTAACTCCGTCTCCCACGGAACACATCCAGTAACACCATCGCCCCGGAATACATCCAGCAACTCCATCCCCCCGGAATACTTCCAGTAACTCCATCCCACGGAATACATCCAGTAACTCCATCCCCCTGGAATACATCCAGTAACTCCATCCACCTGGGAATACATCCAGTAACTACATCTCCCGGAATACATCCAGTAACAGTATCTCCCCGGAATACATCCAGTAACTCCATCCCCCTGGAATAATCCAGTAACTCCTGAATACATCCAGTAACTCCATCTCCCCAGTATACATCCAGTAACTCCATCCCCCCGGAATACATCCAGTAACTCCATCTCCACGGAATACATCCAGTAACCCCATCTCCTCGGAATACATAAAGTAACTCGATCCCGGCAGAATATATCCATAACTCCATCCCCCCGGAATACATCCAGTAGCTCCACCTCCCCAGATACATCCAGTAACACCAGCCCCCTGGAATACATCCAGTAACTCCATCCCCCTGGAATATATCCAGGAACTCCACCTCCTCGGAATATACCCAGTAACTCCATCACCCCAGAATACATCCAGAAAGTCCATCTCCCCGGAATACATCCAGTAACTCCATCCCCCGAGAATACATGGAATAACTCCATCCCTCTGGAATACATCCAGTAACTCCATCTCCTCAGACTACATCTAGTAACTCCATCCCCCCGGAATACATCCAGTAACTCCGTCACCATGCAATTCATCCCGGAACTCCATCCCCACAGAATACATCCAGTAACTACCTCTCCCTCGGAATACATCCAGAAAATCTATATCCCCGGAGTACATCCAGTAACTCAATCCCCCCGGAATACATCCAGTAACTCCATCCACTTCAAAATATATCCAGTAACTCCAGCCCCCAAGAGTACAACCAGTAACTCCATCTCCCTGGAATATATCTAGTAACTCCATCCCCCCGGAATACATCCAGTAACTCCATCCCCCGGAATACATCCAGTAACTCCATCCTCCCTGAATACATCCAGTAACTTCATCTCCCTGGAATACATCCAGTAACTCCATCCCCCTCGGAATGCATCCCGTAACTCTATCTCCCCAGAATACATGCAGAAATTACCGAATATATCCAGTAACTCCATCCCCCCGGAATACATCCAGTAACTCCATCTCCACAGAGTACATCCAGTAACTCCACCCCCCCGGAATACATCCATTAACTCCATCCACCTCAGAATACATACAGCAACTCCATCCCCCTGGAATACATCTAGTAACTCCATCCCCCTGGGAATACAACCAGTAACTCCTGAATACATCCAGTAACTCCATCCCCCCAGAATACATCCATAACTCCATCCCGCCGGAATGCATCGAGTAACTCCATTTCCACGGAATACATCCAGTAACTCCATCCCCCTGGAATACATCCAGTAACTCCATCCACCTGGGAATACATCCAGTATCTCCATCTCCCCGGAATACATCTAGTAACTCCATCCCCCTCGGAATACATCCAGTAACTCCTGAATACATCCAGTAAATCAATTCCCCCTGAATACATCCAGTAACTCCATCTCCCTGGAATACATCCAGTAACTCCATCTCCTCGGAATACATCCAATAACTGCTTCTCCCCGGAATACATACAGTAACTCCATCCACCCGGAATACATCAATTAACTCCATCTCCTCGGAATACATCCAGTAACTATATCCACCTCGGAAGACATCCAGTAACTCTATCTCCGCAGAATACATCCATTAACTCCATCCCCCCGGAATACATTAAGCAACTGCATCTCCCCGGAATACATCCAGTAACTCCTGAATACATCCAATAACTCCATCCCCCTCGGAATACATCCAGTAACTCCATCCCCCCGGAATACATCCAGTAACTCCATTCACCCAGAATACATCCAGTAACTCCATCCCCCCGGAATACATCCAGTAATTCCCATAATAAATCAGCAACTCTATCCCCCCGGAATACATCCAGTAACTCCATCTCCTCGGAATACATCCAGTAACTCCATCCCCCAGGAATACATCCAGCAACTCCATCCCCCCGGAAAACATCCAGTAACTCCATCCCACCGGAATACATCCAGCAACTCCATCCCCCCGGAATACATCCAGTAACTCCATCCCACGGAATACATCCAGTAACTCCATCCCCCTGGAATACATCCAGTAACTCCATCCACCTGGGAATACATCCAGTAACTCCATCTCCCCAATACATCCAGTAACTGCATCTCCCCGGAATACATCTAGTAACACCATGCCCCTCGGAATACATCCAGTAGCTCCATCTCCTCGGAATACATCCAATAACTGCTTCTCCCCGGAATACATACAGTAACTCCATCCACCCGGAATACATCAATTAAATCCATCTCCTCGGAATACATCCAGTAACTACATACACCTCGGAAGACATCACGTAACTCCATCTCCCCAGATTACATCCATTAACTCCATCCCTCTGGAATACATCCAGCAACTACATCTCCCCGGAATACATCCAGTAACTCCTGAATACATCCAATAACTCCATCCCTCTCAGTATACATCCAGTAACTCCATCCCCCTGGAATACATCCAGTAACTCCATCCCCCTGGAATACATCCAGTAACTCCATGTCCCCGGAATACATCCAGTAACTCCATCCCCGTGGAATACATCCAGTAACTCCATCTCCCAAGAATACATCCAGTAATTCCCATGATAAATCAGCAACTCCATCCCCACGGAATACATCCAGTAACTCCATCTCCCTCGGAATACATCCAGTAACACCATCCCCCAGGAATTCATCCAGGAACTCCATCCCCCCGGAATACATCCAGTAACTCCATCCCACGGAATACATCCAGTAACTCCATCCCCCTGGAATACATCCAGTAACTCCATCCACCTGGGAATACATCCAGTAACTACATCTCCCCGGAATACATCCAGTAACACTATCTCCCCGGAATACATCCAGTAACTTCATCACCCTGGAATAATCCAGTAACTCCTGAATACATCCAGTAACTCCATCTCCCCAGTATACATCCAGTAACTCCATCCTCCCAGAATACATCCAATAACTCCATCCCCCCGGAATACATCCAGTAAGTCCATCTCCACGGAATACATCCAGTAACTCCAACTACTCGGAATACATACAGTAACTCGATCCCCCCAGAATAAATCCATAACTCCATCCCCCCGGAATACATCCAGTAGCTCCACCTCCCCAGATACATCCAGTAACACCAGCCCCCTGGAATACATCCAGTAACTCCATCCCCCTGGAATATATCCAGGAACTCCATCTCCTCGGAATACACCCAGCAACTCCATCACCCCAGAATACATCCAGAAAGTCCATCTCCCCGGAATACATCCAGTAACTCCATCCCCCGAGAATACATGCAATACCTCCATCCCCCTGGAATACATCCAGTAACTCCATCTCCTCGGAATACATCCAATAACTGCTTCTCCCTGGAATACATACAGTAACTCCATCCACCCGGAATACATCAATTAAATCCATCTCCCAGGAATACATTCAGTAACTCCATCCCCCCGGAATAATCCAGTAACTCCTCAATATATCCAGTAACTACATCCCCCTCGGAATACATCCAGTAAATCCATCTCTCCAGAATACATCCAGTAACTGCATCCGCCCGGAATAATCCAGTAACTCCTCCATACATCCAGTAACTCCATCCACCTCGGAATACATCCAGTAAATCCATCTCTCCAGAATACATCCAGTAACTCCATCGCCACGGAATACATCCAGTAACTCCTGAATACATGGAATAACTCCATCCCCCTCGGAATACATCCAGTAACTCCATGCCCCCGGCATACATCCTGTAACTCCATACCCCCGGAATACATGCAGTAAATCCATCCCCCTGGAATAATCCAGTAACTCCATCCACCTCGGAATACATCCAGTAACTCCATCTCCCCAGAATACATCCATTACCTCCATCCCCCCGGAATACATCCAGCAACTACATCTTCCCGGAATACATCCAGTAACTCCTGAATACATCCAATAACTCCATCTCCCTCGGAATACATCCAGTAACTCCATCTCCCCGGAGTACATCCAGTAATTCCATCCCCCCAGTATACAACCAGTAACTCCATCCCCGCGGAATACATCCACTAATTCCATCACCCCGGAATACATCCAGAACTCCATCTCTCCGGAATACATCCAGTAATTCCATCCCCCCGGAATACATCCAGAAATTCCATCCCCTCGGAATATATCCACTAATTCCATCCCCGTCAGAATACATCCAGCAACTCTATCCCCCCGGAATACATCCAGTAACCCCATTCCCCTCGGAATACATCCAGGTACTCCATATCCCCGGTATACATCCAGTAACTCCATCCCCCCGGAATGCATCCGGTAACTCCATTGCCCCGGAATACATCCAGTAACTCCATCTCCCCGGAATACAGCCAGTAACTCCATCCGTCGGGAATACATCCAGTAACTGCATCTCCCCGGAATAAATCCAGTAACCCCATACCCGTCAGAATACATCCAGTAACTCCATCCCACTGGAATTTATCCAGGAACTCCATCGCCTCGAAATACTTCCAGTAACTACATCCCCCTCGGAATACATCCAGGTACTCCATATCCCCGGAGTTCATCCAGTAACTCCATCTTCCCAGAATACATCCAGTAATTCCGAATTACAAACAGTAACTCCATCTCCCTGGAATACATCCAGTAACTCTATCTCCCAGGAATACATCCAGTAACTCCATCCCCCCGGAATAATCCAGTAACTGCTCAATATATCCAGTAACTACATCCCCCTCGGAATACATCCAGTAAATCCATCTCTCCAGAATACATCCAGTAACTCCATCCCCCCGGAATACATCCAGTAACTCCATCTCCCCGGAACACATCCAGTAACTCCTGTATACATGGAATAAATCCATCCCCCTCGGAATACAACCAGTAAATCCATCCCCCCGGAATACATCCGGTGACTCCATTGCCCCGGAATACATCCAGTAACTCCATCTCCCCGGAATACAGCCAGTAACTCCATCCGCCCGGAATACATCCAGTAACTGCATCTCCCCGGAATAAATCCAGTAACCCCATACCCGTCAGAATACATCCAGCAACTCCATCCCACTGGAATTTATCCAGGAACTCCATCCCCTCGAAATACTTCCAGTAACTACATCCCCCTCGGAATACATCCAGGTACTCCATATCCCCGGAGTTCATCCAGTAACTCCATCTTCCCAGAATACATCCAGTAATTCCGAATTACAAACAGTAACTCCATCTCCCTGGAATACATCCAGTAACTCTATCTCCCAGGAATACATCCAGTAACTCCATCCCCCCGGAATAATCCAGTAACTGCTCAATATATCCAGTAACTACATCCCCCTCGGAATACATCCAGTAAATCCATCTCTCCAGAATACATCCAGTAACTCCATCCCCCCGGAATACATCCAGTAACTCCATCTCCCCGGAACACATCCAGTAACTCCTGTATACATGGAATAACTCCATCCCCCTCGGAATACAACCAGTAAATCCATCCCCCCGGAATACATCCAGTAACTCCATCGCCCTGAATACATCCAGTAACTCCATCCTCCTGGAATACATCCATTAACTTAATCCACCTCGGAATACATCCAGTAACTCCATCTACCCAGAATACATCCATTAACTCCATCCCCCCGGAATACATCCAGCAGCTCCATCTCCTCGGAATACATCCAGTAACACCTGAATACATCCAATAACACCATCCCCCTCGGAATACATCCACTAACTCCATCCCCCCGGAACGCATCCGGTAACTCCATCCCCCCGGAATACATCCAGTAACTCCATCTCCCCGGAATTAATCCAGTAACTCCATCCCCCCAGTATACAACCAGTAACTCCATCCCCGCGGAATACATCCAATAATTCCATTCCCTGGAATACATCCAGAAATCCATCTCTCCGGAATACATCCAGTAACACCATCCCCCCGGAATACATCCAGAAACTCCATCCCCGTGGAATACATCCAGTAACTCCATCTCCCAAGAATACATCCAGTAATTCCCGAATAAATCAGCAACTCCATCCCCCCGGAATACATCCAGTAACTCCATCTCCTCGGAATACATCCAGTAACCCCAACCCCCTGGAATACATCCAGTAACTCCATCCCCCTGAAATACATCCAGTAAACACTATCCACCTGGGAATACATCCAGTGACTACATCTCCCCGGAATACATCCAGTAACTCTATCTTCTCAGAATACATCCAGTAACTCCATCCCCCTGGAATAGTCCAGTAACTCCTGAATACATCCAGTAACTCCATCTCCCCAGTATACACCCAGTAACTCGATCCCCCCGGAATGCATCCAGTAACTCCATCCCCCTGGAATACATCCAGTAACTCCTTCTCCTCGGAATACATCCAGTAACTGTATCCCACCGGAATACATCCAGTAACTCTATCTCCCAGGAATACATCCAGTAACTCCATCCCCCCGGAATAATCCAGTAACTCCTCAATATATGCAGTAACTCCATCCCCCCGGAATACAACCAGTTACTCCATCTCCCCGGAATACATCCAGTAACTCCTGAATACATGGAATAACTCCATCCCCCTCGGAATACATCCAGTAACTCCATCCCCCCGGAATACATCCAGTAACTTCATCCCCCCTGAATACATCCAGTAACTCCATTCACCTCGGAATACATCCAGTAACTCCATCCCCCCGGAATATATCCAGTAACTCCATCCCCCTAAGAATACATCCATTAACTCCATCTTCCCAGAATAGATCCAGTAATTCCTGAATACAACCAGTAACTCCATCTCCCCGGAATACATCCAGTAACTCCATCCCCCCGGAATAAATCCATTAACTCCATCTCCTCTGAATACATCCAGTAACTCCATCCCCTCTGGAATACATCCAGTAACTCCATCTCCATGGAATACATCCAGTAACTCCAACCCCCCAGAATACATCCAGTAACTCTATCTCCCCGGAACACATCCAGTAATTCCATTCCCTCGGGATAATCCAGGAACTCCTGAATATATCCAGTTAGTCCATCTCCCCAGAATACATCCAGTAACTCCATCTCCCCAAAATACATCCAGTAACTCCATCCCCCCGGAATACATCCAGTAACTCCATCTCCCCGGAATGCATCCAGTAACTCCTGAATACATCCAATAACTCCATCCCCCTTGAAATACTTCCAGTAACTCCATCACCCGGAATACATCCAGTAACTCCATCCCCCTGGAATACATCCAGTAACTTCATCCACCTGGGAATACATCCAGTAACTGAATCCCCCCGGAATACATCCAGTAACTCCATCCCCCCGGAATACATCCAGTAATTCCTGAATACAACCAGTAACTCCATCTCCCCGGAATACATCCAGTAACTCCATCCCCCCGGAATAAATCCATTAACTCCATCTCCTCTGAATACATCCAGTAACTCCATCCCCCTGGAATACATCCAGTAACTCCATCTCCATGGAATACATCCAGTAACTCCATCCCCCCAGTATACATCCAGTAACTCCATCCCCCCGGAATACATCCAGCAACTCCATCCCCCTCAGACTACATCCACTAACTCCATCTCCCCAGAATACATCCAGTAATTCCTGAATACTTCCAGTAACTCCATCTCCCCGCAATACATCCAGTAACTACATCCCCCCGGAATACATCCATTAACTCCATCTCCTCGGAATACATCCAGTAACTCCATCCTCCCGGAATACATACAACAACTCCATCCCTCCGGAATATATCCAGTAACTCCATCCCCCAGGAATACATCCAGTAACTCCATCCCCCCGGAATACATCCAGTAACTCCATCCCCTTGGAATACATCCAGTAACTCCATCCCCATGGAATACATCCAGTAACTCCCTCCCCCCGGAATACATCCAGTAACTCCATCTCCTCGGAATATATCCAGTAACTCCATCTCCCCGGAATACATCCAGTAACTCCTGAATACATCCAATAACTCCATCCCCCTCGGAATACATCCAGTAACTCCATCCCCGCGGAATACATCCACTAATCCCATCACCCCGAAATACATCCAGAACTCCATCTCTCCGGAATACATCCAGTAATTCCATCCCCCCGGAATACATCCAGAAATTCCATCCCCTCGGAATATATCCAGTAATTCCATCCCCGTCGGAATACATCCAGCAACTCTATCCCCACGGAATACATCCAGTAACCCCATTCCCCTCGGAATACATCCAGGTACTCCATATCCCCGGTATACATCCAGTAACTCCATCCCCCCGGAATGCATCCGGTAACTCCATTGCCCCGGAATACATCCAGTAACTCCATCTCCCCGGAATACATCCAGTAACTCCATCCGCCCGGAATACATCCAGTAACTGCATCTCCCCGGAATAAATCCAGTAACTCCATACCCGTCAGAATACATCCAGTAACTCCATCCCACTGGAATTTATCCAGGAACTCCATCCCCTCGAAATACTTCCAGTAACTACATCCCCCTCGGAATACATCCAGGTACTCCATATCCCCGGAGTTCATCCAGTAACTCCATCTTCCCAGAATACATCCAGTAATTCCGAATTACAACCAGTAACTCCATCTCCCTGGAATACATCCAGTAACTCTATCTCCCAGGAATACATCCAGTAACTCCATCCCCCCGGAATAATCCAGTAACTGCTCAATATATCCAGTAACTACATCCCCCTCGGAATACATCCAGTAAATCCATCTCTCCAGAATACATCCAGTAACTCCATCCCCCCGGAATACATCCAGTAACTCCATCTCCCCGGAATACATCCAGTAACTCCTGTATACATGGAATAACTCCATCCCCCTCGGAATACATCCAGTAAATCCATCCCCCCGGAATACATCCAGTAACTCCATCACCCTGAATACATCCAGTAACTCCATCCTCCTGGAATACATCCATTAACTCAATCCACCTCGGAATACATCCAGTAACTCCATCTCCCCAGAATACAACCATTAACTCCATCCCCCGGGAATACATCCAGTAACTCCATCACCCTGAATACATCCAGTAACTCCATCCTCCTGGAATACATCCATTAACTCAATCCACCTCGGAATACATCCAGTAACTCCATCTCCCCAGAATACATCCAATAACTCCATCCCCCTCGGAATACATCCACTAACTCCATCCCCCCGGAACGCATCCGGTAACTCCATCCCCCAGGAATACATCCAGTAACTCCATCTCCCCGGAATTAATCCAGTAACTCCATCCCCCCAGTATACAACCAGTAACTCCATCCCCGCGGAATACATCCAATAATTCCATTCCCCGGAATACATCCAGAAATCCATTTCTCCGGAATACATCCAGTAACTCCATCCCCCCGGAATAAATCCAGAAACTCCATCCCCGTGGAATACATCCAGTAACTGCATCTCCCAAGAATACATCCAGTAATTCCCGAATAAATCAGCAACTCCATCCCCCCGGAATACATCCAGTAACTCCATCTCCTCGGAATACATCCAGTAACCCCAACCCCCTGGAATACATCCAGTAACTCCATCCCCCTGGAATACATCCAGTAAACACTATCCACCTGGGAATACATCCAGTAACTCCATCTCCCCAGTATACACCCAGTAACTCGATCCCCCCGGAATGCATCCAGTAACTCCATCCCCCTGGAATACATCCAGTAACTCCTTCTCCTCGGAATACATCCAGTAACTGTATCCCCCCGGAATACATCCAGGAACTCCATCCCCCCGGAATACATCCAGTAACTACATCCCTTGGAATATATCCAGTAACTCTATCTCCCCGGAATACATCCAGTAACTCCATCCCCCCGGAATACATCCAGTAACTCTATCTCCCAGGAATACATCCAGTAACTCCATCCCCCCGGAATAATCCAGTAACTCCTCAATATATGCAGTAACTCCATCCCCCCGGAATACAACCAGTTACTCCATCTCCCCGGAATACATCCAGTAACTCCTGAATACATGGAATAACTCCATCCCCCTCGGAATACATCCAGTAACTCCATCCCCCCGGAATACATCCAGTAACTTCATCCCCCCTGAATACATCCAGTAACTCCATTCACCTCGGAATACATCCAGTAACTCCATCCCCCCGGAATATATCCAGTAACTCCATCCCCCTAAGAATACATCCATTAACTCCATCTTCCCAGAATACATCCAGTAATTCCTGAATACAACCAGTAACTCCATCTCCCCGGAATACATCCAGTAACTCCATCCCCCCGGAATAAATCCATTAACTCCATCTCCTCTGAATACATCCAGTAACTCCATCCCCTCTGGAATACATCCAGTAACTCCATCTCCATGGAATACATCCAGTAACTCTATCTCCCCGGAACACATCCAGTAATTCCATTCCCTCGGGATAATCCAGTAACTCCTGAATATATCCAGTTAGTCCATCTCCCCAGAATACATCCAGTAACTCCATCTCCCGAAAATACATTCAGTAACTCCATCCCCCCGGAATACATCCAGTAACTCCATCTCCCCGGAATGCATCCAGTAACTCCTGAATACATCCAATAACTCCACCCCCCTTGAAATACTTCCAGTAACTCCATCACCCGGAATACATCCAGTAACTCCATCCCCCTGGAATACATCCAGTAACTTCATCCACCTGGGAATACATCCAGTAACTGAATCCCCCCGGAATACATCCAGTAACTCTATCCCCCCGGAATACATCCAGTAATTCCTGAATACAACCAGTAACTCCATCTCCCCGGAATACATCCAGTAACTCCATCCCCCCGGAATAAATCCATTAACTCCATCTCCTCTGAATACATCCAGTAACTCCATCCCCCTGGAATACATCCAGTAACTCCATCTCCATGGAATACATCCAGTAACTCCATCCCCCCAGAATACATCCAGTAACTCTATCTCCCCGGGACACATCCAGTAACTCTATCTCCCAGGAATACATCCAGTAACTCCATCCCCCCGGAATAATCCAGTAACTCCTCAATATATGCAGTAACTCCATCCCCCCGGAATACAACCAGTTACTCCATCTCCCCGGAATACATCCAGTAACTCCTGAATACATGGAATAACTCCATCCCCCTCGGAATACATCCAGTAACTCCAGCCCCCCGGAATACATCCAGTAACTCCATCCCCCCTGAATACATCCAGTAACTCCATTCACCTCGGAATACATCCAGTAACTCCATCTTCCCAGAATACATCCAGTAATTCCTGAATACAACCAGTAACTGCATCTCCCCGGAATACATCCAGTAACTCCATCCCCCCGGAATAAATCCATTAACTCCATCTCCATGGAATACATCCAGTAACTCCATCCCCCCAGAATACATCCAGTAACTCTATCTCACCGGAACACATCCAGAAATTCCATTCCCTCAGAATAATCCAGTAACTCCTGAATATATCCAGTTAGTCCATCTCCCCAGAATACATCCAGTAACTCCATCTCCCCAAAATACATCCAGTAACTCCATCCCCCCGGAATACATCCAGTAACTCCATCTCCCCGGAATGCATCCAGTAACTCCTGAATACATCCAATAACTCCATCCCCCTTGAAATACTTCCAGTAACTCCATCCCCCCGGAATGCATCCAGGAACTCCATCACCCGGAATACATCCAGTAACTCCATCCCCCTGGAATACATCCAGTAACTCCATCCACCTGGGAATACATCCAGTAACTCCATCTCCCCGGAATACATCCAGTAACTCCATCTCCCCAGAATACATCCAGTAACTCCATCTCCCCGGAATACATCCAGTAACTCCATCCCCCCGGAATACATCCAGTAACTCCATCCCCTTGGAATACATCCAGTAACTCCATCCCCCTGGAATACATCCAGTAACTCCCTCCCCTCGGAATACATCCAGTAACTCCATCTCCCCGGAATACATCCAGTAACTCCATCCACCTGGAATTCATCCAGAATCTCCATCCCCTTGGTATACATCCGGTAACTACATCCCCCTCGGAATACATCCAGTTACTCCATATCCCCGGAGTACATCCAGTAACTCCATCCTACTGGAATTATCCAGTAACTCCATCTCCCCGGAATAATCCAGTAACTCCTGAATAGATGCAGTAACTCCATCCCCCCGGAATACATCCAGCAACTCCATCCCCCTCAGAATACATCCACTAACTCCATCTCCCCAGAATACATCCAGTAATTCCTGAATACTTCCAGTAACTCCATCTCCCCGCAATACATCCAGTAACTACATCCCCCCGGAATACATCCATTAACTCCATCTCCTCGGAATACATCCAGTAACTCCATCCTCCCGGAATACATCCATTATCTCCATCCTCCTCAGAATACATACAACAACTCCATCCCTCCGGAATATATCCAGTAACTCCATCCCCCCGGAATACATCCAGTAACTCCATCCCCCCGGAATACATCCAGTAACTCCATCCCCTTGGAATACATCCAGTAACTCCATCCCCCTGGAATACATCCAGTAACTCCCTCCCCCCGGAATACATCCATTAACTCCATCCACCTGGAATTCATCCAGGAACTCCATCCCCTTGTAATACATCCGGTAAGTACATTCCCCTCGGAATACATCCAGTTACTCCATCTCCCCGGAATAATCCAGTAACTCCTGAATAGATGCAGTAACTCCATCTCCCCAGTATACATCCAGTAACTCCATCCCCCCGGAATACATCCAGCAACTCCATCCCCCTCGGAATACATCCACTAACTCCATCTCCCCAGAATACATCCAGTAATTCCTAAATACTTCCAGTAACTCCATCTCCCCGCAATACATCCAGTAACTACATCCCCCCGGAATACATCCATTAACTCCATCTTCTCGGAATACATCCAGTAACTCCATCCTCCCGGAATACATCCATTATCTCCATCCTCCTCAGAATACATACAACAACTCCATCCCTCCGGAATATATCCAGTAACTCCATCCCCCCGATATACATCCAGTAACTCCATCCCCCTGGAATACATCCAGTAACTCCATCTCCCCGGAATACATTCAGTATCTCCCGAATACATCCAATAATTCCATCTCCCCAGCTCTTTGAGGAAGAGAGCTGAAAAGAGTTGCAACATTTAGAAAAGAAGACAGTCCTCATTCTCACATATAGTGAGTGATTCTCTACTCCGAAGCTATGCACCTTAGTTTGAGATTCTCCTCTTCTCCCCTATCAGCATGTGCGCCATAAATCCCCTCAGAATCTAATATGTTTCAATACATTACTTCTCATTCTTTTCTGTGATCAAAGGAGATATTCATGGTTGAAAGAAGATCATAGTTGGGCGCTTAATATCCAAGAACACACTTTGTATCTAAAGGACAGGCAGGGAGGCAGAGGGGGTGGGGTGGCTCCATTGGTAAAAAATAACTCAAATCCTAAGAAGGAGGTGACATAGTATTGGAAGCTGTAGAATCCTTGTTGGTATAGTTAAGAAACTGAAAGTATAAAAAGACTCTGATGGGAGATATATACTGGCCTCCAAACAGTATCCAGGATGTGGGGTGCAAATTAAAACAGGAGATAGAAAATGTATGTAAAAAGGGCAAGGTTACAATAGTCAGATGGGATATCAATATGCAGGTAGATTGAGAAAATCAGGTTGGATCCCAAGAGAAGGTACTTGTAGAATGCCTATGGGATGGCTTTTTAGAGCAGCTTGTGATTGAACCCACTAGGGAAAAAGGCAATTCTGGATTGGGTGTTGTGTGATGAACCAGATTTGATTAGGGAGCTTAAGGAGGCAGTGATCATGATATGATAGAATTCACCCTGCAGTTTGAGAGAGAGAAGCTAAAATCAGATGTATCAGATCAGTATTACAGTGGAGTAAAGGAAACTCCAGAGGCATGAAAGAGGAGCAGGTTGAAGTTGATTGGAAGGGGACACTAGCAGGGATAATGGCACAACACCAATGGCTGGAGTTTCTGGGGGGAATTCAGAAGGTGCAGGACAGATACATCCCAAAGAAGAAGAAGTAGTCTAAAGGGAGAATGAGGCAACCGTGGCTGACAAGGGAAGTCAAATGGAGCATAAAAGCAAACAAGAAGGCATTTAATATAGCAAAAATTATTGGGGTGTTAGAGGATTAGGGAGCTTTTAAAAACCAACAAAAGGCAACTAAAAAAACTTTAAAAATGAGAGAAAAGATGAAATGTGAAGGTGAGCTAGCAAATAATTTAAAAAGAGGATACCAGATGTTTTTTTTCAGATATATGAATAGTAAAAGAGAGGTGAGAGTAGATATTGGGCTGTTGGAAAATAATGCTAGAGAGATAATAATAGGGGACAAAGAAGGATGAACTTAATAGGTATTTTGCATCAGTCTTCACTGTGGAAAACTGTGGAAGTCAGTCTTTACTTCCGGTTAGATGGCAGAGCATACAAATGCAGCAGCCTCTTAGGGGCTAACCAAAGGTGCTTTCTTCTTTGTCAAATTTGTTTTCTTAAGATCCAAAGACAATTTGACTCCAAGAGTATTGGGTACTGTAGGGCTACTCCATCAATGAGCAGTTTGTTGATCAGAGTAACTGAACTGGTGTCAGAGGGGCCCACCAGGATGTCGGAGGAGCCAGTTTGGGTACAGCGGAACTGACCTGGCTGCAGTCTGTGTTGCTGCCCGCTACTCAGAAGCATCGGAGTTGCTGCAGTATAACCGTGGGAGATTGTCTCAGCCATTTCACTTGCAATCGCAAGGCTTTGTTGAACAGTGATAATGTAAGTTGCTGCAGGCTTATTACCCTTGTGTGATGGCGGGACAGTCAACATGGGAGCTGTGTAGCCTCGGTTGTGGTGAAAAAGAGGACTCAAGCTTCAGACTTGCCGGCCGCTGCAGACGAGGTGAGAGATGCAGAAGTGCTCCAGCGTGGTTGAGCTTGGCCGGGGCCTGGCATCGCCTGTTGGTGCTGCCCTCCCGTGTTCAAACAGCAAAATGACAGACTGGATTGCGTGCGCCTGTACACTGCCAGGAGATTGTCCCATCGGTGCTCAGGGTTGTGGACAGGGACTTTTTTCTCGAGTGAATATGCTTCTTTGCTCAATAGTTTGAACGTTTGCATGCTATTTTGTATGTATTGCACCTTGGTCCCAGAGGACCACTGTCTCATTCTATGTATGCATTGAATGATAATTCAACTTGATTTAATTTTGATTTTGATTTTTGGAAGACACCAGCAGTATGCCAGAAATGTGAGAATGTCAGGCAGTAGAAGTGAGTATAGTTCCTATTTCTAAGGAGAAGGTACCTGGGAAGCTGAAAGGTCTGGAGGTAGTTAAGGCACCTGAAACAGATGGTCTACACACCAGGGTTCTAAAAGAGGTATTTGAAGATATCGCAGAGGCATTAGTAGTGATCTTTCAAAAATCACTTGATTCTAGAATGTTTCTGGAGGACTGACAAATTGCAACTATCAATCTATTCTTTAAGAAGGGAGGGAGGTAAAAGACAGGAAACAATAGGGGAGTTAGCTTGACTTCAGTACATTGCTAAGGATGAGGTTACGTGATACTTGGAGGCACATGATAAAATAGATCAAAGTCAGCATGGTTTTCTTAAGGGGGAGATCTTGTCTAATAAATCTGTTGGAATTCTTTGAGGAATTAACAGGCAGGATAGACAAAGGAGAGTCAGTACATGTAGTTTACTTGGATTTTCAGAAGGCCTTTGACAAGATCATAGAGGGTTAGAAACAGGGACTTCGGCTCACTTAGTCTGTGCAAACTATTAATTTGTCTAGTCCCATCGACCTGCATCCGGATCATAGCCTCCATATCTCTCCCATCCATGTACCTGCCTGCATTTATCCTATCCATACCCTTCATAATTCAGAATCAGAATCAGGTTTATTATCACCAGCATGTGACGTGAAATTTGTTAACTTAGCAGCTGCAATACATAATCTAGCAGAGAGAGAAAATAATGATAATGACAATAATAAATAAAATAAAACATAATAAATAAACAAGTAAATCAATTACGTATATTGAATAGATTTTTTTAAAATGTGCAAAAACAGAAATACTGTATATTTAAAAAAAAGTAGTGTCCAAAGCTTTAATGTCCATTTAGGAATCGGATGGCAGAGGGGAAGAAGCCATTCCTGAATCGCTGAGTGTGTGCCTTCAGGCTTCTGTATCTCCTACCTGATGGTAAAAGGGTATGCCCTGGGTGCTGGAGGTCCTTAATAATGGACACTGCCTTTCTGAGACACCGCTCCCTAAAGATGTCCTGGGTACTTAGTAGGCTAGTGCCCAAGATGGAGCTGACTAAATTTACAACCTTCTGCAGCTTCTTTTGGTCCTGTGCAGTAGCCCCTCCATACCAGACAGTGATGCAGCCTGTCAGAATGCTCTCCACGGTACACCTATAGAAGTTTATGAGAGTTTTAATTTTGCATACCTTCATCGAATCTCCCCTCATTCTCCCACACTCTAGGGAACAAAGTCCATATAACCGTATAACCATATAACAACTACAGCACGAAAACAGGCCATCTTGGCCCTTCTAGTCCATGTCGAATGCTTACTCTCACCTAGTCTCACTGACCTGTACTCAGCCCATAGCCCTCCATTCCTTTCCTGTCCATATACCTATACAATTTTACTTTAAATGACGATATCGAACCTGCCTCCACCACTTCTACTGGAAGCTCGGTCCACACAGCTACCACTCTCTGAGTAAAGAAGTTCCCCCTCATGTTACCCCTAAACTTTTGCCCCCTAACTCTCAACTCATGTCCTCTTGTTTGAATCTCCCCCACTCTCAATGGAAAAAGCCTATCCACGTCAACTCTGTCTATCTCCTTCATAATTTTAAATACCTCTATCAAGTCCCCCCTCAACCTTCCTAACCTATTCAATTCAGGTCCTCAAGTACGCATCCTTGTAGGCCTCATCCTTGTAAATTTTCTCTGCAATCTTTCAACCTTATTGATGTCTTTCCTTTAAGATGGTGACTAAAACTACACACAATACTTCACTAGTGTTTTATGCAACTTCAACATAATATTCCAACTCATGTATACCTTGATTTATGAAGGCCAATGTGTCAAAAGCTCTCTTTACAATCCCATCTACTTGTGATGCCACTTTCAAGGAATTAAGGATCTGTTTTCCCAGATCCTTCTGTTCTACTGTACTCCTCAATACCCTACAACTCACTGTCTAAATCCTACCCTAGTTTGTCAGAGTCCATTGTATTACAGGAAAGCTACTAGCATGGATAGAAGATTGGCTGATTGGCAGGAGGCAAAGAGTGGGAATAAAGTGCCCCTTTTCTTATTGGCTGCCGACAACTCATGGTCTTCCATAGGGGCCAGTGGTGGGTGCTGCTTTTCACATTATATGTCAATGATTTGGACGACAGAATTGCTGGCTTTGTGGCCAAGTTTGTGGATGATACAAAGATAGGTGGAGGGGCTGGTAATGCTGAGAAAGCAACGAGTCTGCAGAAGGATGACAGAGTAAGAGAATTGGCAAAGAAGTGGCAGATGAAATAAAGTGCCAGGAAGTATATGGTCATGCACTTTCGTAGAAGGAATAAAGGCATTGACTATTTTCTAAACGGAGAAAATTCAGAAATCAGAGGTGCAAAGGGACAAGAGAGTCCTTATGCAGGATCTTCTAAAGGTTAACTTGCAGGTTGAGTCAGTGGTCAGGAAGGCAAATGCAATGTTAGCATTCATTTTGACAGGACTGGAATATAAAAGCAAGGATGTAAAACTGAGGCTTTATAAAGCTTTGGTCAGACTGCACGGGGTATTGTGAGCAGGTCTGGGCTTCTTATCTAAGAAAGGATATGCTGGCATTGGCGACGGTTCAGAGGAGGTTCATGAGAATGCTCCCTGGAATGAAAGGATTAACATACGTGGAGTGTTCGATAGCTCTGGGCCTCTACTCATGGAGTTTAGAAGAATGAGGGGCAATCTCTTTGAAATCTATCGAGTATTGAAAGGCATAGACAGAGTGGATATGGAAAGGATGTTTTCTATAGTGGGTGAGTCTACGACCAGAGGGCACAGCCTCAGAATAGAAAGATGTCCCTTTAGAACAGAGGTGAGAAGGAATTTTTTTTTAGCCGGAGGGTGGTAAATCTGTGGAATTCATTGCCACTGTCAACTGTGGAGGCCAAGTCGTCGGTTATATTTAAAGCAGAGGTTGATAGGTTCTTAATTAGTGAGGATGTCAAATGTCACAGGGAGAAGGCAGGAGAATGGGGTTTTGGGGGATAATAAATCACTGATGATGGAATGGTGGAGCAAATTCACTGGTCCAGATGGCCTAATTCTCCTCCTATGGCTTATAATTAATAGAGGCAAACCTGCTGAATTATTCATCAAAAGTTAACCCCATCGTTACAGGGGGTCAACTTTGTGAATCTTTGAATTGTCAGCAATGCATCTGTATCTGTTCTTAAATAAAGACACTAAAACTGTAGTCATTGCTCTTGTAAAATTCAACAGTTGTAACAAGATTTTGGTATTTTATCTCCTTGCTTTAAGGGTCAACATTCTACCTGCCTCACCAACTGCTTGCTGTGGCTGCATTCGGTGTTTCATGTACAAGGTCTCTCAGATTGCTTTGAAAAGCTGCAATGTGTAATCTCACTTCATTTAGGCAATATTCTGCTTTTCTGTTCTCCCTATCACCTCAGCGAGAACACCATCTACAAACATTTTGTCATTCATTTAACCCATCTGCACCCCTCTACAGACTCCTCATTCCACCTTGCAACCCACTTTCCTGGCCATCTTTGCAGCACCAACATACGTATCTAGCTACGATGCACCTGGCCTCTTCATCTAAGTCACTCAGATAGATTGCAAAGAGATGAGGCTCCAGCACAGATCCTGTGGCATCCCATTAGTTAAAGCTTTTGCCACTTTTTATCCTTTCAAACATTTTACCTCAATGTCATGAGCTTTAATCTTGTGCAGACATCCTTGATATGAGCCTATTAGCTCTCCTTCATCCAAACCGTAGAGAAGAATCGTAACTTCTTCAAATCTGGTTCACAATATCTTGTTGAAAATGCTTAGTTGCAGTGGGAGTTCAGAATCAGAATCAGGTTTATTATCACCTGCATATGTCATGAAATTTGTTAACTTTGTGGCATGAAATACATGATAAATAAATACAGAGAAAAAGAACTGAGTTACATTAAGTATATGTCTGTCTATTAAAATATTAAGTTAAAATAAGTAATGCAAAAAAAACAAATAAAAAAGTAGTGAGGTAGTGTTCATGGGTCCAATGACCATTTAGAAATTGGATGGCAGAGGGAAAGCTGCTCCTGAATGGCTGAGTGTGTCCCTTCAGGCTTCTGTACCTCCTTCCTGACAGTAACAGTGTAAAGAGGGCAAGTCATGAGTGGTGAGGATCCTCAGTGATGGAGGCCGCCTTCCTAAGGCACCGATCCTTGAAGATGTCTTGGATACTGTGGAGGCTGGTACCCATGATGGAGCTGACTAATTTTACAAGTTTCTGCAACTTACTTCAATCTTGAGCGGTAGAATCGCACCCCCCCATACCAGATGGTGATACAGCCAGTCAGAATGTTCTCCATGTTACATTTGTAGAAGTTTTCAAGTATTTTAGTTGACAAACCAAATCTCCTCTAACTCCTGGTGAAATATACCTGCTGTCTTGCCTTCTTGATAGCTGCATCAATATGTTGCATCCAGGTTAGGTCCTCAGAGATACTGACACCCAGGGACTTCAAATTGCTCACTCTCTCCACTTCTGATCCCTCTATGAGGTTTGTGTTCCCTCATCTTAACCTTCCTAAAGTCCACAATCAGCTCTTTGGTCTTACCGATGTTGAGTGCCAGGTTGTTGCTGTGACAGCACTCAATTAACTGACATATCTCCTCCATATTTTCTCAATATCCTGCTGCTTCTTTTTTAATAATGGAAGCCAGCATTTTCCCAGTGACTGATGTGAATTTAACTGGCCCTCGTTTTCCTGCTTTTTGTCTCCCTTCTCAGATACTGGAGTTACTTTTGCAAATTTCCATTCTTCTAGGACTTTCCATAATTTAGCAAACTGTGGAATATCACAGCCAATCCATTCTCTGCAGCCACTTCTTTTATACCTCGAGGTTGAATGCTGAACATCTAGTTCAGGGTACTTGTCAATCTTTACTTCCATTAATTTCTCCAGTACTTTTGCTAAAGAAGTAATGATGACACTACATTCTTTTCTCCCCTTGGCCCTCTGTGTTTTTAATATTATTGAAATGCTTTTAGTGTTATCTACCTGATTACGGAGACAATATATTTGTCTTAAGTCTCTGCTGTTTCCTTATTTCCCATTATGAATATCTAAGTATCTAAGAAATGAACATTTACTTTATTTAATCTCTTCCTTTTTAAAGGCTACTCGATTATCCCATCTGGGCTCCAGACTGATGTGGGGAACATCTGGATAAGTCGTCAAAAAACATAATGGCACACTTTTAAAACAGGAAGGAAAGAGGAGCAAAGAATTGAGGACATCAGCAGTGAGGCAGCCATAGAACTACCTGCCTCTTACCGTAAAGAAAAAAATAATTTACCTTCATATGACATTGAGTATTTTGTGTTTTGTTGCACTTTCAAGAACATGAGGCAGGACAGAATTTGAAATGGGATTATTCAGCTTTCTTATGAAGTAAATTTGTCTATTTTACTCAGGTGTAGAAGATTCAGGAACAGACAATGAAAGATTTACTTGAAAGGGAACTTTCTCAAAGCTAATATTTACAAGAGTTCAGTGAACTATAAACTGCTGAAGAACTGCTGTAAGTGACTAAAGTTAAGGTGCACACTTCAAAATTAAACATTACTGATCATATCTCATTATAACAGGAAGAAGGGAAAGACCTGCTTTTTCTCCTTCTGAACAAACAGGTCTGGCTGGGGTGAATGAAATATATTCTATTTTGAATGTATCCAGTATAAGTTTCTGCTATGAGTTAATCCCTCCCCCAGTGCTGCATCACTAAAGCAGAGTTTAGAACACTTGCAGATCTCTTTGGTATTCATTTACGCAGATCTCTGAAGGTCACATTTTATTGATGGCTGCAAAGTATTGATTTAATTTTGGTTACAAACCTTGAAAGACTAGGTTGCCAGACATGTTATATGCCTGTAAACTCATACATGTGGGGAAGCAACATTGTCTACATTCTTTAAATATTATTGTCAGTACATTTTGCTCATGCTCTCAAGAGAGCCTTCGTGTAACCATTGGGACCAACAAAAGATCAGAAGGACAATCCATTGCTCTTGCTTGTTGGTTCCCAATGACAAACGAACCTTCCATTTTCTCTGGAAAGAAGCCTGAACCTACAACCTTTCCTCAAGAGACAACGGTGTTGGCCACATAGCCAAAGCTAATATCTAATAAAATATTTTGGAACAGGATCAATAAGCCTATATTTTTGATGGTCAACTAATAAATTCTATGAGTCGTCTGCAGTACTAGGAATGTATTTTTGGATTCATTGATGCTCCTAGGTCAATAAGTCACAAGTTCTGTATATTTCTGATGACAAAATTCCATTTGGTTTATTTTTTACACACCACAAGTTTTCAATTTTCAACTGCAGTATTCTTAATACACTCTTCAATTAAATGCTAATTTGTAGTAGTTGCTGTAAAATTAAAACTGTTTTTATATTTTATAATTCTATCCATTCAAAACAGGAGCAAGACTACTCATATGGAATTTGCAATCTGGATTAAGCAATTCTTCCATCTTATTGGTGCAGAACATTATCTCCACTGTTCGTTACAGATTTAACTATTTGGCTCTGCATGGGTCTGGCCTGGATGCCAACATTTATTTTTCAATTATTATCTGTCTTGTACAATAACTTAATGCAATGAATGCTGCTACACCTTCCAAGATCTCTCTCTAAATTATGATGTTAATCCCCGTTCTCATGGCTACTCTGTTGTTGGAGTGCTGGTACCTGTATATGTGTTTTGATTATTAAATAGCCCATTCCTTCCTTACATCTCTGTCTCAGTGGCCAGTTTTGCCATCAGCTCTGGTGACTGACCACTTCATCCCTTCCTGACAAGAATGCTGAGAAATCATTCTATTAAGGCCAAGTTCTGTTGCCATTTTTAGCAACTGCCCTAGCTTCCTGTTTGTTTTCCAGCTAAAATTTATGCCATGGGTCTGCAAACCTTGTTTGTCAAGCCTCTGGACCACCTGGCTTTTAGTAAGCAAGAGCTCTATGTATATTTTGGATCAGCGGCAAAGTAAAACTCAATCTTATCCTCCATGTCACCAATTTATGTTCAGTACAAGTCCTTAAAGTGATTAACCACATTCATTTAAAACCCAGAAAGGTATTTTTGCATCCTTATAATCAGACCACTTGAAAACAATCCACTCCACCACAGACTGGAAATGAGGGGAAATTTGTGGGAGGGTTGTCTTCATATCCAGGTGTACAGCCTGAGTTGATTGATTTGACTGAAACTCAGTTTTACGAGAACACTTTTTTTTGTTCCGAATTGCTTCATCCTTGAATCATTACTACATAGCTACCCAGTTAAGACTTTCAGATTGGGAAATTTAGAAAGAATTAAACTTCGGCAGAGGAGATGAGAACAACAAAAAGGATTGCTTTAAGGTAGAATGCAGCCAGGATTAACGTACAAGGCAAAAGAAGGTGGTAATGGGAAAGAAGAAGAAACACAAGGTCAGCCTAGGGGAGGTGTAAATAGGAGCTTCAGTATCTTTATCTGAAATTGCCGAAGTCACTGTTGAGTTTCCGCTGCAGCAGGGTTCAAAGTTCAAAGTTCAAAGTAAATTTATTATTAAGGTGTACATATCTGTCACCATATACAACAGTGAGGTTCATTTTCTTGTGAAAACAAGAAACACAAGAAACTCCAAGAAGCACATTAGGATCGATGAAAGACCTCACCCAACAGGGTGGGTAAACAACCAATGTGCAAAACACAACACTGTGCAAATACAAAAGAAAAAAAATAAATCAGCAATAAATATTGAGAACCTGAGATGAAGAGTCCTTGAACAGGTTTGGGAACAGTTCAGTGGTGGAGCGATTGGAGTTGAGTGAAGTTGGACCCTCTGGTTCAAGAGTTTGATCTTTGAGGGCTAACAACCGTTCCTGGACCTGGTGGTGTGGGTCCCGAGGCTCCGTGTAGATGTGCTCAATGGTGAGGAGGGCTTTACCTGTGATAGATTGGGCCATATGCACTACTTTTTGTAAGACTTTCCATTCAAGGTCATTGGTGTTTCCATACTAAGCTCTGATGAAACCAGTCAATATACTCTCTACCACACACCTGCAGACATTTGTCAAAGTTTTAGATGTCATGCAGAATCTTTGCAGACTTTTAGGGAAGCAGAGGTGCTCCCATGCTTTCTTCATAATTGCATTTACATGCTGGGCCCAGGACAGGTCCTCTGAAATGATAACACTGAGAAATTTCAAGTTGCTGACACTCTCCACCTCTGAACCCCTGATGAGAACTGGCTCAGGGATCTCCAGTTTCCTCCTCCTGAATTCAATAATCATCTCCTTGGTCTTGTTGATATTGAGTGAGGGGTTGTTGTGGTGGCATCACTCTGTCAGATTGTCAATCTCCTTCCTATATACTAATCCATCACTACCTTTGATTCAGCCAGTGACAGTAGAGATATGGCACTGGAGCTGTGCTTAGGCTCCTAATTCTAAATGTAAGGTGAGTAGACTAAGGGGGCTAAGCACAAAGCCTTGTGGTGCACCTGCACTGATGAAGATTGTGGAGATGTTTTTACTGATCCAAACTGACTGGGATCTGAAGTAATGAAATCAAGGATCCAACTGCACAACGAGATTTTGAGGCCAAGGTCTCGAAGCTTATTGATCAGTTTTGAAAGCCAAGCTGTAGTCAATAACGAGCATACTGATGTCCAAATATTCCAGGGTTGTGAAGAGCCAGTGAAATGGCATCTGCAGTTGACCTGTTGTGACTGTAGGCAAATTGGAGCAGATCGAAGTTACTTCTCATGCAGAGGTTGACATGTTTCATCACCATCCTCCCAAAGCACTTCACCACACTGGGTGTAATTGCTACCTACATCCTATTCTAAGTGCTATTCTCTATCAAATGATCTTTAGCTCCTGTTTCTTACTTCATCAGAACAGTTATCAGGGATCTGAGAACAATTACCATTTGGGGAAAGGGATAGAAATTAAAATGAATGGCAAATGAATTATTAGAGCTGCACTTATGCACTACAAACTATCGCCTAATCAATGATTGGCCTCTACAATACAGAGCAGGCTGCGTTGTAAGCAGTAAATGTAACCTACTAATTTAAATGGAGTACAAGTTAATCACTATTTCTAACAACTTGAATCAGTCTGGGTCTATTGACTTCGTGATTTAAGTATCTGGAATAAAGCTTTACACTAAATAATTGATGGTTGGGTGGTTAGGTTATAGCGAGAGGAAACAGAGAGGGCAAGTTGCTAGTGAAAGTGGTAACAATGACCAGGATCTGCTAGGAAGGGGTGTGAGTGTGTGTGTGTGTGTGTGTGTGTGCGAGTGTGCGTGTGTGTGTGTGTGTGTGTGTGAGTGTGTGTGTGAGTGTGTGTGTGTGTGTGTGTGAGTGTGCGTGCGTGTGTGCGTGTGTGTGTGTGTGCGTGTGTGCGTGTGTGTGTGTGTGTGTGAGTGTGTGTGTGTGAGTGTGTGTGTGTGTGTGAGTGTGCGTGTGTGCGTGTGTGCGTGTGCGTGTGTGTGTGTGTGTGTGAGTGTGTGTGTGTGTGTGAGTGTGCGTGTGTGCATGTGTGCGTGTGCGTGTGTGTGTGTGTGTGTGAGTGAGTGTGTGTGTGTGTGTGTGTGTGAGTGTGTGTGTGTGTGTGTGTGTGTGTGTGTGTGCGTGCGCAGACATTATGCCTCCAATTAGAGTCAGAAGAGGGAAAATGGTAAAAATACAAAATGGAAGGCTCTTTTTTTTTCCTGAATGCCCACATATGATTTGTAAGATGATAGATAAGTCAATGACATAAATATAAAGAAACGGGTAAAATCTAATACATATTACAGAGCTATGACTGAAAGGTGAACAAACTGGAAATTAAATACTTAAGTACTTTACTTTTAGAAGACAGAGTCAAAATGGAACAGGAGAAATGGTAATAAAGAAAGAGATGAAGTCAACATAGCAAAAGGGATCTTAGTTCAGAAAACCAAGAAATAAGGTAGAGTGCAGAAACTGCAAGGGGCAGGCAATATTGCTGGGGATTGTTCACGCAGTGTTCACATAAGGACATGTTAAAACAGGAAACTGGGTGCACGTGTAGCTGGAGGCACAATACCAAAGTGGGGGGGGGGGGGTGGTTCCTTTAATCTACATGTAGAGTTGTTCAAACCCAATCAGCAACAACAGTGTAGACAACAAGTTCATCGATTGACATAGCAACACACACAAAATGCTGGAGGAACTCAGCAGGCCAGGCAGCATCCATGGAAAAAATTACAGTCGACGTTTCAGGCCGAGACCCTTCAGCAGGACTGGGAGAGAAAAAATAAGGATTAGATTTAAAAGGTGGGGGGAGGAGAGAGAGAAACAGAAGGCGATAGGTGAAACTGAGAGGGAGAGGGATGAAGTGAAGAGCTGGGAAGTTGATTGGTGAAAGAGATACAGGGCTGGAGAAGGGGGAGTCTGATAGAAGAGGACAGAAGGCCTTGGGAAAAAAAGGAGGGAGAAGCACCAGAGGGAGGCAATGAGCAGGCAAGGAGATAAGGTGAGAGAGGGAAAAGGGGGTGGGGAATGTTGAAGAGGAGGTGGGGCATTACCAGAAATTCGAGAACTTAATGTTCATGCCATCAGGTTGGAGGCTACCCGGAAGAAATATAAGGTATTGTTCCTCCAACCTGAGTGTGGCCTCGTCGCAACAGTAGATGGATTAACATATCAGAATGGGATTGGGAAATGGAATTAAAATGGATGGCCACTGGGAGATCCCACTTCATCTGGTGAGTGGAGTGAAGGTGTTCAGCGAAGCCATCTCTCAATCTATGTCGGGTCTCACTGATGTACAGGAGGCCACACCGGGAGCACTGGACACAGTATATGACCCCGACAGACTCTTGTTCTCACCTACCACCCCACCAGCCTCCGCGTCCACCGCCATCTCCAATGGGATCCTACCATCAAGCGCATCTGCGGATTTACTCTTGTTTGTCGTAGATTGACATACACAGAATGGTGGAGGAACTCAGCAGGTCAGTCAGCAACTATGGAAAGAAGTAAAGAAGTGGATGTTTAGGGCTGAGAGCAAACATCCAAACCTTGCAGGACAGCAACAAGTCACGGTGATAGCATGGGTGCAAGATCATGAGGAAATTGAAAGCAAGACAAGAATTCTAAAATTGGAAGCATTGTTTGATAGTGAGACCCAGTCACCTGTTCCAGACAAAGCCTTGGTAATTTATCTTCTGGGACTTCTATCTAAACTTCTTAAAATTAGCAATCAGTCTGTCTTCACCATCGTTTCAGACTGTGCATTGCAAACCATTGTATGGAAACATATAATATCTGAAGCTAGCTGATACAGATTTGATTTAAGTATGATTGCACTGTAACTGCAAAGTTACAGAATTGTATATATTGAGTCCCAATGATGGTTCTCGTTATTGTCTTTTTATACGTTTCCATAGATGCTGCCTGACTTGCTGAGTTACTCCAGCATTTTGTGTGTGCTGTTCTGTATTCAAAGCCAAAGTAAAATTTATTATTAGGGTATGTACACGCCACCACATACCACCCTGAGGTTCTTTTCTTTTTCTGTAGGCATACTTATCAGGTCTATAGAACAGTAACTGTAAACAGGATCAATGGACAGCAAACTGCCAATGCAGATATAAATAAATAGCAATAAATAACAAACATGGAATAACAAGATAAAAAGTCCTTAAATGAGCATAGTTATTCCGTTTTGTTCAGCAGCCTGATGGTTGAGGGGTAGGAAGTGTTCTTGAACCTGGTGGTGCAAGTCCTGACGAACTTGTACATTCTACCTGATAGCGGCAGCGAGAAAAGAGCATGGTCTGGTGGAGAGGATCTTTGATGATGGATGCTGCTTTCCCACGGCAACATTTGATGTAGATGTGCTCAATGGTTGGGAGGGTTTTACCTGTGATGTGGTGGGCTGAATCCCCTACCTTTTGCAGGATATTGGTACTGGTGTTCTCATACCAGCCAGTCAGCACACTCTCCACCACACATCTATAGAAGTTTGCCAAGGTTTTTGATGACATGATGAATCTCCTCAGACTCCTGAGGTGCTATCGTGTTTTCTTTGCAATTACATTTATATGATGAGTCCAGGACAGGTCACCAGGAATTTAACTTTGACTTTGACTTTTAAGTGAAAAGTGTTAATTGTATGATAGGGATTTATGTTAAAGATTGAAAAGTAATTGGTTCATTCTGCAAAGGTGTGAGGCATGAATTGGCCCTAGTGGATTAGAAGACAGAAAGTAAATGCATATCTCTTTAAGATTAAAATTGCAGTAAAAAAAAAGTGATCCCATTTCCAAGAAAATACCACTAAGCCCAAAGACAGCTTCTATCCCACTGTTATCTTGAACGGGCCTTCTGTACGATAAGATGGACTCTTGGCCTCACAATTCACTTGTTTATGATCTTGCACTGTATTGTTTACCTGTGCTGCACTCCTGCAGGAGATTTTACGCTTTATTCTACACTGTTGCTTTTCTTTTTACCAAATTCTGTAGCTGCTGTAAATGTACGATGTAATGATTTGATCCGTATAAACTGTATGCAAGATCTGTTTTTCACTGTATCTTGGTACACGTGACAATAATAAACCAATTCCATACTAATAACAATACCAAATTTAAAACAGTACAAGATAAAAGGAGATAATTTATTTCCTTCAGCAAAAATAATTTGCTGTAATGAGTAATAAATCTATGAATATGGGGAATTTCAATTTCTCAAAGGAGAATCGTGAAAAGGAAAAGTAGAATGCAAAAGTATATGAACAAAAAAGTCTAAAATCTGTAGATACCTATGAAGCAAAAAAAAACATAAGCAAAATATTGTGTGGGTCACTTAAATATATTATATTGGAAAATAAGGAATTTGCAGAGAAATTAAATATATTCCACATGAAACTTCCCTCTTTGTGCTGCTGGTGACCATGGTGATATGTTGCAGACTGCTTACAAAACTTCTGAATTACTCTCACTGTAATCTACATCCTGTAATTTCCCTTTAAGCAATGTACTTTTGAACCATCTTATTGAACTAATCTTCTGAAGGACTCAGCAAACTTAACTCTTAAGCACGCAGGTATGGTATGTTTAAGCGGATGAAGGTGTATTGCCACAACCAAAAGAAAGGACTCCGGACTGAAATGTTGGGCGAATGAAACTTCCTCTTCCCCTCTTAGTAAACGTACAGTCGCTGGAGAACAAGTTTGGGGACCTGAGGGCAAGGTTGCTGTATTGGAGGGAAATGAGGGATTGCTGCGTTCTGTGTTTCATAGGGACATTGCTCACTCTGGATACACCGGATACATTGGTAAGACCTGAGGGCTTCTCGATATACCTGATGGACTGGACTACTGTTTCAAAGAAGGCAAAATGTGGGGGTCTGTGTTTCATGATAAGCTCTTTGTAGTGCTTGGACACAGCGGTCTTGTTGTACTCCTGTTCCTTCAACCTGGAACATCTAATGATTAAGTGCCAACCATTCTGCTTACAAAGAGAGTTCTCCTCCATGATCCTGGCTGCAGTTTACCTACTGCGAAAGGCAGATATTATGCAACCACTTGATGTATTGAGTGTAGTGATTAGCAAACAAGAAACAGCCTACCATGATACATTTCAAATAATTGTTGTGGACTTCAATTAGGCTTGTTGGAAGAAACCTCTGCCCAATTATCATCAGCATATCACTTGCAGCACCAGGGGTCCCAACACTCCCGACCACTGTTACACTGCGATTAGGAATGCTTAGCTTTCCATGCCCAGACTGTATTTTGGGAAATCTGACACTTAGCTGTCCTCCGCATACCTGCATACAGGCAGAGGCTAAAGAGCAAGGCTCCAGAGACACGGGCAACAAAAAGCGTTGGTTGTGGGAGGCTGATGAGTAGCTATGGGATTGCTTCAGGTCAGTAGTCTGGGCTGTGTTCAAGGACTCATCAAGGATCTAAATGAATACACCTCCATTATCACAGACTTTACAAAAACCAGTTGTAAAAAAGTGTGTCCCCACAAAATTATTCAGCATATCCACTAACCAGAAGCCCTGGATGAACTGTGAGATCTACAATCTGCTGAGGGTCAAATCAGTGGTGTTCAAGTCTTGTGACCAAGTTAAATACAAGAGGTCCAGGTACAATCTCTGGAAAGCCATCTCATGTGCGAAGTGCATTTCTGGACCAAAATTTAATCACTGAAAGATACTCGACAGTTGTGGCTGGGCTTGAATACTACAGAGTTTAAGTAAGTGACGTAGCTGGCAACAAGGCTTTGCTCCCATAAGAGAACAATGCCTTCTATGTTTGATTTGACTGTCAAAACATAGAGGCACTTCACAAACTCTCACAGCCCCTGATGACACTGTGATTTCAGTTACTGAGACCGACATGCAATCAGACTTCAGGAGGGTGAACTGATGGAAAGCATCCGGCCCAGACGGGGTACCTGGCCAAGTAATAAAGACTTCTGCTGATCAACTGGCTGGAGCGCTCACTGAGATCTTTAAACTCTCACTTTGGCAGTCTGAGGTACCCACTTGCTTCAAGCAGGTTTCAATTACACCAGTACCTTAGAAGAACGTGGTAACCTGCCTCAAAAACGATCGTCTAGTAGCACTTACACCCAGTATGATGATGTGCTTTGAGAGGTTGGTGATGGAACATATCAACTGCTTTAGAATGAACTTGGATCCTCTCCAAATTTCCTACTGGCACAGCAGGTCAACAGCAAATGCAATTTCATTGGCTCTCCACTCAGCAAAGATGCCTACATCAGGATTTGCTTCATTGACTACAGCTCAGCATTCAATACTATCATCCCCTCAAAACTAATTAATAAGCTTCAGGACCTTGGCCTCAATACCTCCTTGTACAACTGGATCCTCAATTTCCTCACTTGCAAACCCGTCAGTTCAGATTGGTGATGATATCTCCTCCACAATTTCCATCAGCACAGGTGCACCACAAGGCTGTGTGCTTAGTCCCTTGTTCTACTCACTTTATACTCATTACTGTTAGGCTAAGCACAGCTGCAATGCCATATTTAAGTTTGCTGATGACACTACTGCCTTTGGCAGAATCAAAGGTGCTGACAGATCAGCATATGGGATGGAGATTGAAAATCTGGCTGAGTGGTGCCACAACAACAACCTCTTACTCAATGTCAGCGAGACCAAGGAAATTATTATTGACTTCAAGAGGAGGAAACCATAGGTCCATGAGCCAGTCCTCATTGGAGATCATAGGTGGAGAGATTACATTCCTCAGTGTTATAATTTCAGACGCTCTGTCCTGGGTCCAGCACGTAAGTGTCATTACAAAGAAAGCACAGCATCACTTCTACTTTCTTAGAAGCTTGTGAATATTTGGGATGTCATTTACAGTGAATCTTTGACAAACGTCTATCGGTGTGCAGAGGAGAGTACCTTGACTGGTTGCATCATGCCTGCTATGGAAACACCAATGACCTTAAATGGAAAAGCCTACAAAAAGTAGCGGATGTGGCCGAGTGCATCATGGGTAAAGCCCTTCCCTCCATTGAGCACAGCTACACGGAGCGCCATGGCTGGAAAGCAGCACCAGTCATCAAGGACCCCCACCTTCCAGTCCATGCTCTCTTGCTGCTGCCAACAGCAAGAAGATACAGGAGCCTCAGGACCTGTACCACCAGGTTCAGGAACAGTTATTACCCCTGAACCATTAGGCTCTTGAGCCAGAGGGGATAAACTTCACTCAACTTCACTTGCCACATCACTGACCTGTTCCAGTAACATATTGACTCACCTTCAAGGACTTTTCATCTCATGTTCTCATGTATTTATTATTTTTTATTATTATTATGTTTTTCTCAGCTCAAGCTGGTAAAACCTGAGTTACGGGTATAACCAAGCACATTGATTTCCCAATTGCTTGGATCTTTTAGACTATTCTAGTGGTGTTTAGTACTGTGGCTTTCTGGAGGTTTACATAAATATTGCTGTGTAGGCCTTATTGTTTAATGATTTACAATGACTTTGAGATGATACCAATAATAGATGATACTACTGGGACAATGTATACCCTGTTCATGTTCCATAGTCTCTCAATTTCCTCTTTTAATTCAACATATTTCTGTTATTTTTCATTTATTGATTTCTTTATGTTGTCTGTGTTTGAGATGACTATATCTATTAAGTAAGTTGTCCTTGCTTGTTTATCCTGTAATATTATATCCAGACAGTTATTATGGATTGTCCTATGTGTAATAACAGATTGGTAGTAATATTATTGGTAGGACTCTGACTCTAAACTTATATCAGGCTTGTATTTATAGTAAGGTATGGTGTCTTTTATGAGTAAGTATTTTATCCTTAGAAGTTTTAACTGACTGTTGTGTAATTTTCAAAACATTTATTATCATTATTCTTATTTTTTTCTTACTTTTTGTATTTGGAGTTTGTTGTTTTTTTCACAGATTGGTTGTTGTCCATCCTACCGTTCATTGTGTTTCTTGAATTTACAGTGATTGCCCACAAGCAAATGAATCTCAAGCTGGTAATGTTGACAGATATGCACTTTGATAATAAATTTACTTTGAACTTCAAACCTAATTTTTAACAAAAACCACTGAGTTTAATTATATTGTAATCATTCCCAAAATCCATATGGATAATCCTTGGAATCAGGATGATTAACTTATACTCCCACATTTTTGGATTCTGGAGTGGTTAATGAGACCATTGAAAGAACTGCATATTCTTCAACAGATGGGGATGTGGTGGCCAATGGACTGAATAGGTGGGTAATTTGGGATGTGGTCTGCTCCCCAAGCGATGACTATTGAAACATACTTACAAAAGAAAAAGATACAGCATTGTCTCTGTCCTTGATGATACTAGAAACAGACTGATGAGAAAAAAGATCCACATAATGATTCAGGAATTCTCTTTCTTACTTTTGCATAATCATTTCTCCAGTCTATATTCTGATAATTGAAGTTGCTCATTACTATTGCTCTTAGGTTTTGTGACATCACTAACAACTCCTACTCTATTGCAGCGGTAGTCTAGTTAATAATGCCATCCCCTGTCCTATTTTGCCTTTCTTCTTTTCTGAATTTTTTGTGGCAAGGAATATTATGAATCCTAGTTTGACTCAGATCTGCCATTTTCATATTGATGGGATATTCCAGACCCTTTGAACTATCTGTATGAAAAAGAAATCCACTTCATTTTATTTTTTCCCTTATATCTAAATCTTCTTGTTCTGGTCTCCACATTCACAGTTTGTTTCCATCTATTCAGTCCAATACCTTTTGTTTTTAGCTACTTCTATCAAATCTGCCCATAATTTTTATGTTCTAAAGAAAATAGCTCAGAAAGTTTAAGCTTATGTATTTTTATCTTCTCAGATCAGGTTGCCCAGTAGTGAATTTACTATGTACTCTGTGACATGAACACCCTTCAACGTAAGACATAAAACTGCAAACTTTATTCTGAATGCAGTCTCTCTAAAATTTATATTGATTCTTCTCTGTATCTCAAAATTGATATTTTTTGCTCCTTGCATAATAAACCTTAAATGCCATTAGCTTCTTTTGAGGCCATAGCTTTTCTTGTGACAATCTAAATACTTCTTCTCTTCCACACGATTCAACTTTCTCTATTCAATGTAGAATTAACATTTGGTTTTCTTTCATGCAAAATATTCCATAACACGTTGACTGACTGAATTTCATTTGCTAATTTATTTTATCCACTCGATCAGTATTAAGGATTGCAGCTTCCTTTGGTTTGGTCCTTGGAATATCTGAAGCAGTAAACTGTGGACTCAAACCTCTCAAGGGATTTTGGCACTTCGGCATTTTTGGCTGATCCTCTGTTGCAGCGCTAAGAGAGTGCTGCACTGTCAGTAGTGACGTTTCTCACATGAGATTAAATGAACTCCAAATGCAATCCACTCCAGTTGTAAAAGATCCCAAAAAAATTATTCGAGAAGTGGGGTAATCGTATTTCATGGGAGTCTGGGCCACTGTCTAAAACAGATTACTTGAATATTTATCTCATTGTTGTTTGTCAGAATTAGCTTTATATGAATTGTTTACACTGTCTCTGCATTGCAACAGCAACAGTACTTCAAAAAGTAACTTGTTGGCTGAAAAGCTCTTTGAGGCATATCCACATCTTTAGAGGTTTTCTTTAAAAAGTTTTCAAGTCTGTATTCCTCTGTTATTTCTTACTATCTGTGAATTTAAAATCAATTTAAAGTGTTCCTGATGGTCTTTCTCTTTCATTACCCTCTGTGCTTACTCCAGAACCAATAACATAACCTCACAATACTGACGTGTGCTAATGAACTAGCCAATGGTATTTTACAACTCTATAGAAACAGTTCCAATAGACATTACATTAGGTGCCACCTCTAGCCGCATAAGTAAAATGATGCCATTGACCAGAACCCATCTCCTGCTTGTCCATTAGTTATTGTACAAGGCTGATTTTCATCTGCTGATTACCTTTGTTTATGTGCAGTGAAACAGCTTTATGCAGCTTGTTAATAGTCTCTAGCTAAGCTAGAAGTAACTCAAAACGTGTAGCTCGGGTGGTTAATGGTTGGGTTGAGTCATTCTCTGATCTTGGCAATCTATTTGCAAATGTTTCATCACAATTCGAGGAGCCATCATCAGTGCGCTGTTCACTTGTGGTGTGTCCTCTGAATACTTGGCTTTTATATACTTATCAATCCAAGAAACGCATAGAGTTCACCAAGTAACCAATCAGTGATGAGACCCTCTCCCTATGTCACAACTGAGTTTCTGTAATGATGACCAATCAGCTGATTGAGAAGTATATAAAAGCCAAGCATTCAGGGGGTGAGGAGAACACCGGACTGATGCCTCCTTGTTTGGTGATGAAACATTTGCAAATAGATTGTAAGTATGTTCTTTAGAAATGCATGATGGATTTTGCTGGAAGTACTGAACAGACACAACCTATTTCTTTCTTTATTGTCATAAAGTGGTAACTTAGAAAGTCAAGATGTAAGGAATGCTCTGATTGGATAATTCATTTCCAAAGCTGATACAGACACAAAGGACTGAATGGTGTATCACTCTATGATCCCATGTTACATTCAACTGAATGAACTCTAAATACAAGTTCATCATTTCTTTTCAACTAAGTTCATCAAAAGCAGTTTAGAAAAACTCTTAATTTTCTTCACCAGCTTTGTTGAGTTGCTTTTGAATTAAAAGTTTGTCTGTTCTTCCTCTCTGCAGATACTGCCTGATCTGCTGCGTGTTCACAGGATTTTCTGTTTTTTTTAAACTTTCATCTTCAGTTTCTTTTACTTTCCAGTTTTATATGCACCAAAGCTTCACACATGCATGATGCATAGTAATCCTTAGGACTTCATTAACTTCATCGGTTTTATTATCACTTGCATATACACATATATATACTGTACATCTATAGAAGATAGAACAGTACAGACTTATCAACCCCAGGTCAAATATCTTCACAATTCAGTGAGGAGGTTACATTTTTTGCAAGGAGACTTTGGGAAGATCCATTACACATTTTCTCTGCCTCCCACCAAACTCTTACTGTGACAGAGCCTGGAGTAGAGTGTTTTGGGAGCTTGGTATGAAACGTGCATGTGATATAACTTCTCCACTGGAATGTGTGGAGCATGACTCAAGCCTCATTGTTGGGGGTGTTGTCTTGAAAGAGAACACCAATATTGATTTGCTTGTTGAGTCAGTAGATTTGGAATATTTTGCACCACCACTGCAGGGTCTATGCGCTCATGTAGGTGGGCTGCACAACAGTTTTAGCAATCATGCTTATGAGTGTGCACGTTCCAGCTAATTACTGTATCATTATGGTGGCATGTAACTCTGTTCTTTTCATTCTAGTCTTATCAAGACTTCACCAAAAGCACAGTAACATTTACGCTTCCTGTTCACTCTTACCCTTGTCCGGGAAAGAGGATTACCGCTTAGACAGACGCTGTAAAGAGCGGTATTCATTTAGTATTTAGTTATTGCTTCCAGACGCAGTTTTGCCACTTAACTTTCAGTTTGAGAGTTTTAGTTAATGGCCCTGTTGACCCAGCATTTATTGTCTTTCATTTCCTTTAAATTCTGCAACAGTTCTCATTAAAGTCATTGATCTATTAACCTGCTTCAGTGTCTTTCTCTCCAAACTTGGGCCATATCTGAATGTTTTGACTGTTGGTAACTTTTCTTCAGATGGTTTTCAACATGCAGAATGTGCTCCACATTTTCTGTGTCCTCATCATGGATCTCTGTGAGGTGAACTGTATTGATTTAGATTTAGATTTAGAGACTTACAGAACGGTGACAGGCCCTTCTGGCCCAACGAGCCTATACTGTCCAATTACACCCATGTGACCAATTATCCTACCAACCAGTACGTCTTTGGAATATGTGAGGAAGTGGTCACCTGGAGGAAACCCATGCAGTCATGGAAAGAGAGTACACACTCCTTACAGGCCGGTGCAGGAATTGAACCAAGTCTCTAGTACTGTGTTAGACTAACTGCTATGCTACTGTGTCACTATGCAGAGGGACCCACTAGCCAGTGAATTTATTATGGATGTATGTGGCACGTGGCCAAGTGGTTAGGGCATTGGGCTCACGATCTGAAGGTCGTGGGTTTGAGTCTCGGTCAGGGCAGCGTGTTGTGTCTTTGAGCAAGGCACTTAACCACACAATGCTCCAGTCCACCCAGCTGAAAATGGGTACCGGCAAATGCTGGGGGTTAACCTCGCGATAGACTGGTGTCCTATCCGGGGTGGGGCGGGGGGGAGTCTCGTACTCTCAGTCACTTCACGCCACAGAAACCAGCATAAGCACCGGCCTAATGGGCCACAGGCTCGGGACAGACTTTGACTTATTATGGATGTTAAGGCCCACTCTCTCATATTGAACTCAAACTCTAACTCTGGTAGCAATTAGTGGTTGATGACTAAAGTTCTAGAAAAGAGGCGAGGCTTCCCTTTGGCTCTGTAAATCAGCTCTCCTCCAGAGGGAAGTTCAGTTGAGGTGCTTCTGTGCACCAGAAACAAAATGAAGTGTTGATGGAAACTGTTGGACAGTAATTGTGGACAGGATCATTTATAAAAGCCCCTTTCTATATTTCAATGCATTCAACTTATAAGCAGTTTATCAAAATCTTTTATTTAGCCCATACTTGAATGAATCTGCCCCTTTTGTTGGATAGAATCATACTGTAAGCAGCAAGCAGTTTGCATGTTATTAATGAGCCATGCAATAGCTACCTCAGAGGCCACATGGATTGCATCACTGAACTTAGTCAATGGGCAGCTACTGACAGACGCCAGAGCTGTAGTCTGTGTGATGCAAGGGCCTTATTGGCAGGAATTGGTTGCACGCAGCTATTATCCAGTTTGAAACGTCGACTCATTGGGTGAAAGGGCCTGCGCCTATCCTGTATTGCTCTATGACTCTACAATGCTATCGAGCAAGGTCCCATGCCGGCAAGGTAGTTTGAAGCCACATGGGCAAAGTTCCTCCAGCATTTTGTTTGTGTTGCATATGGGCAAATGTTAGGTGAAAAATTAAAAAAAAAACACCCGTAGAAGCAAGAAATCTAGAAAGAAAATGGGAACTCCAGGAAATACTCAGGCTTCACTTGTGGAGATGGAAAAAGAGTTAATGTTTCAGGTTGATAACCATTTTGAAGTCTAGGAATTTTTAAAATGCTGGGCGTTTAAACTTGTAGAGAAGACGGAGGGATGGAGAGAATTGAGAAAATGTTTGCGCTAGGGGAAGACCAGGAGAACGAAGATGACACAGATTAATGTCAATAAGGAGCCAGTGCTGAAGTTCAAAGTTCAAAGTAAATTTAGTATCAAAATTCATATATGTCACCATATACAACCCTGAGATTCGTTTTCTTGCGGGCATACTAAGTAATTCCTAGAAACATAATAGAATCAATGAAAGACCCCACCCAAACAGGACGGATGAACAACCAGTGTGCAAAAGGCAACTAATAGGGCAAATACAAAAGAAAATAATAATAATAATAAATTAATAAACAATAAATATCAAGAACATGGGATGAAAAGTCCTTGAAAGTGAGTCCATAGGTTGAAGGAATAGTTCAGAGATGGGGTGAGTGAAGTTATCCCTGCTATCTCAAGAGCCTGATGGCCAAGGGGTAGTAACTATTCCTGCACCTGGTGGTGTGGGTCCTGACACTCCTGTACCTTCTTCCTGATAGTGGCAGGGAGAAGGGAGCATGGCCTGGATGGTAGCTGTCCTTGATAATGGATGCTGCTTTCCTGTGACAACACTCCATGTAGATGTGTTCAATGGCGGAGAGGGCTTTATCTGTGTTGGACTGGGCCATGTCCACTACTTTTTGTAGGACTTTCTATTCAAGGACATTGGCGTTTCCATACCAGGTAGTGATGAAACTAGTTAATATACTCTCCACTACACATCTATAAAAAATTTCCAAAGTTTTAGATGTCATGTTAAATCTTCACAAACTTCTAAGGAAGTAGAAGCAATGCCGCGCTTACTTCAAAATGACACCTAAGTGCAGAGCCCAGGACAGATCCTCTGGAATGATGACACTGAGGAACATAAAGTCACTGACCCTCTCCACCTTTGATCCCCTATGGCTCATGGACCTCATATTTCCTCCTCCTGAAGTCAATAATCAGATCCTTGGTCTTGCTGATATTGACTGAGGGGTTGTTAGGGCACCACACAGACAGAGATTCAGTCTCCCTCCCTATGCTGATTTGTCACCACCTTTGATTTGGCCAATGACAGTGGTGTTGTCAAAAAACTTATATAATGCCCTGATTAAGATTTTTACTGCTTATGCTGTAGATATTTCCTTTCAGCAATTCTGTAAAAGCAGTATGTTCTGCTTTTAGAATGTTTTGGTCTCAGCTAAGAGATAAGGGGCTATGATGTTCAATTTAGGAATATTGTGTCAGCCAGTCAGGATGGCGGAATCGGGAGAAAGCTCAAGAGAGCAGGGAGGAGAGAGATTTGTAACGGATGTGTGGTTCAAGAGCTTTTTCTTGGTGGGAGCTGTGGAGAGGACAGGACAGGAGGGATAACAGCTGAGGATGCTGTGGGAAGGAGCATCCCTGTTGCACAAGGTGCTTTGCGCAGATGCAGGAGGAAGTAGGGCTAGTACTCCTGAGGGGGAGCCCATTTGTTTGAGATGGATTACGAGAGAAATTCAGAACGTGGTGTATGCTTTCACACAGACCGTGGGTCCAGTGTATGAGTAAAAGACAACTTTAAGATGAGCTCCACCTTTATATGCACATTTGGACTGGTTTAACCATAATCAGCTCTTTTAATTTTTTTTTTCTTTTTCTTCTTCCTACTAACTATTAGATAAATCTGAAAGTTGTAAATATACTTTCTTTATAATTTTATGCAGTGTATGATTTGTTATTTCTTGCCACTCACTAATTGTGTATGGGCAGTACTTATGCAGCATTCGTTCAATTTGAAGTTTCTTTAATTGGAACATCAAGGCGCTTCTGTTTGGTGGAACCCCAAATCATACCAACCCTAGACGCCTATTGTTTATGAAAGGTGACCTCCTCACTGCTGAATCCTGTGGTTATTAACAGGGCTGGCAACAAGCCAAGTTTCCATACAAACCTGGTGAGGGGGTTGCTTTGTGTGGGCTTGTCCAGCAATCGCTGAATGCTGGGCAATTGCTGTTAAGAATTGATAAAGCATGTTATATGTTTAAGCCTGGGTTGAATTAACGTTAGGGAAAGTGACTAAGGTACTTTATTATGGATGGCACAGGGCTTAAGGTTCGGTGCAATTCAAAAAGATTATCCATAAATAATGCTTGTGTTTTGAGCAGGGTGGATGTCCAAACTTCCAATGAATTTATATTCAGAGTGTTAAGTTCCCTGAAAGTTTAGAGGAAAGTTCCGCTGATTGAACGGCATTTTGATAAGGTTAGCCCAGACATGATTGAAGTCATGCTGCCAGATAGGTTGGGAGACACTGGAGAGGCGGGTCCATGGACAGTCATATTTTTAGAGAAAAGAGGGCTTGTAGCTGAGGGAAAAAACTTTAAAGACAAGTTGTTCTTGTTGCTGTGAAGTGAGGGAAAAGAGTTGTCTGATGTGAAAGACCTAATGGATCCTTCAGTAATTGATTTAAATTATTGTAGGCTAGGAGTGTTCTCTGGGATCAAGCCCACATCCGATGGAGGAGAATAACATGAGGTTTGGGCTGAGCAGACACCTCAGACTGGATGAATGGCAGTGCTCAGATAATATGAAAAATACAGAGGTGGATAGAGAGCTTAAAGGGTCTGGCAGCTGATATAATGAGGTTCCGAAAGGCAGAAAGCCCATAAGCCAAGTCAGTAATTACCTGCAAGCTGTGGAAGATGCTTTTGGCACTGGTGAAAGTGCAGCCAATCTAATGATGAAGTTCAGGCATGGATTCCAGGAGGAGGAAGAGAAGCTGTCTGCCCACATTTTCAGATTGGAGAAACTGCTGCAATGATTGTGTCACAAAGGGGCATTCATCTGTCTGAGAGGAATTGCGTGAGGACAGAGCAAGTAGTGAAGGGTGCACTGTCACATGACGTGATTGCTCTACATACTTGAATGACCCCCAAGATGCACCGTCCTCCATCTTTTACTGAACTACTCAGAGAATTTAGAGGAGGAAAGCACGACTGAGAAGCGGGGTATTTCCAAAAGCCAAGTAGTGTCTTCAGTGGTGGCCTCCATTGCTAAAGTGGCCCCTACTGCCACAGAGATGAGGAATGAGGTGGAAAACCTACAAGCTGAGCTGATTCTATGGATGTCTGCTCATATTTCAACTAAATGTGATACGTCCATTGGGAAACCCACAGGACTAATGACACAGCATACTGCTGCTGGAAAGGGTCTCTTGACTGGAGAGATGACAAATATTTTCTGTTCCAACTGTGGAGAAGATACACATTTCAAGCGAGATTGTGAGGGACAGGAAAACCTCTGAAAAGTAAGTCAGCAGTTAATGAAACAGAGAGGGAAAAGAAAAAGAGGCAAAACTGTGGAGGAACCCAGTAAAGGAATGGGCTGGTGTTTCGGAGAGGATACGTTCCTATCAGTATATCGAGGGAAATACTAAATTGCAAAACACTATTCCTGAAGGCTTAATGGGACCAAGCCATTCTTGAAAGAGGTTCTCAAAGTACTTTGCTTTACAGATCCTTTTACAACCGGTATTTGATGCATTTACCATTGATGCCACTCAGTGCCCATGAGATTCGGGGGCTTAGTACTGATGAGTACCAATATGATAGTTACCTGTCATTGAAGCTGGAGTTTTCAGAAGCAGATACTGCAGTAACTGAGACTATTGACACACCAGTGTTGGTCTGCCTGGATCCTGTCGAAAAGGGTGGAGCTTCTGTGGTTGTGAAAAGGCTCGTGGGAGTATGCAAGGTGAGAAACGGAGAGATATTTTGAAAACCTTGTCCATTCGTCCTGTGTGCACAGCTGCTTTTAAGAAGGTGCAAGTTCCTCCTGAGCAGGATGATGAGACAAACGAGGAACTGTGTGGCACACCCAGTTTAAACCTGTCATGTTTTCATCCTGGAGGAGTAGCTAGAGTGAATCAAAATGCCGGAATGCCCAACACCTCGGCCATCCAGGTGGATGCTCTTGATGACCTGGAAGGAGAGTCGCATTTAGCTGCAGGAGTGCTGGTGAGACCTGAACTGCAGAAATCTTCAGCTGTCTATGCAAACAGGGTGACAGTGATTATCAAGAATACCACAGGGAGAGAGGTTACCGTCAGACATGGGATGCAGACTGCCACTCTTTTTCCTGTGATGGTAGTGTCTAGTTTTTCTGGGGAAACAGAAGAGAAACAGTCCCGTGGATTGAGGAATATGACATCAAAGTCATGCAACTTTGGTGAATCACTGATACCGAGGAATGGAAAAAGAGATTATGTAAGAAGATATTGGAACACAAAGATGTCTTTTTTACTAACGAGTCTGATGTTGGTTGCTCCAAGAGTACTTGCCCCACAGTATTAGAGCGATCACGGACATCCCTTTCTGAGATAGATCTTGCCGGTTAGCACCAGCGGACGTTGAAGATGTTCACCAGCACCTGCTTAAACTGAAGGAAGCTAAGTTCAGTCATGGAGCAGGGTAAACTGAGCCCCTGGAAGATACAAGTGATAGAGAGGGGCAGGCACCCTCTAATAGACCCAAAGTGTCACAAAGCTGAGAGGCTGAAGGTGAGATAGCGAGGTCTTGGCAAGTCAGGAAGCCCCTAGCTAGGCTGGCAGGGAATGCACCAGGGAAACAGAGTGTTATATCTATTCCCAAGGAAAGAGATGGACTGGGGGTCCAAATAGCAGAAAATTCATTTGAATACTGTTATTAATTATGGTTTAATAAGTTCCAAAGTCATGAGGACATGACTATTTTTGGTGAAGGAAGAGTGTAATGCCCTGGTTAATATTTTCACTGCTCTGCTGTAGGTATTTCATTGTAGCAGTTCTATAAAAGCAGTGCGATCTGCTTTAAGAATGTTCTGGTTTCAGCTAAAAGATAAGGGGCTATGATGTTCGACTTAGAAACGTTGAGTCAGCCAATCAGGATGGCGGAATCAGGAGAAAGTTCAAGGAAGTGGGGTGGAGAGAGATTTGTGATGGATGGTGTTTCTTTTTTTGGCAGGAGCTGTGGAGAGGATAGGAGAGAACATAGTTGAGGTTGCTGTGGGAAGGAGCATCCTTCTTGCACAAAGTGCTTTGTGCAACAGATTTGTCAGGCAAGATTTCTAAGGAGGAAGGGCCAATACTCCTGAGAGAGAGCCCATTTGTTCGAGACGGATTTGGACCAAATTTCGGAATGTGGTGTGTGTTTTCCCACAGACCGTGGGTCCAGTGCATGAGTAAAAGTCAGCTTCAAGATGAGCTCCACCTTTATGTGCACATTTGGACTGGTTTAACTGTAATCAGCCCTTTTATTATTATTTTCTTTTTCTTTTTCCTACTAACTATTCGATAAAGCTGAAAGTTGTAAATATACTTTCTTCAGCTATATAGGACCCTGGTCAGACCCCACTCAGAATACTGTGCTCAGTTCTGGTCTCCTCACTACAGGAAGGACGTGAAAACCATAGAAAGGGTGCAGAGGAGATTTACAAGGATGTTGCCTGAATTGGGCAGCATGCCTTATGAGAATAGGTTGAGTGAACTCAGCTTTTTCTCCTTGGAGCGACGGAGAACGGGAGGTGACCTGATGGAGATGTACAAGATAATGACAGGCATTGATCGTTTGGATAGTCAGAGGCTTTTTCCCAGGGCTGAAATGGCTAGAATGAGGGCATAGTCTTAAGGTGCTTGGAAGTAGGTACAGAGGAGATGTCAGGGGTAAGTTTTTTTACCCAGAGAGTGGTGAGTGCGTGGAATGGGCTGCTGGCGGCGGTGGTGGAGGCAGAAACGATAGGGTCTTTTAAAAGACTCCTGGATGGCTACATGGAGCTTAGAAAAATAGAGGGCTATGGGTAAGCCTAGGTAGTTCTAAGGTAAGGACATGTTCAGCGCAGCTTTGCGGGCCAAAGGGCCTGTATTGTGCTGTAGGTTTTCTATGTTTATAATTTTATGTGGTGTACGGTGTTGTTATTTCTTGCTGATTATTAATTGTGTATGGGCAGTATTTATGCAGCATTCACTCAAATCGAAGTTTCTTTAACTGGAACATCACGATGTTCCGGTTTGGTGGAATCCCAAATCATACCAGCTCTAGACACCTATTGTTTATGAATGGTGACCTCCTCACCGCTGAGTGCCATGGCTGTTAGCAGGACCAGCAACCAGCCAGGTTTCCATATGAGCCCCGTGAGTGAGTTGCGCTGAAGTATGACATTAGAGCTGTGCTTAGCCTCACTGTTGTAAGTATAAAGCGAGTTGAGAAGGAGGCTAAACACACAGCTTTGTAGTGCACCTGTGCTGATGGAGATCGTGGAGGAGATGTTGTTGCAATACAGTCTGACTGAGGTCTGCACATGAGGAAACCCAGGATCCAATTGCACAAGGAGGTTCTGAGGCCAAGGGTTTGAAGCTTATTGACTAGTTTTGAGGGGCTGATAGTATTGAATGCCAAGCTGTAATCAAAAAGAGCATCCCGATGTATGCATCTTTGCTGTCCAGATGCTTTATGGTTGAGTGAACAGCCAATGAAATGGCATCTACTGTGAACCTGTTGTGCTGTAGGCAAATTGGAGTGGATCCAAGTCTCTTCTCAGGTAGGAGTATATATATATTTCATCACCAACCTCTCAAAACACTTCATCACAGTGGATGTTAAGTTCTACTTGATGATAACCATTGAGATAGGTTATTGAATTCCTTTTTGAAAGCCAGAATTGATCCTACATCCATTGCACTTCAAGAAGATTTCTGCAAGCAATTGGAAGGCACAGTATAAGATTCATCCCAGAGAAGTATTTTAAAGAGAGAATGAGACAACAGCGGCAGACAAGGAAAGTCATAAACAGCATAAAAGCAAAACAGAGGCCACGTAATACTGTATAGCAAAAATTAGCATGAAGTTAGAGGATTGGGAAGCTTTTAAAAGCAAACACAAGGCAACTAAAAAAAAATGACTGAAAAGGCGAATATGAATGTAAACTAGCCAATAACATAAAAGAGGATAACAAAAGTGTTTTCAGATATATCAAGAGTAAAAGAGAGTCAAAAGTGGATATTAGACCACTGCAGAATGATGTTAGAGAGCTGGTAATGGGAGACAAAGAAATGGCACACTAACGCAGCGTATTTTGTATCAGTCTTCACTGTGGAAGATGCCAGCAGTATGCCAGAATTCGAGTCAGGGGGCAGAAATGAGTGTAGTTGCTATTATGAAGGAGAAGGTGATTCAGAAGCTGAAAGGTCTGAAAGTAGATAAGTCACCTTGTTGAGATGGACTATACCCCAGAGTTCTGAAAGAGATATCTGAAAAGATTGTTCAGGCACAGTAGTGATCACTAGATTATGGAGTGGTTCTGGAGGAATGGGAAATTGCAAAATTGTCACTCCAAACTTTAAGGAGGGAGGGAGTCAAAAGAAAGGAAATTATAGGCCAGTTAGCCTAACTTCCAAGGTTGGTAAGATGTCATGGTCCATTATTAAGGATGAGGTTTCAGGGTTCTTAAGAGGTACATGAAAAAAAACTGAAGTGAGTGTGGGAAAATCTTGCCTGACAAATCTGTTGGAATTATTTGAGGCAATAACAAGCAGGATAGATAAAGTAGAGTCAGTGGATGTTGCTTCCTTGGATTTTCAGAAGACCTTTGACAAGGTCCTACACATGAGACTGCTTAACAAGATAAGAGCCCATGGTATTACAGCAAAGGTTCTAGTATGGACAGATGATTGGCTGACTGGCAGAACATAAAGGTGGAAATAAAGGGGGACTTTTTTGGTTGGCTGTCGGTGACTAGTGGGGTTCCATAGGAGTCTGTGTTGTGTCTGCTTATTTTCATGTTATATATGAATGGTTTGGATGATGGAATTCATTGCTTTGTGGCTAAGTTTGAAGATTGTACAAAAATAGGTGGAGGGGCAGGGAGTGTTGAGGAAGCAGCGAGTCTGCAGGGCACATTGGGAGAATGGGCAAGGAAGTGGCAGATGAAATACAATGTAGGGAAGTGTATGATCATGCACTTTGGGAGAAGGAATAAAGGCTATAGACTATTTTCTAAACAGGGAGAAAATTCATTAATCAGAGGTGCAAAGGAAATTGGGAGTCCCTAAATGTTAACTTGCAGATAGAGTCAGTGTTAAAAAAGCAAATACAATGCTAGCACTCATTTGGAGAGGGCTCGAATATAAGAGCAGGGATGTAATGCTGAGGCTTAAAATGGCCTTGGTCAGACTGCAGATGGAGTATTGTGAGCAGTATTGGGCCCCTTACCTGAGAAAGGATCTGCTGCCTTTGAAGAGGGTCCAGTGGAGGTTCATGAGAATGATCGTGGGAATGAAAGGGTTAATGTGAGAGTTGCATTTGATGGCTCTGGGCCAGTACTTGCTGGAGTCCAGAATGAAAGGATATCTCCTTGAAATGTAGCGAATACTTAAAGGCCAAGATAGAGTGTATATGGAGAGGATGTTTCCATTAGTGGGAGAGTGCAGAACCAGAGGACATGGCCTCAGAATACTAGGACGTCCCTTTAAAGCAGAGATTAGGAGGGATTTGTTTAGCCAGATGGTGTTGGATCTGCAGAATTCATTGCCACAGATGTCCATGAAGGCCAGGTCATTGGGTGTATTTAAGGCAGAGGTTGATAGGTCTTGAATAGTAAGGATGTCAAAGGCTACAGGAAGAGGGCAGGAAAATGAGCTTGAGAAGGATAAGATATCAGCTATGTTGAATGGTGGAACAGACTCATTGGGTTGAATGTCCTAATTCTGCTCCTACGTCTTATGGTCTTATGAAATGAATTCCATATCATAACTATTAGCTGAGATAAATATTTTTCCCTCATGTGAACCTTGGAGCTTTTGCTAATCACTTTAAGTCCCCTGGTCTTTAGCACTTGCTAGTTCTTCCCAACTACTTTCCATATTTCTCTATTTTACTTGTACTACCATAATGTTCCTCCAGAATTTTGGTTTTGTTGCCATTGGTAAACAAGTATCAAAGTAGCTAGTGTTTGTTAAAATGGCAAAATTAAAGTACTCCGTGGCGGGGTTCAAACAGCCAAATAGCTGCTTCTGATGCCTAACATAAAAAAGCCTATAATTAAGGACAGCGTGACTCAGAGAAATTTAGTTAATTAGAGATAACCAACATGGAATTGAATTTAAATTATTGACCTGGTAGGCAGAAGCAGGCAGAGAATAGGAACAATGGATATGTGCTATGGTTGGAAGCTGCTTGCCAGAAGGATTTTTGCTGGGGCATGAACAATAGATAATGACGTGACAAATAACATGACAAATAACATGACAGAGATTTACCTATTCAAATATTTGAATTTCACACAGGTTGCTGGGACCAATGGCTGCATAAAGAACTAAGAGACGTTGATGGGTTAAACAAATGACTAAAATTATGGCGGAAGTAGCTCGAGACAGGAAGATTCTTTCTGGATGCAGGTAAGGAGGAGTTACTATATTTTCAATGATGCGGAATCTAAACCTGAAATGTTGACAATTCCTTTCTCCCCGTGGTTGCTGTTCAACCTGCTGAGTTCATAGAGTCATAGAATACAACAGCATAGAAACAGGCCCTTCAGCCAATCTAAACTATGCTGGACGACTAATCTGCCTAGACCCATTGACCTACACCGGGACCATAGCCCTCCCATCCATGTACCTATCTAAATTTCTCTTAAATGATGAAATCAAACTCACATCCACCACTTCTGCTGGCAGCTCATTCCACACTCTCACCACCCTTCGAGAGAAGAAGCTCCCCCTCATGTTCCTCTTAAACATTTCACCCTTCACCATTAACCCATCTCCTCTACTTTTAGTCTCACCCATTCTCAGTGGGAAAAGCCTGCTTGCATTTATCCTATCGATACCCCTCAATCTTGCATACCTCTATCAAATCTCCCCTCAATCTCCTACTGTCTACAGAATAAAGTCCTAACCTGTTCAACATTTCTGTATAACTCAGATCCTCAAGTCATAGAACATGGAAAACCTACAGCACAATACAGGCCCTTCGGCCCACAATGCTGTGCTGAACATGTACTTACTTTAGAATTTACTAGGGTTACCCATAGCCCTCTATTTTTCTAAGCTCCATGTACCTATCCAAGAGTCTCTTTAAAGACTCTATCTTATCCACCTCCATCACCGCCACCAGTAGCCCATTCCACTTTCTGTGTAAAAAACTTATCCCTGACATCTCCTCTGTACCTACTTCCAAGCACCTTAAAACTGTGCCCCCTCGTGTTAGCCATTTCAGCTCTGTGAAAAAGCCTCTGACTATCCATATGATCAATGCCTCTTATCATCTTATACACCTCTATCAGGTCACCTCTCATCCTCCTTTGCTCCAAGGAGAAAAGGCCAAGTTCACTCAACCTATTCTCATAAGGCATGCTCCCAATCCAGACAGCATCCTTGTAAATCTCCTCTGCACCCTTTCTATAGTTTCTACATCCTTCCTGTAGTGAGATGACCAGAACTGAGCACAGTTCTCCAAGAGGGGTCTGATCAGGGTCCTCTATAGCTGTAACCTTACCTCTCAGCTTTTGAACTCAATTCTATAGTTGATGAAGGCCAATACACCATATGCCGCCTTAACCACACAGTCAACCTGCGCAGCTGCTTTGAGTGTCCTATGGACTCAGACCCCAAGATCCCTTTGATCCTCCACACTGCCAAGAGTCTTACCATTAATGCTATATTCTGCCATCATATTTGACCTATCAAAATGAACCACCTCACACTTATCTGGGTTGAACTCCATTTGCCACTTCTCAGTCCAGTTTGGCATCCTATCGATGTCCTGCTGTAACCTCTGACACCCCTCCACACTATCCACAACACCCCCAACCTTTGTGTCATCAGCAAATTTACTAACCCATCCCTCCACTTCCTCATCCAGGTCATTTATAAAAATCACGAAGACTAAAGGTCCCAGAACAGATCCCTGAGGCACACCACTGGTCACCGACCTCCCCATGCAGAATATGACCATCTACAACCACTCTTTGCCTTCTGTGGGCAAGGCAATTCTGGATCCACAAAGTAATGTCCCCTTGGATCCCATGCCTTCTTGCTTTCTTAATAAGCCTTGCATGGGGTACTTTATCAAATGCCTTGCTGAAATCCATGTACACTACATCTACTGCTCTACCTTCATCAATGTGTTTAGTCACATCCTCAAAAAATTCAATCAGACTCGTAAGGCACGACCTGCCTTTGACAAAGCCATGCTGATTATTCCTAATCATATTATGCTTCTCCAAATGTTCATAAATCCTGCCTCACGGGATCTTCTCCATCAACTTACCAACCACTGAAGTAAGACTCACTGGTTTATTATTTCCTGGGCTATCTCTACTCCCTTTCTTGAATAAGGTAACAATATCTGTAACCCTCCAATGATTCGGAACCTCTCCCATCCCCATTGATGATGCATAGATCATTGCCAGAGGCTCAGCAATCTCCTCCCTCACCTCCCACAGTAGCCTGGGGTATACCTTGTCCGGTCCCAGTGACTTATCCAACTGGATGCTTTCCAAAAGCTCCAGCACATCCTCTTTCTTAATATCTACATGCTCAAGCTTTTCAGTCCGCTGTAAGTCATCCCTGCAATCGCCAAGATCCTTTTCCGTAGTGAATACTGAAGCAAAGTATTCATTAAATACCTCTGCTATCTCCTCCGGTTCCATACACATTTTTCCACTGTCACACTTGATTGGTCCTATTCTATCACATCTTATCCTCTTGCTCTTCACAACATCCTTGTAATTTTTTTTCTGCACTCATTCAGTCTTATTGATATCTTTCCGAGCAGATTATTTCAGCAGTTCCCTAGCAATTCCTTCATCCAGAAGTTTGTTTTTGCTTACTTGTTATTTATGTACAAAAACGCTGGGAAAATTGGAAATGCAAAGAGATTTAAGATTCAGTTTTATAGGTAACTAAAATATGTCAGTTATGTCCAAAAATATAACCAAAATATCATATGAATATAAGCTTTTATAAATAAAGTGTGTCTCTATTTGGCAAGATATATTTAACAATACAAATCCCTGATAGTCTATTAATACTCTTATGATATAGATTTCAAGGGTACCAAACAACACAGCAACATTAATGGCTTGTCAAGTCTTCCACTGTTAATAACCGAAGAAGAAAAGTCTTTGTTCTGTGATCCAGCAGAAGTGTTTCACACAGCATTGGTAGACCACCTACTGGCAACAAATTCCAAAATACAAAGGGAAACAAGGAATGACCCAACATTATCAAAAGTCTATGACATCACCCTGCAAGGATGGCCAGCTCATAGTAACCCTATGTTTCCAAAGTTCTCACTGAGATGAGACCAACCGTCATTATGTCAAAGAACGCTGACGTGTGGATCTTCTGTTGTTGATCCCACTAAACTGCACACTGGGTGTTTGAAAATCTGCATGAAGAACACCTGGGTACAGATAAATTGAAGAGACTCACCCAGAGCTACGTGTGGTGGCCGGGAATAGATAGACAGATTGAAGACTTGACCAAAAGCTGTTCAGAATGCCACAAAGTTCAAAATGCACCCCCACAGGTACCTTTACACCTGTGGGAGTGGCCGTCTTCACCATGGCAAAGTGTACATATTGACTTTTCTGGGCTGTTTATGAATCCCATGTGCCTGATTGCTGTGGATGCTCTTTCAAAGTGGCCGGAGGTCATACCAATGAAGTCAACCACATCAGAAAAGGCTGCTTCTGCTCTGAGGACTATCTCCTCCAGAAACAACCTAATCGAACAAATTGAGAGTGTAAACAGACCATAACACATATCAGAACAGTTCCAAATATTCATGAAGAAAAATGGCATCAAATGTTTCAAGTCAGCTCCTCATCACCCGGCAATGAATGGGTTACCTGAAAGTTTTATCCAAGCCTTCAAGAATTCCATTAAGGCAATGTAAAAGGGGGGCATTTATCTACAGCACAAGGTGGACAACTTCCGCTTTGTGTATCAGAACTCTGTTCATGTGACAACAAATCAAACACCTGCAATACTGTTCATGAACAGGAATCTGAGATTCACATAGACCTCCTGAAAGCAGATCTACAGAAGAAACTGCAGAATATACAGTTCAGCCGGTTCCCAAGTAAATAAGCAGGGAGCTTTGAGGTTGGACAGGAAGTCCTAGTGTGTGATTCCTGACAAGTCAAATGGACCCCTGGTATGATAGCTACAAAAACTGGACCACTGATGTACACAGTGGACATTGGAGATCATACATGGAGATGTCATGTGGACCAAATGCTAGATGCTCAGCTGAAGTCCACACCTGAGTTGATTGCATCCAACAAGGCGGATACATTACAGCCAGCGGACTTACTTCTCAGTGATGATCATGTCACTAGAAGCAACATGACACCTGCAACAAAGAAAGTTGTCTTGGACAAGACACCTGCTAAACCCCATGTCACTCCACAGGTCCAACGGCGCCATTCTGAAAAAAAATCAGAGCCCCACCCAAAAGGCTGAATCTTTAGGACAGTGGTTAGTTACAGACTGTTATTGTGAAAGCATGGTTATTTGAATATGGTCTGCTGAAGGGAAATTAAATGTTTTGTTACCTATGCAGTTTTATGCTATATTAACTAAAGGGAGAGGAAGTGTAATGTATGGATCTATTTCTTTTAGCGTAATGACTCCCCTTAGCACTAATTATTGACTTACGCATGTGCATTGATTTGTGGCTCTCTCTGCAAAGTGAATATACATGTTAGCTTCTCTTCTGAGTGCATGCCTTAATTTACTTGATATGTAGCTGTACAGACACAGCACTCCGATTTAAGTACGCTCAATGACCTGGCCTCCACAGCAGTCAGTGGTAATGAGTTCAGCAGATTCACTGTTTTCTGGCTGAAGAAATCCTCTTCATCTCTGTTCTAAGTGTTTGTTCCTCTAATCTGAGGCTATGCCCTCTGGTCCTAGAGGAAACATCCTCTCTACACCCACTCTAAATGGGCCTTTCAATATTTAATAGATTTCAGTGAGATCCCTCCTTAGTTTTCTAAGCTTCAGCAAGTACAGGCCCAGAGCTATCAAACTCTCCTTATATGTTTACCATTTCTTTTCTGTGAACTTCTTCTGGACCCGCTCCATGAGAAAATAGGGCAAAATCAGCATGGCTTCCTTAAGGGCAAATCTGTTGGATTCTTTGAGGAAATAACAGACTAGATAGGCAAAGGAGAGTCGTTAGTTGTTTACTTTGATTTTCAGAAAGGCTTTGATATGGTGCCACACGAGGCTACTTACAAGATAGAGCCCATGGTATTACAGCAAAGATAATAACATGCGTAAAGTTTGGCCGATTGGCAGGAAGCAAAAAGCGGGGAAGAAAGGGCACCTTTTCTGGTTGGCTGCTGTTGACTAATGATGCAAAGATAGGTGAAGGGGCAAATAGTGTTGAGGAAGCAGGCTGTCTGCAGAAAGACTTGGACAGATTAAGAGAATGGACAAAGAAACAGTAGACATAATACAATGTAGGCAAGTGCATGCTCATGCACTTTGTAGAAGGAGCTTTCAAAATACAGAAAAAATTTGAAAACCATAGATGTAAAGGGTCTTGGAAAGTCCTTGTGCAGGATTCTTTAAAGGTTAACTTTCAGGTTGAGTCAGTCATAAGGCAAATGCAACGTGAGCATTCATTTCAAGAGGACTAGAATATAACAGCACAAATGAAATGCTGAGGCTTTATAAGGCATTGGACAATTATTTGTTTCTTTGTTTTTGCATAGTTTGACTTCTTTCGCTCACTTGGTTGTTTGTCAGTCTTTGTGTGTAGTTTTCCATTGAATCTATTGCATTTCTTTGTTCTGGTGTGAATGCCTGCAAGAAAATGAATCTTAGGATAGCATATAGTGACATATATGTACTTTGATAATAAATTTATTCTTTGTTCTGGTGGATCATTTATATTTGGAACAATCTGTCCCAGGGTGGGGGTAGGACACAAGTACCTTGGAAGAGCAGCTTTCAGGAAAAGGGGCAAGGCCACGGAGAGATCTGAAAACAACCAAGTATTTGATGCTTCTGACAGGATGGAGAACATTGTGTCAGCAAAGTCTGTAGTCTACTCAGGTATAACATCACTAGTAAATCTTGATTGTTCATCAAGAATTTTTTTAAACTGTTTTGCCTGCATGATTTACAAGAATATTAAAAAAATTCACAAAATATAGAAGACTTGAATGTCAGAGACAGGCATCACCGAGTCCAGGTCTGCTGAAAGATTAAGTAATACCCATCGCTTATTTACAACCACATCTAGTTCACACGCATTTGAGCTGATGTGCCAATTCCTGAATACCAATATCCCATATTCTTTCAAGAGGAAATTTAAACAACTTTTTTTTTATTGGTAGAGAACATATGTCACATAAGCTCTAACTGCTGTGTTTTGCCTCTGTAGGTCACATTCACTTTCAGTTTGCCTTTGGGAGACACATCTTCGCCTGTGTAGGTCTTTAGCATCACCAAGATCTTTTCTAATGGTAGCTTGGAAAATGGTCTGTTGTAGTCAACCTCTGAAGTTACAGACAAAGCTAACCCTGTATTCAGCTCCATTTTCAGTTTTACACCAGACACATCTATTGTGATCCATACGATTTTGTGATCTGCTTCAGTAATGCTTTGCTATTCTAGGCATAACTGCTCAGCTTTGTCAGACCCTGTGTTGTCACTTTATGTATTTGTTTAGTCTTCTGTTTGAGACTTTTCACTCTGTGTGGCTTTTCTCTTTGGTTGTGCTGTTTTGTCTGACTTGTATACTCTTTCTATATGGCCTTGTTTGTGACGCTTTCTGCAAACTTTTTCTTTGAACCAACAGTCATTTTCACCATAGGAAGATTTGCCACATTGATAAAATTTTTGGTTTTTTGCATCATTCAGGGACATTTTGTGCATTCCACATTCTAAACTCTTTTTCTGCAGTTCTGCTGCATCTTTTGCTGTGGTCTCTAACGATATTACAATGGTCAATGCCCATTCTAAGGTTAGGTCTCTTCCTGACAGTAGCCCCTTTTGAGTGCTTTGACTATGCATGCCACAGACAAGCCTGTCCCTTAATGCATCAGAAAGTACATCACTGAAATCACAGTATTGGGAAAGTTCCTAACTGGAAGACCACAATCTGTGCAGATATCTCCTCATTGACGCTCAACTCTGGTGCACCTCACTGCTCTACTCTCTCTATACCCATGACAGTGTGGCTAGGCATAGCTCAAATACCATCTATAAATTTGTTGATGATACCACCATTGTTGGTAGAATCTCAGATGGAGACAAGACTGCGTACAGGAACATGATACACCAACTAGTGGAGCGGTGTCACATCAACAACCTTGTACTCAATGTCAGTAAGACAAAAGAGCCGATTGTGGACTGCAGGAAGGGTAGGATGAAGGAGCACATACCAGTCCTCAGAGGGATCAGAAGTGGAGAGAGTGAGCAGCTTCACGTTCCTGGGTGCTGAGATCTCTGAGGACCTAACCTAGTCCCAACATATCGATGCAGCTATAAAGAAGGCAAGACAGCAACTATACTTCATTAGGAGTTTGAAGAGATTTGGTATGTCAACAAAAGCACTCAAAAACTTCTATAGATGTACCATGGAGAACATTCTGACAGACTGTATCACTGTCTGGTATGTGGCGGGGGGAGGGTGCTACTGCACAGGACCGAAAGAAGAGCAGGAGGTCGCAAATTTAGTTGGCTCCATCTTGGGTACTAGCCTAAAAAGTACCCAGGATATCTTCAAGGAGCAGTGTCTCAGAAAGGCAGCACCCATTATTAAGGACCTCCGGCACCCAGGGCATGCTCTTTTCTCACTGTTACCATCAGGTAGGAGGTACAGAAGCCTCAGCGATTCAGGAACAGCTTCTTCCCCTCTGCCATCCGATTTCTAAGTGGACATTGAACCCATGAACATAACCTCACTTTTTTAGTATATATTATTTCTGATTTTGCATGATTTTTAATCTATTCAATATACTTATATTGTAATTTATTTATTTATTTATACTTTTTTTCTTCTATATTATGTATTGTATTGAACTGCTGCTGCTAAATGAACAAATTTCACGACACATGCCGGTGATAATAAACCTGATTCTGTTTGTGATTATTCTGAAGTTTGCGTAGTTCTGCAATGTATTCAGAAATGCTTTCATCCTTTTAGGCTGTTTTTTTTTTATGAAATCTAAATCTCCCAGCTCTTACTAGCAGTTTTGGGCTCAAATGATTTTGCAAAATTGTAACAATTTTGTTGAACGTCTTGCTTGGTGGCTTTTCAGGAATTAGTAAGTTGCGTAAAAGATCGTACATTCTAGCACCCATTAAACTAAGAAGTGTGGAGACTTTCTTTACCTCAATCACATCGTTAGCATTACAATACAGTTCAACCTTCTCAATATACGATTTCCAGTCCTTATTAGCACTATCAAATTCGTCAACTTCCCCGACTAAAGCCATCGCCACGTTATTTTTTCACTTTAGCTTTGCTCATTGTGCATCTCTCACTGTGCACTGTTACTGACATACCCTTTTGCAGCATCTGTGACCGCCTTCCCTGTACTGGTTCAGTTCACTCTTTCCTCTCGCTGTCTCTCTCCTCCTTCCGAATTCTGTTGTTTTGTCACTGTCAGTTCATTGGTGATATTCCTTGACATTCAGGTTTGAGCTCATTGCCAGTTTGTTGTGTCTGTACAACTATATATCAAATAAATAAAGGCACACACTCAGAGAGGAAGTTAACACGTATATTCACTTTGCAGAGACAACCATGAATGAATCCATGTGAGTAAGTTATCAGTCAATGATTAGCACTAAGGGGAGTCATTGCGCTAATGGAAATAAATCTGTACACTACATGAAAGTTGATAGGTTCTTGATTAGTCATGGTGTCAAAGGTAATGGGAAGAAGGCAGGAAAATGGGGTTGAGAGGGATAATAAATCAGCCATGATAGAATGGTGGAGCAGGCTCCATGGGCTGAAAAGCCTAATTCTGCTCCTATTGGCACTTATGCGCTGGTTCCAGGAGAGATTATCTGAACTATCAACATCCTGGGGGATACCACTGAGAGGAAACTGAACTGGTTTAGCCATATAAGCACCGTGTCTACCAGAACAGGTCAAAGGCTAGGAATCCTGCAGCGTGTAACTCACCTCCTGACTCCCCATAGCCTGTCCATCATCTATAAGGCTCATGTCAGGAGTGTAATGGAATACTTGCTACTCACCTGGATGAGTGCAGCTCCATCAACACTCAAGAAGCTTGACACCATCCAGTACAAGCCAGTCAGCTTAATTGGTACTTCTTCCACAAGCATCCAATCCCTCCACCATCGACGAACAGTTGCAGCAGTGTGTACTATCTACAGGATGCACTGCACAACACGTCAAAGTTCCTCAGGCAGCACCTTCCAGACACACGACCACTACCATCTAGAAGAACGAGAACAGCAGGTACCTGCAAACACCACCACTTGGAAATCCCCCTCATGACTCGGAAACGTATCGCAGTTCCTTCATTGTCGCTGGGTCAAAATCATGGAATTCCCTCCCTAACATCACTGTGGGTGAACCTACACCTCAGGGACTGCAGCGGTTCAAGAAGGCAGCTCATCACCACCTTCAGAAGGGCAACTGAGGATGGGCAAGAAATGCTGGCTTAGCTGGTGATGCCCACATCCTGTAAATGAATAAATTTTAAAAACTAATAACACTAAGTAATGTAAAGTTACTGACGCTCTCTACGTCTGATCCCCTAATGAGGGTTGACTCGTGGTCCCCGTTTCTTTGTTCTGCAGTCAATAACCAGCTCCTTGGTTTTGCCAACGCTGAGTGAGAGGTTTGCTGCCGTGTCTTCAGCTGCCAGACTCTGGGGTTCGTGCTCGAAATTTTTCATTTAATCTCTAGTTACTCCTTTGGGATGTTCTTTAAAAATCTCCCTCTTTGACAGGGTTTTCTAGCCTAATAGCTCCTTATCTGGTCCAGTGACAAATTCTGCTCAGTTACATTCCTGTGAAATGTTTTTTTTTTAAATACTTAGTCTTAGTGTTGACCCTCATCTAGGAATATTAGTTGATGCTATATTTCCACTTGGGTGTTCAACATATTGACCAGGGTTTTGAGGAGAGCATAGAAATTTAATAATATTAGGGAACAACTAGCCAGTCTTCCACTAAACCAGGCCATGTGTAGTTCAATTGTACACAGTTCACCTGGTCCTTTTGGCCTGATTACATATTCGGGTGAAATGATAATTCAAATAAGTTCTCAAAATGAAATAGATTTATTTACCCATTCCATACATCTTAACTGCATTTGTGCAAGTAACATTGTTATACTTCCAATGTTTATTGATATTTTAGTATTATGGATACTCATTAGAGCAGCACATATAGAGGTGTCATCAGGGGATTTGTCTCTAGGCACTTCCTAATTTATTTAGCATTTCATTTGCAAGAATTTATCTTCGAAAATATATGACATTTTCTTTAGATTAGAGGATATCTTGACATGTAGATGATTGCAATGTATTTCATGCTCACGGGCAACTGGATAGGAGCAGGTTTGGTTGTGACAAACATAGTGCCAGACAGATTGTCACAGCCCTATTACTAATGTATAGTCTTGGTATCTGGTGCATTGATGGAAGGATTTTGGTGAGGGGGATTTGAAAGTGATTGAGAGTGGAAATAAGAAAAACACATTAACAAGCCAACAGGATTTCAAGCACTGAATATTCAAAACATTGTGAGAGATGAACAGCCAGTAGTTATCATGGGAAATTCTGGAATGGCTCTTTGATCACAACACCAATAAAAATTAAGAAACAGAACCAGGAGAAGGCCCACCAAGCATGCTCTGCAAATGATACAGATGTCAACACTGGCAGCACTTGGCAATCTTGGCTTCTTAACAGTAGTTCTCTCATATTGGATATTAATTAATTAGACCAGAGAATAATTAAAATGTGTACTCCTGATCTTATTTCTTATGACCTTATAATACTTCAAATTTGGTCCCACATAGATGGAGAATGTGAGAAAATCTGATGCTCAATCTGCCAGAGCTGAGATGTTCTTCTAACTTTCCTTTCACCTTGCAGTCACATAACTGATGGCAAGGTGGTAGCCTCAGCAATACACTAGCTTTGCCCTATTTCCTGCAGCTAACTTGACTAAGTCCAGGACAACCAGGTCTGGTGGTAATATCTGTCGACAGGAGCCAAAAGCTTACTAAGTATTAAGGAGGGAGGGAACCAATGCTAGATTCATCACTTTTTCTAAAGAAATTTACTTCTTTATCTGTCTTTTTGGTATCTGTTCACAACCTTACCTACCCACAACCTTATGCCCTCTTATCTCTGCAACCTCAAGTCATTTAAGTCTTTAAGATTTCTATATTCTTCCAATGCTAACCACTTGTACAGCCCAAATTTACTCTGATTTATCATTATATCCATGTCTTTTGCTGCCTAGGCTCAAAATTTTAGAGTTCTTGCCACAAGCATAGAGCATAGAACAGTATAGCATAGGAACAGGCCCTCCAGCCCACAATGTTGTGCCAAACCAGTTAAATTAGTAATTAAATGGAAAACTAAACCAATCTCTTCTGCCTTCATAAGGTCCACATCCTTCCATTTTCCTCACGTTCAACTGCCTGTCTAAACATCTCTTAGAAATCCCTAATGTTTCTGTCTCTACCACCACCCCAGGCAGTGCATTTCAGGCACCCATCACTCAGTGTAGAATAAAACAAACAAACTTGCCCCTCACATCTCCTTTGAAATTACCCCCTCTCACCTTAATTGCATGCCCTCTGATATTGGGCATTTCAATCCTGCGAGAAAGATACTGTCTGTCTACTCTATCTATGCCTCTGATAATCCTATAAACCTCTTTCATATTTCCCTTCAGTCTCTACCTCTCCACTCATTTGTACAACCTCTCATTATAGCACATGCTATTATCAACTGATCTAGGTTGGGCAATTCACTATGCAACTCTTAATTAATCAAAATTTGCACTTTATTGTCTCCGCACAATCATCAACTTACTATGTTTACCTCAGGCCAACAGCTTAAAACATGAATTCTACTGTTCCCTCTGTACCAATACTCACTCAGATCACTTCTCCAGTTTGTAACACCAAAATAGGGGATCTCCTGCTGGCCAAACAATTGATCATTTTCTCCCAACCCCTAAGATGTGTGGGAGGAGGGTGTCTTCCTTGTGATAGTTAGTCTTCAGAGTTCTCACTGCTTTGCATTCAAAGCCTCTCACTTTAATACTCCTTATGATTTCAAATGTTGTGTTTCAACCTGATTGGCTTTGACCTATCTGTCTACTGTATGTCAGCTTCCCATTGGCTCTGGTCTAAGCCAGCATCTATTTATTACCCTTCTTGCTAGTGACAACTTGTAATTAAAGTCCCATTGTTCTGAATCAGAGCTGACCAGCCAGTTGCTACGCTCAAGTTACTCAGGTCAGACACAGGCCCCCAATTTATAAACCAGTATGTTCTATCTTACCAAAGAATGCCTCACAGACAACTTATTATTTGGAAATAATCTCTAGTTTAGCAGATTATCTGGAGCATAATTGTACCCACTTTAAAGCACTTCAATATAGCTTTCCTGAGTAAAGCCAATTCACTAGACAACTCACAAAATGGAGGTTACAGAGCAGCTTCACAAAATGGCAGCTTCCATTCCTTCAACCACGTGGCAAGAACAAAGACATTTGGTTTGTCTACTTCTACTGTCCTTGACTATTTTTGACCTTTTCTTCTATATCTTAATTCCCTCATGGCCAACACCTCCACTCACCTTTTGAACGAAACAGAATTCTAGGGATCACTGTTTATATGTCTGAGTGAATACAGTACAAAATGAACACCAGCATTCATGACTACATCAAATAATACTGATAAAGATACTAGCAAGACATCACAGACTGTAAAACAGAAATATCAAAACACACCAAAATATTTAAAAATAATATCAGTACTAAAACATATAAAATATACCTAATTTCATACTATATGTTGGCGTATCTAACAACAAATAAAATATAATGAGGTATACTTTGGGTACATAGTACTCAGTGTGATGACATCATGGTGTAAAGCCTACGGAGTTTGGTGGTTGCGTGGAGCCTCCTGATGTCAAAGAGGTTGCCATCTAATCTGACGTCTTCACTGACATCACCACTTCTGTCTTCAATCTCGTTGTGGAGAAGCTTGGTAACACACAAGAGGAAGATGTTAAAGAGCACAGGTGCTAGCACACACCCCTGCCTCACCCCTGTGCGTACAAGGAAGGGCTCGGACTCTTATCCTCCTATGGTCACCCGAGCAGTCATCCCATCGTGGAACTGGTGGAGGATTTTAACAAATTTATTGGGACAGCCAAACCTAAGGAGGACATCCCATAAGAGCTCTCTTTGCACAGTGTTGAATGCTTTGGAGAGGTCGACAAAGGCCATAAACAGGTCTTGATGTTGCTCCCGTCCTGAGCTGCAGTATGCAGACGACTGTGCTCTTGTGGCCCACACTCTGGAGGATCTTCAGACTGTCCTTGCTGTGGCGGTGAGAGCGTACAGCAGGATGGGGCTGACTGTCAATACCACCAAGACAGAAGTGGTTTGCCAATGGAGTACCAGTGTCCCACCCACTCTACCTGCCTTCACCGTTGGTGATGAAAAGTTGTCAGTAGTGCCATCTTTCAAATATCTGGGGAGCATTCTCTCTGAGGATAGCAGCATTGACAACGACACCCAGAGCCGCATTAAACAGGCATCAGTTGCCTTTGGGAGACTTCCGCGTAGAGTCTTTCAGGACAGGAGCCTTCAGCCCTCCACAAAGGTCACCGTATACCAAGCGGACTGTGTCACCACCCTCCTTTATAGCTGTGAAGCTTGGGTAACCTACAGCCGTCACATCAAGTCCTTGGAGCGCTTCCACATAAGCTGCCTCCAGCGCATTTGGGGAATTACCTGGCGTGAGCGGGTGCCTCACACTGAAATACTTGTAAAGACCAACTGCAGGAGTATTGAGGCCATGATCACCCAGCATCAGCTGCAGAGGCTGGGGCACGTGATAAGGATGCCCCCATGTCAGCTACCCCGCAGAGTGTTATACGGCCAGCTACATCATGGTCGACACTCAGCTGGAAGGCTAAAGAAGCGCTATAAGAATCAGATGAAGAATGCTTTAAGGAAGTGCAAGATCAGACCTGAGGACCTGGAGGAGGTTACTGCTGACTGTACCACTTGGCGACAGCTGTGTAAGGACAGAGTTCGTATTCTGGAGATGGAAAGAACAACCAAAGGACAGTAAGAAGAGAGCCAGGAGAAATGCAGCCATGATTGCCACCATTACCACCAGCACTACTACATATACATGTCCCACCTGCAATACAGCTTGTGGGTCCAGGATAGGACTGTATAGTCATCAAAGATCTCACGTTAAAGGTGTGGATGTCGTCATCGGATTTCGATGGACAACCGAAGAAGAAGAGGTGTAAAGCCAGACAAAATCATTAAAAAGAAACTGGGAATGGCATCTAGCACGTAAACACTTAAGCTGTTTAAGTTGCCATCGAAAAACACTTAAGAAAATATACTGGGTAATCATTTGAACAAAGAGTAGAACAATAATATCATGCAAAATAATACATATCCAAGGATGTACATTAACATTTTGACTACATTTCTAAACTTTACTCCAAAAGGGTGGATTCTGCAAAACATCATTAGTTAAACCTGCATTATCTTTAATAGTCTTGGATAATTCATCCCATTATCTAGTAACAGCTTCATTATGGTTAATAATTCTATCCCATCATGCAGTAAAATGAGGGACATGTGGAAGAGGAGTAGGTACATATCGAAGTAAATCCTCAGCAGTATCATTGATATGCTGTATATATTAAGTGGTTTACAACAGGTACGGGTAACATTTGTCCAACCAAAATTATATCCCTTGAAACTTTTGGAAACTGCAACCTCAGAGTTAAACAAGCTGCAAATTAAAGATACCTTCTTGTAATGTGTGCTTAAAGTAGCAAAGTAATAAGTATCAGTCACCAAAGCAATTTTTAGCAAAAATGTCCTGTTATTGACAGGCAAAATAGACAGAGAACAATTATTATAAGAAACAAACCCATAATTTGCTAATTCATTCTTAACTAAATCCTTTGGACAAACCCAATATTCTCCCTTTTGATGACAGGAAGCCAAATTCATTCTTTTTGTAGGTTCTTGCCATTTAATTGCATAAGTAGGTGGAATCCAATTAGTAAGTGAAATCCAAACTCTTTTTTGATATTTCCCACCATTATGAACCTTGTATAGCAGGTATATTTGGTTGTCACCATGGTAAGGAATATAAGGTACGGCTCCAACAACAAGGTGGTCCAGAGCCATTCCTACAATTCCCACAGAGGTGATTTGTCAAGGTGAATTCCCTAATGTGACACCCTGGGGTGTTAGTATCTACCCATTTCTTTAACTGTTCATCTGAAATCCAATCAGGAATCCTATGGTTGTCTAATTGTACCAAGTTAACTCCAATTACAGAAAGTAACTAGGAGGTAAATTTTGCACATACAGTATCCTTAACATGTTGAGTAATTTCATTATTAAATCTGTCAATAATTCAGCTTGTCATATCTTACCAAGGTGTGTAAAATATGAAGCATTTCTGAAGCTACACTCATTTGTTGCTTACCGAAAGTGCTAACTCCTTCCATATCCTCATAATCTGGATTTACAGTTTCTTTCATTTTTTGTCTCAGAGAATTTAACTGAGCATTTTGCCTTCAGAATATGTAGCTTATTTACCATGGAAATACCAGCAGCATATCCCAATTCCTTAAGTTTAGTAAGCCCCCTTCTTCATCTCTCTCATTTCAAATTCAGAATAGGTAAATTGTTCGATTAATAAATGTTGGAAAAGCCTGTAGAAGCTGATTCCACTACATCGCGGAATTTGAGTGATGTTAAGTTGAATACCATTTGAACATGCCTATAACTTGGTACTAGAATAATCTGTTCTTCTGTTTCTTCTAATAGAAGTCCTAGTCCCTTTGTAACACTCATAACACGCTGGAGGAACTCAGCAGGTCGGGCAGCATCCATGGAAACGATGAGTCGACATTTCGGGCTGGAACCCTTCGTCAGGACTGTAGAGGGAAGAGGCAGGGGCCCTATAAAGAAGGTGGGGGGAGGGTGGGAAGGAGAAGGCTGGTAGGTTCCAGGTGGAAAAACCAGTAAGGGGAAAGATAAAGGTGTGGGGGAGGGGAAGCAGGGAGGTGATAGGCAGGAAAAGTGAAGAAGGAATAGGGGAAAACACAATGGGTAGTAGAAGGAGGCGGAAACATGAGGGAGGTGATAGGCAGCTGGGGGAGGGGGCAGGGTGACATAGGGATAGAGGAAAGGAGGGGGGAGAGAATTATACTTTACACTTTATACTTTTATACTTATACTTTATGCTTTATTGTCGCCAAACAATTGGTACTAGAACATACAATCATCACAGCGATATTTGATTCTGTGCTTCCCATCTCCTTGATTATAAATATTAAATGTTAAAAACATTAAAAATAGTAAAAATTAGTAAACATTAAAAATTTAAATTATAAATCGTAAATAGAAAATAGAAAAATGGAAAATAAGGTAGAGCAAAAAAACCGAGAGGCAGGTCCAGATATTTGGAGGGTACGGCCCAGATCCGGGTCAGGATCCGTTCAGCAGTCTTATCACAGTTGGAAAGAAGCTGTTCCCAAATCTGGCCGTACGAGTCTTCAAGCTCCTGAGCCTTCTCCTGGAGGGAAGAGGGACGAAAAGTGTGTTGGCTGGGTGGGTTATGTCCTTGATTATCCTGGCAGCACTGCTCCGACAGCGTGCAGAGTAAAGTGAGTCCACGGACGGAAGATTGATTTGTGTGATGTGCTGCGCCGTGTTCACGATCTTCTGCAGCTTCTTTCGGTCTTGGACAGGACAACTTCCATACCAAGTTGTGATGCACCCTAGAAGAATGCTTTCTACAGTGCATCTATAAAAATTAGTGAGGGTTTTAGGGGACAGGCCAAATTTCTTTAGTTTTCTCAGGAAGTAAAGGCGCTGGTGGGCCTTCTTGGCAGTGGACTCTGCTTGGTTGGACCAAGTCAGGTCATTTGTGATACTGACCCCAAGGAATTACCGGAAGTTGGAGAATTCTATGTTCATACCAAGGGGCTGGAGACTACCTAGATGGTATATGAGGTGTTGCTCCTCCAACCTGAGTTTAGCCTCATCATGGCAGTAGAGGAGACCATGTATGGACATATCTGAATGGGAGTGGAAAGCAGAGTTGAAGTGGGTGGCTACTGGGAGATCCTGTCTGTTGTGGTGGACAGAGTGGAGGTGCTCGACGAAGCGGTCCCCCAATCTGCGTCGGGTTTCACCGATGTAGAGGAGGCCGCACCGGGAGCACCGGATGCAATAGATGACCCCAACAGGCTCACAAGTGAAGTGTTGCCTCACTTGGAAGGACTGTTTGGGGCCCTGAATGGTGGCAAGAGAGGAGGTGTAGGGACAGGTGTAGCACTTGCACTTACAGGGATAAGTGCTGGGTGGGGGATCCGTGGGGAGGGACCTGTGGACCAGGGAGGCACAGAGGGACCGATTCCTGCAAAAAGCGGAGAGGAGTGGAGAGGGAAAGATGTGCTTAGTGGTGGGGTCCTGTTGAAGGTGGCGGAAGTTGCAGAGGATAATGTGCTGGATCCGGAGGCTGGTGGGGTGGTAGGTGAAGACGAGGGGAACTCTGTCCCTGTGGTGGTGGCGGGAGGACGGGCTGGGAGCCGAAGTGCGGGAAATGGAGGAGATGCGGGTGAGGGCATCATTGATGACGGCAGAAGGGAAACCACGATCCTTAAAGAAAGAGGACATTTGAGATGTCCTGGAATGGAAGACCTCATCCTCGGAGCAGAACCGGCCCGAAACGTTGACTCATCGTTTCCACGGATGCTGCCCGACTTGCTGAGTTCCTCCAGCGTGTTGTGAGTGTTGCTTTGACCCCAGTATCTGCAGATTATTTTGAGTTTATTATTCCCTTTGTAACTGTCTGAGCCTCATCAAACAACAAAGGACTAGTACTTAGTACTGCAATAGTTGTGGAATCAGTTGTCATCTGCTCTACAACAGAGTAAGGTGTGCATGGCAGATCTTGAGGCTCCAGTGCAACTGGGATTGAGTTGCTGAAACTAACCAATAATCTGATTTGTGTCCTCACCAACAGAACCATTACATTCACAATGAAAATGTACTTGAGTTATAAGCCCCCTTTTCCTAAAGCAGGACCCAAAAAGCATGACTTCCAACCGTTATCCTAGTACTCCCATCTTTTCCACATATCATGGTTACACAGCCTCGATTCTCAACAGACATTGGTCTTATTTCTTTTACCAATTCTCATCTCAGTTCTTCATCAATTCATACAACACTTCTGCCTTCCTTATCCACACAGCCTACTATTACCATGGCATCTGATGGGATCCGAATAGACTTTTCCATGAATGTTGTGTGTAGTCCATCTGCAGCCAACTTAACCTTCATACCTTGCAACTGTCCCGATGAATATGCAATGGGCCATTAATACACTTTATTGTAGAACCTTCAGCAAAGCCTTCAACCACTATGAGGCCACTCATCAGAAGTATTCCAACACCAATTATTTCCAGATACCTGGAAAAAACATCAAAAGCAGTTTCTGTACTTATCTAATCATCCAATATTTCCTCTAAATTTAACTCCTCCATGCCCCACTTCAATTCAAAGATTCAAATATTCAAAGTACGTTTATTATCAAACTACTGTATGCATGCAGCAGATAACCCTGAGCTTGGTCTTTCCACAAGCAGCCAGGAAACAAAGGAACACCATGGAACCGATTCAAAGAAAACATCAAACACCCAACATGCAAAAAATAGAACAAATTATGCAAATTTCATAAACAAGTGAAAAACACAGAATATGAAACATCAAACCACAAACTCATTGAAACAGTCGAGGAATGGTCAATTTAGTTCAGTTCAATTCAATTTAGCATTGTCTCATTCATTGCCTGCAGGTCACAGAGCCAGTCTTCCACAATCAAAAATGCACAAAATAGCAATAAAAACGAGTAAGCTGAAACCAGGAGCACAACTTAACATAAACTTCAGAGTCCAACCACAAACTGTGTCAATTAAACCTTGTCCAAGACCCAAGACTCTGGTAGCATTGAACGAGAGGGAGAGAGAGAGAGAGACCAGTCGAACATAGGCACCTTCCTTAGGGAGCAGTGGGTGAGAGCAAGAGTGAGACCAGTCCAATGCAGGCAGATGGCATTGAACACTCACTTGCCTTTCACTCTCTTCCTCATTGATTTCAATCTTGTTTGATGTTTTATTCGGCGAGAAATGGGGTTAATCATGGGCTCGCGCCTGTCTCCAGACCACACACTCCGCTTGAAATGTTACCGAACTCCCTTGGAGAGAGCAATGCACTAGTTCTTTCAATTGGCCGAAAAACACTCCATTACAACGTAATTCATAGGTTTCAAGCTCAGTAGCAGAATCATATCTGAAAGAAGAAGAAGTAAAAGAGTTAAAATAAGTAGTTTTGTGAACAGTCTGAAGGACATTGCTTTTGGTTGCATTATTCGCTGGGGCCATCTTCTTCAATAAGATTGCATTTCAGAAGATCTGGTGATGAATGCAGTCTCCCACCTATTTCTCTCTTTCTTTGTCTCTGCCTTGGCTTATGCAATTGCAATGATTGCCCTGCCTTAACCCTCCCTTCTTGATGCTGAGTATGAAGTGAACTATCCATAACCTTTAGGCGCAAACTGGAAATGGTGTCTCAACTCACTTAGAGGGCAATTGCTCCTTCATCCTCCTCATCGTCGATTACCTGAAAAGTAAATTTAAGAGCATCATCATCTCCATCCAGAACATTCCATTGACATGTGACTTATGAACCTCAGCTGCTAGAGGACGTTGACTTTTTCCAAGGAGTTTGTTGGTTATATAATACCAACCTAGCTTATTAAGAGCAGTTTAGATTCAATAGACTGATGGACTAATAGAATACTAACATCATATGGCCCTACAGATCTTGGAGGTATAAAAGAACGTGGCTGATGTACTGAGATAACCTTCTGTCCTATTTCCAACTCCCTAGGTTTTGTTCACATGTCAAAATAAGCTTTACTCTGCAGGTTCTTCCATCCTATATAATGGGCTTCCTTTATAATGTCAATTAGTTGCTGTACCCATTTGTCCTTTACAATACCATCACACTAAGGCTCTGATAAATCTAACCCAACCAGGAATTCTAACCCTCTCATTTCTCTCCCGGTCATTAACTTAAAAGATATAAAACCAGTAGAAGAAACTGCAGTGGTATGGAGTATCAGAAGGACAAAGGGCAAGGCAGTTACCCATGTGGTCCTGTGCTGTTTAGCCATTTTAGCTAACATTGTCTTTAAAGTCCTGCTCAACAATTCCACTCAATTGGGGTCAATAAGAGATGTGGAATCTCTGTTTTACCCCAAAGAGTCTCATCAGATTTTTCATCACTTGTACAATGAAATGAGGACCTTGATCTGATTCTAGACTGTGGCAATACCCGGTAGGTAAAAACTCTCTTGAACAAAATCCTGACTATAACCTTAGCGGTGTTATTTCTAGTTGGGAAAGCCTCTCTCCACTTGGTGAATATATTCACTATCATTACGATATATTTCAGTCCTCCAGAGCATGGAGGTAAAGGTCCCACAAAATCAATCTGTAATCTAACCCATGGTCCTTCTATGGGGCGTGTGGGTCTGAGAATTGCTTTTCTAGCCAACTTATTTGAGTTTTGCTGGGCACAGATCAAACAATTCTTACAATAATGTTCCCAATCTAACCTCCCTAATTCCTGACCAATGGTCTCCTAATTTGCCCTGCTCCCTGCTCCAATTTATTATGTCTCTGCAATGTCCTTAGATATCCTTACTTATAGCTATCTCAAAACTGAAGGGTTTGCAGTCACTGTTCCCTCACTACTCACGCACTGACAGGTTGTGAAACTGAAGCCACTGAAAACTGCTCACCCACCTGACTAGGCTCACTACCCAACACCAGGCCCAGGACAGACCCTCCTTTTGTCCGTTTAAATACATATTTAAACCCTTCTGGATGCACCTAACAAGTTCCGCCCCATCTAACCAACACACATAAAATTCTGGAGGTGCTCAGCAGGCCAGGCAGCATCAACAGAAAAGAGTAACAGTTGACATTTCGGGCCGAGACCCTTCATCAGGACTCAGCCCAAAACATCGACTGTTTACTCTTTTCCATTGATGCTGCCTGGCCTGCTGAGTTCCTCCAGTATTTGGTGCGTGTTGCTTGGATTTTGAGCATCCGCAGATTTTCTCTTGTTTATGCCCTGCCTGAAGTGCTTGCACTAAGAAGCTCCCAGTTTATGTTAGGGAAGTTAAAGTCCCTCATGACAACAGCCCTATTATTTGTACACCTTTCCTTAATCTCCCTGTATATCTTTTCCTCAATGTCCTGGTGGCTATTGGGAGGCTCTGTAGTACAATCCCATTAGAGTGGCTGTGCCCTTCTTATTTTTTAGTTTTACCCATATAGGACAGAGTGGACAAGCCCTGCATTATGTCCTCTTTGAATGCAGCTGTGATGTTGTCCCTAATTAGTAGTATAACTCCCCCCAACCCCTTTTACCTCCTTCTGCATTTTTTCTAAACCATTTAAAAGCTGGGACATTAAGCATGCACACTTACCCCGCTCTCAACCAAATTTCTGTCATAGCCACAACATCAGAAAACTGTCCATGACACCATCACTGACCTCATCATCTCTGGAGAACTCCCATCCACTGCCACCAAACTCATAGTTCCCTTACCCCACACTGCTTGCTCTGAACTCCTAACCAAGATCCACAAACCTCAGCCCATTGTCTCTGCTTACTCCTGCCCCACTGAAATCATGTCCCCTTAGCTCAATGACATTCTATCCCCCTTGGTTCAGTCCCTTCCCACTTACATCGGTAACATTTTTTATTCTCTCGATCTCCTCAGTAACTTTTAATTCTCTGGCCCTTACGGCCTGATTTTCACCAGTCCCTTGACACTTCTATCCCCCATCAAGAAGGCTATAAAGCTCTCTACTTCATTCTCATTAGAAGAGCCAACCAGATCCCCTCCACCACCACCCTCCTTCGTCTGGCAGAACTAGTCCTCACCCTCAACAACTTTTCTTTTGGCTCCTCCCACTTTCCCCAGACTGGTGGGTAGCCATGGGCCCCATCTATGGCTGCCTCTGTTGGCTACATAGAACAGTCCATGTTTTCAAGCCTTCCATGGTAATGCTCTCCAGCTCTTCCTCCACTACGTTGACAACTGCATTGGTGCTGCTTCGTGCACCCATACCGAGCTCATCAATTTCATCAACTTTGCCTCTAACTTCTACCTTGGCTATAAATCCACTCGGTCCATTTCTGACATCTCCCTCTCCTTTCTTGATCTCTCAGTCTTCATCTCTGGAGGCAAACTATTGACCCACATCTTTTATAAACTTATTGATTCCCACAGTTACATCAACTATACCTCTCCCCACCCAGTATCCTGTAAAAATGCCATTCCATTTTCTCAGTTCCTTCACCTCTGCCGTAGCTGTCCAAAAATGTGGCTTTCCATTGTAGGACAACAGAGACGTTGGTTCTTCTACGTTCCCAGCTGCTATTTAAGATGTTTCGAAGACAGCGTTGATGGAACTTTTCAAGTGCCCTCAGATGTTGTCGGCATGTTGTCCAGGTTTCTGATGCATACAGGGATTACCACTGCTTTGTACACTAACATTTTGGTGTCTGTTCAGATGTCACGATCATGAAAGACTCTTGTTCGGAGATGTCCAAAAGCTGTTCCAGCACATTTAAGACGATGTTGGATCTTGTCATTAAGGTCGACATTGGAGGAGAGGTGACTTCCAAGATATGGAAAGTGGTCCACTTTTTCCAGGGTTGTTTCGCCAAGTTGAATTGATGGTTCTATCCAATTTGTCTCAACGTCAGTGTGCTAAATGAAGCAACAACAACAAGCGTTGAAGCCTACATCATCGAGAACCAACTAAGATGGAGCGGTCATGTTGTTTGGATGAAAGACGAACATCTGCCGAAACAATTCTTCTACTCCTGGCATAAAGAAGGCAAATGTAAAAGAGGCGGACAACAGAAGAGATTCAAAGACGTCTTAAAAAGCCAACATGAAGAAATGTAACATCGACATCAACAATTGGGAAACCAATGCCAAGGACAGGGAACTCTGGCAAGCCATTATTTGAGAAGGAACAGCAACTTTCGAAGCCAACAAATGTGCAGAATTAGAAGAAAAGAGAAGAAAATGGAAAGAGAGGCAGCAACAACCAAAGCCCAAACTGCCATCTGGAACTATTTGTCCTCAATGTGGAAGAACTTTCAGAGCCAAGATCGGACTCATAAGCCACTTGAGAGCCCACAAGTAGATCAACAGAACGAAGACCATCATCCTCGACCTCGAGGGATAGCCACGACGATGACAACAGAGATTTTCTTCTTCTTCAAAGAACAGCATTTCTCTTCCTCCACCATTGATGCTGCCCTCACCCGCATCTCCTCCATTTCCTGAACATCTGCGCTCACCTCATCTTCTCACTGTCTTAACAGTGATGGAATTCCTCTTGTCCTTACATATCACCCCATCAGCTTCTGCATCCAACACATTATCCTCCACAACTTAGACCATAAGACCTTAAGACATAGGAGCAGAATTAGGCCATTTGGCCCTTTAGGTCTGCTCTGCCATTCAATCATGACTGATCTTTTTTTCTCCCCTCCTCTACCCCATTCCCTACCCTTTTCCCGTAACCTTTGATGCTGAGTCCAATCAAGAACCTATCGATCTCTGCCTTAAAGAGATCCAATGACCTGGCCTTCACAGTCGCACGTGGCAACAAATTCCACAAATTCACCACCTTCTGGCTAAAGGTATTTCTCCGTATCTCTGTTTTAAATGGATGCCTCTCTATCCTGAGGCTGTTCCCTCTTGTCCTAGACTCCCCCACCATGGGAAACATCCTTTTCCACATCTACTCTTTCTAGGCCTTTTGACATTCGAGATCTGCCCTCTTCCTTTTAAATTCCAGTGAGTACAGGCCCAGAGCCATCAAGTTTTCCTCATATGATAACCTTTTCATTCCTGGAATCATCCTTGTGAACCACCTCTGGACTCTCTCCAATGCCAGCACATCTTTTCTTCGATGAAGAGCCCAAAATTGTTCACAATACTCAAGGCGAGGCCTCACCAGTAACTTATAAAGCCTCAGCATCACATCCCTGCTCTTGTATTCAAGACTTCTTGCAATGAATGCTAACATTGCATTTGCCTTCCTCACCACTGACTCAACCTGCAAGTTAACCATTAGGGTGTTCTGCACAAGGACTCACAAGTACCTTTGCATCTCAGATTTTTGAATTTTCTCCCTGTTTAGAAATTAGACCACATATTTATTTCCTCTACCAAAGTGCATGACTATGTATTTTCCAACATTGTATTTCATTTGCTACTTTCTTGCCCATTCTCCTAATCTGTCTAAGTCCTTCTTCATCCTACTTGTTTCCTCAACAATACCTGCCCCTCCACCAATTTTCATGTCATCTGAAAACTTGGCAACAAAGGCATCTATTTCATCATCTAAATTATTGATGTACAGCATAAAAAGAAGCAGTCCCAACACCAACCTCTGCGGAACACCATTAGTCACTGGCAGCCAAACAGAAAAGGATTTTTTTATTTCCACTCACTGCCTCTTACCAATCAGCCAATCCTCTAGGCCTGTTAGTAACTTTCCTGTAATACCATGGGCTCTTAACTTGGTAAACAGCCTCATGTATGGCACCCACTTCTCTTCATTCACACACTACATCATCTGGCACACCGCTAATGTCTTCCACAGTGAAAACTGATGCAAAATACCTATATAGTTCACCTGCCATCTCTTTGTCCCCTGTTATTATTTCTCCAGCCTCATTTTCTAGCAGTCCTATATCCACTCTCATCTCTCTTTTGTTTAACATCCTTGAAAAAGCTTTTACTATCCACTTTGATATTGTTTGCTAGCTTACTTTCATATTTCTTCTTTTCCTTCCTAATGATTCTTTTAGTTGCTCTCAATCCTCTTTTAAAAGCTTCTCAATCCTCTGTCTTCCTGTTAGTTTTTGCTTTGTTGCTTGCCCTCTCTTTTGCTTTTACATTAGCTTTGACTTCCCTTGACAGGCACGGTTATACTATTTTGCCATTTGAGTATTTCTTTGTTTTTAGAATACATCAATCCTGTACCTTCCTCATTTTTGCAGGAGAGTCACGCCATTGCTGCTCTGCTGTCATCCCTGCCAGCATCTCCTTCCAATTTACTTTGGCCAACTCTTCTCATACCACAGTAATTTCCTTTACTCCACTGAAATACTGCTGTGCCAGACTTTACTTTCTCCCTATCAAATTTCAGGTTGAACTCAATTATATTGTGATCACTGTCTCCTATGGGTTCTTTTACCTTAAGATCCCTAATCACCTCCAGTTCATTACATAACACCCAATCCAGTATAGCTGACCCCTAGTAGGCTTAACAAACTTTCGTTCTTGACTTCCATTACCAACCTGATTTTCTGCCATCTCCAAAGGGATCCTTCCACCAAACATACCTTTACCTCTGCCTTCTCTCTGCTTTCCACAGGAACCGCTCCCTCCATGCTTCCCTTGTCCATTCATCCCTCCCCACTAATCACTCTCCCAATACTTATCTCAGCAAGTAGCCCAAGTGGTACACCTGTCCACTCACCTCCTCTGTCACCTCCTTTCAGGGTCCCAAACAGTCCTTCTAGTCAGCCAACATTTCACTAGTGAATTTACTGTGGTCATTTATTGTGTCCAATGTTCCCAATGTGGCCTCCCCTACTTTGGTGATTATTGTTTTAACAAATTTTCTAATTTTACCACCTTTACCCACAGCATTCCTAGCATTAAAATACAAAAACTTCAAACTATACATCCTATCGTACCTATTACTTTGCTCCTGACTGTTTTTACTAGCACTGACATTGACTTTCTTCTTCCTCCCTTCTCTTTCTGATCTGGTGCTCTGGTTCCCGTCCCCCTGCCAAACTAGTATAGACCCTCCTGAGTGGCATTAGCGAACGTCCTCTGCAGTTCAGGTGCATCCCAGCTCTCTTGTACAGGTCACCCCTGCCCTAGAAAAGGTTCCAAGAATCTGAAGCACTGACCCCTTCACCCACTCATTCATCTGTACTATCATTCTTTTTCCTGCCCTGACTAGCATGTGGCACCAAGAGTAATCCAGAGTTTACGACCTTGGGGGTCCTGCTCTTCAGCCTCTTCCCTAACTCCCTATACTCACTGCAAAGACCTCTTTCCCCCTTCCCAGCTATGTCATTGGTGTCAATGTGCACCACGACCACTGGCTGCTCACCTTCCTCCTTGAGAATATTCTGCAGCCACTCTGAGACATCCTGGACCCAAGATCCTGGGAGGCAACACACCATCCTGGAGTCAGAATCTCCTGTCCGTTCCCCTAACTATCAAGCCTCCTATCACTACCACTCTGCCTGACTTTACCTTTCTCTCCTGAGCCTCAGAGCTGGCCACAGTAATACTGGTCTGTCTGCTGCTGCTGGGGCCTGATAGATCATTCCCCCCCCCAGCAGTACCCAAAGGGGTATATTTGTTGCTAAGGGCGATAGCCCCAGCGGGACCCTCCACTGACTGCTCACTCCCCTTACTTCTCCTGGTGGTCACGCATCCACTGTCTGAAACCTGCACTTTGGGTGTGACCATGTCAGTAAAAGTTTCATCTATAAGGTTTTCACCCTCTTGGATAATTTACAGTACATCCAGCTCCAGTTCCAGTTCCTTGACCATGTCAGGAAGGAGTTGAAATCAGATGCGTTTCGCACAGATGTAGTCATCAGAGAGATTGTTAGGTAGTCTGAAATCCCACATCTTACAGGAGGAGCATTCCACTGCCTTACCTACCATCCTGCATATACTAAATCAAGGACTAAGGATTTATAGATTTAAAAAGAATGCTTACCTGTTCTTAGCTGTGCCTTCTCTCTGAATTCCTTGAGTTTTTCACTCAATTAGGCCACAACAGCATCCTTGGCCTCTGCTTGTTGTTCCTGAAGCCTATTGAGCCAAAACCTGACCACTCTACCTGACCCACCCCAACACTGGCCACTCCAACAATGGCCGCTGAACTTACAACTTGCTTCTTTTTATTGGTCCTCGCTAAATTACAAATCAGCTCCTCAGACAAGTCCTGACAGGCCCCTCTCACTTTTTAAAACTGGTGTGTAATGAATATCATTCAACCACAAGGAAGTGTCTCCAAATCTCTCTACGATCTTCTGCTCTGCCGATGTCGCTCCTTCCTGCTTTAATAAACTTTTAAGTTGTTTCTGTAATCTACCTTGTGCTGAACTCCTAACTTCTCCTTTTACGATTGGTGTCTGAGAATGCCCTTTTGTTTTACAATATTAAAGGTACAATGCACATACAAATTGTTACTAAGAGACCTTGTACTTTTTTGATTGGCTTCATGCTTGTTTAAGCGATGATAGTATTACTGGGAGTGAGCATTTGTTAGAGGTAATGAAATAAATTAGTTATTAATTGTTACAGTCATTAGGTCAAGATCTTTATTTCAACTTGTCACATTAGGTTTGTTCTAGTTAAGTTCTCTCTCAATTGGAGATACATTAAGGTCCATTCAATCAAATTTTCATATATTTCATCACACTTAAACGATAAAAAAAGACATTTTTGGTGCTGGTGTGATTTCCCCTGGACTTCTTCCTCATTTTGTTTACGTGCAATGATTCTAACTTTCCATAGTCAAGAAGTCAGTCATATAAACATGAAATAAATTTGTAGCATATGTGGGTTTGGTGGTACTTGAAAATTCTTACTTTAAGTATGTTGTTAACTGCTCGGGTATGCAGGCTTTCCCATTTATAGAAAGTGAAGAACCACTGGAATGGCAGACATGCTGGTTAATGCAGCTATTCAAGTCAAGATTACAGAACACGTCACAGTGTAGAATGAGGAGAACTTTACACTCACAGGGTAATATGTTGTCCTAATGTAAAAGGACGAGATGGGATAGAGATTGTCAAATGTGTTCAGGAAAGTTTCTTTCATCAGTACGAAGAAGCACAACGAGAGGGCATGTGAAACTTGATCTGCTACTAGGGACTGAGACAGGGCAGGTGAGAGAAGTTTGTGTAGGGTGGAATCACTTTGCATCTAGTGACCACAATGCCTTTAGTTTCAACGTAAATATGCAAACAGATAGATCTGGCTCTGGGGTTGTGATTCTAAATTGGAGAAGAGTCAATTTTGATAGTATCAGAAATGATCTGGCAAGTGTGGATTTGGACAGGCTGTTTCCTGGCAAAGATGTACTTGGAAAAGGGAAGGCATTCAAAAGTGAAATTTTGAGAGTACGAAGCTTGTATGTGCCCATCAGAGTGAAAGGTAAATATAACAGGTTTAGGGAACCTTGGTTTTCAAGAGATATTGAGGTCCTGGTTAAAAGAAAAATGGAGGTGCAGGCATAGGCAGGTAGGAACAAATGAGGTACTTATGGAATATAAGAAATGCAAGAGAACATTGAAGAAATGAGTTAAGAGGGCTAACAGAAGGCATGAAGTTGCTCTAGCAGACAAGGTGAAGGAGAATCCTGAAGGATTCTATAGATATGTTAAGAGCAAAAGGATTGTAAGGGACAAAATTGGTCCTCAGGAAGATCAGAATGGTAATCTATGCATGGAGGAGATCTTAAATGGATTTTTTGCATTTACGTTTACTCAGGAGACAGACACAAAGTCTATAGAAGTGAGGAAAGCAGCATCCACTTCATGGATGCTCTACAGTTTACAGAGGAGGAGGTGTTTTCTGTCCCGAGCCAAATCAAGATGGATAAATCCCCAGGGCCTGACAGGGGTTTCCCTTAGACCCTACAGGAGACAAGTGCTGAAGTTGCTGGGGCCCTAGCAGAAATATTTAAATCATCCTTAGCGACAGGAGAGGACTGGAGGATAGCCAATTTTGTCCACTGTTTAAAAAATGCTCTAAATATAAATCAGGATATTATAGGCCTGTGAGTCTGACATCAGTTATGGGAAAGTTATTGGAATGTATTTTTAGGGACTGGATGTAGAAGTATTGGGATAGACATGGACTGATTAAGGATAGTCAGTATGGCTTTGTGTGGGGCAGGTCGTAACTAACCAAACTTATACAGATTTTCAAGGAATTTACCGGGAAAATGGATGAAAGCAAGGCAATAAATGTTGCCTACATGGACTTCAGCAACGCATTTGACAAATTCCCGTATGGGAGGATGGTCAAGAAGGTTCAGTCTTTTGGCATTCAAGAAGAGGTAGTAAATTGGATGAGACATCAGCCTTGTGGGAGAAGTCAGAGAGTGGTTGTAGATTGTGGCCTCTCTGACTGGAGGCTTGTGACTGGTGATGTGCTGCAGGGATCGATGCTGGGTCCATTGTTGTTTGTCATCTGTATCAACGGTCTGGATGATAATATGGTTAACTGGTTCAGCTAATTTGCAGATGACACCAAGATTGGGGACTGTAGTTGACAGTGAGGAAGGCTATCATGGTTTGTCGAGGGATCTGCATCAGCTGGAAAATGGGCAGAAAAATGGCAAATGGAATTTAATGCAGAGAAGTGCAAGGTGTTTGCACTTCAGTAGGGCAAACCAGTGTAGGTCATACACAGTGAACTGACGAACGTGGTAGAACAAAGGGATCTGCGAATACGGCTACACAATTCATTGAAAGTGACCTCACAGGTAGATAGGGTCATAAAGAAAGCTTTTGGCACATTGGCCTTCAAAATATCGAGTACAGGAGATAGGATGTTATGTTAAAGTTGTGTAAGACATTGGTGACGCCTAATTTGGAGTATTGTGTGAAGTTTTGGTCACCTACCTACAGGAAAGATGTAAACAAGGTTGAAAGAGTACAGAGAAAATTTACAAGGATGTTGCTAGGTCTGGAGGACCTGAGTTATGAGGAAAGACTGTTTTCCTTAGAATGAAGATTGAGAAAAGATTTGATAGAGGTATACAGAATTATGAGGGGTATAGATAGGGTAAATGCAAGCAGGTTTTTTCCACTGAGGTTGGGTGGGACTACAACCAGAGGTCATGGGTTAAGGGTGAAAGATGAGAAATTTAAGGGAACATAAGGGGTAACTTCTCCACTCAGAGGGCCGTGAGAGTGTGGAATGAGTGCCAGCTCAAGTGGTGCATGCGAGTTCGATTTCAACATTTAAGAGAAGTTTGGATAGGTACGTGGATGGTAGGGGTATGGAGGGCTATGGTCCCAATGGATTTCGATGGGAGTAGGCAGTTTAAATTGTTTCGGCATGGACTAGATGGGCCGAAGAGCCTGTTCCTGTGCTGTACTCCTCAATGACTCTAATATGGGCCAAAAAGAAAATTCTTTGCTTGCTTCCATGCCAGTTATATGGATTTTGAGATTTTTGATGAGGCCAATTATGGGAATGAAGCCTCTACCTACAGTTAGGAGAGGGAGTGGACGAGGGACATTTTGGTGAGTACTTTTATCAGTAGCTTGCATTTTCCTCCTTTTACACTGGACTTCTGTCTATACTGACACACATTTTAGAAGTTCTCAGTTCCATCATAAATTTTGTTTTATTTTCTAAAACCATACTCATTAAATATAGAGTTAACCACTGTACCAAATATACATTTGTATTCCCTTATGATCTACTAATGTGCCTAATGATTCATTCCCCAACACTTGTTTAATAAAATGTTTGAGATATTATTAAACAGGCTCCAACCCCTCAAATGTCTAGCAGCAGGAGGTTGCTAAACTATGGCCTTCCCCCACACAGCCTTTAGCAGCTAAACTGAGTTTCGATATATGTCTCAACATGTGCTCGTGCACCTCGGAATGTGTAGTCTGCAACAGAGTGTTGCACACGCTTGCAGTGGAAAACCAGTGTTTCTGACAGCCAAAACTGCATCTCTCACTAAGCTAATAAACTTCCGGCACTAGTTGATGTTTGTCTCTGTATGTGTACCTGGGGACTGTGCATTGAATGGAGTCCCGTGTTACCCATTTGGTTGGAATGAGCCTCGTCAAGGATCACTGAGTGCCTTTCCAGATCTTCATGGCAAAGAACAAGTCAACAAAATGGATGACTGTCTTACCACCACAAGGACACTGTGCTGTACGACTGAGACTCTAGCTCTGCATGTCAGATCTGGTAGGGAGGCCCCTTTCCACCACCAAACAGGCAAGGTTCTGGTGATGCAACTATCTGCCTAATGACTTTGACAATTTGCTCAAGGAGTTATCCAACAAGATCTGCAGTCTTTTTCCTTTGAGGATGTTTCATGCTGATTGACTTATGATCAAAGATGTTCTGCAAGGAATAGATGGTACAGCACAACGCAAATGAGTGGAATGTTCTGCAGCAATGAGGCCAGGCCCATTGATGGGGACAGATGGAACTTCAGCATGTCGTGACACTGGATGTTTGTGAGATTCTCAGACTGGACTGACACCTGGTCTTTCTACACCCATGACTTTTGCACATCTTTGTCCAGATACATATGGAGGTGACAATCAGGGTGCGAGCTACACTCAGTGGCCACTTGATTAGGTACACCTGGTCGTTAATGCAAATATCCAATCAGCTGATCATGTGGCAGCAACTCAATGCGTAAAAGCATCCCGATGTAGTCAAAAGGTTCAGTTTTTCATACCAAACATCAAAATGGGGAAGGAATAGGATCTAAGTGACTTTGACTTTGGAATGACTGTTGGTGCCAGACGGGGTGGTTTGAGTATCTCAGAAACTGCTGATCTTCTGGGATGTTCACACACAACAGTCTCTACAGTTTACAAAGAGTAGTGCATAAGACGGGGCGGGGGGGAAGCACCCAGTGAATGGCTATTCTGTGGGCAAAAATGCCTTGTTAATGAGAGAGGTCAGAGGAGAATGGCTAGAGTGGTTCAAGCTAACAGGAAGATGGCAGTAACTCAAGTAATGAGTCACAACAGCAGTATGCAAAATAGCATCTCTAAATGCAGAACACATGTACCTTGAAGAGGATGAGGTACAGCAGCAGAAGACCATGACCTACACTCAGTGACTACTTTGTTAGGGACAGGAGGCATCTGAGTGTGAGCTCTCTCCTTTCTCTGGAGACCTATACAACAGGTCCCCGCAGTCACAATCTACCTTCCATCTCTGGATGAAATGTGACATGCCTTAGGTGATTACTGAATCAGAGGTGCTGGCTGTGGAGCCACACCTGCTCACGTACAGTACTGCATCGAGAACCTTATACTTGATAAACAGGTTCCTTTCTGGCCCAAAGTCCCAGTCCCTGTTACACCTTGCTAACTGCTCCGGCCAGTCCTTACTGAATGTCCAAGCTCTTCTGAACCCGATTCTCAGCATTTGAAATAATCACAGGCGACGACAACGGGAACCGGAATCACTTGTGTCGGGGTGGGAGGGGGAGGGGCAGCACGGTAGCATAGCGACAGCCTGATTCTGTCACAGCGCCTGCCACCCGAGTTCAATTCGCCCGCTGTCGGTAAGGAATTTGTACATTCTCCCTGTAACCACACGCTCCGGCTTTCTCCCACATTCCGAACACATGCGGGTTAATGGTTAATTGGTCACCTGGTATGATTGGGTGCCACAGGTTCGTTGGGCTGGAAGGTCCTGTTAATGTGAGCTATCTCTAAATAAAAATGTTGCCAAAGAACATGATCGCACTCTAAACTGTAATTGATCCTCCCAAGGCCACAGAAGGGGTCGCGGATGCAGATCAATCTGTGAATTGAAGAGAGACTACGACGTCATGCATGCACAGAGAGTTTTGCCCGGACTCTGCCTGGGATTGCCACTCCTCCTAGTCCCGTGTTTTTTTTCTGAAAGATTCGCCGGTCATTCAATACAGCACGCACGCAACGCAATGAAAACAGCACGGTCTTTCCCGATGTAGATTTATTCTGCGAGCTTTCCATTTTCCATCTTATAGTTTGGTTTATTACTACGTGTCAGTGTGAAACAGTTACACTTACAATCCCCTCCCCAAAGCCCATTTTGGAGGGCATGTCAGCGTGAAAAGCTCTGTCAAAGGCACTCCCCCCCCCCCCCCCGTCAAGCCGACTAGGCAAGTGTCCCTCTCGCAACACGATCATATTCCTGAGTAACACAGGGACAGGGAACTGCACAGCAGTGATTTCTGCTCTTCCTTCTTTTTCTGAAACTGCATCCACATTAGACACCTGAAGGCACTGGAGTGATATCACCAACGCTGCTTCTGCAAAATCTCCCAAACCACTGGCAGGATAAGTGATTCAACGCTGGCTTGCTCACCCAATTCAAACAATTAATTGGACACAATAGGGTCTTTTAGGAGATTCTTAGATAGGGACATGGAGCTTAGAAATGTAGAGACATGCGGTAGGGAAATTCTAGGCAGTTTCTACAGTAGGTTACATGGTCGGCAGAACGTTGTGGGCCGAAGGGCCTGTAATGTGCTGTAGATTTCTATGTTTCTTAATGTCCTAATTACACCCTGTTGGTCAGAACACCTGGTCTGCATACTTCAGACTCCCAAGGGACACTTTACTCTGAACGTTTTCATGAGATGGGATCACTAGGCCAAACCCATTTGTATAACTATCATCTTCCTGTTCCACTCCTGAACCAAAGTGTCCCCGCCCCACCCCCCCACACACACACCTGACAGGAAGAATCTGGAAGGAGTTCATGTAAATGTGGAGAGAATGAAGCATCAGTGCTTGAAGGCCGGCGGGAACTTGTTGCTTCGAAGGGCCTGCTTCCGTTTTCTATGACCCCTTTATAACTGAGTAGTTGAGCTAAATACTCAGTGTTTACATCTGCGGGCACTGAGAAATTTAGTACCAAATCATCGTCTACACTTCGTAAATAAGCTACAGTCTGTTATAAACCCTGCGACTTAAACAAATAGATGTTCGACATTACTGGAAATCAGCGGCAGCCTCTGTTTACCGGAGCCCTTGGTTTCTACATGCAAGAGCAGTGCAACTATAAGGAAGCGAAAGTCATTTCCAAAGAGGATATGAAACCTTTAGATCAAGATTTTTTTTTACCCAACAGTAGCTCTTTAAAAGGCCGAGACCTGTTTTATCGCTGGCATCTAGCTAAACGGATCGGTGCAGTGCTCAGACGGAGAGAACTCCCGAAGTACCGAAGCAGGAGCAATGCGCTGAAATCCCCAGCCTAGCAATTGCGTTTAATGATGTAGCGAGTTCCATCTGCACAACGATCCCAGGGTGGTTTAGTGATCCATTCACCCGTTGTTCCTGCACCAAATGTTAAATAAAATGTTAACAACGAAAGCATTGTGAATAGACCAATGTTTTCTCCCTGCCATATGCGACCGAAATAAAGCAGACTGATTAACTCATTGAATACTGGCGCACACTTCGTCTATCAACGAGGACAATTCTTTAGGTTTCCGTTCACAATGGGGCTTCCTGTCGTTGGGAGAGAAACTTCAGTCGGAGTTCCCGTTTTTGATTGCTATTGACTGACCCCTGCTGGAAAGTGTGTGTGTAGGCTCGAGCTCAGCTGGATGGCACTTTTACTCAAACAGCTGCCGAGGTCCTATTTTAGGAAAACAAGCATCCATTGGTTAAAACACTGGCAGTCTGGACAGGTGGAAGGATAAAAACATAAGTGGAAAATTAAATTATTGAACTATAGTCAGCTTAAAGATATATTCAAATATATGGTTGAATATGAAATTAAAGAATAAGCCGCGATTCTCTGGAGAAGTACTGCCTGGCTGGTAGTACTATGCAGCAGCGAGAGAATGGTGTGAGGTCGAAGGTGCAATTTTTCGGAAACGACCCTGGCCATTACTCAAACAGGAGCAGGCAGTTCCTCGAGACCAGGCCGGAAAACTCCTCAAGATGTCTCCCACTTTATTGCCTTTACCCTGTTTACTTCTGTTACAGTATTAATAGCAAAGTTGCAGCAGTAAAGCAGGAACTGCTCTAAGGAAATCTCATTGCGTCCTGGCTAATATTTATGCCTCAGCCAACACCATTGTGATTTCACTGCTGATTTTGGGATCTTATAATGTTGGAATTGCATTACTTTCTTTCGTTATATTGCACTGGCAGTGAAAATATTTCAGATATTCTAAGGTTGCAAAACAAGTTTTATGAAATAATGTTCTTTATTTGTTTGTATTTTTCTCTGGCTCATTTTTTAACTGGGCTTATTTCAAATTTGTTTATGTCATCTTTTTCTGAATTTTCATACCGAAGAAGAGAGTACTTCCTAATCTGGTCCCTAAATCCGAAAGTTCTTGTGGGGCTGACAAACATTAAGTTGGTTAGCAGAAAAAGAGTGATTTTTTTTGTGTTTTACTGATCTGTTGCCATAACTTGAATAGAAAATACATGGAAACACCACAAGAAGAAAAAAAATTCATGGCTGTTGCTGACTGTACAGTGAAGTCACAGTAGATGAAAAGGAAATCAACCCCGGAAATTCTCTGCTTGGCTATTTATACTTCAAAATGTGGCCAGTGTTTGTAGAACCAAACAGTTGGAACTGGCTTCACTTTGGAAAATGAAGATTTTCTTGTGTCAAATTATACAAAAGACTTTGTGATGTCTTGTGACAACACTGACAATTGCCTAATATACTTTATCGCCTCATTAATTGGGAAACTTCAGGAGACTCTGCAAGACCACTGTTGTTAACTTACCTCTGACCCAGGCTTCCTCTGGATGTGCCTGTGTATTGGGAACAAAATAGATTGTGGAATTATGCTTCTGATTTTAAAATTCACTGCAAATTTCAGTTTTCCTCTGTATAATGTCTTTTTGTTTCATTTTCCCTTTCCTATAAATAATGACTCACACTGTAGTACGATACTGTGGGCATTGCCGCAGCCAATACCTTACTGAAACAGCAAGCACAGGAAATGTTGGTTAACTACTGTACTCTGTAACATTCAAACCAGTTCACACATACACACGCACACTCACATGCACACGCACGCGCACACACGCTCACACACACACACACACACACACACACACACATGCTCACCACAACTGCTGTTTTTAAACAATTGTTTAAAAGAATACTTTTTTAAAAAACGCAACCAACATACCATTCAATTATTCCCATAACAATATACACAAAATGCTGGAGGAACTCAGCAGGTCAGGCAGCATCTATGGAAATATATAAAGAGTCAACTTTTCAGGCAGGGAACCTTTATCAGGACTCAGAATTTTTCCCATAATGTCACTAAGTTATACCAAAAGGTGATTGACAGGAGCCATTTAACTTACCAGAACATCTTGGATATGAGAGGAAACTAGAACACCCCGGCAGAAACCCTGACCCGTCCTCACACGCAAACACAAGGAAATCTGCAGATGCTGGAATTTCAAGCAACACACATAAAAAATGCTGGAGAACGCAGCAGGCCAGGCAGCATCTATAGGAAGAGGTACAGTCGACATTTCGGGCCGACACCCTTTGTCAGGACTAACTGATACTAAGAGATTTGAAAGTGGGTGTCTTCTCCTATCACTTTGGACCATCCCTCCCCCTCCTGTATTCTCCTATCATTTTGGATCTCCCCCTCCCCCTCGCACTTTCAAATCTCTTACTATCTCTTCTTTTAGTTAGTCCTGAAGAAGGGTCTCGGCCCGAAACGTCAACTGTACCTCTTCCTAGAGATGCTGCCTGGCCTGCTGCGTTCACCACCATTTTTTATGTGTGTTGCCCATCTTCACACCCTGCCCTGGCCTGTATTTCACACACAATGTATGACTAATCTGGAGAGACTGGAAAGGATAAATGAGTAAGTGTGGACCTTTTGAGATGTAGGATATGCTTGACAACTGGTTATTTTGTGCCAGTGTATTATAATGCACGGCAGTTGATATTTTATGTTCATAAGCTTTTTTTTATAGATGCATAAAAGTTAGATGTTAGTACCTACCTTTGTGTCCACGGGGCTTTGATCCCTACAGAGGGTCTATCTAGGGATTTCATGGGATCAATTAATTGTGTTTAATTCTTTGCCAGCTGCTCACCTCTGCAATCTACTATTTAAGAAATAAGGCAATGGAGTACATTGGTGTGTGTTAAAAGAACCAATGGCTGGAGAAATATATGAATGTATACATGTGTCAACCAGTTCAGGACCACATTCTCAAGTCTATCACAACCCCTACCATCTGCTAAATAACTGAGATTAAAAACTCAAAGAGTTGAATCACAAATACCAGAAATAGTAATGAAAATTATATTCTATATAATATAATATATGCAGTGGAGTATTTTTTGTAAGAATAGATTAGGTCAACAGATTTTATAAACTGGTATTACTTCTAGTTCTCTTGCACCAACACGTTAAATTTTATGGCGACACATATTGCCCCACCTAATCTACAGATCATGAATGGCAATCCAGGAAACAACCCTTACTGAAAGCATTTCAGAAGTTCACACTTGCTTTGAGAAATGTGCAAAGGAAAAACTATGAACAGCCAGGTACAGCAGCAAAGAATTAAGTACGTGACTTATCCAATACAATAACATTTACATGTAACAGGACATTATTAATAACCTTTCTACATGAAGCAGACACCAACTAAAAATATGATACTATCAATAAGAATGGCATTGTATATGTTTTTTAAAATTCCCAGCAACATTAATGTAGATACATTAATTGGCTCCCTCAAGTATACCTGTAGGTGGCTCATGAAAGTAGATCCATGTGATCTTGAGATAAGGCAATACAAAGACAGTTTAAGGTTTGGGCATTTCACGTTTCATCAGAGAGCATAATAGCCTGTTTCGGAGCTAAGGAAAACTTTACGCTTCTGGAAAAGCATAAGGCATGTGAAAATGTTCACGATCAGCATACTACAGGAAATGAGGAATTGCTTGTAGAACAAGCCTTTGACAAGGTCCCGCATGGGAGGTTAGTTAGGAAAATTCAGTCGCTAGGTATACATGGAGAGGTGGTAAATTGGATTAGACATTGGCTCGATGGAAGAAGCCAGAGAGTGGTGGTAGAGAATTGCTTCTCTGAGTGGAGGCATGTGACTAGTGGTGTGCCACAGGGATCAGTGCTGGGTCCATTGTTATTTGTTATCTATATCATTGATCTGGATGATAATGTGGTAAATTGGATCAGCAAATTTGCTGATGATACAAAGATTGGAGGTGTAGTAGACAGTGAGGAAGGTTTTCAAAGCCTGCAGACGGACTTGGACCAGCTGGAAAAATGGGCTGAAAAATGGCAGCTGGAGTCAAGTGTGAGGTATTGCACGTTGGAAGGATAAACCAAGGTAGAACATACAGGGTTAATGGTAAGGCACTGAGGAGCGCAGTAGAACAGAGGGATCTGGGAATACAGATACAAAATTTCCTAAAAGTGGCGTCACAGGTAGATAGGGTTGTAAAGAGAGCTTTTGGTACATTGGCCTTTATTAATCAAAGTATTGAGTATAAGAGTTGGAATGTTATGATGAGGTTGTGTAAGGCATTGGTGAGGCCGAATCTGGAGTATTGTGTTCAGTTTTGGTCACCAAATTACAGGAAGGATATAAATAAGGTTGAAAGAGTGCAGAGAAGGTTTACAAGGATGTTGCCGGGACTTGAGAAACTCAGTTACAGAGAAAGGTTGAATAGGTTAGGACTTTATTCCCTGGAGCGTAGAAGAATGAGGGGAGATTTGATAGAGGTATATAAAATTATGATAGGTATAGATAGAGTGAATGCAAGCAGGCTTTTTCCACTGAGGCAAGGGGAGAAAAAAACCAGAGGATATGGGTTAAGGGTGAAGGGGGAAAAGTTTAAAGGGAACATTAGAGGGGGCTTCTTCACACAGAGAGTGGTGGGAGTATGGAATGAGCTGCCAGACGAGGTGGTAAATACGGGTTCTTTTTTAACATTTAAGAATAAATTGGACAAATACATGGATGGGAGGTGTATGGAGGGATATGGTCCGTGTGCAGGTCAGTGGGACTAGGCAGAAAATGGTTCGGCACAGCCAAGAAGGGCCGAAAGGCCTGTTTCTGTGCTGTAGTTTTTCTATGGTTTCTAACAAAATTATACCCGTCTAAGCTCCCCAAGAGGCAATGTCTATTAATTCCTGCACAATACCATAATGCCAGATGTCAGACCGAAGGCAAAAACCAATTGATATCACACTACAGGTAAGTTGAAGATAACCTTAATAGTATTACAGAGACATTGGTGATACCTGACCGTACAAAACACTGATGTAACCACTCATTTGAAACATATACGCCATCCCAAATATTAAAGAGCTCCAAAATTAAGACAAGGTCAATTTTTCTCATTTATATTTCTGAAAACAACATCTATGAAGGGGGAATGTTGGAAATAACGAATTGCAAATATCACCACACAAAATGGATAACCAATAGATTCAAAACAAGCTATGCTTCAATTTAGAATGCAGATATGTAAGGCTCATCACTTCTGAGTCTGCTGTGTTATTTATAGCATCTGGTGCAGCCACATCTACATTGCTGATACCCGATCCAGATTGGTGGACTGTTTCATTGAGCACCTTTGCTCTGTCCACTGCCAACAGCCAAGATCTCCTGGTGACTACCCATTTCAATTCCACCTCACATTCTTGTGCATCTACTTCTGGTAATCACTCCCCTCTGTTTTCACTCCTCTTCTGTTTTACCTCATTTTGGGGGCTCACTCACCCATTATCTTCCCCTCCCCTGCCCAACGTCTCCTTTTGGTTTCCCACTTCCTTTCCTTTTTTCCATGGTCCGCTGCCCTCTCCCATCAGATTCCTTCTTCCTCAGCCCTTTGCCTCTTCCACTATCTCCTCCCAGCTTCTCACAACAGTCCCTTTAATCCCCCTCCCCCATCCACCTACCTTCCCCCTCACCTAGACTCACCTATCACCTGCCAGTTGGTGCTCCACATCCCTCCTCCAAACTTTTTATTCTGCCTTCTGGGTACGTACTTCCTTTCCAGTCCCGATGAAATGTCGTAACCTGAATCATTCAATTCCTTCCATAAGTGCTGCCCGGCATGCTGTTTCCTCCAGCATGTTGTATGTGCTGCAGGTCGGTAAGGGCGAGGGGATGTTGTCCAAGAATGCAGAATGTATAAACAAAGCGGGGTCTCCTTTCTTCCATCCAGCTACTCTCACTAAAGTCACTACTCTCCCCTTCCTTTGGCCTGAGTATGTCAAAGGTTTCCAGTCAAATTCCTGAAAGTGGATCATCTATTCTGGCCTTGAGATTGCAATGTATTCCTGGAAATACAGCTTCTTGTGCCATATTACCTAATCATACATCAGACCTTATGATGCCCAGCTTTGTACAGAAGTTGGAATCCATTAATCACAGTCATAGCCCAAGCCCGGGGGCAGATAATGCATGTCACCATGACCTTGTTAAACCATCATCACTTTCTCAGTGTAGTTTTAACTGCCAGTGTATCTAGGCAATGCAATCTCAAAGGAAGGTCCGTCTCTTTGAACCTGCAGCTCAGTACCCATCTTTGTGAGGAGGCCTTGCCAGAGCAGTAGGGGACCAGGACTGCCAGCCATATTAGACATTGCTTCACAGTGATATTCATGCTGGTCACCTCCTTTTCCCATTGGAATGCAAAAAGCCAACATTATATCCAATCTCCATCAAAACAATCAGAAGATTTGAGGATTCTGACCACATACCTCAAAATTTCTATGTATTTAGAACAATTGAAGACTAGTTTGTCACTGTCTTTCTTCCTAAATTCTGATTAAAATATATTACCTTTGGATTCACTATACCAAATGACTGGGATTGATCCAGTGATACACATCTTTGAGACAGGTAATGATTATGGGCTTCAACTAAGTCCCATAGTGAGGGATACGGCACCCCACACAAAGCAGAAGTTCTCAAGGCCCACTCAGTGACAATCAATTACAGTCACGATAGATAAAATTCCCATCTCACTGGTATTCGAGGCACAGACATTTATATGCTTACTACATCGAAATCCTGCTTGACGCACCTATTTTCCTTCAGTCCCTGTCAAGTCAAGTCAAGTCAAGTCACTTTTTATTGTCATTTCGACCATAACTGCTGGTACAGTACACAGTAAAAACGAGACAACGTTTTTCAGGACCATGGTGCGACATGAAACAATACAAAAACTACACTGAACTACGTAAAACAGCACAAAACTACACTAGACTACAGACCTACCCAGGACCGCATAAAGTGCACGAAACAGTGCAGGCATTACAATAAATAATAAACAAGACAATAGGCACAGTAGAGGGCAGTAGGTTGGTGTCAGTACCCAGGCTCTGGGTGTTGAGGAGTCAGATGACTTGGGGGAAGAAACTGTTACATAGTCTGGTCGTGAGAGCCCGAATACTTCGGTGCCTTTTTGCCAGATGGCAGGAGGGAGAAGAGTTTGTATGAGGGGTGCGTGTGGTCCTTCATAATGCTGTCTGCTTTACGGACGCAGCGTGTAGTGTGAATGTCTGTAATGACGGGAAGAGAGACCCTGATGATCTGCTCAGCTGACCTCGCTATCCGTTGCAGGGTCTTGCGATCTGAGACGGTGCAATTTCTGAACCAGGCAGTGATGCAGCTGCTCAGGATGCTCTCAATACAACCTCTGTCGAATGTGGTGAGGATAGAGGCGGGGTGGAGATGGACTTTTCTCAGCCTTCACAGAAAGTAGAGACGCTGCTGGGCTTTCTTTGCTATGGAGCTGGTGTCGAGGGACCAAGTGAGATTCTCCACCAGGTGAACACCAAGAAATTTGGTGCTCTTAACAATCTCTATGGAGGAGTCGTCGATGTTCAGCGGAGAGTGGTTGTTCTGTGTCCTCCTGAAGTCAACAACCATCTCTTTTGTTTTGTTCACATTCAGAGACAGGTTGTTGGCTCTGCACCAGTCCGTTAGCTGCTGCACCTCCTCTCTGTATGCTGACTCATCGTTCTTGCTGATGAGACCCACCACGGTCGTGTCGTCGGCGAACTTGATGATGTGGTTCGAGCTGTGTGTTGCAGCACAGTCGTGAGTCAGCAGAGTGAACAGCAGTGGACTGAGCACACAGCCCTGGGGGGCCCCCGTGCTCAGTGTGATGGTGTTGGGGATGCTACTTCCAATCCGGACTGACTGAGTTCTCCCAGACAGGAAGTCTAGGATCCAGTTGCAGAGGGAGGTGTTCAGGCCCAGTAGGCTCAGCTTTCCAATCAGTTTCCAATCTGTATGCAGGCCAAAGAAATACAGCCAAGTGGTCTGTTTTTATCAAAGTGTGGATGAGAAATGGAGCAGTAGGCATTCCTAATGGTGGTAAAGCAGTGTCAAGTGTGTTGAGACTTCTAGAACTTCGGATGAGTATTGATAGTAGTTAGGCAAATTTCTTCCAAGCTAGCCTGGTTAAGGTCCCCCACCACAATGTGACAAGCATTAGGGTATACTGCTTCTCTCTTGCTGATCACAGCATTTAGTTCCTCAGGTGCTAGCTTGATGTGTGCGTGAAGTGAGATGTAGACTGCAGTCAAGATGATGGTGGAGTACTCCCTCAGAAGATAAAATGGTCAGCACTCTCTACTAAGGGTTCCAGGTTGGGGGAGCAGCAATGGGTTAAGCCCACCACATCTATGCAAAGTGATGAGTTTATGTAAAGCAGATGCTGCTGCCTTTTCCCTTATCTGATGCCACTGTCCAGTCCATACAATGGATTGTAAAACCCTTGAGATGGAGAGTTATGTCAGAGAGTTGGGAGTGAACCATGTCATTGTGAAACACAATACACAACAGTTACTCATGTCCTTCTGATAAAGCAATCTTGCTCATGTTGCAACTACATTGCATCCTGTAATTGTATCATGCAAAAGAGGACAAGCCCAACTCAATCTCTGAGTACTTATATGGATACCTGGATTTCGCTGCAATGCTGAGTATATTGGATGTTGGGGCTGTCGCTTCCTACTTGCGTCCTTAAATCAAGTACCCATCTTCTTCTGATTTGCTTCTTCAAAGAAAAGCAGAGAGATCTTTTAATGTCCTGCTCTTCAAGCACCACTAGCAGCAAACAAATTGCTGGTCTCATTTAACATTTCTGGCATCTTGCTCTGTGCATACAGTCTTGGTTATTGCAAAAAGTGATTATAATTCAAAAAGACTATTCATTGTGAAATACTTTGGAAATTACTGGGAATTGATCATATAAGGGACTAACATTAAGACAAAATGCTTTTTCTTCATTGGGGCTCCACTTACCCTTCCTACAATGGCACTATTATTATGTTATGTAACTCCAGAAATTAATTGAAAGAGACAGGTATAACTTATGTCTAGTTTTGTTTTTTCACTTTAGCAAGACGCACACTTATGACATGGTGGCGCAATGATGTATGCAGCTCATGTACTTTTACATACAGCCCATGATGAGTTATTTGAACAACAAAGAATGCTTAATTAAATAATATCTTCACAATATTACTCAGAGATTGGTTGGTTGGTTGTTCATCCATCATTGACGTCGATGAGGACCTCGACACCATTATGATGGTGTCGAGACTAGCGTGTGATTTGGATTTAAGTGAGGGAGAGTTGCGCAGCGTCAGCCTCACTCTCTCTTTCCAATTCCCATCTGGATCCAGTGGCAAGACAGAGTCTAGACAGCTGGAGATGGGACTAGGTGCAGCGGATGACCAGGACGTCTTCTGTGTCTTGTCCTGCTCTACACGTTCCACGACGCTTGCATAGACTGCCTTCTTGACCGTTGGACCTAACATTGGTCTCGTCTGCTCAATCCGCCGGAGTCTGTCTTCACATGCTGGGATAGACAACTCCCTATCACATCGAGGGTTTGAGACCCGTCGGCTACCCTCACCTGGTTTAGCCGGCTTGTTGAAGCCGTTGCCCGGGGTGTCGCCACTGTCACATGCAAACAGCTACGGGGAGCCACAGGTGAGAGCTGAGTGCCAGGTGGGGACCAAAGGTGGACTAACCGCCCTGAAAAGGACGCGAGATATTCCCCCACCAGAGGTGCTACTCCTCTCTGACACCCCATACACCCCAGAGATTACTTAAATATTAAATGCACGTCACTACTCTCTGCTTAGTAATAAACTCCAACTCAATATAGAATGCATCTCATATATGTTGTTCCATTCAGACCTGAAGTTTTAATCACTGAGGAGGAATTTTTACTCATGGGGGATAATGCCTTTCCTGACAAGGGGGAGATCACTCTGCTTGGCAGCTGAGACTTGGGGCTGTGAAACCATTTCAGGTTCTGGGGGCTCCTCTGTGATGGTTGTGGGAGTTGCCTATGGGTCTGCAGGAAGTGGTTCTGACAGCTCTGGACTCCATCTCTAAGAATCGACTCTGTACTCGTCAACTGATCAATAAATTGTCTCCAGATTATATCAGACATAATCCCCACTGTGTAGGAGACTAGTTCAGTTCTGTTGTTAATCTTTCTAAATACTCACTTTTGACCCTCTGTAGTCTCTCACCAGGACTGCTTGACCAGGAGTGAAACATCAAATCTCCTTGTTCGAGGAGCCCTCAGTTTGTCTCTGCCGTTTGTCCTGCCTCTCCTTCTGAGATGGGGTTTGAGGAGATCCAAACAAGAGCACAAAGGGTGACGCAGGAACAGCATAGCTGGTGAGTTGTTGGTGTGTGATGCATTGCGATATGCAAGGAAGAAATTGACAAGCTGCTGGTTCATTGTTAGTGCAGTGTGTTCTGCTGACATTGCTCGCAGTGCATTCTTTAAACAGGGGTCGGCAACCTTTTTGCCTCTGTGGGCTGGATTGCGTATTAATGAGTGGACAGTGAGCCAGACAAATGCCAAAATAAACTTGAAATATGGGAATTATCCATTTAAATACATCTAGTTATGTTTTGCCTCAAATTAATGAATAATGCATGCTAGAAAATCATTTGTGCTTAACCAAGGATGCCAGTTAGTAATCAAAGAAATCAGTTTAGTTGCAATTTATTTCAATCAAGGAATCTTTTGAATCTATTAGAAGGACACAAAGGATCTTTAAACATAAAACATATGAACATGATGCATTGAATGGTGGTATATTAAGTATAATAAAAAAGAAAATTTTAATGCAAACAGTCGATAAATCAATGTGAAAGTTGATGCTGTTTGTTGCTTGAAAGCTTCTCAATATTGGGTGTCAGACTTGTTGTTGCCAAGAGCAAGACATTATCCAGACTTCACAAACTCTCCATCTGTAAAAGGCTTCATCTTTTCTGAAATACGTTTTGAGACTTTGTAGCTGGCATGGGTATTTCATTCATCTGCACTGCTTTTCTTGGCAAAAAATAATGTTTGTTTTCCGAAACTAGCTTTCATTCACACAACTTCATCTTTCCTTGCTTGCCCAGTAAACTTGTTAAAATTTCCACTATGGCGGGTCTTGTAATGTTGCCCCTTCTTCACAGCAACATTTTCCAGGCAAATGAGACGGACTGGTTTCCCAGCTTGCTCAATGAAGAAGTAATCTAGTGTGCAAGTGTCTTGGAAATTTTGGTGTCTACCTTCCTGCGTTTTGCATTCATTGCCATTGGAATTTTTTTCTTCGATTTTATTTCGAAACACGAGTTATTCAACAAGTATTGTAGCACATGTAACTATCTGGATGCTTAGCATGGGTTTCTTGTTAAAGCACAGTGATGCTGTTTCTGTTTACAAATTTGAATGATCCCATCTGCAAACCTGCACATGCACGGAGACTATCTAATACATATTAATAAGGTAGTCTGCCTTCCTGTCATTCGTATATACCAGTGTTTGGTTTGGAACAACATGGAACCTGGGGCCAGTGTAACAAGACGCCATGCATGTCCATCAGTGTGGTCATGTGAAACACTCAGAATAAGGAAAAATCGCTCGTGGGCTGGATGAGCGTAGTATCCCAATATTTGCTTGTGGGCCGGATCTGGCCTGCGGGCCGTAGTTTGCCTACCCCCACTTTATACTCTAGACAAGCCATTTGTAGTTCAGTGTTACAGTGCATATGTAATACATCTTATTCCATTCATTTTCAGGAATGGCTGAAACTGTTTCACAAACAAGCTGTGGTCCATTGTCACTGACTAAGTGTTCTGGAACTTCAGTCCTTGAGAACACGTCAACAGGCTGTGAGGCTGTCGTGGAGGCTATTGGGAACACTTCTGGCCACACTGTGGCTGCATCCATTACTACCAAGAAATCTGTGCCCATGTATGGTCCAAAAGAATCCACAGGAAACCTCCTCCTTGGCAAACAGGCCATTCCCAGGGATGGAGAGGCACTGCTCTTGGCATTTTCTGGATGTGTTGACAGCCTGAACAGTGTATGGAAACTGCTTGATCTGCTGATCTATCACAGGCTACCAGGCAAAGCTTTAAACCAATACTTCTATTTTGACATGACTAGATAACCGACATGTAGCTCCTCCAACACTTTACCTCACAAGTTGGATGGTACAACAACTCTCAATCCCCACATGAGGCAACCTCTGTCCTGGCATGAGTAGAAATGGGGAATTGGGAATATCTGCTGCATATTCCAGCCATTTTGAGAGGCCATATAGACCTGAGCCAGTTTGGGGTCTTTTCTGGTTTTCTTTTTGATTACCTCTGTCATAATAGGGAGACTTACCATTTGCTTTGGGAAAAATACGACAAGAGGAATGTCCTCCTTTGTAAATTGTTCAGGCATTTCCTTTTCCAAGGGTAAATGGGATAATACATCAGCATTTCTATGATTATTCACCCGCTTGAATTTCATCTTGTAATTGTGTTCTCCAAGAAACAGAGCCCATCTCTGTATTTGTGCTGTTGGTGGAACACCCTTCTGCGGATTGAAAATGGATGCTTCTGGTTGATGATCAGTAATGAAGGTCAACTCTCTCCCATACAATAGACAATAGGTGCAGGAGTAGGCCATTTAGCCCTTCGAGCCAGCACCACCATTCACTGTGATCATGGCTGATCATCCACAATCAGTACCCTTTTCCTGCCTTCTCCCCATATCCCTTCACTCTGCTATCTTTAAGAGCTCTATCTTACTCTCTCTTGAAAGAATCCAGAGAATTGGCCTCCACTGCCTTCTGAGGCAGAGCATTCCACAGAACCACAACCCTCTGTGTGAAAAAGTTTTTCCTCAACTCCATTCTAAATGGTCTACCCCTTATTCTTAAACTGTAGCCTCTGGTTCTGGAGTCCCCCAACATCGGGAACATGTTTCCTGCCTCTAGCATGTCCAATCCCTTAATAATCTTATTCAAGTACTGACCGATACATTTCACACCCCAAACCAGACACAAGACCTCTCTGTCAATCTGTGCGTAAATTTTCTCTGCAGCGGTAAGGGAACGTGATGCAAAGGCTACGGGACGTTCACTTCCAACACTCATAACATGTAATGTAACTGCACTTGCAACACTGTGCAAAAGTCTTGGGCACATATACAGCATATAGCTAAGGTGTCTAAGATTTTTGCACAGTACTGTAGTAATTTTATGTATTGCACTATACTACTGCTGCAAAAAAAATCATGACATACTGTATGTGATTGATGGTTAATCTGATTCTGATATGGGTCTCTATTGTTGGACTGAGAGTTTGAAGGGAGCAGGGAGAGGGGAATCATGGTTAGGAAAAGGGGAAGGGAGTGTGAAACACAATACGGACGTTCTCTCAGCATGTAAATAAAGTTGTTCACTGGACTTAAATACAGGTGCCCCTGCTTTTCGAACGTTCGCTTTACGAAACCTCACTGTTACGAAAGACCTACATTAGTACCCTATTCTCGCTTTCAGAAGGTGTTTTCATTGTTACGAAAAAAAATTCAGCGCGCGATAAAAGACAGCGCGCGCCCCGAGCAGCCGCTTTCCCCCGGATTCGGAACTGCTTTGCTTTAACATGTGCCCTGTGAGCAGCCATTTGCAAGATGAGTTCTATGGTATTGGAAAAGCCTGAAGGAGCTTGTAAAGATGTTACACTTACCGTAAAACTAGACATAATTAAGCGTTTCAATCGTGCTGAACGATGTAAGGACAAAGTGAGTTTGGCTTGTGGAAGCTGACGAACATGATGTTGAAGAGGTTTTGGCATCCCATGACCAAGAACTGATAATGTAGAGTGATGCAATTGGAAGAAAAAAGGATAACGATGGAAACTGAATGAGTAATGATAGAGTACGACTTTAATTTTGAAAGGGTACGTCGGTTTAGGAGATATTTGCAGGACAGTTTGAGTCCTTATTAAAGAACTGTGTGATAGAAAAATGCGCGAGGCTCAGCAGTCAAGCAAGCCTTCCACATCAGCCACAGCAGACGATGAACCTCGAGCTTTGACATCGAGGCAGGCAGAGATAGGAGAAGTTGAGCTTCCTGCTCTAATGGAAACAGACGACGAGATGACACCCCAGTGTCCCACCACCCCAACCCCCAGGCCACTGACAGATACTGTACCGATTCGCGGAGAATGCAGCAGTAGCCGGGAGGCACACAGCACGTCTTTAAGAAAAAACCAAAATAAACATGCTAATTAATTAGGTGCCGCCGACACGTAATTGACGGCACAGATCAGAGACAACGCAATCAGAAATCGGCACTGATCTGGGCCGACAATTACGTGTTGGGCGGCACCTAATTAATTAGCTTGTCTATTTCAGCTTTTTTCTTAAAGTTGTGCTGTGTATCTCGCGGCTACTGCTGCATTCCTGCATGCTTTGCAGCAATGTATCACTCGGCGGCCTGGAGGGTGGGGGCCACTGCACCACCCAACTTGTGACGACTCAGTCTAACACACCATCATCTGTGTGCTTGGTGCTGTCCCGATTCCGGTAAGTGATACTACACTGTACATACATTATTTCTACTTTATATAGGCTGTGTATTTTTACGTGTTATTTGGTATGATTTGGCAGTTTCATAGCTTAAAGGTTACTGGGGAGAGTGTTCTTGCCAACAGCGCTTGCGTGAGATTTTCTGCCGACAGCGCTTGCGCGAGATTTTCGCTACGGAGAACAGTTCAGTAATGATTGTGGAAAAGTATTTCTACTTTATATAGGCTGTGTAGTTATCATATCATTCCTGCTTTTACTATATGTTACTGTTATTTTAGGTTTTATGTGTTATTTGGCATGATTTGGTAAGTTATTTTTGGGTCTGCGAACACTCACAAAATTTTCCCATATAAATCAATGGTAATTGCTTCTTCACTTTACGACATTCCGGCTTACGAACCGTTTCATAGGAACACTCTACCTTCGGATGGCGGGGGAAACCTGTATCATGAAAATCTATATTGGCTATGGTGTAAACTGCACAAAGCTGGATTAGAGAAAGCTCTTTCCACTTGAATTTTCTTAACCCAGAATGCTATTCTTAACACCTTGCTATTACTACACCTATTTCATAATTGTGACAATCACCCATCCTGACCATTATTTGACTACTGATTATTCAATGCAAAAGAAAAACTGCATGTCTAAATAAACCTGTTTCTTCATATTTTTGAAACTGCAGTCTCGTTACTTTATACATTATTGTTGCCAAACAATTGATACGAGAACGTACAATCATCATAGCGATATTTGATTCTGCACTTCCCGCTCCCTGGATTACAAATCGATAGTAAATATTAAAAATTTAAATTATAAATCATAAATAGAAAATATAAAAATTGGAAAGTAAGGTAGTGCAAAAAAAAATGAGAGGCAGGTCCGGATATTGGGAGGGTACAGCCCAGATCCGGGTCAGGATCCATTCAGCAGTCTTATCACAGTTGGAAAGAAGCTGTTCCCAAATCTGGCCGTACGAGTGTTCAAGCTCCTGAGCCTTCTCCCAGAGGGAAGAGGGATGAAAAGTGTGTTGGCTGGGTGGGTCGTGTCTTTGGTTATCCTGGCAGCACTTCTCCGACAGCATGCGGTGTAAAGTGAGTCCACGGACGGAAGATTGGTTTGTGTGATGTGCTGCGCCGTGTTCACGATCTTCTGCAGCTTCTTTCGGTCTTGGACAGGACAACTTCCATACCAGGTTGTGATGCATCCTAGAGGAATGCTTTCTACAGTGCATCTATAAAAATTAGTGAGGGTTTTAGGGGACAGGCCAAATTTCTTTAGTTTTCTCAGGAAGTAAAGGTGCTGGTGGGCCTTCTTGGCAGTGGACTCTGCTTGGTTGGACCAAGTCAGGTCATTTGTGATATTGACCCCGAGGAACTTAAAGCCTTTGACCTGTTCCACTTGCGCACCACCGATGTAAATTAGGTCCTGCAGTCCACTACTCCTTCTGAAGTCAACAACTAATTCCTTTGTCTTGCTGACGTTGAGGGATAGGTTATTGTCTTCGCACCATGCAACCAGGTTCTTAATTTCCTCTCTGTACTCAAACTCATCATTACCCGAGATACGGCCTACAATTGTTGTGTCATCAGCAAACTTATATATTGAGTTCGATGGAAACTTGGCTACACAATCATGGTGTTACATTAAGCCTTCTGAGAGTACTACCATCAAGGTACTTTATTGGTCTTTTAAAGAATATAAAAATGAGTAATCCTTAACGTGCCTTGTTATTGTTTATAGCTCTTCTTGCTAGCATTAGAGATTAATTTAAGACTATTAGTAAAGACCAGGTTCAATCACCCCACATAAACCCTCCATCCCCATTCACCTCCTCTTCCCATGTCACCTTTGCTGTGACCATGCGGTATCAAACACAATTGTCCTGACAGTTTATCCTACAATCAGAGTTGTTTTCCTCGTCACTGTCACGTATGTGAGGATCTGGAAAATAATTGAGTCAAGTAGCCCCATATAGGGAATTTCTCCGGGACTGTTCCCACTCTACTGCTGTGCTGCAGAAAGTAAGAGAAAGTCCGTAAATCTATTTAAAGGAAGATGTAACTTCCGCCAAGGTCTGGTGATAAAGCAGACAAGCTCTGAAAAACAGTCGTATCTAGATTTTTCTTTAACTTTGTATAGTAATTATTATCTCAGTGATGGAATATATAGCCCTCTTAATATAATACATCGGTCTTGGTTCTGTTTATACAAGCAATGAAACAGAATGAAAAAGGTTAGTAAAAACAATTGATATTTTTCCTAACAGTGTAGAATTTTTAATTGATAATGTATGCAAGTTAAACATGAAATATTTGCTAACAATGTTTTAAAAATTCATCCTGAAATATTAATGGCATGATGTACTGAATCTCTCCAGTATTATTAATTATTATTGATAATTAATTCAATGTATTTAATTAGCAAGAAAGCAGGTATTGTTGTTTATAAAAGTCATTTAATAATTACTGCATTTGAATTGGATAATCCATCTCCCTCTTGCTCTTAGTTTTACCCAAATCTCCCCGATCTGCTTTGGAAGAGTCGATTTAAGCATCAAGAATGAGATTAATACCTTATTATGTTTAGCACGTGCTGTTGTCACCTGCTATTGTACTAATTGCAAACTACTGTTGCAAATGTAATGCTACATGTAATGGGCCCTAGGATACAAATGACTTGCATTGCAGCTCAATTTTGAAGTGCACTCCTGCAATATTGTAAGTTTATTCTAAAAGTGTGGACTGACAGCTTCATCTATCATTTCATATAAGTGTGAGGTGAGAAGAAGAAGCCACTGGCTTTACCAGTCAGTGGCAGAGTTCTGAGGATTTTAACCATTTCCTTCCATCATTATAGCTTTCACTGACACCGGCATGTGTTACTCTGGAGGAGATGGTGAAAGGGCAACGATGTTGGAGGGTTAGAGCTGTGGTTCCTGAAGTGGGAGATATTGCCCCCCTGGGGGTACTGGGAGCTTCTGGGGGGGGGGGGAGTGATAAAAATAAAAGGGACAGTGCGGTGGAGTGCTTGGTAGCAAGGGGGGCAGCTGAGGGAATACAGGCTTAATTTAGGAAATGAATTATAAGCATTTGATCCTCAGTGCCTCATAATTGATTATAATGATCACCTCATTTCTTGCTAACCCACTATTCTCTTGGACTTTGCTCGAAGCACATTATAGTTGTTGAAAAGAAATGCGATCATTAGAAATCTGGAAAGGTGTCTTGCTGTTTCTGGGCCTTGCCCCCATATTACTGCAAGTATGATTTCCATACTCTAATCACACAGTGATGCAATGCTGTGAATTAGGATATGGAGTTCAATGAGGTACAGTTCAGAATCTGCCCTTTCAAATGGTCTTGACGGCATTTCTCCAGCCCACGGCCCAACCAAGATATTGATGCCCTTCAGACAGAGAGTCAGGTTTTGCCTGAGCTATGATGAGGTCTTAACTTTCTGCCTTACTGATCAGCCGTGGTTGTACAACCATAACGAAAACGGCAGAAGCAGACCAAACGGAAAAGTATTGCATTAAGTATATGAAATATGGTTTTATACTAGCACCATGCAACCAACAGCAGCCAATGTGTCTGTTGTGTGAAAAAGTTTTTTCAAATAAGGCAATGATAAACATCCAGGCTCCTTGAATATTTAAAGACCATACACTCTGATAAAGCAAACAAGAACTTGGCTTAACTTTAGTCACTGTGAAAACTTTCAGAAACAGGAAACACTTCAAAACATGTTTGCCGGCACTTCACAACAGAATAGTGATGGTGTGTGTGGTCCGAGTATGGTTTTGCATAAATCAGCAGACCAAATAATTAAAGTGATTCTGCTCAGCGACAGATCTTTTCAAAGACGAATAGATGAAATGCCTGAGAATGTGGAAGATACATGGTGCAAAATACCTAGGGGAACAGAACTTGCTCTGTAGTTTGATGAGTCAACTTTGCCAGGCAAGGAATCTTTGTTTCTTGGTTATAATCGCTTCATAAAAGATGAAAGCATTGTTCAAATGTTGTTATTTGCAAGGGGGCTGGAAACAGGTATGATAGGAGAGTCAATATTTTGAATTGTTGAGCAATTTTTCAAAGAGAACGACATTCTGCTCACCAACAATCTTGCTCGTGCAACAGATGGGGCACCATCAATAACAGGACAACACCATGGGGTTATTAAAGGTTCAAGGTTCAAAGGTCTAGTTTTATGTCCGAGAACTGTATACAATGTACATCCTGAAATGCTTTTTCTTTTCAACCTTCCACGAGAAACAGAGGAGTGCGCCAAAGAATGAACGACAGTTAAATGTTGGAACCCCAAAGTCTCCCGCAGCTTCCACTCCCTCCTGCGCGTAAACGGCAGCAAGCAACAATCCCCCCCCATCGGCAAAAAAAAGCATTGGCACCCTCCACCGAGCACTCAAGCATGAGCAAAGCAATAGCAAAGACACAGACTTGCAGTTACCCCAAGACTTCGCATTTCACACGGTATGCGACATACCACAGGCTCTCTCTCCCTAATAAGGGAAAAGGAAGTGTCTCTGTTTTCCCAGGAGGGTTATTACTTTCTTGAAAAAAACCGTACCTAACATATTTACGATTCACTGTGTAATTCACAGACAACATCTTGTCACAAAAGAACAGAGTAATTGGCTGTACAAACCATTAAATACTGTTATCACAACGGTAAATAAAATCAAGTTCCATATTCTCAATTCTCGACTATTTTGAGAGCTTTGTATTGAGAATGATGAAGAGTTTGAATGCTTGCTGTTGCACACAGAAGTCAGATTGCTCTCAAAAGGAAATTGTCTGTGTCACTTCTATGTGCTTTTTAAAACTGATAAAATTCTTTGAAGACTTGAGTGCTTCATTCAGGAATCAACTCATGAATATTAGGCATGATTTTGTTCATTTGTCAGAATGATTGGCAAACGTTAATGAAATCAATCTTCAGTTGAAAGGAAATTAACTGAGTCTTATCAAGTCAAATCAGTTGTCTTCACATTTTGGTCCAAGTTAACCCTATTTAAGTGCAACATTGGCTGTGATGACCATTTCCAATTTCAAACCACTCTGAGTTAGAAGAGAAATAAGGATTATCAGATGGTGATCTTCAAGTGTACTATGCCCATCTGGGAGAGCTGAATAAAGAAATATCAGAGAGATTTCAGGATCTATTCTCAATCCAAATTCTAGATTGGTTTACAGTATAAATCCATTCTTGAACACTTGTAATGAGGAATTAACAAAAAGGATGGAGGAAGAACTAATCTTGCTACAAAATGACTTTGAGTTGAAGCCGAGGTTCAAAAAATCATATCAAGACTTTTGATTGCAGACAGAAATCTCTCAATGCTATCCTGCACTGTGTACAAAGTCAAGATTTTCTTTATTATCTTTCCAACATCACATTGAGTGGGGCACGGTTTCAGTACAGTTCTCTGACTTGTGTCAAAGCAATGAAACAGACTTTAAATTACTGAATGTGGAAATCTGAGACTCCTTCCAAGTGACAGTCAGCCTGATGTTGAGAAGGTGATATCACCGCACCAAGCCCATCCATCTCATTGAATGATGAAAAAGCAATGAAGTAGTGAATAGTTGGATTACTAATGTATGCTTTAACATTGTTGATGAAATTTTTTTTACTGTAATTAAATTAAAAAAATATATTTCTACCCTTAAATAGATTTGAATAAGCTTTGCAATTATTTGTCACTGCTTTGAATTTGAAGTTCCTATTTTCTTTCACTGTGCATTGTAAAACAAAATTCTTTATAGTTTTTATGCCATGATCAGAAATGGAGAGGGGGATACTAGGGATGAAGTCTGGGAGCCAAAGGGGTGGTAACCCAAAGAAGTTTGGGAATCACTGGCCTAATGTCACAGGTAGGTCAGACAGGGTAAAGTTGGTAGATCTATATACAGGAGGACATCAGTAAAGCAAGTTGGGTCATTATTACCAAGATCAGCTTCTTTTTTTTAAGTTCTGGATTTTTTTTTTTTGCCCTGGAAGGATTTGAATTTGTGGCTCTTGATTAATAGACTCCATCTATAGTTGAAATTAGTTATGGACACAGTTTTTCTCTAATCCCAAACTCCACACTCAGGGCTATTTGTGAATAAGGAATTGTTTCCACTGGGAAATACTACTGTCTGCTTTCTTAATGGAGCAAGTCCAGGACAGGAGAGCTGAGCCATCTAATCAAGGAGTGAATCCCAACATACAAGAACTACTTGTGTACAAACCTTAGTAGTTCTATAATGCCCTCCACAAAGAGTTTTCCATACAATGCTGGTGACTAGCCAATAATGCCAGTAAGAAATGCTGCAAAATTTATTACAAAGATTTGCAAATGCGCTCTGTTACCATAGTTGGTCTACGCTGTAGAAATTAGAGTCAACACTGATCCATTATGCTGCCACTTTCTTCTATGCTAATAGAGGAAACCCGTGCAATGTTACTCAGGAAGATGTGAGAATGCGTATTGTGCAGCTGAACAGTGACCTTCCTAGATCAGCCTGAAGCCATGGGTTTGGAATTGTCCCTGCACATCAGAGATACACGGGGCCTGATGCAAGACTGATGCAGAGGGTCCCAATGAATGCAGAAAACTCAATATATCCATAATAGAATAATAACTATAAAAGAATCAATGAAAGACTGCACCAACTTGAGTGTTCAAACATAGAGTCTTAGAAAAGTACTTCACAGAAACAGGCCCTTCGGTCCATGTAGTTTGTGCTGAACCATCTAAACTGCCCAGTCCCATCGACCAACTTCAGGACTGTAGTCCTTCATACACCTCCCATCCATGTACCTATCCAAATTTTTCTTAAACATTGAAATCAAGCTTGCATGCGCAACTTGTGCTGGCAGCTCTGAGTGAAGATGTTTCCCTAAGTATTTCACCTTTCACCCTTAACCTATGAACTCTAGTTGTAGTGTCACCCAACCTCAGTGGAGAAAGCCTGCTTGCATTTACCGTACCTAAACCTCTCATAATGTTGTTTATCAAATCTCCCCTCAGTCTTCTATGTTCCAATGGATGAACTTCTGCCCTGTTCAATCTTTCCTTATTACTCAGGTCCTCCAGTTCTGGCAACATCCTTGTAAATTTCCTCTGCACTCTTCCAATCATATTTACATCTTTCTTGTAGGTAGGTGAGCAAAACTGCATACAATACTCCAAATAAGGCCTCACCAACATCTTATACAACTTCAACATAACATCCTATCTCCTGCACTCAATACTTTGATTTATGAAGGCCAATGTGCCAAAAGCTTTTTTATGACCCTCTCTATCTGTGCTGCCAATTTATTCCCAGATCCCTTTATTCTACCACAATCCACATTGCCATACCGTTCACTGTGTAAGACCTACCCTGGTTGGTCCTTCCAAAGTGCAACACCTCACACTTGTCTGCATTAAATTCCATCTGCCATTTTTAAGCCCATATTTCCAGCTGGTCTAGATCTCTCTGCAAGCTCTGGCAATCTTCCTCGCTGTCCATTACACCCCTAGTCTTGGTGTCGTCGGCAAATTTGCTAATCCAGTTGACCACATTATCATACTGATCTTTGATTATAGATGATGAACAGCAATGGACCCAGCACCAATCCCTGTGGCACTCTCTAGTCGCAGGCATCCAGTCAGAGAGCAACCACCTCCTGCCACGCTCTGGTTTCCCCCACAAAGCCAAAGTCTAATCCAATTACAGTGTACTACCTTATCTTGAATGTCAAACAACCAGATCTTCCTGACCAACCTCCTCCTCTGTGGGACCTTGTCAAGTGCCCAGCTAAAGTCCATGTAGACAACATCCACTGCCTTGCTTTCATCAATTTTCCTGGTAAGTTCCACAAAAATCTCTATAAGGTTGGTTAAACATGCACTACCATGCACAAGCCATGCTGACTATCCCTAATCAGGCCCTGTTTGTCCAAATACTCATATATCCGCTCCTTTACAATACCCTTCAATAACTTTCCCACCACTGATGTCAGGCTCACCGGCTTTTATTTTTCTGGTTCATTTATAAAGTCTTTTTTAAACAGTGGAACAACATTAGCTATCCTCCAATCCTCCGGTTCCTCACCTGTCACTTAGGATAATTTAAATATCTCTGCTAGGGCCCCTGCAATTTCTGCATTTGCCTCACACAGGGTCTGAATGAACACCTTGTTAAGCCCTGGGGATGTATCCACGCTAATTTTTTTTTAGATTATGAGGACACACAGTCCTCATTTATTGTCATTTAGTAATGCATGCATTAAGAAATGATACAATATTTCTCCGGTGTGATATCACAGAAACACAGGACAGACCAAGACTGAAGAACTGACAAAAACCACATAATTATAACATATAGTTACAACAGCGCAAGCAACACCGTAACTTGATGAAGAACAGGCCATGAGCACAGTAAAAAAAGTTCAAAGTCTCTCAAAAGTCCCACATCTTATGCAGACGGGAGAAGGAAGAAAACTCCTTCTGCCATGCCCGACCACAGTCCGACTCTGAGTCGTCTGAAAACTTCGAGCCTCCGACCAGCCCTCCAACACCGAGCACCGAGCACCGAGCACCATTTCTGCCGAGCGCTTTGACCCCAGTCCCGGCCACCAGCAGCAGGAAAAGCCGAGGATTTTGAGGCCTTCCCTCTGGAGATTTTCGATCACACAGTAGTAGTGGCAGCGAACCGGGCATTTCAGAAGTTTCTCCAGATGTTCCTCCGTGCTTCTCACGGCTGTTTCCATCAAATCTGAATTGTGCACAGTACCCTATTTAACAAATATGATATCCTTTCACTGGAGAGGCTGCATGCGCTGCGTCGCGCCACCATCTTCTCCACTCGCCTCAAAACAGCAAACACTTCCTCCTCTATAATCTGTATAAGGTCCATGAAATTGGTGCAGCTTTGCCTCACTTCTATAGACTCTGCGTCCATTGCCTTAGTGAATACAGATGCAAAATATCCATTTAAAATCTCCCCATCTCTTTTGGCTCCATGCATAGATTACTATTCTGATCTTGCAGAGGACCAATTTTGTCCCTCGCATCCTTTTGCACTTAACATATCTGTAGAATCCCTTAGGATTTTCCTTCACCTTGTCTGCGAGGGCAACCTCAGTCCTTCTTTTACCCTTCCTGATCTCTTTCTTGTGTTCTCCTGCATTTGGTTATATACCATAAGCACCTCATTTGTTCCTACCCGATATGCATCTCCTTTCTTTTCACCAGGGCCTCAATATCTCTTGAAAACCAAGGTTACCTACACTTGTTATATTTACTTTTTATTTTGACAGGCACATACAAGCTTTGCACTCTCAAAATTTTGTTTTTGAAGCCCTCCCACTGACCAAGTACGCCAAACAGCCTGTTCCATCCACAGTTGCCAGATCCTTTCTGATACCATCAAAATTGGCCATTCTCCACTTTAGAATCTCAACCTTGCATAATTACTTTGAAACTAATGACATTCTGATCACGAGATGCAGAATGTTCCCCTACACAAACTTCTGTCTCATTCCCCAATAGCAGATCAAGTATCACACACTCTCTCATTGGGACTTCTATGTACTGATCAAGGAAACTTTCTTGAACACTTTTGACCAACTCGCTCCCATCTAGTTCTTTTACAGTATGGGATTTCCAGTCAGTATATGGAAAGTTAAAATCATCTCTATATCAACTTTATGTTTCTTACAACAGTCGGCGATCTCTCTACAAATTTGTTCTTCTAAATCTCGCGGTCTGTTGGATGACATACAACATATATGATTATGAAGACACGTAGTCCTCTTTTATTGTCATTCAGTAATGCATGCATTAAGAAATGATACATTATTTCCTCCGGTGTGATATCACAAAACACAGGACAAACCAAGACGAAAAAACCGACAAAACCACATAATTATAACATATAGTTACAACAGTGCACAATACCATAACTTGATGAAGAAGTCCGTGAGCACAGTAAAGTTCAAAGTTTCTCAAATGTCCCACATCTCACGCAGACGGGAGAAGGAAGAAAAACTCTCCCTGCTATGCCAACCACAATCCAACTCTGAGTCATCCGAAAACTTCGAGCTCTGATCAGCTCTCCAACACCGAGTACTGAGCGCCATCTCTGTCTGAGCGATTCGACCTCCTTCTCGGTTGCCAAAAGCAGGCAAGGCAGGGGATTTTGAGGCCTTACCTCTGAAAGATTCCCAACCACATAGTAACGACAGCAGCAAACGGGCGTTTCAGAAATTTCTCCAGATGTTCCTCTGTGCTTTCACGCCCATTCTCCATCAAATCAGAATTGTCCATGGCCCCTATTTAACGGATACGATATCATTTTCACCGGAGAGCTGCGCACGCGTGGCGCACCGCCATCTTCTCCTCCCACCGAGACCATTCACATGGAAATACCTTTCTTATTCTACAATCCTACCCATAAAGCCTCACTAGATGAGTTCTCCAGTCTGTCCTGACTGTGCACTGTAATGTCATATTCCCCTCCCTTTTTAATCCCTCCCACTCTGTTGTGTCTAAAGCAATGTAACCCTGGAATAGTCTGCTGCCAGTCCTGCCCTTCAGCAAGCAAGTCTTACTGGTGGTTACAATATCATAATTCCATGTGTTGATCCATCTCCTGAGCCTTTCCTATGGTACGTCTTGATTTGAAATATAAACAGCTCAAGACATATGTTGCACCATGCTCAACCTTTTGCTTCTTTGTTTGAGGCCTTAGGATTTGTCTCCACTAACTGTTCTGGCATTTTGGTTCCCATCCCTCTGCAGTTCTAGTTTAACTACCCCCCCCCCCACCAACCCCCAATACAGCACTAGCAAACCTTCCCTCTAGGATATTAATTCCCCTCCAGCTCAGGTGGAAACCATTTGTTTTGTCTGTACAGATCCTACCTTCCCTGGGAGAGAGCCCAATGATTCACCTTCCCTCCTACATCAACTCCTTACCCATGTTTTAAGCTGTATTTTCTTCCTATTTCTGACCTCACTAGCACATGGCACGAGTAGCAATCCTGAGATCACAACCCTGGAGGTCCCGTCCTTTAACTTAGTACCTAGCTTCCTGAACTCTCACCGTGCAGAACCTCGTTCCTCTTCCTACCTATGTTATTGGTTCCTACGTGGACCACGACCTCTGACTGCTCACCCTTCCACTTAAGAATGCTGAGGACTTGATCTGAGACGTCCTAGACCCCGGCACCCAGGAGGCAACATACCATCCGGGAATCTTGTTCTGATCCACAGAACCTGCATTCTGTTCTCCTAACGACACCTCTAACACCACAGCTTGCCTCTTCTTGCGGCCTAGTCACCTGCAGCACAGAGCCAGACTCAAGGCCAGAGATATGACCACTGCAATCTTCCTCTGCTCGGTCATCCCTCCCCAACGGTATCCAAAGTGATAGACCTGTTGTTGATGGAGATGGCCACAGCGGTACCCTGCACTGGCTGGTTAATCCCTTTCCCCTCCCTGACGGTCACCAGTCTCCTGTGTCCTGCACCTTGGGTCTAACTACCTCTCTATATCTTCAGTGGACCGGTTGCACCAGTAGGCAAATTAAAGTGGATCCAAGTCATTTCTCAGGAATTGATATGTTTCATCACCAGCCTCTCAGAGCACTTCATCCCTGTGGATGATGTCATTGAGGTCGGTCACACTTTCTTCTCAGGCAATGGTACAAGTGAAATCTGCATGAAGCAGGTGGGTACCTCAGACGGCTGAAGCGAGAGGTTAAAGGTCGCAGCGAACACCCTAGCCAGTTGATCAGCGCAGGTCTTTAGTACTGGGCCAGTTACCCTGTCTGGGCTGGATGCTTTTCATGGGTTCACCCTCCTGAAGACTGCTCGCATGTCAGCCTGGAGACTGAAATCACGGGCCTACAGGAGGTCACTATAGGAAATCAGAGGGGTGACTTGCAGGGCATCAGTGATGACCAACTATGCTATCATTCTTTCTGTCTTCTCTGCATCTTGTTGGATAATTCTAAAGCAGGTGTCAAAGAGCCTGCAGGATCTTTCCGGACATCTTCACATATGAAACACTACTCAATTGTCTATTTTCTATTTCACTGATAGTTCATAAATAATAATAATTAAAATATTACCCTGTTAGTAGTGTACTTTATTCGTTAAGAATTTCAGCTTTTCATGATAAACATATATTACTAAAAATAACAAACACAGCTTGGTAATAAATGAATATTTTTCATTTATCATTTGTGTTTCTCTGAATATTTTTATCTTATATTTTTGATTTGTAAGGAATTATTATCGCTTAAGTATTTAAAAGGGATGACTGGGTTTGATACCATTCGTGCAGCATAGATGTCATCCCGAGTAATGTTTTGTGATCATGTACCCGTGTTGTATTAGACTGATGCTCTGAGCTGGAGATGCTATTGAGTAACTGGTGATAATTTGTCAGCTGCACCACTCGCTCATTGTTTCCTGTGTTGTCAGACAGTTCACTGCTGCTGCTAGGAGTCAGTAGAGGCCTTTGAAAGAGCATTGGCATGAAGTTTCTTTGTTAGCTTGGGAAAGAAGTCTTCAGTGACTTAAACATCTGACACTTTTTTTTTACACTCAGGTTTGGAAGTTGTAACATCTTCTTCCTGAAAGTTAAGGAATAACTATAAATTTGGCAGACTACAGAACAGAGCTCTGTACTGGCTGGAATGCTTTAATTCGATTATTCCACTTGTCAAATTTAGTTCCTCTCCTTATCTCACTATGCCTGAGTAAACATTAGCTCTCTACTTCTGACATTGTGGTTACACATGGATGAAAGTGGAAGAGAAAAGCCAACGGTGGATAATGACGGGCGTTTTTGTGTTTTGTTTGAGATTTCTGGAATTATCAGCAGAAATATTACATGAGAAAGTACTGTGCAGTGAAGATAACAATGAAAATGCAGCATTCCAGTGCTTGTATTTCCAGAAATAGTAAACTGATGCACTAAAAAGTTACTGAAACCTTTCCCTAAATTATCTAGGTTGGTAGACTTATCCTTAATGTCTGTCCTTCAGTCCTAATTTGCCGAAAAGGAGGAGGTTCTGTCACAACTTCATACTTGCTGAAGAGATTAAGAAGGCTGCACTGCTTTCTGTTAAAACATGATTTTTTAAATAAAGTTTAAGGGAAGTAATGATTGCAAATTTACTTCTAATTTCTTATGGATCAACATGAAGACAGGAGAAAGCTAGACAGCCATTTCAAATAGGCCAATACAGTTCTCAGAAAGTAGGCAGCCCTAAAGTGGTCTTGGTATGAGGCCTGTAACAAGTATAGACCAGGAGCTAAATAGGATTACACCTTTTGGAGTTGGTTCCTCATGTTTTTTATCCTTTTTTTTGTTTTGTAGTTAGTGGGTTTTTTTTCAGTTAGTTGGGGTTCTCTTTTTTCCTTCTTTTTCTTATATAAAAAAGAATTTTTTGTTAGCTTACATAAGTTTTTTTCAGCTTTATTAATTACATTTGCTGAACTTCTGTATTTTATAGCTGTAGAAGATTATATATCAATAAAAATATTTCAGAAATGAAAAATGAAGGACAGTCCACAGGGGACTGTCTTGTCTCCCTTTCTCTTCACCATTTATACCTCGAACTTCAACTACTGCACAGAGTCTTGTCACCTTCAGAAGTTTTCTGATGACTCTGCCATAGTTGGATGCATCAGCAAGGGAGATGAGGCTGAGTGCAGGGCTACGGTAGGAAACTTTGTCACATGGTGTGAGCAGAATTATCTGCAGCTTAATGTGAAAAAGACTAAGGAGCTGGTGGTAGACTTGAGGAGAGCTAAGGTACCGGTGACCCCTGTTTCCGTCCAGGGGGTCAGTGTGGACATGGTGGAGGATTACAAATACCTGGGGATACGAATTGACAATAAACTGGACTGGTCAAAGAACACTGAGGCTGTCTACAAGAAGGGTCAGAGCTGTCTCTATTTCCTGAGGAGACTGAGGTCCTTTAACATCTGCCGGACGATGCTGAGGATGTTCTACGAGTCTGTGGTGGTCAGTGCGATCACGTTTGCTGTTGTGTGCTGGGGCAGCAGGCTGAGGGTAGCAGGCACCAACAGAATCAACAAACCCATTCGTAAGGCCAGTGATGCTGTGGGGATGGAACTGGACTGTCTGACGGTGGTGTCTGAAAAGAGGATGCTGTCCAAGTTGCATGCCATCTTGGACAATGTCTCCCATCCACTACATAATGTACTGGTTGGGCACAGGAGTACATTCAGCCAGAGACTCATTCCTCCGAGATGCAACACAGAGCGTCATAGGAGGTCATTCCTGCCTGTGGCCATCAAACTTTACAACTCCTCCCTGGGATGGTCAGACACCCTGAGCCAATAGGCTGGTCCTGCACTTATTTCCTGGCATAATTTACATATTACTATTTAATTATTTATGGTGCAACTGTAACGAAAACCAATTTCCCCCAGGATCAATAAAGTATGACTATGACTATTACACTTCTTGCCAAAATTCCATTGCTTAGGCACAATGTGGAGAAGGCTAAGTTCAGCAAAGCAGTTCACACAGCAACAAGTTTGGAAGATAGCTAAGAGCGATATATCTGCTGAAATTTTGCATTAAATTCAGTCCGACTCTTGTGGCATTCACTCTCCACTTTATACATTTTATACACTTTCCAGGAATATTTTCTAACATTTTGGAATTAATTATTCCTTTCAACTCGAAACCACTATGACTTGGTACAGTTACAGATATTTTAGAAACAAAAACAAAACTTCAGGGACATCAGCTCTACAAAGTCCAGATCTTTTTGTTGAAAATCAAATGCAATTCTTAATATGTGTGCATGAACAGGTATGTTTTACAACATACATGACTGGGAGACCACGGTTTGTGTGGATTGATAATAGCACCTCCACCTTGCCAACACTGGCACACCTCAGGCGCGTGTGCTTAGCCCTCTGCTCTACTCTCTCTACACCCATGACTGTGTGGCCAGGCACAGCTTAAATGCCATCTATAAATTTGCTGATGAGACAACCATTGTTGACAGAATCTCAGTTGGTATTGCCCATGTAGGAGTGACATATACCAGTTAGTTGAGTGGTGTCACAGCAATAACCTTGCACTCAACATCAGTCAGACAGAAGAACTGATTTTGGACTTCAGAAAGAGTAAGTTGAAGGAACACACGCCAGTCCTCAGAGAGGGATCAGAACTGGAAAGAGTGAGCAGTTTCAAGTTCCTGGGTGCCAGTATCTCTGAGAATCTAACCTGGACCCAAGATGTCGATGCAGCTACAAAGAAGGCACAACAGCAACGATATTTCATTAGGAGTTTGAGGGGATTTGGTATGCCACCTAAAACACTCGTGAATTTCTACAGATGTACCGTGGAGAGCATTCTAACTGGCTGCACCACCGCCTGGGAGGGGTGGCTACTGCACAGGATCAAAGCAAGCTGCAGAGAGTTGTAAACTTAGTCAGCTCCATCATGGGCACTAGACTCCGAGGTATCCAGGACATCGTCAAATTGCATCCATCATCAAAGAGCCCCATCACCCAGGACATGCCCCCCTCTCTTACTTACCGTAATTCAGTTTTATTCCTCTGTTATTATGTATTGTATCGTACGGCTGCCACAAAGTTAACAGATTTCACGACATATGCCGGCGTTACTAAACCTGATTCTGATTCTGATGCTGATACATCTTCAACAGTGTCAAACTGAGAAGCAACAACTGCAGGACAAAAACGGTTCATTAATCATGAGTAGATTTTGCTCTTGTCACCATGGCAACTAGAGGTATTGGCTGGAGTAGACTGAGGAGAGAATGTGCGGATTTAACTGGTTTAAATAATTAACTTTTATTTGTAGGTATCTTCTAAATGAAAAATGATGAGATATACAGTTTGGAATAGGCCTCCCAGCCTTTCGGGCCGTGCTGCCCAGCAAGTCACCGATTTAATGCCAGCCTGGTCACAGGAGAATTCATAGTAACCAATTAACCTATGAACCAGTTCGTCTTTGGACTGTGAGAGGAAACTGGAGCATCTGAAGGAAGGCCCGTGCACAGGAACATAGAAGTGTGCTTACAGAGGACAGCGGAATTGAACTCTGTACTCTGATACCGTGGGCTGTAATAGTGTTGCATTAACCACTAAGCTACTGTGACACCCACAGTTGATAGCATTCAAAATGAGCAGAATAAAACTCGATAATAAACTTATCATTGGCTAGTGTTCAATTTGCTGCATGTTTTGAGCATGTGAAGTTATAAATTATTGGTGTGAACAAACAAATGTTCATTGGATTTTCCTCTCTCTGATGGTATTAGATAATACTGTAAGGATTATCAGGTTTTTACTGTGAGGGGTGCCAATGATAACCGTCTAACTATATAACAATTACAGCACAGAAACAGGCCATCTTGGCCCTTCTAGTCCGTGCCGAACTCTTACTCTCACCTAGTCCCACCGACCTGCACTCAGCCCATAAGCCTCCATTCCTTTCCTGACCATATATCTATCCAATTTAACTTTAAACGACAACATCAAACCAGCCTCAACCTCTTCTGCTGGAAGCTCGTTCCACACAGCTACCACTCTCTGAGTAAAGAAGTTCCCCCTCATGTTACTCCTAAACTTTTGTCCTTTAACTCTCAACTCTCGGATGGTCCCGTCAGCAGTGTGCAGAGGAGATTTATCTTTTATGGAGTGAGAGGAGTGGTGCAAGTCAAGATAGAGCAAGAGGTAGGGTGGGATAAGTGGAAACAGTTTGGAAGAGGGAGGGGGATGGGAACCAGAGTAAATGGTGTTGGATGTGGGGTTGAGCAAGAGACTGAGTAGTTGGACATGGGACAGGGTTGGACAGGGTGACGTGCTGCAAAAGAGAGAGCTTAATGATAGTTTAAGATGTTTTCTACATGGACTTTGTGAAATGGGATTATGTAGTTTGTTACAGAATTAGCACTTTTAAAATGGATTGAACTCAGTAACATCTTTTCCACTGCTGTAAATTCAGAAGAAGTCCAAGTCAGGTCAAGTTTATTGTCATTTAACTCTATACATGTGTACCATCAAACGAGACGTTTCTCCGAACCAGGGGTAAAACACTGTCATATACATAACACACACAACACATAATAATTCATGAAAGGAAGATGGATGACGTGTAAATAAACAAATGAAAGTGCATAAATTAAATATTGTAAGGTAGAGAACAGATTACAGGTGACTCTTTGAATACAAAGCATCAGGGAGTTCAGAAGCCTAATGGCTTGAGGGAAGAAACTGTTTCCTATTCTGACCTTTCTTGTTTTTATGCAGCTGAGTCTCCTGCCTGACGGTAGAAAGTCAAAGAGGATGCTGGATGATTGGGTGGGGCCCTTAATAACATTAAGAGCCCTGCATATGCAGCTCTCTAGGTAAATGTCCCTGATGGATGGTAGGGAGACCCCTATGATTCTCTCAGCCGTTCTCATAGCCCTTTGTAAATTTATGGATGTGGATAATATGCTTGAGCAACAGCAGAAATAATCAGCCAGGATTTTCAGCAATTTCATGTTCTTAGGTGAGCCATGCCAATCTACTGTGTGCAGGGGATGCAATTTCTCATTAAAGTTATGGATGTTGACTGCTGTATTTAAGACGGTGTGCATCTTCTTCAGCATCTCCCCCTCCCCAACCAGCTATTGCACGGTAATGAATGAAACAACCTGGTAAGGTTAAGATACAGAATACATTCAGCTTGTAAAGTTATGCAACATAACTAAGAATATGGAGAATAAATTGTCATTCTGGCTCGTGTGAAATTCACACAGAAGCAAATGCAAAACGTGGGGATACCAATGTCATTTCTAACCCTGCTCCTCTTTTACTTCCAAACTGTGAGAGCTCCTCTTTTACTTCCAAACTGTGAGAATGTCACAACTAAAGTTCTGGGACTGTTCAAATAAACATATTTGAAGTTGAAGTTAAGTTTATTATCGAAGTACATATATGCCACTATATGTAACCCTGAGATTCAATTTCCTGCGGGTATACTCAATAAATCCATAACAGAATAATAACTATAATGGAAGCAATGAAAGACCACACCAACCTGGGCATTCAACCAAAAGACAAGAAAACTGTGCAAATACAAAATGAAAGAAATAATAATAATAAATAAATCAGCAATAAGTATAGGGAAATAAGATGAAGAGTCTTTAAAAGTGAGTCCATAGGTTGTGGGAACATTTCAATCTTGGGCCGAGTGAAATTGAATGAAGTTAACCCCTCTGGTTCAAGAGCCTAATGGTTCAAGGGTAATAACTGTTCCTAAACCTGGTGGTGTGACTCCTGAGGCTCCTGTACCTTCTTCCCAGTGGCAGCAGTGAGAAGAGAGCATTTCCTGTGTGGTGGGGGTTCTTGATGAAGGATGCTGCTTTCCTGCAACAATGCTTCATGTACATGTGCTCAATGATTGGTAGGGCTTTAACCACATTGGACTGGGCTGTATCCACTACCTTTTGAAGGATTTTCCGTTCAGGGGCATTGGTGTTTCCATACCAGGCTGTGATGCAACCAGTCAATATACTCTCCATCACACATCTATAGAAGTTTGTCAGAGTTTTTGATGAATGCTGAATCTTCCCAGACTCCTAAGGCAGTAGAGATGCTGCTGTGCTTTCTTCGTAATTGTACTTAAATGCTGTGCCCAGGACAGGTCCTCTGAAATGATAACACCAGGGAATTTAAAGTTGCTGATCCTCTCCACCTCTGATCCTCTGATAGGGACTGGCTCATGGACCTCTGGATTCCTCGCCTAGAAATGAATAATCAGCTCCTTGGTCTTCCTGACATTGAGTACGAGGTTGTTGTTGTGGCACTACTCAGCCAGATTTTCAGTCTCCCTCCTATATGCTGATTTGTCACCACCTCTGACTTGGCCAGTGACAGTGGTGTCATCAGAAAGCTTGAATATGGCACTGGAGCTGTGCTTAGCCACATAGACATACTGTATGTATAAAGTGAGCAGAGTGGGGTCTGAGCACACAGCCTTGTGGTGTACCTGTGCTAATGGAGATGCTGGAAGAGATGTTGTTGCCAATCCAAACTGACTGGGGTCTGCAAGTGAGGAAATTGAGGATCCAATTACACACAAGGAAGTATTGAGTCCAAGGCCTTGAAGCTCATTGGTTAGTTTTGAGGGTATAATGGTATTGAATGCTGAGCTGTAATCAATAAAGAGTATCTTAATGTATGCATATTTGCAGTCCAGATGTTCCAAGGTTGAGTGAGGAGCCAATGAAATGGCATCTGCTGCAGACCTGGTATGCCAATAGGCAAATTAGAGCAAATCCAAGCCACTTCTCAGGTAGGTGTTGATATATTTCATCACCAATCTCTCAAAATACTTCATCACTGTGGATATGTGTAACTGTACGATGGTCACTGAGGCATGTTACCACTTTTTTTTAGGCGCCCAGAGTAATTGAAGCCTGCTTGAAGCTGTTGGGTACCTCAGACTGCTGAAGCGAGAGGTTAGGGATCTCAGTGAACACTCCAGTCAGAAGATCAGCACAAGTCTTTAGTACTTGGCCAGGTACCCCAACTGGGCCAGATTCTTTTCATGGGTCCTCTCTCCTGAAGGCTGCCCGGCCTCAGAGACTGAAATCACAGGATCTTCAGGGACTGTGGGAGTTTGTGATGGTTCCTCCATTTTTGGACGTTCACATTGACATCAGGAAGCATACTATGTAAAAAATCAGAATCAGGCTTACAGAAATAATATATACTAAAAAAGTGAGATAGTGTTCATGGTTTCAATGACCATTTAGGAATGGATGGCAGAGGGGAAGAAGCTATTCCTGAATTGCTGAGTGTGTGTCTTCAGGCTTCGGTACCTCCCACCTGATGGTAACAGTGAGAAAAGGGCATGCCCTGGGTGCTGGAGGTCCTTAATAATGTACTCTGCCTTTCTGAGACGCTGCTTCTTGAAGACGTCCTGGGTGCTTTGTAGACTAGTACCCAAGATGGAGCCGACTAAATTTACAATCCTCTGCAGCTTCTATCGGTCCTGTGCAGTAGCCCCTCCCGCCATACCAGACAGTGATGCAGCCTGTCAGAATGCTCTCCACGGTACATTTATAGAAGTTTTTGAGTTTATTTGTTGACATACAAAATCTCTTCAAACTCCTAATGAAGTATAGCCACTGTCTTGCCTTCTTTTGTAGCTGCATCGATATGTTGGGACCATCTTAGATCCTCAGAGATTTTGACACCCAGGAACTTGAAACATGGTAATGGTGTAAAGCCAGAGTTGAAGAAAGTAAACAGTTCAGGACATGATCAAGTCATTGCTCAAAAAATCCATTTACAATTTCATATTTATTGTATAGCCTGCTTTGAAAGCAAACGCTGACTGATCAAGGAGAAAAATTGCTTAACTCTGAGCTTAGAGTGTCCATGGCAGCATGAAATAAATTTTATTCTTAGCTCTCCAGACACTTGTGTTTCTGATATTTTCTGGGAAATGTTCTGAAACTTAGCTAGTGTAGCCGGCCTTCATCATCTTTCTGACCAACTTCTCCTCTTTTGTCCCACAGCTTCACAACACATGGAAAGACCAAGTTCTGTCAATGCTGGTAACCATTTTACATCTGCACTTTCCAGTAGGGGACATGGGGGAGTTATCAGCAATGAAAATTTGGCTGAATCAGGTGAAGGATCAGGTGAAGTCATGGGAGTAGGTGGTGGATGGTCGTATGAGCAGCAGGTACTGCTTCAATGTACTGGTTATGTGACCACTGATGGCCAGGCAGATAATCACCGAAGAGTATTGATAATGACTGGGGCCACCTGTCGTATAAGAAGGCAGTGACAAGCCACTTCTGTAGAAAAATTTGCCAAGAACCATCATGGTCATAGGCCATGATCACCCATGCCATATGACACAGCAAATAATGATGATAATGATTTCTTTAGTGTAAAAGTACTGAGGCTAATTGCAATACCCTTCCACAGCCACAGTTAAGTTCATCTAATTAGCCACAGACCTGAGTTCAAAGATGGGACCTTCCTGTTCTGTGTGGCATGCTACCAAGTGCATTAACCTACTGATCCATGAGGTTAGTATAATCACATTAAAAGGAAACTGCCATTCAACTGAAGACAGAATTCTAGTCAATGTTATTTTCATTTGATACCACATGGAAGCATAGCTATAATATATATGCCATAGTTAAGCAATGAAACAATCTGGGTTGCATTTTCACATTGCAACTTCTTTCCTGTTTTAATGGAATTGAAAAATTTCCCCAAATCTTTATTTGTTCCTTATACAATATAAGAGAAAAGAACAAAAAAAACCTCATCTCCTAATACTTGAAGCTTCACTTTGAATCTCCATGAGACCATAAGACCATAGGAGCAGAATTAGGCCATTCAGGCCATCGACTCCACTCTGTCATTCTACCATGGCTGATTCTCAACCCCATTCTCCAGCTTTCTTCCTGTAACCTTTGATTCCCCTACTAATCAACAACCTATCAACCTCCACTTTTAACACATGCGATGACTTAGCCTTCACAGTATCGGTGGCAATGAATTCCCCAGATTCACCACCTGCTGGCTGATGAAATTTCTCCTCATCTGTTCTAAAGGTCGTCTTCCTATTCTCAGGCTGTGCCTGTGGTCCTAGAGGCTCCCACAATTGAAAACACCCTCACCACGTCTAGAGGTTGATAGGTTCTTCATTAGTAAAGGTCTTAATGGTTACAGGGAGAAGGCAGGAAAATGGGTTGTGAGTGACAATAGATCAGCCATGAATGGCAGAGTAGACTCAAATAGCAGAATGGCCTAATTCTATTCCTATGTTATATGGTATTGTATAGTCATCAATGTAACAGAAAAAGAGTTCAGGGAGGGAACAATATGGAAACAAGGAGTGTTCAATGGATTCAACAGAGACAGACAGAGCTTGTGTCCATGGCTGTGCCTTTTATTTGGAGAGTGTATGTGGAGTTGAAGGAGAATTTAGAGACACAAGAGACTGCAGATGCTGGAATCTGGAGAAAAAAAAATACACTGTTGGAAGAACTCAATGGGTTGTGCAGTTTCTGTGGAGGCAAAGGAATGGTCAAAGTTTTGAGTTGAGGCCGACATCAGGATGGCTGAAGGAGAATGCAAAAATGATATCAGCCTGGCTTCCTGCGTTCAGACAGAATGTCGACACCTTTTTATCTTGGTTCTTAATTCTCATACTGCTCTTATGTAGGTCCATATCTGATTCTTCCCTTTTTTTCTTGACATCACTCTCATCATCTCAAGCGATGGGTTAGCTACCAATATCTATTACAAGCCCATCATCCACAGCTTCCTCAGTTACATCTCTTCCCAACCTGCACCCTTTAAGGACTCCATTCTAATCAACCAGATCAATCTCTGTCTCCATCATCTCTGCTCTTATAGCAAGACTTTCCAAACAAGTGCATTAAGTTATTTTTAAAAATTTCTCTTAATCATGGTTTTCTCTCTTTCATAGTTAATAAGAGTCCGAAACACATTCTTGTTGAAGGATCTAGGCCCGAAATGTTGACTCTTTATTCCCTTCCATAGATGCTGTTTGACCTGTTGAGTTCCTCCGACATTTTGTGTGTGCTACTCCCAAATATATTTCCTCTACTTCTCACAGTTCTGTTCTCATGTGTTTCTTTTTTAAGTTTTTTTTTTATCCAAAGCATAGTAACATTGCCAGTTCAGGGACCTTATTACAAAGCTTTCAGTGAGGAAGTTTCCTCAGTTGCTTCACTGAAACCAGTTCTTTTAACCCTGTAGCAAAATCATGAATGTATAATTTTCGACAGATGGCATTGCTATTGGTTACTTAAATATTGACTGATGTGAAAACTGCATCTGAAATCACAGTTTTGGTGTTAGTGGAGAGAAATGAAGATGTCCAAGTGAGAATTTGAACTAGACAGTTCTTTCCAGCAGCAACATATAAGTCTCATCAAAGGGGGAAATCCTGTAAGAGGACTGGCAGTGAATTAAACAGTAGGTCAAAAGTTGCTTGTTCCAATGAAAGATCCATGTTATTATCATTCTGCTCCCTCTACAGATGTTGCCTGACCTGTTGAGTATTTTCAGCACATTTTGTTCTTAATTTTTAGCACCTTCTAGAGAAAACTGCTCTGTTCACACCAATTCAACACGTGCATATTGTTAGTATGATACACCACTGTTCTGAAGACCTGATATAAATTTAGTCACTCCACCATGGAGTTCAATATCTTAAAATGTTAGATGTTTAATGCTAGATATTAAAGAATACAGGAGCTTGTGTTTAAAAAGGTTTTTTTTCAATAATTTACTATCAATCTCCAAAGCAGATTCTACAATCATTTTTACCATAAGAAGGTAAAAATTGAAAGAAGCTGATTTAAATGAATAAAAATGTGCAGATTGTGCTTCTGGCATCAACTTCACTACAGTTTGCCGCTTCAATAGGAGGGCATCTGATTTGCATAAGATTAGTGGCCACATGCCATCACTGAATCATCTTGAAGATCCACTTTCCACAGAGGCTATTTACTTTGCTGAAATCTCCACCTAGATGCCACGGGTGTAGAGATCCAGCACTTCACCACTCCTGTCCCATCACCATGGCAACCCCTCTCCCACAGTACTCCTCCAAAGGCTTCCCAAATTCCTGAATTTGCAGTTTTAAAATTCTTATCTTCATTTTCCTGATCTCATCCACAACAAAGCCACCTTACCTCTCACCAGCTTCCACGATTAAAGCAAGATTTATTTTATGGGCTGAAGTTGTGGAAAGTTTAGAGAATTACCTGGCTCCAATTCTTCACATAAATGACCATGACAGGTACTCTGGTACGAACATAGTGGCTGGCATAAGTTTATTACAGTGCCAATGACATGGGGTCAATCCTCTGCTGTCTGAAAGGAGTTTGTACCTTCTCCTTGTGTAGGTTTCCTCCCACATTCCAAAGACGTATGGGTTAGTAGGCTAATTGGTCAAATGGGTGTAATTAGGTAGCACAAGCTTGTTGGGCTAGAAGGGCCTCTTACTCTGCTGTATCTCTAAATAAAAATCAAAAGTAAAGTAAGAGTTCCCAGCATCATCCTGAGAGTGATATGTTCTATCCTTTTCCCCAACATATTCCACCAGACCACCTCTAAGCAGAGGCCCAGAAGTCTAGCCAATTACATGCTGGAAAATGTAATCCAAATTTCTTTTTAATAATTTTTAACATGATTCACTCCATAAACTTTAAAAAAATATTTGTACTCTATTATTCTATGATTTCAAAGTTCAGATGAACAAACTGTGATCGTTACAGTAATTTGTTACTTATTTCAGTAAAATTAATTTTAGCAATAAAGCAGTTGGAGGCTGATTCTTTCAATATGGTGCATTCAAAGAATTAAACCAATTTATTGGCTGCACTTCACTGTGGGGTATCTGTTTACCACTTTTCAGATAAGCTTACATCTACTACATATTATTGTGTGATAGTGCGCCAACGTCCTGTGTCACAGAACTCATTTCAAAATTCTAATGTAAGTTGCCATGATTTCTAATAAAAGGGTCCTGGATATAATGCTATATATTCCTGCAGAGTGAGCCAAGGAATTAGATTTGTGTGTTAAAGCAAAACTGGTACTTGTGTTTTTCTTTAATTATTTTGTCCTCTGAAGATGCAGACATGCATTTTCAGAAATTTCTCATTGGTGCCAGCAACTCTCGGGTATTTTGTTTACCTAACTGTGGTGAGCCTGATTTTGTCTTTGTTCAATGTACCAAAAAGTATCATTAGATAAGAATCAGAAGCAAGAACACTAGCCGATGTTTTCCTTACTCAGTCCAAGGTTGCGGTGCAACTAATTATAGAGCAACTGATAGTGGTTAACCCAATAAAGAGCCAGGGAAGAATGTGAGATGTGTTAGTCTGTCCATGATCCTCCAGTGGACACTCTATTGACTTGTTGAGCCAACAGGCAAGTGGTATGTGTGTGTGTATTAACCTGACAATCAGTTTTTGACCTCCTGTGATAGCTTGACAGCAATTCACAGAATAAAATCTTGCTACATGCCATCCCATCAGTTCAGTTGAAGGACAGGACTAAACATTGGCAAGATCAAACTGGCTCTGACATTAGAATGGAGGTTATCAAAATCAGTTAAGGACAGGAAAGAAGATTGACATATTTATTTCAGATTTATCCATAGCCAGGTTAATAGCCAAAAAATTGCTGAACTACTCTTACAAACATTCTTTTTCACAAAACACTATGCTAGGTCACAGACTCGGTGTGCGAAGGTGTGCTTTTGAGATTGACTGCATGTGTTTTTTTTAATGAGGAGGATTTTCATGGATTGCAGAAGAGATTTACCAATTTCACCAGTCTTTCTATTCATTGCATTCTAGATGATAACAACCCATGATGCTCTGCATCTTTTCCTTGAGTCTTCTCTTCTTTTTCTTGAATCTACATCTTCTGATTACAAATCCTAATAGTGAAAGCATAGACTCCTGTGTTCATTATCAGAATCCTTCATAATTTTTGATAATCGCTATTGTGTTTCTCTTGGGTTGCTTCCAACCTGATGGCATGAACATTGATTTTTTAAACTTTTGGTAATTTCTTCTTCTCTGCTTTTCTATTCGCTATTCTGGTTTCCCTCTCACCCCTTCTCCTCACCTGCCTATCACCTCCCGCTGGTCCCGACCCCTCATTCCTGTTCTTCCATTGTCCACTGTCCTCTCCTAATAGATTCCTTCTTCTTCAGTCTTTTACCTCTTTCACTTACTCCTTTCCAGATTCTTACTTCATCAACGTCCCCCCCATCTCCTACCCACCCACTTTCCTTCTTACCTGGTCTCACCTATCATCTATCAGCTTGTACTCCTTTCTCTCCCTCCCCCCCCCCCCCATTTTCTTATTCTGGCTTCAGCCCCCTTCCTTTCCAGTTCTGAAGAAGGGTCTCAGCCTAAAATATTGATTGTTAATTCCCTTCCATAGATACTGCCTGACCTGCTGAGTTCCTCCAAAATTTTGCGTGTAATGCTTGCGTTTCTCTTAGCCTTCCTGTCCTAACGAAAGCAAATCAAAGTTACGCAAACCCTTCTTCAAAAAACCCATGTATCCCCAGTGAATTTCCACTAAATCTCTTCTGCTCTTTATCCAAGCCGTGGCATTGCTCCCAAAATCTGCTGCACAGAATTGAACGTAAAACTCCAGCTGCAGCCTAACATTTTTCTACTTTATCCACCCCTGAATTCACTTTAGTCAGCAATTTTATTTAACATGCCTCTTCAAGAAATTGTGCAGAAACCACTTTTTTTTCTTGTCTGAGGTTGCACCATTTAGTTTACATGGCCTCACAAAATGGTATATCCTTGTGGAAATGCATTAATGGTTTATTTAGGCTGATCTCCCATTTAGTTCTGAATTGCTGGGACTGGAAATAGGGAATACAACAGGGAATTACAGCAGAATGTTATTTATTTATTTATTTTCAAATTTGCTCCACGACTCCCGTAATCAAATAATGAGTTCACTGTCCTGAAACTGCTTTTCTTTTCAGAAATGACTGATCTGCTGGGTCATATTTCCAGTATTTTCTGGGTATTTTACATCAGAATTACATCAGCACCCACAGAATATGATTGCTTCATGTGCTGCTTTCTGCTACCTTCTGCAGGAGGCACATCATCATCAGTCTCTCTGTGTGAGAACTGAGTTGCTTTCAAAGCTTGTGGATGAGTGGAGAAAAAGTTCTCACAATTGAGTTTGGAGTGGACAAATCCATAGGAAAAGGTGAGAATGTCAGTCAGAATCAATTCCTGAAGGAGAATTAAATTCCAAGCCCTGGACAGAAGGGAATTCAGTCAACTGGCAGCACAAAATTTAGCTTTTTAAAACAATATCCAGCAAACTGCAACTTTGCAACCTTTTCCCTTTTTAAAAATGTTTTCAGAATAGTATGGCAATTAATGCCAGGACACACAAAACAAAATCAAAAGCTGGAAATTGCTCTTGACAATTTTTGCACATAAATATATGTTCATGGGAATGTTTCAATCTCCACTACCAAAACAGTTAAATTCAGTTGAAAGCAATACAAAAAATACTGGTTGGAAACAAGCTGCAAGTTAGTAGCTGGATTTAACATCCATGAGAGCAAACATCCAGTTCAGATAATCATTTGCCAGCTGTTCGTTGTGTGCTTAAGGACAGTGATCTGTTGTCCTCTGAACAGAACTATGCACAGGCTGGGGTAGGCTGTGTTACATAGACCATAGCCCTCAGACCCCTCAAAATAACCATTTAAAAGAAATGCGGTTTGGAGGATTCTTTTATCCTGTGTGAGTTTACTGTGCCTGTCCAAATGTAAATTTCTGTGGACACACTTGCGTATGAAAATACAATGGGTGAACTTGCTTTAAAATCTCTCAGATCATAAATTAATTTTGGATTACCAATGAAAAGACTGGAGCCCTGTAAATCTGTGGTCTATTGAACTACTGTAAATTTTATCTATTTTCATAGAAAACTGCACATCCAACATTTGTCTTCTTCCTTTGCTTTCTATTCAAAACAGATTTTTAACCCTACCCACCTGATCAGAATTCAGTTCAAACCCTCTTTTAAAAAATCCTGCATTCCCATTATTTATCTAAAGTTTCACACAGGCATTTAAACACTTCCTGAAAGCAGTTGTGTTCATGTGCAGTGGTCATCTGTAGCAGGAGAGGATTATAATGTGCCAAAGAAAAAAAGATTTGAATTTATAGAGAGCTTTCATCCCAGGATATCCCAAAATACTTCCAGTATGAGAATCAAGGAGTGTGTGGGTGGGGGGATGGTGTGGTGGGAGGTTGGAAGGAGAGAGGTGAGCTATTGAAAACAATGATGAGGAAGAATTTCTTCCCTCAGAGAGTTTTGAGTCTTTGGAACTCCTTGGTACAGAGAGCTGTAGGCACAGAGAGGGAGAGAGGGAGAGTATACAGTAGCATACAAAAGTCTGGGCACCCTGGTCAAAATTTCTATTACTGTGAATAGCTAAGCGAGTAAAAGATGACCTGATTTCCAAAAGGCATAAAAGATGACACATTTCTTTAATATTTTAAGAAGATTACTTTTTATTTCCATCTTTTACAGTTTCAAAATAACAAAAAAGCAAAAGGGCCCACTCGGTTCTAGCCATGTTTGAGGTGTGTTTAGGATCATTATCCTGTTGTAGAAGCCATCCTCTTTTCATCTTCAGCTTTTTTACAGATGGTGTGATATTTGCTTCCAGAATTTGCTGGTATTTAATTGAATTCATTCTTCCCTCTACAAGCAAAATGTTCCCCGTGCCACTGGCTGCAACACAAGCCCAAAGCATGATCGATCCACCCCTGTGCTTAACAGATGGAGAGGTGTTTTTTTCATGAAATTCTGTACCCTTTATTCTCCAAACATACCTTTGCTCATTGCGGCCAAAAAGCTCTATTTTAACTTTGTCAGTCCACAGGACTTGTTTTCAGAATGCATCAGGTTTGTTTAGATGTTCCTTTGCAAACTTCTGACACTGAACTTTGTGGTGAGGACGCAGGAAAGATTTTCTTCTGATGACTCTTCCATGAAGGTCATATTTGTGCAGGTGCCTTAATTACATTACGAACTAAGGAAATGGCTACCTGAAAATGTTTTGCTATCTTCTTATAGCCTTCTCCTGCTTTGTGGGCATCATTTATTTTAATTTTCAGAGTGCTCGGCAGCTGCTTAGAGGAGCCCATGGCTGCTGAATGTTGGGACAAGGTTTGAGGAGTCAGGGTATTTATAAAGCTTTGAAATTTGCATCACCTGGCCTTTCCTAACAATGACTGTGAACAAGCCATAGCCCTAACAAGCTAATTAAGGTGTGAGACCTTGGTGAAAGTTATCCGAGAGCTCAAATCTCTTGGGGTGCCCAAACTTTTGCATGGTGCTCCTTTCTTTTTTCTCACTCTAAAATTGTACAAAACAAAAACAATATGCTAATCTTGCTTAAAATGTTGAAAAGAATATTTCATCTTTAATTTTATGACGTTTGAAGATCAGTTCATCTTCTACTCACTTAACTATTCACAGTAACAGAAATTTTGACCGGGGTGCCCAAAATTTTGCCTATGATTGTATATATAAACAGTGACAGATAGATTTCTCTTTTGTAAGGAATTGGACGGTTATAGAGAAATCGCAGGAAGCTAGATTTGAGGAACCTTGGATCCGCCATGATACCTGTTGAATTGTGGCGTAGGTTCAAAGGGCTGAATGGCTTATAGTGGTTCTCAATTCTTAAAGAAATGTGGATACTTTAAGTGATTTTAATTGAAACAGGAATATTAGTAAAGATACTCAGGACATCTGTTCTTCTTTAAAGGACTTCTAAGGAAAACCTTACATGGACCTGAAAGGCTAGGTAAAGCTTTGATTAAATGTATCTTTTAAATGTCAGCAATGCCAACTACATGAATCCCTCAATACTGCATTGGAGTTTCAGTTACTATTTCTAAGCTTAGGTAAATGATTCTTGATCCCATAACTCTGTCTGAGGTTATAGAGTTCTATCAACTAAAACATGGCTAGAACTGAGTGGGGCCATTTCATGACATGGAGGTCTGTCCAATTAGCCTGATTATGGAAAATGTTTTATTTTCCGTTGTAACGCAGGAGCCAGTTTGGTCACCTGATCCCCACTAGGAAAGCAACCCTTTCTCGTCCAGGCTGAGATGGCAGGTGGGATAGCTCCACGGGCCAGCAGCTGCTTTCCACCAACTTCCTGGTCATTTCAGCAGGAAGCTGGCCCAAAGCACATGAAAAAGGCTATGGCCTGCTGTTAATATCCTCTTGGCCTCATTCTCCAGCACAGGAGTGGACGTGAATTTGGAGACACGGATTACTGCATGAAATTCAGCACAAATTAAAATCCACATCCCTTCATATTGTATTGTGTAACATCATCAAAAAGCAAATTTCAGTGGTATGTTTAAAAGAAATGAAGATAGCCAGGCAAACTAAATGGCCATTAAATATTAGTAGAATTTTTTTCATCACATTACCAGAATTATGATTGCTCTTCATATTGTGACTCTTGACTGAAAATTAACGTCACTACTTGCTAAATAGTGCTATGGTTTTATTCTACTAAAACAGAGTATTACTTGACTTTCAAGAGCATCCCAATGAGTTGAACATGCCTGTTATCTTTCTCAGCCAAATTTTCATGCACTTAAATAGTCGGTTTTGACATGCTAACTAAAATTTTAAATGTGTCAAACATAGTATTTTTAGAGAAACAAACAAGTCTAAGCCTCTGTAATTATTCAAAACATTCTAAACATAACGCTTCTGAAAACAGATCTTTTTCAGAGTTTACATTTGATTTTTCTGCAATACCCATTTTACAAACATGCTGTGTACTATTCAATGATGTCATATTCGGCTTAGTCTACACTTAACCTTCCATGGATAGGCCATAAAGCTTATATTTTCTTATATTTTTGTAATCTTCAGATGCCGTGAAAAATTTTGATTACATTTATTAGCATAGATTGACACCGATGTATACTTAATAGTTTGGGTTTGTTTCTACATCAACAGCAGCTGTTATTGCGATCCTGGCTTGAACAGGCATTTCCATGTTAATGACCTTTAACAACTGGTTTACTCAGCAGGTTTACTTGTTTGTTCAGGAAGTTTCTGTCTGGTATAGATTACAACTATAATTTTTTTTCAGACTGCAATCAAAACTAATATTGTACAAACAGAAGCATTTACTTTTGGTACCATCAATAATTTGCATGGAAATTAAATGGAATTGGACTGTCAGAGGTTTGACAAAAAAAACCCTGTCATAATGTCAGACAATAGCAGACATCCTCCTCCCCCACCCCACCCCACAACCCCCAACATAAAAGACAATAAGGGCAACTTTTAGTTGCTTTCCGTCTTACGTGCTAGGTTGCTATTGAAAAGAAGGGGTGTCTTTATTTACAGCTTCATTGTTGTGAAAATTACTGTTCGTCTAGACACCAAAGCCCTGTAAGGACTTTGGCTGGACTACATAACCCTACATCAGAATACACTACGGGCATGTTGCACTTGGACGGTGCCCAATTTGGCACCGTGATCCAAAAGCAGAGAAACGTAGAATAGCCCAGCACAGAGGGGGTCTATTTGGTCAGGGAGTCTGGTCCAGTTCTTTCAAGAAACAACATGATTTTTTACGAACCGCTCCCACCCAACTCAGCTTCCGAGATTTAAACGCTCTAATTCTTTTGAGTACGGGTAGCTGGCACGGCCTCTTTAAGGACTTAGGACGTTCCCGTTAATAGATAATCATGCTTTGGGCGCCAAGAATTGAGTATTTAAGGACAACCTGAAGGTAGTTTCAGTGCTCCAGTGCCCATTCTAAAACCACTGTCAGATCCTTCTGTTTATAGACCAATCGGGAGGAGAAGATGGTGGCGCGACCAGCTCGCAGCGGCCACTCCAGTGGTGATGTCTGTTATTTGTCAAGTAAGGTGCCGTGCACAATCCTGATTTGATGGAGATGGCGTGAGAGCACAGAGGAACATCTGGTGAAACTTCTGAAATGCCTGCTTCGCTGCTGCTGCTGCTGTGTGGTCCAGAATCTCCGGAGGAGAAGGCCCTGAGTCCTTGACTTTGCTTGTTGCTCGGCGGCCGGGGCGGGGTCGAAGCGCTCGGCAGAGGATGGTGCTCAGGAGAGCCTGTATCAGAGGGGCTGGTCGGAGGCTCGAAGTTTTTGAACGGACTCAGAGTCTGCTGTGGTCAGGTGCTTCCAATGGCGCTGCATCGGCAAGTTGGCGGCGCTTGGAGGTTCATGGCAGGGAGAGTTCCTCCCTTCTGCTGCCTGTGTGAGATGATGAGTCTATTGAGACTCTGAGACTTTTTTTTTACTGTGCCCATTGTCTGCTCTTTATCAAATTATGGTATTGCTTTGCACTGTTGTAACTGTATGTTATAATTATGTGGTTTTGTCAGTTTTAGTCTTGGTTTGTCCCGTGTTTTTTTGTGATATCATTCTGGAGGAATGTTGTATCATTTTTTAATGCATGCATTTCTAAATGACAATGAACGAGGACTGAGTGTCCTCATAATCTAATCTAATCTAAACTAATGTCATTAATGGCCCATGTATGTAAACTTATGGAATGTATGGTAGTAGAGCGGTTGAATGATATTTTGGAAAAATGAGGTGCTAGTGCATTTTATCAGAGTGGATTTCGGGTGGGTTGATGATGTTGGTTTCAACCTTATGTTTGGAAGCTAATATCAGGAAAGCACAGCTAAATAAAGGAGTTGTAATAGCAGTATTTTTTGATGTAGAAAATGCATATGTTATAGAGGGAGGGTCTTTCCATTAAATTATGGAAATTAGGAGTGAGAGGAAGGCTAAGTAACTTTTTTCTGAGTTTTTTTATCTGGATGTTCTATGCAGGTAAGGTATATTTGGGCTTCTATGAGGTAGAAAATGGGACTCCAGAAGGCAGTATTTGTAGCCGTTTATTGTTTAATATTATGATTAACGATATTTTTCTGAGATAGGTACTGGAGTGGGTAAATCACTTTTTGCAGATGATGGAGTTTTCTGGATCAGAGGAAAAAATCAATTTAATTGTATATAGGATGCAATTAGTGATTTAATAAGGTCAAATAGTGGGCAAATAAATGGGGTTTTAAGCTTTTAGTAGCTAAAACACAAGTTATATGTTTTAAAAAGAGGATCAATAGACCTGCACTTAATTTTAAATTATATAGTCAAACTCTGAAAGTGTCAGTGGTAAGATTTCTTGGCTTGTGGCTGGATAATAAGCTGACATGGAAGCACCATATCAGTAAGATAATTGACAAATGTAAAGGGGTGTTAAATATCCTTGCAAATACGAGGAAATCTGCAGAAGCTGGAATTTCAAGCAACACACATAAAAATTGCTGGTGAACACAGCAGGCCAGGCAGCATCTATAGGAAGAGGTACAGTCGACGTTTCGGGCCAAGACCCTTCATCAGGACTAACTGAAAGAAAAGATAGTAAGAGATTTGAAAGTGGGAGGGGGAGGGGGAGATCCGAAATAATAGGAGAAGACAGGAGGGGAAGGGATGGAGCCAAGAAGAGCTGGACAGATGATTCGCAAAAGGGGTATGAGAGGATCATGGGACGGGAGGCCTAGGGAGAAAGGGCGGAAGCCCAGAGGATGGGCAAGGAGTATAGTGAGAGGGACAGAGGGAGAAAAAGGAGAGAGAGAAAAAAATATATATATATAATAAAAGATAAATAAATAACGGATGGGGTACGAAGGGGAGGTGGGGCATTAACAGAAGTTAGAGAAGTCAATGTTCATGCCATCAGGTTGGAGGCTACCCAGACAGAATATAAGGCGTTGTTCCTCCAACCTGAGTGTGGCTTCATCTTGACAGTAAAGGAGGCTGTGGATAGACATGTCAGAATAGGAATGAGATGTGGAATTAAAATGTATGGCCACTGGGAAATCCTATTTTCTCTGGCATACAGAGCGTAGGTGTTCAGCGAAACGGCCTTCCAGCCTGCGTCGGGTCTCGCCAATATATAGAAGGCCACATTGGGAGCACCGGACGCAATATATCACCTCAGCCGACTCACAGGTGAAGTGTCGCCTCACCTGGAAGGACGGTCTGGGGCCCTGAATGCTGGTAAGGGAGGAAGTGTAAGGGCAGGTGTAGCACTTGTTCCGCTTACGAGGATGAGTGCTGGGATGGAGATCGATGGGAAGGGATGGGGAGGAGGGACGAATGGACAAGGGAGTCGCGTAGGGAGCGATCCCTGTGGAAAGCAGAGGGGGAGGGGAGGGAAAGATGTGCTTAGTGGTGGGATCCCGTTGGAGGTGGCGGAAGTTACGGAGAATAACATGTTGGACCTGGAGGCTGGTGGGGTGGTAGGTGAGGACAAGGGGAACCCTATTCCTAGTGGGGTGGCGGGAGGACGGGGTGTCATACAGTGGTGGCTAGGAACGGACCCAAGTACAAGACACAGACACTGAAGTACTAGGGACAGTACTAGGATACAGGGCGATGGCAACGACATGGACAGGAAAACCAGGAACCTGGAACAGGACTGGACAAGAGAGCTAGGAGCCTGGGCTTGGACTCTGAGCCAGAGACTGGACAAGGACCCAGTACCTGGGTCTTGCCTCTGGCTCGAACCCCAGAACTAGGCAAGGACGAGGCTTGGCTGGCAGGCAGGACGAGGCTGGAGTCTTCAGGCTTGAGGCTAGAGACTAGAGGCTTGGCTTGGCAGGAGGCATGAGGCTGGAGTCTTCAGGCTTGAGGCTAGAGGCTAGAGACGGCTTGGCAGGAGGCAGGAGGCTGGAGACTAGAGACTTGGCTTGGCAGGAGGCAGGAGGCTGGAGACTTGAGGTGAGGCTTGGCAGGAGGCAGGAGGCTGGAGACTTGAGGCGAGGCTTGGCAGGCTCCTCCTGGGCAGGGCGCGATACTCCACTGGCCAGAGGCAAGAGACAGGAATGGACAGAACCAACCGCAGGTAATGGCAAGACGGCCTGGCTTACCTGGGCGGAGGCAAGGGACAGGAAGGGAGCTAGGTACAGGGTGGCTCCAGGACAAGACTGCAGGCGAGACAAGGCAAGCTTTATCAGCAAGACAAGGCAAGTCTTCAGGCAAAGCAAGGCGAGACGAGAACTTCAGGTGAGGTGAGAGTTACCGGCAAGACAAGGCAGGGCTTCAGGCGAGGAAACAGGAGGCAGACAAAGGGATACAAGGAGTAGGAAAAGAACAATCCAGCAGCTACGCCCTGGTCTCTGGAGGTATTTATGCAGCCAGCCCCAATGAGCATCTGCTGCCTCAATTAGAACTCAACAAGAACGGAAACAGGGTAGATAGGAAAACCTGGAGCAAGGGTCGATGGACTGGACCGTGAACCGGAATACGGACTTCACGGACCGGACCATGACACAGGGTGAGAGCAGATGTGCGTGATATGAGAGCAGAATTGATGGTGGAGGAAGGGAAGCCCCTTTCTTTCAAAAGGAGGACATCTCTTTTGTCCTGGAATGAAAAGCCTCATACTGAGAGCAGATGCAGTGGAGACAGAGGAATTGCGAGAAGGGGATGGCATTTTTGCAAGAGACAGGGTAAGAAAAGGAATAGTCCAGGTAGCTGTGAGAGTCCATAGGCTTATAGTAGACATCAGTAGATAAGCTGTCTCCAGAGATAGAGCCAGAAAGATCAAGAAAGGGGAGGGAGGTGTTGGAAATGGCCCAGGTAAACTTGAGGGCAGGGTGAAAGTTGGAGGCAAACTTAATGAAGTCAATGAGCTCAGCATGCATGCAGGAAGCAGCGCCAATGCAGTCATCGATGTAGCGAAGTAAAAGTGGGGGACAGATACCAGTATAGGCTTGGAACATGGATTGTTCCACAAAGCCAACAAGAAGGCAGGCATAGCTAGGACCCATACGGGTGCCCATGGCTACACCCTTAGTTCGGAGGAAGTGGGAGGAGCCAAAGGAGAAATTATTAAGAGTAAGGACTAATTCCGCTAGACGGAGCAGAGTGGTGGTAGAGGGGAACTGGTTAGGTCTGGAATCCAAAAAGAAGCGGAGAGCTTTGAGACCTTCCTGGTGGGGGATGGAGGTATCCTTGGGTGTCTATGTCAGTATTCTTGGGGTGCCACATGAAAATCTCTGTTGACTATATATAGTTCTTTAATTAGATTATGGCTGTGTGACTTATGGGTCAGTGTAACCTTCAAATTTAGGATGTTTGGATGTGATACAAGCACAGGCTTTAAGACTGTTGTGGTGCAGTTAGGTTGTCTCCTGTTTCAGCTTTACTGGTTGAAATGGGACAATTACCCTTACAGTTGCAGAGGTTGAAGTTGTTGTTAACATACTGGGTTAACTTGAGCGGGCAGAGGAATGTTAAAGTGTGTTGGGAGACTGTTGGGAACATTACAAGAAGAGTGTTTTTAGTTTTGGGTGGCTGGGTTCTCATCACGCTGGAATATGGGTTTGTTGGATTATGTAATTTGTCCCACTGTAGCATTCTCAGTAATCCCACCGTGGTTCTTCCCGGTGGCTTTAGTTGATTGTAGTTGTGTGATTTGATGAAATCCAAGGATCTAGATATGCCTGAGAGTCTAATGATTCATCAATATATTAAGGAAAATTATTGTGATATGCTAACCATTTTTACTGATGGATCAAAAGATAATTTAACAGGAAATGTTGGTGTGGCTGTTTTTGTGCCCGAATTACAAGTAACAATAAAGAAACATCTTGCTAACTATTTATCAGTGTATGCTGCAGAACTAGTTGCCATCATTTTGGGCTTACAGTGGGTAAAGTAAATTTGTCCTTGCAAAGTTGTAATTTGTTCAGATTCTTTTTTCGCTTTTGACTCATCTTAAAACAGGTCATTCTAGCAGTAGGTCAGATTTACTGCTGGAAGCTCTTCAAATTTATTTCATATTCAAAGTATTTGTCTACATGTCCTCTTCCTTATGGGTTCCTACACGTAGAGGTGTTGAGCAGAATAAGCAGGTTGATTGTTCACTTAAAAGTACCTCTTGTTTACCTCCAGTTTTGTAGACGTTGGCTGGTATTCTATTGAGTCCAGTGGCCTTGTTGTTTTTCAAGGTTTTGATGGCTTCCTTGACTTCTTCAAGTGTTGGTATTTTGCTTAGGGAGTCATCAATGGGCTGTTTCGAAATGTTGTTAATCACATTCCTGTCATTTGATTTAGAAGATCTTCAAAGTGCTCCCTCCATCTAGAATTGATGTCAGCATTGCTCTTCAGGATGGTTGAACCATCTTTGCTTTTGAGAGGGGCTTGACCGTGTGTGGATGGGCCAAAAATAGCTTTAGTTGCGTTGAAAAAGCCTCGGGTGTCGTTGGTGTCTGCTAGCTGTTGGATTTCCGGAGCTTTCTGTTGTTCGGATGAAAGATGAACGTCTGCCAAAACAAATCTTCTACTCCCAGCTTAAAGAAGGCAAACGAAAAAGAGGCGGACAACAGAAGGGATTCAAAGACGTCTTAAAAGCCAACATGAAGAAATGTAACATCGACATCAACATTGGGAAGCCAATGCCAAGGATGGGAAACTCTGGCAAGCCATCATCCGAGAAGGAACAGCAACTTTCGAAACCAACAGAAGTGCAGAATTCGAAGAAGAGAGAAGAAAATGGAAAGAGAGGCAGCAACAACCAAAGCCCGATCTGCCATCTGGAACTACCTGTCCTGAATGCAGAAGAACTTTTAAAGCCGCGTTTGGACTCATAAGCTACTTGAGAGCCCATAAGTAGATCAACAGAACGAAGACCATCATCCTCGACCTCGAGGGATAGCCACAACGACGACCTCTTGTTTAACTTCTTGTTTTAGTTCCACAGTTTGTGGCTCAGTTTCTTCCTATTCTTGTTGTTCTTCAATCTTGATATCAGACATTGGTGCTTCCATTTAGAAAATCAGAAGCTAAGGGGTTGGTGGGGCTAAGAATTGGGGTATTATGTGAGATATTGGGCATAAGGGGAGACCCCTTTACAGAATACATAAAACTGGTGGATTGATGGAAGAAGGAGGTAAGACAAGAAGGGAAGGAATTGTATTGACTCTACTTCGAACTGGGCATACTATGCATAATTATGCCTTGTATCTTGTTGGAAAACATCACCCTGTAGTGTGTAGGTGTTGTCATCAATATGAAAGAGCTGAACACATTCTTTCACAGTGTGAAGCATACAAGGTTGGAAGAAAGCAAATGCGGGCCACTGCTTGCTTTGGGGGTTGACAGTTTTCATTTAAAAACTTTACTAAGTTATGGAAGTGACTCTAATTTAGTTCACAATATTGTCTTCCTTTATTTAAAATCTATAGGTTTTTTTGGGTAATTTAGTTTTCATTCGATAAAGAACTAGTGGGGGTTTTATTTCTCAACTCTCTATACTACACTCCAGTCTAATTGGTGGCAGTAATGCACCTTAAGTTAGGCTGCCAACTGCCATTAAAAGTCAGAAGAAGGTTCAGTGCCCAATCATAAGCCTTACTAGTGTTTTCATCTAGCGTTTGTTTTGTGCTCGGTTCTCAATCCCTGCTTCAGATGCTCCAGCACTTGGGTCCGAACTATTCTCATCAAGGACTCTTGTCACAGTACAATTGAGCCAACATGGACCCAGTGGGGTATCAGAAGCATTCATCTGCTGTGAGCAGCCACAGCGAAGATGCTTCCAGACAGAGCCTGGAGACTCACGATTTCCAGGTAGCCATTCGTCAACTTTTGCAAGGAAGATGCCAGGGTCACTTGGGAGAGCCAGTTGGTCCTATTCCGGAGCCAGTACATCTTCAACCCCGGAGAGATTCGACGGTAACCCGGGCTCTTGCTGTAGCTTCCTCATTTATTCCTCAGTAGAATTTGACCTTTAACCATCCTGCTTCCCTTCAGAGTGTCGACAAGTGGACTTCATTATCTCCCTCCTGACTGGAAGGGCCCCGGCCTGGGCGGCTGCACAATCAGAACATGGGTCAGAGTTCTGTGCAAATTCCGAGGAATTCATGGCCACCACGAGGAAGGTGTTTCGAAACCCCAATGAAGCCAGCTGAGCCACTCATGAAGATTTGATTGGGGGAGGCTGGGGTTGGTGGTCAGTGGCCAACTATGCGATTGAATTTTGGACCTTGGCCCAGGAGAGTGGTTGGAACAGGGAGGCCTTGGCCCGTTATACGAGGTCACAACACCCAAACCGGTCAAAAGCCACTCTTACAAGGCCTTCAGCAAAGGAGAGGCCTCAACTCTTCCACTGAACCAACCCTATAACTGTGCCACACACCTGCTGCCCGGTACCTGTCCTCCGCAGGGTCGTTTGTATGTGCTCTTGGGCCCAGAGAGAAACGCCATGGAGGAGTATATAAAGGAAGCTCTTGTCATGGGCTTCATTCAGCCCTCCACCTCACCCACTGGTATAGGTTTCTGTTTCATACAGACAAAATATGGGAGTCTGTGGCTATACATTGATTACAGGGGATAAAACTGCATAACAACCAAGAATCGCTACTCACTTCCTCTAATGAATGTGGCTTTCGAGATGATCCAGGGGGCAAGGGTATTCACAAAACTGGACTCTGGCGGGCCTACAATCTGGTCTGTATCAGGGAGGGTGATGAGTGGAAGACAGCATTCAATACACCGACAGGGCACTATGAATACCAGGTTACACCCTTCAGCCTTGTGAAACCCTAGCTGTTTTCCAAGCCTTTACAAACTACATGCTCCAGGATACTCTCCATAAGTATGCCCTCATCTACTTGGATGATATCTTAATCTTCTCCAAGTCCATGGAGAAGCACTTCATTCACATCGGGGAGATTTTAAAGTGATTACTAGACCATGGGTTTTATGTCAAGTTGGAGAAGTCTGAGTTTCATGTGACGATGTTTCATTTTTGTCAACTCTAATGGTAATCTTGACAGACCCTACTGAGACCCAGGCAGTCAGAGACTGGCCACCACCATCCAATATCAAACAGGTCCAACGATCCTGGAGTTTGCAGGAAGTTCATCAGGAACCTCTGCCTTGTGCAGCTCCGCTGACAGCCCTAACTAAGAACTGCACTGGTCCTTTTGTCTGGACTACTGAAGCAGAGGCTGCTTTTGCAGAGAACAAGGCAAGCCAAAAGAGAAGTCTGGGACCAACATTACAGCCTGGACAACAGGTCTGGCTGTCCACTCATGGTTTTCCTCTGAGCGGAATCTAAAAAGTTGGCGCCCAAGCTCATTAGTCCCTTTCAGATCCTAAGGAAAGTAAACCCAGTGGCTTACACCTTGCAGCTCCCCAAGACCCTAAAGTTCAACCAACTAGATCTCTAAAAGCTTGTTTGCACCAGCCCCTTAGCCCCACTACCATCAGCTCTGCTAACATCCATGTTTATCAAGGGGGAACAGGTCTTCACAGTGAAGACTCTTGGACTTGCATACTGTTTGAGGTGTTTAGCAATACATAGTGGACTGGGAAGGATTTGGACCAGAGGAAAGATGCTGGGTGCCAGAAAGAGACATCCTGGATCCAGCTCTCATCCATGATTAGCATCACCGCCTCTCCAAGCAACCAGGACCATCAGCTGTGTCCACAGCGGAGGGGCTGTTGTTACGAGACACTCCCAACCATGCCAACTTCCAAGATTTAAACACTCTAATTCTCTGGAGTCCAGATAGCAAGTGTGGCCTCTTTAAGGGCTTAAGAGGTTCCCTTCAATTGGTACTCAATTCTTGGCTACAAAAACATGATTATTTAAGGAACACCTGAATATTGGGTTAGCGCTCAATTGTAAGCCTTAGTGTTTTTGTCTAGTGTTTGTTTTGTGCTCCGTTTTCGATCCCGTTTGATATTGTCTCAATCCTGGCTTCACATACTCCAGCAGTTGGGTCCAAACTATCCTTTTCAAGGAGTGTTTGTCACATTTTTCACCTGCTTTCCACCACCCCCTACTCTCCTGTGTAATCACTAATCGTATTATGAGTTGGCAATTCTAATGGATTTTGTATGAGGACTTTTCCCTATGTTTCCTCTGGTTCGTTTGCTTACAGCTGCCCTGTGGTCATAGGAAACAGTTTCTCTTTGTAAATTCTTTTTTTAATTTTGGGCATCATTGTTAAATCATCTCTGACTGAGTTTCTCCAGTGTATCCATACAAGTTAAATAACAAATGGTTAAACTACTTTGGTAAGTCTCTGTTGCAGCCTTGCTAAAGTTTCACAGCCTTCCAAAAGTGGGGAGCTTAGAGCATAACTCCAACAGTGAATTTTTATTTAATATGAACCTTAGGCCCCTGGTAACAGTATTAAAGTAGCCTTTATTTTGGCAGGTGTCCTTGATGACTAAAATCACAATCTGAAGGTGAGGCTATAAAGTAGCATGTGAGAATGTATTCCAATATTGGAGAATTCTCTGGTTTTCCAAAATGTTTTGAGTTCCATCTATCTCTTTTGTGTTTTATTCCTTTTAAGCACATGTTCATTTAGTTATCATATCACTTGGTAATGCTTAAAAATGCATTTCTTTTTATGATTTTGTGTTTCTGTGACATTGGTGATAAGGTTGGTGTAGGACTAACTTCAAATACTAATTTGTTTAGAATTGTGCAATATTTGTCACTCAATCTTCACGGTACTCAGTCATCCAATTTCATCTTCTGTTACGGAAGGGAAATACTGCAGATGATAGAAATGTGAAATTAAAACGTGTTAGTATTTAGTTGGGATACAGTCAAACTGCTTTTCAAACCAGTATTTTCTTTTGCTTTTAATTTTATCCATCTAAGCACAAGATGCTGTGATTGTGACCCTGATGACTGCCTTGTCTGTGGGCTGACTGTGGCATTGGGCTCAACAAAAGGCCCAGATATTTACCCCATGCTCAATGTTATAGGGTCTTAATTGCCCATCTAATGCTATTTTCCCCTTTGTTCTCCATTCCCCTCTCCATCTAAATTGCCCCTATTGTGTAGGTGGGAGTAGGGAGAATTCATGGGCAGATGGAAAGAGCCAAAAACTGGGATTTTAGTAGGATTAGTGTTAAATGGTCATTGTGCGCTGAAGGCCCTGTTTCCATTCTATGACTCCCTGACTAAGCTTGTGTTTAAAGGAAATGGACTCCTGCTGACCCTTGTAAAGATCTAATGATTTCACTTGTGAGTATTTATCATGCACTGTCCAGTTAAAGTGACGTTATGTCACAACTAACATAACTATCTTGTTAGCTTTGGTTATCACCATGAGTGTGGCTACTACTGAGTCCTTTTTAACTAGAACTCCATTCTTCCCTTGCTTCCCTAATCGCTCGTCCATTTTCGGTGAGCACACACAGGTGGAAATTTGCAATGTGCTGCTTCAGAATCTGAACATGTGCTTTGTGAGCAGTAATGTCAGTATAGACAGATATGTATGTAGAAAAGCATTCTTAAATGTATATCCACAGCAGCTGGTTGGGTACCTAAACACATCTCTCCAGCTGATTTTTGGACTACTAATCCTTGTCTAATAATATTAATTAGTAACACATCCACCCAGTGATCATTATAAAATGTGGTGAATTTCACGTCTTCTCACTGCCCCTTCTCCTTGAGGAAGACAGTCATCACACTTCTGAAGATCATAATGTGAAACCCAAAGGTGATTTAGTGTCTGCCACTGAGAAGTACAGTACAGAAACAGGCCCTTCAGTCCATCTAGTCCATGCCAAAACCATTTAAACTGCCTAGTCTCATCGACCTGCACCGAGACCATAACCTCCAGACCCTGACTATTCATGTATCTATCCAAATTTCTCTTAAATGTTTAAATCAAGCTCGCTTGCACCACTTGTGCTGGCAGCTCATTCCACACTTTCACGACCCTCTGAGTGACAAAGTTTCCTCTCATATTCCCCTTAAATTTCTCACCTTTCACCCTTAACCCATGACTTCTGGTTGTAGTCCCACACAACCTCAGTGGAATAAGCCTGCTTGCATTTACCTTACCTATATTCCTCATAATTTTGCATACCTCTATTAAATCTCTTCTCAATCTTCTTTGTTCTAAAGTATACAGTCCTAATCTACTCAATCTTTCCTTATAACTCACATCCTCCAGACTGGCAACATCCCCTGAACTCTTTCAACCTTGTTTATATCTGTCCTGTAAGTAGGTGACCAAAACTGCATACAATATTCCAAATCAGGCCTCAGAATGGCTTGTGCATCTTCAATAAACATCCCATCTCCTGTCCTCAATACATTGATTTATGAAGGCCAATGTGCAAAGCTTTCTTTAGTCCTATCTACTTGTGATGCCACTTTCAATAAATTTTGGACCTGTATTCCCACATCCCTTTGTTCTATCACACTCCTCAGTGCCCCAATGTTAACTGTGTGAGACCTACTCTGGAAGGTTCTATCAAAGTGCATAAACCCTGTACTTGTCTGCATCAAACTCCATCTGTCATTTTTCAGCTCATTTTTCCAGCTGATGCTGATCGCTCTACAAGCCATGACAGCCTTCCTTGCTGCCCACTACACCCCAATCTTGGTGTCCTTCACAAATTTGCTGATTCATTTAACCACATTATCATCCAGATCATTGATATAGGTGACAAACAACAAAGGACCCAGCGCTGATCCCTGTTTTTGAAGGCCTTCCACTTTCCAAGTACAGCTTTGCCAGAAAACAGCCTGTCACAATCCACACTTTGCCAGATCACTTCTGGCACCATCTCAAAATTGACCTTTCTCCAAGTTAGAATCTCCACCCACAGAGCAGACCTTTTCAATATTCACTTTGAAACAAATGACATTGTGATCACTGGATGCAAAGTGTTCCCCTACACACTTCTACCACCTGCCCTGTCTCGTTCCCTAATAGCAGATCCAGTATTGCACACTCTTTCTTTGAGATTTCTATGTGCTGATGAAGGAAACTTTCCTGAAGACATTTGACAAACTCTATGCCATCTAGTCCTTTTACAATATAGGTTTTCAGTCAATAAGGGAAGTTAAAGCCACATACTATAACAACTGCTCCTTGCAACAGTTTGTGATCTCCTTACAGATGTGTTCCTCTAAATCCCTCGGACTGTTGGGTGGTCTGCAATACAGCCCCATTAACGTGGTCATACATTTCTTATTTTTCAGTTCCACCCATAATGCCTCACTAGACGAGTTCTCCAGTCTGTCCCGACTGAGCACTGCCGTGAAATTTTCACTGACTAGTAACGTCACCCCTCCTCCTTTGATCCCACCCGCCCTCAACAATGGATACAACGTCATAATTCCAGGTGTTGATCCATGTCCTGAGCTGGTCTGCCTGTCCTACGATACTTCTTGCTCGGAATATACACAGCTCAGGACACTAGTTGCACCGTGCTCAACCTTTTGCTTCTTGACTTTGAGGTCTTACCAACATCTGCCTCCACAAAACTGTTCTTGTACTCAGGTTCCCATCCCCCTGAAACTCTAGTTTAAACCCCACTGTGCAGCATTAAGAAACCTTCCTGCTAGGATATTAGTCCCCCTCTAGTTCAGGTGCAATACATACCTTCTGTACCAATCCCACCTTCCCTGGAAAACAGCCCAATGATCCAAATACCTTATGCCCTCCCTCCTACACCAGCTCCTTAGCCACATGTTAAACTGTATAATCTTCCTAGTTCTGGCCTCACTCACACATGACACAGGTAGCAACCCTGAGATCACAGCCCTGAAGGTCCTGCTCTTTAAATTGGCATCTAACTCCCGATGCAGAACCTCATCCCTTGTCCCACCCATGCCATGGACCATGACCTCTGGCTGTTCACCCTCGATGTCCCGAGCCATAGCACCCGGGAGGCAACATACCATCTGGGTACTCGTTCTTGCCCATAGAACCTCCTGTCCGTTCCACGAACTAATGAAACCCTTATTGTCACAGCATGTCTCTTCTTTCCCCACCCCACTCCCCTTCTGAGTCACAAATCTGACCACTGTGACATTCTTCTGTTAGGTTATTCTGCCCCCCCCACCCCTGACAGTATCCAGAGTGATATACCTGTTGTTGAGAAGAATGGCCACGGGTACTTTGCACTGGCTCCTTAAACTCTTTCCCCTACCTGACTGTCATCCAGTTTCTGGTGACCTGCACCTTGGGTGTAACTATCTCTCTATATGTCCTATCTATCATCCCCTCAGCCTCCTGAATGATCCAGAGTTCACCCAGTTCCAGCTCCAACTCCTTAACACAGATTGTTAAAAGTTGCAGCTGAATGCACATCTCACGGGTGTAGTTGTCAAGGGACACTGGAGGTCTCCCTGCCTTCCCACATCCTGCAAGAGGAGCATTCAGCTATCCTGCCTGGCATCTCTACTCTCCCAGCTGAGCAGTATATATATATTGTCACTGGTCAGAGCTCAATTCTGCTGCAGCAATCCACCGATGCCTTTTTCTACTCGGTCAGTGGACCTGAGTGAAATCCCCTCCTCTCAAGCTTTAAATTGGTCACTGGTCACAACTCAATGTACTTTAATCCAGACTGAACTTGCCTATCTTGAATTAAAGGCTAAAACTTTCAACGTTAAAGTAAATGCTATTGTAAAGATGAAGTCCTGAAAATAGTCAATGATCAGATTTTCTTGGGGTATGGTTAAATATTACTCAAAAGTGTTATGCATTTAACCTAGCTCTACCAACTACCTAACACAGCACATGGCATGAAAATCAGCAGACAGCAAGCAGCTAAGACTAATTGGCTTAACGTGTGCATCCTTATTGATACATCATGTCATGACGAAGACAGCAAAACTCACATGTGATACCTCAAGGTATGCTGTCCCAGACACACTTTGGAGGATGGTCAAGAGAAGGTAATAACATTTGTATCTTGCATTTTAAGCAAAAATGAATACCATTATATTAAAGGCATCCGTTAGTCTTGCGAGACCATGCATCTGCGCCTGGAAAGTCTTCACTCTCCAGGGCGCAGGCCTGGGCGAGGTTGTACGGAAGACCAGCAGTTGCCCGTGCTTCAAGTCTCCCCTCTCCATGACACCAATGTTGTCCAAGGGAAGGGCAAGGGCCAATACAGCTTGGCACCAGTGTCGTCGCAGAGCATTGTGTGATTAAGTGCCTTGCTCAAGGAAACAACACACTGACTCGGCTAAGGCTCCAACTCACGACCTTCAGGTCGCTAGTCGAATGCCTTAACCACTTGGCCATGTGCCCACCATTATATACAGATAGGAAAAAAATGGTGGTAAACATTTTTGGAATGATATAGGTTCACTAGATAATATTAGGAAGATCATCCACTTTAGACATAGATTTCTTTTGATCATGGTTCTAACCATGGCAGCATTCAAAATGCAGAAATGAAGTTTTTCAGTCCCAGTACATCGGTGTAGTTATTGAACTTCCAAACACATGTAGTTCCAGAACAACACACAGATTTACAGCATCTGCCGTCTTGCTTGTGTCTGCGTGGAGTTCCAGGTACCAAACAAAGATTTTGTTGTAGGTAACGAGATGATGATTTCTACCTGACAATTACTGGGCATGGCTACGGGAATCACTGAGACAGAAGGAAAGAAACATGTCAGAAATCCATCTGTAAATACACTCTCAATGGTTGGACCATGCCAGCTGAGAGTCTGATTGTGGATATCCACCGTGCTAACATAGAAGATTCAAGTTTACGTCAGATAAAGGATGTTTACAATAGGAATGTGGAATAGTATTCATTAATATCCTGAGACGGCAGACTGCAATATGAAGACTATTGACAGAATTATCATATATGCAGCCGGATATTGATATCAATTTAGTATTAACATGTGCATCTGATGAGGTGCAGAACAAGACCCAAAATAAACACTGAAGTAGCAAACTTGACCATTTCATAGCGCTCATCAATTTTTGGAAGAAAAACAAAAGCAGCTTTTGAGTTCTTATCAACTGATTGAAGTTTGGCACATAGAATGTGCCAGCATTGTATTTGTATCTGTTTGCATTTTTATGTAGAAAAATGTTATCATGAAAATATGTTGCCCCAAACCAAGAAGACTTTAACAGGATGGATTAGTTGAACAGAGTGGTTAACCCTACCATACTTCAGTTGCTGTCTGTACTGAGTTTGCATGCTTTGTCTCTGTGTGCATTTTTGTTAATTTCTCTGATTTGCTCCTGTGTTCCAAAAAATATGCTGGGTGATAAATTGTCAGAGTGCAGATAGGCATACCACCCTTCAGTGCAGCTAAATGGCAAAAGAACAGAGGGACAATGATGGACATGAGAGACAAAGAAAGGTAGGGCCACAGAAAAATAAGAAGGCCCTAATGGTTGTATGGCATTCTTTGTTGCAGTCAGTATACAAAATAATGCTGTCAAACTGTCTGCTCGCATTCTCATGAAAGAGTCAAATTTTCCAAAAACTTTTTCAATCTAATCTGAATCATTGTCGAGGTAAATCCTACTCAACTATGACTTTATGTGATATTCTACAACATGGATCATCTCGAGGAAGCTGCTGTTTGGTTGTAGGCTTTGAACGCGCATAAATTCACTCAAGTCCAAATTGGAGAAGAGAGTTGGGGGGTCTACTGTTTGAAAGGAAAGCAAAAATCAGGATTCATATCATTGGGAAGAGGCAAAAGGGAAGAAATTCAAGCAGCAGCAGAAATTAAGAGTACAAAGGTTATACCTTGCAGAAGTGGGATATTAGTGAGATAGCTCAGGTTTGCATAGAAATCAATATCTTATTTGAATTGAAGGCCAAAAGCACCAGGTGGTTGCTTTGGGAGGTACACCACTGCATTACAGAGAAATATACAGTGGTCAGTTTCATGAGACACAAAAGCAATGACCTGCATTCTTCATCTCAGGAAATATCTGTAATTCAAGGACCCAAAGATGGTTAGAGATAAAAGGTCTTTATTCATCACAAGCAGGCTTTCAGGAGAGTCTGCTTCTTTCTCAACATTTAACAGTACAGTAAAGTTTTGTACTTTTTAAACTCAAAAACAAAAATAAACAACTAATGAGGACACAAGAGATTGCTGGAATCTGGAGCAACGGATGGAACATAGGACAGTTCAGCACAGTACAGGCTCTTTGGCCCACAGTGCTGTGCTGACCTTATAACCTACTCCAATATCAATCTAGCGCTTCCATCCCACATAGACTTCCAGTTTTATTTTATCCATGTGCCTGTCTAAGAGTCTGTTAAGTATCTCAACTGTCTGCTTCTACCACCACCGCTGGCAGTGCTTTCCACACACTCACTACACTCTGTGTAATGAAAAAAAACTACCTCTGATATCTCCTCTGTATTTTCCTCCAATCATCCTCGTATTATGCCCCCTTGTATTAGTAATATCTGCCCTGGGGAAAAACTGGCTGTCCACATATTGGCATCTTATACACCTCTATCAAGTCACCACTCATCCTCCTTCGCTGCAAAGAGAAAAGCCCCAGATTGCTCAACCTATCCCATAATACATGCTCTCTAATCCTGCAACATCCTGGTAAATCTCTGCACCCACACTGAAACTTCTACATCCTTCTGATAATGAGGTGACCAGAACTGAACACAATCCTCCAGCTGTGGTCTAACCAGAGTCTTATAGTGTCGCAGCATTACCTCACAGCTTTTGAACTCAATCCCCCCAGCTAATGAAGTGGAACACACCATACGCCTTCTTGACCACCCTATCAACTTTTGCCTCAACTTTGAGTGATCTCTGGATGTGGGCTCCAAGATCCCTCTGTTCATTCACACTGCTAAGAATCCTGCCATTAACCTTGTATTCCGCCTTCAAGTTCAACCTTCTGAAGTGTATTGCTTCACACATTTCTGGATTGAACCCCATCTATCACTTCCCAGGTCGGCCCTGCATCCTATTAATGTCCTGTTGTGACCTTCTACACTAAGGACAACAAATCCATTCTTCATGTCATCTGCAAACTTACTAGTCCATCCTTCTAGTTCTTTGTCCAAGTCATTCATAAAAAATAAAAAAGCAGAAGTCCCAGAACAGATCCCTTCAGAACACATGACTGGTCACCGGCTTTCAAGTGGACTATACTCCATCTGCTACCACCCCTGCCTTCTGAATCCACACATCCAAGTTACCCTAGACCCCATACCTCCTGACGCTCTGTATGAGCCTACTATGGGGAATCTTGACAAACACCTTACTAAAATCCATACATACCTTCACTTGTTTTGACACTTCCTTGAAGAATTCAATCAAGCTCATGAATCACAACCTGCCCTCACAAAGCCATGCTGACTAACCCTAATCAGCTTGTGCTTCTCCAAATGCTTGTAAATTCTGTCTCTAAGAATCCTCTCCAATAGTTTGTCCACTACTCATGTAATTCTTATTGGTCTATGATTCCCAGGATTATCCCTATTACTTTTCTTGAACAAAGTAACAGCATTTGCCATCCTCCAATCTTTTGGTCCTACTCCTGTGGCCATTTCCCTCACATATAGTGACCTAGTGTCTGTCCCATCCCAGCCTGAGGACTCATCTATCCTATCTTTTTTTCAAAAGTTCTAGCACATCCTCTTTCTTAATGTCAACATGTTCTAGCATATTCGCTTGTTCTATGCTGTCCTCACATTCGTCAAGGTCCCGCTCAATGGTGAATATTGAAGCTCAGCATTTATTTAGAACCTTCCCTACCTCATCCAACTCCAGGGACGTTTCTTCTGTTATGTTTGATCAGTCCAACCCTCACTCTAGTCAGCCTCCTATTCTTCATGTATGTGTAGAATGCGTTAGGGTTGAAGATCTTGATAGAGTTTAGCAGGTCAGGCAGCATTTGTAGAGGGAAATGCATGGTTGATGTTTCTGTTAAAACCCCTTTATCTGGACTGAAACTACAGTTTCGATGGCTAGAATGACGTATGTTAATGTTTTGCATATAGACAGGTATCTTCACATTGGCAGCACATCCCACATATGACAGAACCGCTTTCAATTTTCAGTTACTAGTGGCTGAGGGGTTCTGAACTCTAAACACCAGGCACTCAGAGTATATTACTTTTATTACAGTGCTGAAAAATGGCCCAAAGGATATACAAACAGCCAGTTATATAACACATATGTCCTGAACTGTGAATCAAGCCACAGGGCTATGCCTTTAGTGATGTGTTTCTACCAGGGATGGCTACTTAATGGCTACTTAATCTCATCATGAGGGTATCAACAAGGACCATTTTACATGAAGATTCTGTTAAGCCAAACTCTGCGTAGTTACAATAGTGGAGAATCAAAGTACCCCACACTCATGATTGGTTTCAATGGCCTTAAAGTATCAGTGAAAGTTCAGTTACAAATTGTTTTTTTTTGAATCCTCATTTCATGTGTATTAATGTCTGCTATCTACTGTATATAATTCTATAACTCCTGAATAATGCCTAACGTATCTACAAAAAACAGTCCACAGAATGAACCCATATTTACTGTACAGATATGAAATGTTGGTTTATTGATACATACATATGTAAATAAGTTGCAAGTGCATGTGATATAATGAAATAAAACGTGTGCAGCATGAACACATCAGAAGTCCTGAAAAAGGGTCTCCGTCCAAAACATCAACTGTTTATTCATTTCCATAGATGCTGAGTTCCTCCAACATTTTGTGTGTGTTGCTTAGGTAGTTACTATCGGTCTTCAGCAAAAAACTAACCCATGTTCTGAAGCTTCAGATGTCTTCTGGAGATTATTTAATGCTCTCATCAACATCTCCACATCAGCGGCTCAGAATGCATCTCCAACATGACAATGATCAGATTGCATGAATAACAGGCTTGTTCTCGGTCTATGTGTTGACAACACCATCAATTGCTTTCTTGGCAAGACTGTTAATGCAATCTGTTGTCTGCTCTTCACTCATTCAATAGGAGGCTGTTACTACCACATTGCAGCTACAGTAAAAAACAGAACTATTAATGGAATTCTTTGATTAGTTCTTCTTGCACCAATCATTACAAATCTCAAGCTTTTCATCTATCAAACATTCTTGACTTGATTCCTCAAAGAGCTGTCTGAACAATCAGTGCCTAGCCTCCAGCGTCTCTAAAATATGATTGTCAATAATGACAGGCTAAATTAATCAAGGACATCCTGGTTAAAATCAATCCTTTCTTTACCAGATATTTATTTACATGTCCTTTTTTAATACCAGCCAGCAGATGCAAATGAGAAGAAAGAATTGTGAGTTGTTTTCCCTTTCCAGTGATCCTTTACGGGCTTCTATCACGAGCCTGGCTGAAATCTTAGAAACCATAAAATCGTAATTGGTAAAACACGTCAATTAACAGGACTGAACCGGTTGACTGCTTTGGGGAAATTATTACATCTTCTGACACCAGCAGAACTATAAACAAATGTAGCATTTTGTGAGTGTGTGTGTGTGTGTGTGTGTGTGTGTGTGTGTGTGTTTGTACGTATGCGTGAGTGTTGACGTTGCATATTCAGGAAGAATACTTTTCAACAGAAGCATTGCCTCCTATTATCAAGCTAATATATTTTTTGTGAATTAAATATCATGTAACAATTCAAGACTGTAAACTTGCAAAGCTAATGTATCCTTTCACCAAATGGCTATTTTTAGCCATTATCACGTTTGGTTTCTGCCAGAATGTGAGCACGGTTTTTTTTTGACAGTAGATCAGTGAAATCACTACTGACTGACTGCAGTGGCTGCAAAGAGTTTGGGGACATTTTGAAATCTTGTTAAACGTTATATAAATCTAATTATTTCTATGTGCTGAATAGTTCTCAAGTTGCTCATCACAGATTTGTAGATTTCTATTTTGTACAGATTCGATGTGTGAACTATTGCAAGCAGCTGTAAAATAAAGCAGGTTAACAATTCTTAGCAAGCCCTATTTCATCCAAGTGCTTCCTTGGCCTGCATTTTGCAGAGATCAAAAAATATGCAAGGAAAAGACTCAATTGCCTAATTAGTTTAGAGGAAAATGTATTCTAATTAATTGACAAATTGATTTTATTATTTTCACATGTACTGAAGTGCAGTGAAAAACTTGGCTTACATACTGCCCATACAGACCGATTAATTACAATGGTATACGGAGGTGGTACAAGGTAAAACAATAACGAAGTGTTGTGCAGGTAAACAATATAGTGCAAGATCACAATAAGGTAGATTAAAAGGTCACAGTTCACCTTATCATACTTCTGCTATTAAAAAATAAAAATAAGGAATTATGCAGGGCCTCAGAAAAATAACGACAAAACATGAATGTGACTGATGTTACTGAACATGAGAAGGCATCCTTGCAGAGCTAAATCTAAATCAGGCAATATTATGTGCAAAGTTCCCAAGGCAGTCTCTACCTAGCCTCGCTATATTGCTACTGAGCTACTGAGAGAAACAAGAAGACTCAACCACATGCTCCACTGAATTTCTTCTGGAGCTACTGGAAAATTCTAACTCTGCCTTTTTTCTGGATACCTCCTCTAATTCCACTGTTCCTTACTTTTTGCTGATTTATTCAATTCATTGAGTTCTTATTTGTGCAAATAAGCAACAGTATGATTATTGTTTCTAGTGCTATGTTGCGGTCAAAGGCACTTCTGACGTAAATGTTACTTTTCTTCCCCACTTATCACCATGTTTATTGATCTGGGAGTGTTTCATTTTTTAAAAAATTTAGTATTATATGCTGTTCACCAGCAACATAAATTTCAAGAATTGAGTCAGAAGTCCTCAGTGCTCCATCTTGGTCTATATCTAGTTATGGATCTGGCAGGAGATGATAATTATAATTTTACTTTGAGTTGTGGTACCAGAACCTGATGTCTGCTACATCACAACTTCCATCTCATGTTTATTAAATGAACTGTAATGCAGATTTACAAATAGGAAGAGAAAAGAACACAGTTGCCAAAAGGTTATCTACTTCCCATTTTCATTCAATTTCTTTCAGTTTTGCAGGACTTTCACCTAAACAGCAATAACTACTGCTGTTGCATAAAAAACTTTCTAAAATCACCTGTTGTACATCCAACTGGAAATGTGCAACCAAGTGGGCAACAGATTAATGTTCCTTTAGATAAGTAACATGGATTTGACTAAAGGCAAGTGTTTCTTAAAGGTGATGAGATAAAGGTTCAAAATGAGTAGCCATGATATCTTAAGCTGTCAACTTTGAATATTTCATGGCTAGCTGTATGACAACTAAAAGTATGTTGTTTGCATTTGTAAGAGTATGGTGATTTTGTTTTGCCAAGAGTTGTCTCAGTAGGCACTGAGAGGTTTTTCTTCAAAATAAAGAGCCCCAAACAAGGCACTTGCATTGGGCCTAACTACAGTTGCCTTTACGTTGGCGAGATATTATTGTCCTTGTTCCCAACCTTTTTCAGCAAATCCACAACCCACAGCTCTTTTTCTACCACACTGATGACTGCCACATTCCTGCCTCATGTGATATTGCAGAATTCAACTATTTTATCACCTATACCACCTTTCCTCAAAATCATATGAACCCTCTTTAACACCTCTCTTCCTTTTCTGGATGCCTCTGTCTCCATCCCAGAGGACAAACTTTCCACTGATATTGTTTTTAAACCCACTGACTTTCACAACTTCCTCAATTCTGAACTGATTCCACGACTTAAGGAGCCCCTCTCCAGGACTCACAACTCATGTTCTCGGTATTATTTATTTATTTATTTATTGCACATACTCTATTTTTTTTGCACGTTGGTTGTTTGTTAGACTTTGGGTGTACTTTTCGTTGATTCTATTGTCTTTCTTTGAACCACCATGAATGCCAGCAAGAAAATGAATATCTGGGTGTATGGTACTTAGATACTAAATTTACTTTGAACTTTGAACTACCCAGACAATACCTCCTCCCATCCTGCTATCTGTAAGGATGCTACTCTCTTCTCCCAATTGTTCTGTTTCTGAAGCATCTATTCTCAAGATGAAGCCTTTTGCCCTGGAGCTTCTGTAATGTCCTCCTCCTCCCTGAAGACTGGCTTTCTCTCTGCCAGATTTGATGGTGCTCTCAAACATGTTTGCTCCATTTCCTGTTTGTCTGCTTTGATGCTCCTTACCCTATCAATAGAATTCCTTGTGTCCTCACCTCTCACTCCATCAGCACAACATCCAACATATCATCCACTGCCATTTCTGCAGCTTCAATGTGATCCTCCCTCCCCAGTGGTAACACATTTCCCTCCCCGTCCAGGTTTCTGCTTTCCTCTGTGATCTCCCTTCAGGGCTTCCAAGTAAACTCATCTCTCCCCACCCATGCCTCTCTAACCTCTGGCACGTTCCCCTGCAATCACAGAGGGAGTAACACCAATTCCTTCTCCTGCCCCTCACCATTATCCAAGGACATGAAAAGCTATCCCAGGTGAGTGAGAGTTTGACCTGCATTCGGTGCTCATGTTGTTGTCTCCTCTAGATCAGAGGTCCCCAACCTTTTTTGTACCACGGACCGGTTTAATATTGACAATATTCTTGCGGACCGGCCAACCGGGGTGGGGGGGGGGGCGTGCGTGTTCAAGTAGGGTTAAACTCACCTCAACATGTCTTTTACAGTTAGGGTTGCCAACTTTCTTACTCCCAAATAAGGGATAAAAGTAGCAGTCAAATTCCGGGACACTTGTGTTTACCCCGAGGAAGACTACCATGACCATGAAACCTTGCGCAGGCACATGTGATGTGCGCATATGTGACGTGCGCAAGCGTGTACATGCCAATTTTTTTCCACAAATCGGTTTTGGCTTAATCTTTCCGACTATACTGTACATACATTATTTCTACTTTATATAGGCTGTGTATTTATCATATCATTCCTGCTTTTACTATATATTAGTGTTATTTTAGGTTTTATGTGTTATTTGGTATGATTTGGTAGGTTATTTTTTAGGTCTGCGAACGCTCAAAAAATTTTCCCATATAAATTAATGGTAATTCTGTCTGTCCTCACCCTTCTGTATTGCTACAGAAAGGCCAAATGGAAATTGGAAGAACAACATCTCATATTCCACTTCCGAATTTAACATCCCAATGGTATAAATATAGAATTTTCCAGTTTCAGGTAACCCAAACCTTGAGTGCTCTGCTCCCACACACATTTGCCTGTTTGCATAGTTTTCTTCTCCTTTGTCCGTTCCTCATCTCACCTGGTTTATTCTGCTCATCATCTCCTCCTCATTTGGCTCCCACCCTTTATAAACAGATTTTGTCCCACCTCACTGCTCCACTGGTTTCCTTCTACCCATCTGGCACTGCCCTTTACTAACTAACATCTGTTCTTCATCCCTCCCCCTCCTGATTCCTTCTACCCATCATCCCCTCCCCATCTGGCATTGCCAATCACCAGCTAACACTCGTTTTACAGCCCTTCCCTTCCTGGTTCCATCTGCCCATCATCCCCTCCCTATCTGGCTCCACCTATCACTAATCAGCCTTTACCTCATGCCTCTTTGCACTATTCCTTTCCAGTTCTTTCTTCAGTCCTGATGCAGGCTGTTAATCTGAAGCCTCAACCTCTGCCTTTTGCCTGCGCAGACACTGCTTGACCTGTTGTGTCTTTCCAGCGTTCCGTTTTTCTTTCAGATTCCAGCATTTGCGGTTTCTTTTGTCTTCAAGGAATATAGTTTTACAGGAAGGCATTCATCACTTGGGATTGAGAGGAGCGGAAATTTCTTCAGAAAAAGAATTGTAAATCCTTATACTTCCTGATCTTAGAGAGAAATAGATTCACTAGATTCATGGCTGAGATCAAGGAAATGATGTTAAGATGGGTTCTCAGTCATAATCTAGTTGAATGGTTGAGTAATCACCATGTTCTCTTCTGCTTTTATTTCTTAAGTTCTGTTGCACTTACTGAGTGATCCTGTGCACTTTAACAGGGTGTCAGAGAGCTGCTCGATCCTTAAAGAGCAGCAGTGACCCAGTGTTCGGTTGACCCAAATCAAAGTGTAACCAGGTGAAGACAGATTTATAACAAAAATCCAGGTTGATTTTCTTCTGTTTAGCCCCTAGATGATGGTTTTAATTATTGTGATCCTTATGCCCTCATAGCGGTGATTAGGTAAATTCAGGGTTTAACAACATTATTGCTTCTTTGTTATTTGATGTATGGGGTTTCCCTGTCCAATTGTTTTGTAGATTATTACAACGCAGGAGAGACTGTATGGCTAACAATGTCTTTGCTAACCATGATGCCAATTTAAACCTACCTGCGCATGTTCTATATTCCTCCATGCACTGTCTGTTCACGTGCTTGTCTAAATGCCTCTTACACATTGTTCTTATATCTGTTTCCACCACTACCCCGGAGTATTTTCCAGGCGCCTACCTTACCATGTTAAAAATTTGCCTTATAAATCCCATAGCCAAGAGGTAATGTTGCAGCTATATAGGACTCTGGTCAGACCCCACTTGGAGTATTGTGCTCAGTTCTGGTCGCCTCACTACAGGAAGGACGTGAAAACCATAGAAAGGGTGCAGAGGAGATTTACAAGGATGTTGCCTGGATTGGGGAGCACGCCTTATGAGAATAGGTTGAGTGAACTTGGCCTTTTCTCCTTGGAGCGACCGAGGATGAGAGGTGACCTGATAGAGGTGTATAAGATAATGAGAGGCATTGATCATGTCGATAGTCAGAGGCTTTTTCCCAGAGCTGAAATGGCTAGAATGAGGGCATAGTTTTAAGGTGCTCGGAAGTAGGTACAGAGGAGATGTCAGGGGTAAGTTTTTTACACAGTGAGTGGTGAGTGCGTGGAATGGGCTGCTGGCGGCGGTGGCGGAGGCGGAAACGATGGGGTCTTTTAAGAGACTCCTGGATGGCTACATGGAGCTTAGAAAAATAGGGGGCTATGGGTAAAGCCTAGGTAGATCTAAGGTAAGGACATGTTCGGCACAGCTTTGTGGGTATTGTGCTGTAGGTTTTCTATGTTTCTAAACTTTGTTCCTCCCCCCCACCACTCACCTTAAACCTATGCCTTCTAAAATTTGAATTTTTCATCTTGGGAAGAGGCTCTGACTATCTACCCTATCCATGTCTCTCATAATTTTTATATACTTTATCAAGTCTCCCTTCAGCCTCTGTTGCTCCAGAGTAAACAATCTAAACAATCTAAATCCTGGCTTGTTTGCTTCGAAGATGAAATGTCGCCTGAAAGTCAGTTCACAATATTGCAAGCTCTATTTGTTGCATTAGGATTTTCAGTTTTCATTCAAGTAGTCTTCGAATTATTTGATAATTCAATTCTTGTTTGTTACCATTGTTCAAATGCTTTCATGCTAACACAGAATTCAACAGACACAAAGATTTTGTTTGCTACAATTGTTCTTTCACAAGGTCAGAACATCTTTAATCTAAAGTGTGAAAGTCTTTTTTTCCCAGAAAGAACATTAGCAACATGAGAGAATGGAGAGAAAGAAAAATCAGTCCCTATTATTTGGTTCAAATAAAGTAATATGTGATAGAGTGTGTTCTTACATATTATACATGTTACTGTTGTATTAACTTCACCTCATAGAAACAGAAGCCTCAAAGCTGGGGATGGCAACAAAAATGTACCAGGCTTTTGACACTTTGGGATGTAAAACCAGGAATTGTAGGTAGAGTTCTAGTGTAGGGTATTTCTGCCTCAATTAAAGGTGTACTGGACTTCATTGGATTGGTATTTGTTGGTTTCTGTGCCAACAGAGGTAGATACATTACTGTTGGTCTCTCAGGAAAGAAAGCACTCACCTGAAAAAAGTAGGGGGAAAACCCTACTCGGATGGAAGATGAAGTGGGATCCACAGATTGTTAAAAGCTAGTTTTTTCAGGTACAGGAGCTTGAAGACTGCAGATTCAACGTTTTAGGAACAACTTCTCCTCTGTCAGACTTCTGAATGGTCCATGAGCACTAGCTCATTTGCATAGTTTGTTTATTTCTGTAACTTACAGTAACGTTTATGTCTTGCACAGCTACCGTAAAACAACAAATTTCACAATCCTTGTCTGTGATAATATATCTGATTCTGATTCTAGTTTATCCAAGATTGGGAATAAAAAAGAAACACTAAAGTCAGACAGTTGTAATGAGCAGACACATTGATGAAGAGAATAATGAAGCAATGCACTTTGATAGAAAGAAAGAGGGCAATATAACATGACAGATACAATTTCAAAGCCAGTGCAGGAACGGGGAGACCAGTCTAGTATATGGACCTTCAGATCTTTGAAGGTGGTGGAACCAGTTAAGAAACTGATTAGTAGTGCATATGGGATCCTTGGATTTACAGACTGAATCCTAATCCTTAAGCAACATGAGGCATGGTACACAGACCCTGCGTGAGTCAAATGCAGCAAAATTCCACAGAGCTGAAGTTTGAGGCGCTAAGGCAACCGAAAAGTCCCTTCACGCGTTCTTTTGTGCACTGCATCATGGTGGTGTGCATGAAGGAAAATAGAAGTTAATCATGGCAATGAGGCCTAGTCAGGGAAATGTGCTGCTAGCTGCGGATGGATAGACGAGTGGGAGCTGGGGAGGATGGATTTGTCAGAAGCTTCGGTGGGACTGGGAGGAGTGGGGATGGTATTGGAAGGGCTGGGCTATGGGAGGTGGATAGGGGAGTATCTGGAGGCTCATGATCGGAAGGGCATGAATTTACAGAATGGTGCAATTTCCCTGTTTGCAGCCACTCTTAAAATAACTGATAATCATTTTAGGCACTGAATAAAAGAAATTAGTTCATAGGTAAATTGGTGTATTATTGTCACATGTACTGAGTACAATGAAAGACATGCTGTCTATACAGATCATTTCATTACAACAGTGATTCGAGGTAACACGCTGGAAAGCACCAGCAGAATACAGCATAAAGTGTCGCAGTCACAGCGAGAGCGCAGAGAGGGCCGACAATGAGGTGCAAGGACAAAAGGCCGACTGTGAGGTTGAGGCGATCTTATCATACCAGGGACTCATTTCTATGGTCTTGTAACAGTGGGATACAAGCTGTCCTTGAGTTTGGTGGTACATGCTTTCAGGCTTTTCTGTCTTCTGCCTGGTGGGGTGGGGGGAAGAAGAGTGAATGACCAGGCTGGGCAGGACCTTTGATTTTGTTAGCTGCTTTACCAAGGCCGAGAGAAATTTGGACGGGATCCGTGCAGGGAGGCTGCTTCAAAACATTGAGCATACAGTTCAGACCCTTCAGCTCACAACGTTAAGCCAAGCATTTTTTTTTAAGATTACCCTCCGCTGTAGTCTCCATTTTTTAAGTTTATAGGGATGGTTTTTGGAAATAGAGAGGGTAATTAGAGCTTCGATTGGGGCTTAGGGATAGGGATATGGAGGAGTTAGAGGTCAGTCCTCCACTCTGCGTTTGAAATCCAGCGATGTGGACAGGTGACAGATTTCATCCTCGGTCCAGGCTTCTGCTCCTTCTGTGAAGGTCAGGGACATGGATGGCTGATGCAGGGCATCCACAGACCGTGTCTCTGCTCCGCATTTGAAAACTGGCAACATGGATGTGTGACAAAGGGCATGCTGCCCGGGTCTCCCCTCTGTTCTTGAAGGCCAGCAGCGCGGATGGATGATAAATATTCACAGTATGGGCCTCTGCTCCGCATTCAAAGGCCACAGGAGCAGAAGGCACAAGGGCCGGTCGGTCAGCATGCCCGGAGTTTGAGCCTGCAGTTCAGGATTCTGCCATTAGCTAGTCCAGGGTTGATACTGAAGAACAGAGCCCAAAGGTCGATTGGAATTCCAGGAAACGGGAGGCTGGAGTCCTGGATTTGGGTGTGGGTATGTGGGTCGATGGAGGCTGTGAGGGAGGAAAGGGGCTCGCTTTGCTGTTGTTGTTCTCTTGCTTGTTGTTCTCTGTTTTGTTATGTTCTGTGTTGTTCTGCCGGGCATTGTGGGCCTGCTATGTTGGCGCTGGAATATATGGTGACACTTGCAGGCTGCCCCCAGCACATCCTTATGTTGTGTTGTTTGTTAATGCAAATGATGCATTTCACTGTACGTGTTGGTATACACGTGATAAATAAATCTGAATCTGAACCTATATAAACCATGAACAATCTAACCTTTCACTCCTGCACCGCCCAGAGCCCTTCATGTTTCTTACATCAACGTGCTTGTCTCTGTGTCCCTATTGTATCAGACTCCACCACCATCCCTAACAATGCATTCCAGGCACCCACCACTCTCTGTGTTTATACATATATAAAACAACCTCTGACATCTCCCAGAAACCTCCTCCACTCACCTCATATGGATGTTCTCTGGTATTGGCCACTGCTGCCTGGGAAAAAGGCACTGGGCACCCCACTCTTTCAATGTCTCTCATAATCTTCTACATATCGGTTAAGTCACTTCTCATCCTCCATCACTCCAAAGACAAAAGCCCTAGCCTCATAAGACAAGTTCTCTAATCCAGGCAGCATCCTAGTAAATCTCCTCTGTACACTTCCTAAAATTTCAACGTCTTTCCTATAAAGAGGCGACCAGGACTTAACACAAGATTCCAATTGAGGTCTAACTAGGGTTTTATGGAGCTGCCACATTACCTCATGGCTCCTGAACTCAATCCCCGACTAATGAAGTACAACGTACCACGTGCCTTTATACCCACCTTATCAACTTGCACAGCAACTTTGCAGTATCTATGGATATGGACCCCCAAGGTCCCTCTGTTCCTCCACACTGCTAAGAAACGTGCCATTAATCAAAGTCTATCTCTCACATATTTCCAGATTGAACCCGATCTGCCACTTGTCTGCCAAACTCCGTATCCTGCCTATATTCCATTGTAACCTGCTGTAACGTTTTGTAACTCCAAAACGTAAAAATAATTGAAAGAAAAACACAGGGGCCCGGGAGAATGTGTGCACTTTGATTTTACTTTGGTGAGGCAGGTGCTTATAATGTAGTGGCGTAACAACGTATACCATTCACATACCTTTACATATAACACATCATGAATTAAGCAAACAACAAAAATGCTTAATCAAACAATATATTTACAATATTACTTAAACATTACTGAATTATTAAATACACAACACTGCTCCCTGCTTAACTATAAACTCCAACTCAATATTGAATGCATCTCAACTTATATACATATATACAATAAATACACAGTATACAATATAATATAACAACTATATAGACATCCATAGCATAGTAAATTTTAAATTGTCCCATTCAGGCCTAAATCACTGTGGAGGATTTCTTACTCTGATGGAATAATGCCTTTCCTAACAGGATAGTGGGGTGGTCACTCTGCTTGGCAGTTGAGACGTGGCTGTGAAACAATCTAAGATTCTGGAACCTTCCCCATGGTGGTTGTAGGAGTTGATTCCAGGACTGCAGGAAGCTCTGGACATATTTCTTCTCTAACAATTGCCTCTGGTCTCCTCAATTGATCAATGAATCGTCTCTAGATAACAGCAAATGCAATCTCCACTGTGTAGGAGAGTGGTCCAGTTCTGTCCAAGTACCCACTTTCCCTCACCAGGATTGAAACATTGAACCTCCTTGATTGAGGAGCCCTCAATTGGTCTCAGCTGTTTGTCCTGCATATTCCTTCTGAGATTGGGTTTGAGGAGATCCAAATGTTAGAGTAAGGATGACCCAAGAACACCATTGCAATGCTTTGATGGTTGTGAAGTACGTTGTATTGTGATATACAAGGAGGAAATTCGCGAGCTTCTGATTCAGTGCTAGTGTTGTATGTTCTGCTTACATTTCTTGCAGTATGTACTTTAGACTCTGACCAAACCTTTCCGCCGAGCCATTCGTAGCCGGGTGGTACACTGCAGATGAAATATATTTTATTCCCTTCATTTTTAGGAATGACTAAAACTATTCCGCAACAAACTGTGGTCCATCGTCACTAATTAAGTGTTCTGGAATACCAGTCATTGCAAAGAGGCTGCTCAACACATCAACAGTGTTTGGGGCTGTAGTGGAGGCTATTGGGATCACATACGGCCCTTTGTACCTGTATCCACTACTACCAAAAAATTTGTGCCCATGAACGGTCTGGCAAGATCTACAGGAATTCTCTGCCAAGGCAATGCCGGCCATTCTCAGCGATAAGAGGCATCTTCTGTTGGCATAGTGCATGGCAAGCTATTGATCTATCCCAGGCCTCCAGACAAAGCTACAAGCTCACACTTCCATCTTAACCATGCCTGGGTGACTGGCATGTAGCTCCTGAGTTCAGCTCTCAGCTTGGATAGTACAACAACTCTCAATCCCCACATAAGGCAACCCCCGTCAAGAGAAAGTTCATCCAGGGGATGGTAAAAATAGGGAAACTGCAATTTCTGCTGCACATTCCAGCCATTTTGGGTGACCATTTAGTCCTGAGACAGTGTGGGCTCTTTTCAGGCTTCCCTTTGGATCATCTCTGCTGTAGTAGAGAGACTTTAGATTTGCATTAGGGAGAATATATCAAGGGGTGTGTCCTCTTTTGTAAATTTTTCAGGTATTTCTTTTCCAAGGGTGAACAGGATAATCCATTTGCATTTCCACAATTATTCATCCTCTTTTAATTGTGTCCTCCCAGAAACAGAGCCCACCTCTGTATTTGTGCTGTTGGTGGAACACCCTTCTGCAGATTGAAAATTGACAACAGTGGTTGATGATCAGTAATGAAGGTCAGCTCTCTGCCATACAAGTACTGATTGATACATTTCACACCCAAAACCAGACTCAAGGCCTCTCTGTCAATCTGTGCATAATTTTTCTCTGCGGCAATAAGGGAAGTGATGCAAAGGCTGTGGGGCGAACACTTCCATCACTCATAACATGTAATGTAACCACACCTGCAATACTGTGCAAAAGTCTTAGGCAGGTTGATATAGCCAGGGTGCCTAGTTCTGTAGTAAATTTATGTATTGCGTTGTACTGCTGCCACAGAAATAAAATCATGACATATGTGAGTGATGATAAACCTGATTCTGATATGGGTCTCTATTGTGGACTGAGAGTGGGAAGGGGGCAGGGAGAGGGGAATCATGGTTACAAAAAGGAGATGGCAGAGGGGAGAGAGCATAAAGCACCAGAGAGATCAATAGTCCAATTGTTTGGAATCATATGACCTTGCCTGGTGTCTCCAACCACACCACCTCCCCCCTCCAGCCCTGGCATTCCTTCTTTGTCACCTGTCGCACACCTCTCCTGCAACACTTCACCCTTGCCATCCCCAAAACCCTTTGCTCCCACCAGATTTGCAAACACGCTGTATGCTCGACATTGACAAATACAGACCTATGCAAAAATCTTAGGCACCTAGCTCTATATATGCCTAAGACTTTTGCGCAGGACTGTTCACAATAAGGCGAAGCACTGCAGGCAAGCTTCACTGGATGGTGTCCATCATAATGTGTGAGTGCAGTGTCTGATATCACCATTTCCTTTATCTTTTGGAAAGCCACCTCACATTGCTTTGTTCATTGCCATTTCTTCCCGGTCTGTAATAATGAGTCCAAGGGGTGGAGTGCGGTAGCCAGGTTTGGCAGGAACCTGTTATAGTAATTGATAGATCCAAAAAAGGATCGCAACTGTGACACATCGTTTGGCCTTGGGACATCCACCACTGCTTGCACTTTCTCAGTGCTCTTGTGTAAATCTTGTGGATTAATGGTAGGTGATGCTTGGTTTAAAGAATTCACACGTGCTACATCATGCTCTGAGCCCATTATCTTCTCATCTTTTCAACATTGTCTTGAGATTTTGCCTGTAGTTGGAGGAATGGATGGCTGTCAGCCAGATTTATTGCTGGAATGTCTTGCATATGGTATATTAATGCACAAAGGCATTTCAGTGTGTGCAGTGACGTCAAACAACCTACTGCATTCATTTGACATCATCTGTATGAAATCTGACCACATATAAAGGACTGCAATAACACTGATGCAGGTCTTAACTGACAAGTTGAGGCTTGCTTTGCTGTTAGCTAAGGATCTTAGCTCTGTCTCAGACACTACAAGAGAGTCCAATGCATCCATTTTACTTTAGTCAGATGCAATTGTACACTTCTCCCCACACACCCAAAGTTTCTCCGTACCATCCACCTGATCTCCCTTCACCCATCTATTTTCCCCATCAAACAGCTCGGTTATCACCACCACCCTACCAGTTGTCTTTCTGATTTTTCCCCCCAGTTTGATTATTGGACAAACATCTCTGCCAGCATTTCCAATTTCTGTAATCTTCTCTCTACCTATGTCGATTCTCTCTGCTCAACCTGTGTGCAGGTAGATGGTTGCAACTGGGCCTACGTCTGGTAGAAGGATGATCCTTTCTGCTCACTCTGTGTGCAGGTAGATGGTTGAGGCCTGAAAGGATGAGTCAAAGGCCAAATTGGGCCTGAGTCAACAGTTTGTGAGTGCTCCTGGTCTACACAAAGTGAATAATGAGACACCATTGACATTGACAGAAAGGTCAAGATCAAGCAGGCAGGTTTAATGTGATTGGTCTAAGAACTAAGAGCAACAGAAAGAAAATCTTTTAAGACAGTGAAAGCAGGGAAAAAGTTTGTATGCGACTGACTGGATTGCTTCTATAAAGAGTGCCATAGACTTCATGGGCTAAGAGGCCAATTTTTATTTTGCTGCAATACTTCTATAACCCTCCGATACCGTGGCAGATTGGAAGCCAGTGTAAGATATTTTACACGAGGCATGTTAGGAATGAACATGAGCTGTACAGCAAGGATACATACAGGTATCTACAATGGGACAAGTCGCTAGCAACCTTAGAAAGGCTGATGTAGAACACTTTAAAAACAGTTGCTGTGAAATAGAGTTCATGCAATTTATGAGAATACTAGGAATTGGCCAAGAGGAGGGTCTGTCCAAATTCCTGTTAAATTTTTCAGTTGTAGGTTGGAGAAGAGAAGGTGTAAGGCTACTTGGGACAATGTAGATGCTGAGGCAAAATGGCCACCCCGACACGCAACCGTTTGGTCTTCATGTGATGTTGAGGGAATCCATAAATTGATTGTGCAGACATCCCAGTTGAGATCGGACGAGAACGGAATTTATAGAAAATAAGGTTGCAAGCGCTCATTGGATATTTGTATAAGCAGGATAAAAATCACATGACATCTAATTACTTGCACGTGTCTGCGACTATTTTTGAACCTGTCTCATAAGGATAGGTCCTTTATGTTTGTGTCCTTGCTGTAGGTTTCCAACAATGTTTTCTTGGAACTGGAAGGCTACGATCACTGACAAAAGTATACGGGTATGAAGGAATGTTTTCTGCAAACTGAAACCAGATTTAGGCTGATATAAATGTTTTGCTAAAAGTAGCTATTGTAATATGAATGGGTGTAATATAAAAGCGAAATAAAATTAATTACGTGAATTGTGTTACAGTGGTTTTAAAAATTACTGTATGAAAATAGACTGATCAGTTTGAAATATAAAAAAAATATATATATCACATAAACATGAGAAATTCTGCTGCTGGAAATCCAAAGCGACGCGACACGCAAAAATTGCTGGAGGAACTGCATTCTTTTCTGTCTTCGGGCTGCTGCCGTCGATTGTTGATAGCGCTGCAAGTCAGCACGAAGTAGCATGTGGGTAAGTGGCCTTCATGGAATGGAGAGCTGTTCTCCCGGCATGCTGAGCAACGAAAAACCTGCTCCAATTTCGGGACTGAACGAGACACGCTTGGCTGAGATGCTGGCAGTAACGCGTCGGAAAATGTTAGTAAACCTAGCCCTCTGGAGGCCCAATAATATTAGCCAGCTGCTGCATTAAATTAAAATCAGAAAATTCCCACCGCATAAAATGCAGCGGAGAGATTTTTTCCTACTGCAGCGAGTGTGTTGATGAGCTGGATTGACAGCCGCTTCATAGTGCCGAAAACAGCGCAGATGACCGATCTCAGAGATTTCTCCGGAGGCCCATAAAAGTTAAGGATTATATAGCACAGGAGAGACAAAATTTGGGGCAAAATGCAAGGACGTGGTCGAAAACTTTTTTTTAAACTGAGCGTAGTTATGATTTGGAATTAACTGCTAGTAAAAGTGATGGGAAATAATTAAAGCCTTCGAATGGGAGTCGGACGAGGACTGTGCAAGGACACGGGACTAACTGTTTGCATTTCTAAGAGCCAGCACCAACTCGGAACGATCCAGTGGCTTACGTTTTACGATGACTGTTAGCCATGCATTTTATGGAATTTTGTATTAGAATTTACCATACTGTATTACAAAACGGGAGTTTGTACAATTACAGTATTTAATTGCAAACACATCACAAACTAAGGTAAACAGAATGTCCTGTGGGGTGAGGAGGAGATTCAGGTTTTATTCATTTCCGAACCTCGCGAATTTGAATATAGAATTTAGCGTTATTTTTGTACTGAGACACATTATTTTGCCCAAACAACATCGTTAACAGAAAAGTAACCCGGAGATGTTTTAGGTCAACAATTGAAATATAGTCGCTAATAGTAAGACAACCACGGCTGTCTCTGAGATAGATCTGTGTCAGATGAGGTTTAAGGGGTATCAAGTTCTGTATTGAATCCCCATTAAATAAAAAAAACACACGAATCCCACATTTCTATTAACATCGTGGAAATCGCTTATTAATTTTGGATACTCCGGGAGGCCTAACGTTAGTTACTGCAGTACAGTTTAGTAGTAGCAAGACAAGAGCCCGAGGCAGCAGGGCTTGATGGGGTCTTTGAATGCCAGGTCTTGTAGTGGACACATGTCACGTTGTAAAAGTTCTCAAAAGTGCATTTGAAAGGCAGATTACTTACAATTTTACAGAATTTCCCTTTTTACAAGAGACTATACTAGTTTCTGCTGTGATCACTATTGCACCTTAACCTAACTCCATTGTACTTACTCCCATGTAGAAATTATAACGTCAACCAGTCCGGACAGTCTGGGTCAGAATATCTTAATGGACAACCTCTGGTCTTGGTGAAAATATCAACCCAGTCTCTTAACCTCCCGATCACACACAAAAATCTCATAAAACGTGGTTAATATTTAAAATGTGTTGATATATTTTAACAGTGTGCTGCAAACATACCTTAATTTTACATCTTTAAGCTACCAAGCTAGCCTTTACTAATTGCTGATTCAGTAAGATTTACTTACTGTATTTGCAATGCAATATTTTCACTAGAGGTGCAAGCAAGAGGAGAACCCACCTCCCATAAACCATCAAACAAATCATATTTAATACGAGATTGTGAGCTTTCGTGACTGTGTTCACCCATAATAGTGCATCTTCTGAAAAAGTGAAAAGTTTAAACATGTGTTCGCTCGCCACCCTTTAACTAAGCAAAATCTAAGTGAACTCCGTGAATTGCGCTTGCGCTCATCTAAGTAATTGGACGGCACGTCGTTCGTGCAGGGTTCCATAGTGTAGTGGTTATCACGTCTGCTTTACACGCAGAAGGTCCTGGGTTCGAGCCCCAGTGGAACCATGCGTTCTTTTGTTCTGTCCCGAGAAAATGTATTTTTTTTCCTGCCATACGCGAATAATTTTATTTATAATGCATGTTAGATGATAATAAAACTTTTCAGAATGAGTTTTGTTCTCCGCTAAAACAGAACCACTTTTCATGCCATTCCTAACGCAGACGGCTCGTTAACGTTACTGGATTTGAAGAGTCTGGATCGGGCTGCTGATGTTTCCCACGTTCAGAACTGTGACACATTGTGCAAAAACTCGGGATTTTGCTCAGTTCACAAAGATCGCTGCGCTTCGAATGCTCTACCCTAGCCGACTGCCTGCCCCTCTTCCGGGGTTACGTTCGTGTCCAAGTGTCCTGAGAGAGGGAGCGGGCAGTCACTACGGGATAGTAGGGAATTTTCGAGAACAGACCCCCCCCCCCGGGGAACTGAGCGTTTTGTAGATAGTAGTAAATGTATTTTAATTTGAAATTGTTAACATTTGTATGTCGTGCCTAGATAAACTTTTATAGTTTTGTAAAAAAATAAATCGCTGCGATTCCCAAATATTTACCACTTTTCATGACCCGGAGCTCTCGGGTCTGGCTGTTCCCAGCCAGCCTTTAAAATTTCGCAGGACAGTGTTCCTTTTCCCCACGTCCGGGTGGTATCAGCCCCTTCGTCCATGCCAAGTTGGAGATGGGGTGGGTAACGAGGTGCTGAGCGACCCCTCCTTCTGTGTTGGAGGAGGAAATGGGGTCCACTCCCTGTGTTTAGTTGGTGGGGGGAGGCAAACATTGCGGCCTTAGCGTCAAAAAGGTGGATTTGCGCAGGGCGGCCTATGGCTGTTCAATGGCCCTCCCTTATGATGGGGGATGGGGCGCAGAGCGGTGTTCGGGAGAGAGCTGGGTGGTGCAGGACGGTCCTTCCGTATGCCCCAGGTGGTTGTGGGGGGGGGGGTAGTGCAGGGCAGCCCCTCCCTAGGTTTGCAGGGCGGTCCTTCTCATGCTGTCCCTGGGGAGGTGCCGCGGTCAGTCAGTCCTCGAGCGCCTCCCGCTGCCTGCCCACATGTAGTGCAGACTGGCTCCGCAGGGTGAGGTGATTTTGCGATCCACACACACACTTGCCACATTCACAATGCTTCTGCCATTTCAACTAATATATTGAAATGTTTGCACTTAAAATTCACGGAAAAAGGTGACACCACTGAAATGATGTCTCTGGAATACGTGACCCAAGTAATATAATATCCTCTACTTTTATCAGCACATTGCCACCGCGATCATTCCACGAGGTTGGCACTCTCAGTCCTGGTTTCTCGCGGAGTTTTGTCTATTGGACATTGGACAGTAACAGGTCTTTTCACGAATTCATTACATAGAACAACATCGTATTATTTGAAATGCCATTTTGCTCAGTATATCTGCACCATGGATTTTTCATTAATTGATTTGTTTTAGTACATGTTACAGATATCATCTGAAAAGCAAAAAAGGCAATCATTCCAATTGTCTGTGAAATCCCTTTGGGATACCTTACCTCACCACTCGGACTATTAGACGTTTGGATGTCCTGGAATTGTGTCAAATGTTAGATTTTTTCCCCTCATGAGGCACCATCCGCTATTATTTGCATTTCCTTCCATTTCTTCCTCCATATACTTTACAAGCTTCTTCTTTATTTGTCTCAACTACTTTATTTTCTAGTGTGTTTTAATTCCCTCTGCATAAAAGCGTTTATTCTGAATTCTTTATTAACAGCCGCAAATGAAATTGACCTCCAGGTGCTAAGTATACTGTACTCTGATTCAAATATTATTCTACAATCAAATCAAATCTTGAAAGCAGAGTACAATTAGTAGCCTTGACTATATTAATCGTTCAGCACAAGTGCAAATGTCTCCTTTAATGTGTTGAGAGAATTTAACCCTTTGTCCACAGGTTGAAGGGATGAAAAAAAGCAAAATATTCCAGAGAAAAGGCAGGCTGTTCTCAGAATTTTAAAGAACGATGTCTAAAGCGAACAATGGACTCAACAGAGTGACTCCTAATCTAGGGTTCACAATAACCTCTTGTCAGCAGTGTTTAGAACTTCCTATGGCTAAATTATACTGGATATGATGGATCAACCCACAAATAGAGATGTTTGTGCAGGTGGGCAGTTGTGATTCAAAATAAAACTTGTGTTTCTCCTACGTAAAATGATATTTCATACAGTTAGGTAATTCCCATTTGGATTGCTAGAGTAGATTCTGGACTGACGCCCAGATAATTTTGTAGAAATCATTTATATGAATTTATATGATTCATTTACCAGAATTGAGAGAAACTCTCAAAAAGACTGAGTATAAAAGGGAAAGAAAGAAGTTCCTTAAAATTATACAATATTTAATTAGCGAGGGTGTCAAGAAATTGTTTCTGATCAATCAAAATGAGTGGCCATAAACATAATATGTATAAAACCAAATGAATAAAGGAAAACAATCTGGAAAAAGAATGGAAATCAGTGTTTGATGTGTACAATTTCCAAAAAGCTGAACTAAAAGGATTAAAACAATATGAATAACCAATATGATCAATATGAATAACCAGTAATGAAAACCAATTTCCCCCGGGATCAATAAAGTATGACTATGACTATAAGTTATTTAACAGTCAACTGGACATTAACATGAACTCAGAGAGTCAAGAGCAACTTTTGCCTTTTGCAGAAAGTTTTATTATCTTTGCTTAGACTCTTTAACTCAGATCATTGGCATTTAGGACCCTGAAGAAAGCTTCAACATTGCAGGACAAGGTGAGAGGAAAAAAATCAGTTCGGTTTCCCAGTTCTATTGATTAAAGGAATGTGTGTGTGTGTGTGTGTGTGTATACATGTTGTATAATTTGCAAGGGTTTTATTTAAGGGACCACATGTCAAATCTTTGGTGACCGTGTGGTGAAACCTTGAGTTTTGAGCTATATACACCCTTGACATTGCAGAAGAATTTTCACATGATTATCAGGTTGGTGGATCTCCCATCCACCACGTTCTAGAGATGATTACCAGTTGAGAAACAATAAGCCTCAAGAGCAGATGGAATAATTCCTGATGTTCCTGAGTGTACTGGAGGAACCTCAGCCAGAAACTCATAACTCCAGTTTCCTCCTACACTCCAGAGATGTATGGGTTAGGGTTAGTAAGTTGTGGACGTGCTATGTTGGCACTAGAAGCGTGGTGATACTTGCATGTATTCAGATTGTGTTGGTTGTTGTTACAAATGACTCATTTCATTGTATGTTTTGATGTACGTATGATATATGACAAAATGCTAATATTTAAATGAAGTATGATTGTGCTAACAACAGAAGTGCCTCCCTGCTGTCAACCATGGGACGTCATCAACAGGGTCTTTCTCAACTGCTCTCTCCCTTTGGCACTTGCTCCTTAAATTGCAATCCATCTGGATGGAGCACAGTGGATACTCCCCACACTGTATCCGAGAGAAATGAAGGGAGCAGTAGCAATCCCTCTACGTCAAAAAACCCTTGACTCTGTTAATCCAGAGGAACTATAGAACATCGTTCTCTTATTTGGCTCCCCACTGAACTTCTTCTCTCTCTTACATGGCATACCAGAGGGTGATCTTAACCATCTGACCTACAATAGACCCTACCTCAGCACTCCTGTATTTTTCTCAAGCCTCCTTGCTGCAACTAACATCCAACAGATTTTTTGTCCCCCTTGGTGTAGTGCGAATATATAGGTGGTGGGAACTGTTCAATCCACATCGTTTTCATTGCAAAAACAAATTGTCAGATTTGAGCTACACTGCACAATGATGCTTGTGTATGTACATATTCTGAGTCTGAGCTGCAAACTATCATTGAATTGTTCTCTGAAGCATTCAAGACAACAGGCCTAACAAATGCAAATCCTCTTCCAAACTTTTCCCTCTTAAAACATGGCAAGAAAATCTGCAGAGGCTAGAAGGTCTGCATGAAGCATCTCAGCCCGAAACATCGACTGATTAAATCTTTGACCCAAAGCTTGTTCAAAGTTGTCATTTAGATGCCATCAGGAACTTCAGTTCATTTGTACGAGCACAGTATAACTTGTGGAAGGAGTGCAGCATCTCCTAAACTACCCACCTGAAACACTGCCTAACTCACCTGTCACAGGGTCCATGGGTCTCACCTGGGCCTCATCAACAGCTCAGAACTCAAACTGGAATGCAAGAAAGTCATGCTCTCCTCAGAGGGGTCTCCTGAAAAAGAAAGAGTGCCTCTGTTTGTCTGTATGCTTTTGTCTATGTCTATGACTAGGCTGGGTATAGTGATGATAATCTCCATGGGGGAGAATGCTGATTTGGTGATTTAATTCATACATGATGATTGACTGGAAGACTAGTTGTATTTATTTATGGAATTTTAGGAAGAAGCAGTCAAGTTGCACTTTTGTTTATTTTTCAAATTAAATGGTCTCTTTCAGGATTTTAGAGCAGTTCAGCACAGGGACGGGTCCCTCAGCAAACAACGTTGTGCTGAACCCATTAAATTAGTACTAATGTCATCTGTCTACACGATGTCCATATCCTTCCATTTTCCTCACATTCAAGTACCTACCTAACCATCTCTTAAAAGTCCCTAATGTTTCTGCCTCTACCACCACCCCAGGCAGTGCATTCTAGGCACCCACCACGCTGTGTAAAACAAAAAACTTGCCCCTCATATCTCCTTTGAACCTAACCCCCTTCATCATCAATGCATGTCCCTCTGGAATTAGATATTTCAACCCTGTTTCAACTGTCTGTCTACTTCATCTATGCCTCTCGTAATCTTATAACCCTCTGTCAAATCTCCCTTCACCCTTTGCTACTCCAGAGAAAACAACCCAAGTTTGTCCGATTACAAACAAGAGGAAATGTGCAGGTGCTGGAAATCTGAGCACTAGACAGAAGATGCTGGAGGAACTCAGCAGGCCAGGCAGCATCTGTGTGTGTTGCCCAAGTCGGTCTAACCTCTTGTTATAGCACGTGCCCTCTAATCCAGCCAACAGCATGGTAAACTTCATCTGCACCCTCTCCAAAGCCTCGACATCCTTCCTATAAAGGGGCAACCACAACTGTATGAAATATTCCAGATGCAGCCTAACTAGAGTTTTATAAAGCTGCACATGACTTCCTGACTTTTGAACTCAATGTCACAACTAACAAAGGCAATCATGCCATAAACCTTCTTAACCACCCTATCAACTTGTGCAGCCACTTCCAGGGAGTTGTGGACTTGGACACCAAAATCCCACTTCTCATCAACACTGTTCAGGGCCTTGCCCATATCTGCAAATGATCTATATACAAACTATTGTATTCTTTGCCAGTCTTCTACACTGTGCACAACACCACCAATCGTTGTAGTATAAGACATAGGAGCAGAATTAGGCCATTCAGTCCATCAAGTCCTCAGTGCCATTTCATCATGGCTGATCCCAGATCCCATTCAACCCATACACCAGCCTTCTCACCATATCCCTTGATGCCCTGACCAATCAGGAATCTATCAACTTCCACTCTAAATGTACCCATGGACTTGGATTCCACCGCAATCTGTAATAGGGCATTCCACAGATTCACCACACTATGGTTAAACAAATTCCTTCTTACTTCTGTTCTAAAAGACCACCTCTCAATCTTGAGGCTGTGCCCTTTGTTTGTATACCCCCACGAGAGGAAATATCCTCATCACATCCACCTTATCTAGTCCTTTTAACATTCAGTAGGTTTCACACATTCTTTTAAATTCCAGTGAGTTCAGGCCCAAAGCTGCCAGGTGCTTCTCATATATTAACCCCTTCATTCCCAGAATCATCCTCATGAACCTCCTCTGGACTCTCTCCAATGATAGAACATCCTTTCTGAGATAAGAGGCTTAGAATTATTGACAATACTCCAAGAGTGGCCTGACTAGTGTCTTATAAAGGTTCAGCATTATCTCCTTGTTTTTATATTCTAATCCCCTTGAAATAAATGCCAACAGTAGGAGTCTTGCATGAGGACTCCTAAGTCCGTTTGCATCTCTGCTGTTTGAATTTTCTCCCCATTTAGATAATAGTCTGCACTTTTGTTCCTCTTACCAAAATGCATTATCATATATTTCCAGTCACTGTACTCCATCTGCCACTTTTTTGTCCCTTCTTCCAATTTGTCCAAGTCCTGCTGCAATCGCATTGCTTCCTCTGCACAACCTACTCCTTCACCTCTCTTTGTATCATCCACAAACCTTGCCACAAAGCCATCAATTCCACTATCTAAATCATTGACAAACAATGTGAAAAGTAGCAGCCCCAAAACTGACCCCTGAGGAACACCATCAGTCACTAGCAGCCAACCAGAAAAAGCCCCCTTTATTCCCACTGCAAACTTACTAACCCACCCATCTGTATTTCCATCCAGGTCATTTATATACATCACAAACAGCAGAAGCCCCAGTACAGATCGCTGTGGAGCACCACTAATGACAGACCTCCAACTAGAATGAGTGCCTTTGATTACTGCCCTGTCTTTAATGAGCAAGCAGTTTTGAATCCAAATGGCCAATTCACCATAGATTCTATTATGTCAGACTATAAATCATTATTCATACACCTTCCACCGGCATTTACATCTAGACCCTTCTTCAGTCTCAATTGTCATGAAGGGTCAGATTCAGATGTTTATCCCATCTGTGTTTCCATGTATTGTGAGGACAATGGAGTCAGGCAGGAATGTACAGCTGTCGCTCCACAAGTTGGTGCAAATCCAAGGTGTTGAAATGCTCTTAAGGGGAGCAGTAATGATATATTTTTGCTGACATTGTGTGCAACTCTTTAGTTTATCAGATGTTATTATACAGCAGTTTTCTGCTTCAGTTTCCTTGCACCATGCATTCCTTTGTTCAAGAGAAAAATACTCTAAAAAATTCATTCAGTGAACAGCAGATTTCTAATACAGATGTTAGAGGCAACACTGCCAAATTCACTGCTATAGCCATGGCATTATTGTCATGAGGTTTGCCTGCATTAATGGTTGTTGGAAGCCAACAAAGGTAGTCCAGCTGCTCTTAGATTGATTAAGAGACTTGGAAAGTGCACAAGAATATTGGTTACTGGCAATGGGCCTTACAGAATAGAAAATGCACACAGTCTCTGTAGTACAGGCTCTCGTCTTTTTGTGTAGTGAGGAGGCTTTTGTGTTCTGGTCGATATCTGCTGTCGTCAACAACTGAACAGCATAAATTAACTGTAAAAATTTCAGTGAGTTGCAATGATTTAAAATGGCCCAAGCTACGCCATAGTGAATTGAGCTAGTTTGTCAAACTGGTGATAATTTTAAAAAGTGCCTCCCAATGGCTAAATGAACTGGAGCTTTTAGGTCAGCACTGTCTTATTGTTCAGTTGGTATTACTGTCTGGCTTTCTATCTATTTGAGTAATGTTTTTTCAAACTCCCAGAATAGGTTTAATGCTCTTTCCCTTTCTACTGGCATTGAATGTCATCTGAGATTACTGAGAACATCTGGTATGTCATCTCATTGAGAGGTGAGAGGTTTAGAGAAAGGTAAAATCAGAGCTGCTCATATAAGTTTAGGGACCCAGTGAAAGAAAACTGAGAGGGCTTCAGTTTGTATTTAATAGCAGCTGAAACACTGCTCCCGTAACTGCAGTAAGAACCATGGAAGGTCAATGTAATAGAAGGTAATTAAAAGCATGGACTGTCTTGAAGATGGGGCAAACAAAACCTGATGTCTTTGGCCCCAGGTTACAGATTTAATCAAGGTGGTACAGGAGCAATTTTCTTTTGAAGAACCACATGACAGTAAAGTGGTAGAATGTCAATGCATTACAATTTTAAATCTTGGGCTAGATGGATATCATTTTAATATGGCAGCTCTTGCATATCTCAAAACAAAGTTCACAAAGCTTAAAACTTTGAACCTAAGAGAAAATGAATCCCTACTGCGCAGGGATTTAAGTCTTTCACATCAGAATAGCAACTTCGATCTTTTCCAGTATTCTGTGGTGCTGTTGAGGAGGCTACTGTTTAACATTTCCTTCAGGTAAGTCATTTCAATAAGTTTTCATTCTTTGACTTGTTGACAGATCATCTGTAGACTTTTCACTCGTCTCAGATACATGGGAAAATGATAGTGTAGTTAAGGTTAGACTAGCAGCCAGAGTATAGGACCACTGTTCAAGGTTGTGTGGTGAGGGATTTTAAGTTCAAATAATTAGATCACTAATTTTTGTTTTCAGACCTACCATTTGTAGCCATGAAACATTTTACAATGATTAAGTAAAACTCATTTGGGTCATTTCAGGGGTCGAGTTTCAGGGCAGTAGTTTCAGGACAGGAACTTCAGTGAAATCTCTGGCCTTTTCTGACCTTTATGTATTTTCACTAATGCTGCTGACACTTAACTTCCTGCTTAGTTCAAGGGCAATTAAGGGCAGGCAATAAATGCCGCTGCTATCTAGGTACAAGGGACAAGTACGTACTTTTTTATGTAACTGAGAGTTTAATCTTTGATTTTATGATATATCATATCAATCTGAGTGACTGAAGGTGCACAACATAGAACACCATCTAAAGTCTGGTGGAGGAGGAGAGCAGTGTGGATGAATACTTTGAGAATAGGTTGGTATGCTTCTTGCAGAGAAGAACAAGGCCTTGCAGAAATGACGTAGCCAGCATAATTGTTCACATTTGTGTATGCACAAGGATAAGAGAATTCTCAATACATCCAGTGGTGTGGGACTTGCATCACTTCAGTATGTTGGTTAGTTTAAAGAGCCAGATGGCATGGTCACGCAGATAGAAGCAAAAAAATGGCAGGAAACTGCCTTGTGATATGAGTTCAGAAGAAGTCAGAATGGCTGCTCAAATGCAGTATGGTTACACTGTAAACTATGGTATAAATGATTGAATGTGAGCCTTTGTACATTGAATGTACATAAATGTTTCTTTTGAGCAAGTAACAGTGGAAAATTATTGCTGGGAATGCGCTTGTACGAAACAATGCCCTACTGGAGCATAAGTAAACTATTCTGTTAACTGGTGGATTCTAAAGCATACAGTACGTGAGTCATTTTTTAAATCACCATGATAAAAGGATATTTTATTTCTTAAAGTAGTGCAAAAATTACAGTATCATTTCAAACATAAACCCTGAAAAATGCTGGTGGGCTAAGTATTTGGAACTCTGGAACAGCGTTCAGTCAAGCGAGACTGTCAGTCTTCTTGAAGCTTTTCAACTGTACTCTGTGCTAAAGGTTGTTTGTGGTTCATTCTATGAACAAGTTCAATCAGTTATTAAACACATGGAATTCCTAAACAGAGTAAAAACAATCAGAATTCAGTTAATAATCCGCAGTTTGGAAAAATAACAATATTATTGGCCCAATGCCCTCAGTTTAGCTTGTTCACTACCATCTTCTCCGGGGTATTTAAGGGTGTGCTATAAATACTAGATCCTAAAAACTGATCGAATGTGTACACGGTAATGGAAGCCAATAAGAACACTAGAGAACTGGGCTTGTATGAATCATCATGTGGAAAAATTAGCTAGTCGCTGAAAATTAATGTGGGGGACTGCGATACATCATTAGGCCGTGCACATTCATTGTGTTGTAGGCAACATGGTATCTTTGTGTCATCTGTTGTTAAGAGATGGTTGCTGCATGTTGTTCATTGGCTACACATCAACGGGAGTCCTGGTGCTTCGAGTGAAAAGAACTAAAGAAGGCTAGACTGCCCTTTTTAAAGAGAAGGGGAGCTGTGCACTTGGCAGCAAGACATAGTGGTAACCAAGTTAAAAATTGCAGACAAGCTTTGATAGCTTGTAGAATGTCTGACTTTGGGAGAGAATAAGCACTAGGGAGCAGGAAATATTAGGAGATTATGTGAAAGGACAGATACTGTCTCTATAACCACAGAGGGCCAGGATGCCCTCCAGACAGAATATTCGGAGACAGCAAAAAGTAGCAACAGAAGTTAATCCCAGGAGTTCTGAACTAAAATATGGATGCGGTACCAAGTTGTAATTTAATGATCTCACACAAGCTGTTATGGTTCATTATTAAAAGCCATTTCCCCAAATTGCACCACGAGTCTCCATTGCCAAATTAAGCTAATCTGTGTTCCCAATTTACTGATAATTATTATGAAATTCTGTATTTCAAAACATCATCTTACCCAAATGCAGCATTGTTGCAAGCTTTCCTGCTACTTCTATCGCACAATGGGAAATTAGTCATTTATGATCAATCTTCCCTCTAATTTATAATGACCAATGTGCACAAGAATCTTGTGCTGTGTATTTTTTTGCCCAGTGACAACAATGTGTGCAATGAATACTTTCTTCAATAAAAACAGTATGAATAAGCCAGTTCTGAAATCTGCAGACATATCATAGCAAACTTTTCATTGTCAACACCATCCGCATCAGAAACCGGGAAAGGAAATGTGATTGTGTATGACTGTGAAATAAACTTAACATGCCAATGAGGTAGAGGGTGACAACCTTTTGTGCCCAGTTTAAATTACTCTGTGCGCTAGTAGCAAAGGATGTATGCACGCGCACACACACACACACACACACACACACACACACACACACCTTAGAGGGAACATTGTCTATGATATCCCTAATAGGACATTCACTCTGTTTCCCTCTTGTTAATGGAGGAAATAACACATAACAATAGGCAGCAGCAATGGCCTAGGGGTAAGTGCCTTCAGGTTTTTATCCTCTTAGAGAAAACAGTACTCGCCATTATGGGATAGGACGTTACTGAGGTTGTAGAGGCAAGCAGTGACAGTGTTTGATGGTAACCCCAACACCCGCTCTCTAATTTCTCCCATATCTACAACCTCTTCTACCATTGAAGCTGAAGATGATGTAGGCATCTTTTACAACTTCCCAATTCTTGATCATTTTACTTATTGACATACAGTGTGGAATAGACCCTTCTGGCCCTTTGAGCTGTGCCATTCAGCAACCCCGCAATTTAATCCAAGCCTAATTACAGGGCAATTTACAGTGTTGAATTAACCTACCAACCAGTACATGTTTGAAATGTTGGGGGAAACCAGAGCAGCTGGAGGAACCCACGCAGTCATGGGGAGAATGTACAAACTCCTTATAGGCAGCAGCAGGAATTGAACCCAGGTCACTGGTACTGTAAAGCATTGCGCTAACCACTACGCCATCATGCCACCCACATTTCTTTCTCATTCAATCAAGAAATAGAATTTTCCCAGTTAATGCACAAAGGCAATGGAGGTGAAGAAACACCAGTGGTAAATATAGCCTCAACTGTCTAACTGGATACAGGATAGCTGCGCCTGTCATGAAACACAAGGTACCACTGGCCTGGATCCAGGGTTGAGAGAATTGACAGTGCAAATGCAGCTCAGTGAGTAACAGACATATTACTGCTGAAAGGCTTGATGGGTTCTGATGCTGTACATAATCAGCAAAAAGCAGAAAATTTGTTTATATGGGAATATTGGCCAGGGCACCTGCGATAGCTGGTTTGCTTTCTTTCAGAATAACTGTGTAGGGTTGCCAAAGGGGGCAGATGGTATTTGCATCAATGTCCTGACTCTTAGGTTGCACATTTAGACAATAGACAATAGGTGCAGGAGTAGGCCATTCAGCCCTTTGAGCCAGCACCACCATTCACCGTGATCATGGCTGATCATCCACAATCACTACCCTTTTCCTGCCTTATCCCCATATTCCATTACTCCGCTATCTTTAAGAGCTCTATCTAACTCTTTTTTGAAAGAATCCGGAGAATTGGCCTCCACTGCCTTCTGAGGCAGAGCATTCCATAGAACCACAACCCTCTGTGTGAAAAAGTTTTTCCTCAACTCCGTTCTAAATTGTCTACCCTTTATTCTTAAACTGTGGTCTCTGGCTCTGGACTCCCCCAACATCGGGAACATGTTTCCTGCCTCTAGTGTGTCTAATCCCTTGATAATCTTATGTTTCAATCAGATTCCCTCTCATCCTTCTAAATTCCAGTGTATACAACCCCAGCTCCAATCTTTCAACATATGACAGTCCCACCATCCCGGGAATTAACCTCGTGAACCTACATTGCACTCCCTCAATAGCTAGAATGTCCTTCCTCAAATTTGGAGAACAAAATTGTACACAATATTCCAGGTGTGGTCTCACCAGGGCCCTGTACAACTGCAGAAGGACCTCTTTGCTCCTATACTCAATTCCCCTTGTTATGAAGGCCAGCATGCCATTAGCTTTCTTCACTGCCTGCTGTACCTGCATGCTTACTTTCAGTGACTGATGAACAAGGACACCTAGATCTCGTTGTACTTCTCCTTTTCCTAACTTGACACCATTCAGATAGTAATCTGCCTTCCTGTTCTTACCACCAAAGTGGATAACCTCACATTTATCCACATTAAACTGCATCTGCCCACTCACCCAATCTGTCCGTCACCCTGCATTCTCATAACATCCTCACATTTCACACTGCCACCCAGCTTTGTGTCATCTGCAAATTTGCTAATGTTACTTTTAATCCCTTCATCTAAATCATTAATGTATATTGTAAATAGCTGCAGTCCCAGCACTGAGCCTTGTGGTACCCCACTAGTCACTAGTCATTTCCAACACTGCTACACTCCCTTGTTGCTAACTTGAATACCCATTGATTTTATTTGTGCTGAAGGTTCAAGAATAGAAATTGAAGTTGCAACCCTCTGACTCAGATGAGAGGTCTACTCCCTAAACTACTGCATTCAATGAATAAAAGCAACACCAGGTTCTTTGGAATCCACCCTTCCAATGTGGGATCAATGGTTTCCTCCTTCAGCACGCTTTTGGAACCCATCACAATGAGGCTTTGATCACAGCACAAAGTCATCTGTTCTCCAGCAGGTCAATAGAATTTCTAAAGCCCCATTCTAGGAAAGTGTTTTCCTGTTCACAATGATAATATTCATGTTCTTACCCCTGTCAGGTGCTCTACTGCCTGCCGGTACACTATTGCGGAAGCCATAATGCTGGAGACTAAGGCTAGCCCTTCAAGGCTCAGAACCACTCTCAATCACTTGCCAAGAACACCTTCAATATCCTTCATCAGAGATCAGCCGTTTTCCTCCATCTTACAACGTTCGTTGGAGAAACACTTCAAGACTGCAATTAAAACTTATGAATTCAATGTGCAATTTTAAATTTATTTTACTATGGTTGGGAATAATGAATGATATGGCCAATAACAAAGGCAAGCTGTGCTTAGGTTGGTTGTTGAATAGGAAAATACCTTTGAGGTTGCGGACTAATTATTTCAGCATGCAGAAGTGTGTTCTGTTGTAGTCCTTCTTGCGCTTGCCCCTACTTCTGACCTGATGAATGGTGACAAGAACTATTTCATTAATCAGAGAGAAGATGTGCGACATACAACTACACAGTTTTGTGTGAGTACATTGATAGTGCGCTCCATGTGATTGGGGAATAGGCAGAAGACAGCCAGCAGGAGCTCAGCGTCCCCTCTGCAATGATTAAACCTGTTTTAATATGCTCCTCCAAAATCTGCCAAGCTTGAATCTCAAGAGTAACAATAAAAACAGTATTTCTGGAAGAGATAACCATTGCTATCCACTGGCTATCCAATGAAAATTTCAGCTTTCACAAGGCACACACACTCCCTATGCAGCACGTATTCAGTCATTAATATGCTGTACTACAGGGGCATCTGCAATATGTGCAAGACATCTCACACCATCTACTGGCGAGAGTGAGTAATACAGTTAATACTCTTGAGCAGAGAATTATGCTGGTTACCCTGGCTCTCAATCTGGTCTTTACCTTCTTTGAGATTGCTGTTCACCTGTAAGAGTTGACAAATTTCAAACACAACCGATTTATTGAACTGTCTTGGAGGCTGATGAAACTGGGGTGAGAGTTGTTCACTAAAGACTCTCAGTTGACTATGCTACTTCCTGTGAGGCCCTTCCTTTCTCCACTTCCTGGTTTTAGCAGCCAGTCGTGCGCTGCATGGCCTTTCCTCATTTTAAGCCATGCACATTTCCAATTGAATTGCTGCTGCTTGTGCGTAGGAAGGGGCTTTGGGGTTCTAACGTTTGAACTGTCATTCATTCTTTGGGGCACTGCTCTGCTTTCGTGGATGCTTGCGAAGAAAAAGAACTTCAGCATGTATATTGTATACATTTCTCTGACATTGAATGTACCTATTGAACTGAACCTATAACAAATCAGCCATGCTATTAAGTAAGTTGTTTTGGACACGGTTTTTAAACAAATTCCAGCCAGGCTACTTCCGATTGACCTGTTATCAGTATACTGTATATATACATTATGAAACTGCTTTCAAGACTTGGAGACTTGAGTATTACTGAAAACACAACCCAACATTTCCCACTTATACACAACAACAATCAGTACAGTGAAGGTGTAATGTAGTGGATGGGTGGTAAATTTCAAATTGATTTTTTGCCCATGGAGCAGATGTTCTATGTACACAGGTACACTTCCATTTACTGTGGTGCCTCTATAGTATAAATGAACAAAACCAGCTTTATTTACCTTTTTTTTGTAGCTGATAGCTATAAAAACCAGAACTATTTTCATTCTGCTCCGAGGGGTTAGAATTACGACCTTGGGAATACATTTCATGTCAGAATTACACAAATTTATTGTTGCCTAAAGTAATTTATAATTGGACCAAGTCTGGTTTCAGTTATTCATCCGTGTGGAACAGTATTTGAGCATAATGCCCACAACATACTGTACATAAGACGTACTATTCTGAAAGATGTAAACTTTCTGCCTGGAGATAGAGTATCATTTGAAATGCAGCCTGATTTCCACCCCTTCTTCCTTATATTTTTGACTGAACAGAAACAATAAAAGGAGTAAGTAAATATGAGGGGAATACACTAACTGAAGAAACTTATTTTGTTACTCTGCAGCCACAAAATAGTTAAAATCTGAAAATTTTCATCCTTTCATATGATTCACAAGTGTGCAATCAGTAATTATTTCTCATTTACAATATTCTTCATGATCTAAGGAGTAAAAGATAATGGAAGTGAAATCCAGTCAGTTCCTTTTACACTAAGTGGGTTGTCTTTGCTGATTACTGTTAATTATTGATATGGGTACTTGAGAGATTTTGGTCCCTGTTATTGCTTAGTGCTATTGTTTTAGTGATATTAATCAAAATCATAATCACAAATTTCCTTATTTACTGTTAGTGTATTTCCCAGATAAGTGAGGTGCAATATTTTGCTAAAAACTTTCAATACTATTTTAATCAACACACACAAAATGCTGGAGGAACTCAGCAGGCCAGGCAGCATCTATGGTAAAAAGTACCGTCGACACTTCAGGCCGAGACCCTTCAGTAGTGTGTGTTGCTTGCATTTCTGGCTTCTGCAGATTTTCAATTGTTTGTGAATACTACTTTAATCTTACACATAAACACAGTTGAATAAGATTTAGCCTCACCCAAAGTCCCACTCACAGATAACCTAATCAACAATGGCCTATTATTAGACCTCAAACATATTACAATTAAATTCCTGCACAGCCCCTCTCCTAATATACCCACCTTCAGTTCATGTGTGAAAGCTAGAAATGGAAATAGGGTACAACCTATCTCAATTTTAACTTTTCCACTATTAATGCCAGAGCCTTTAGTTCTATTCAGGAATCTTTCCTAAAACAATTTTTCATCCTTTAAAATGCTTGACTTTTGTTCCACTATGATGTATGCAAAATACTTTACAGAGTAGATATATGCATGTTGTGTTTGACAAAAATTAGGATCAGAAACTTACATACAATTTCTCTATTAACGAGTATTAAGAGTAATTATAAAACCTTGGATAATTGGGGTACTGAAAATTTTTGATTTTTGCAGTTCAGCATCACAAATCATTAAGTACTCTAGTCACCTTCTTAGAAGCAAACTATAATGCTCATTAATTTGTATAGAATATGGCAATATATAGCATGTAGAAATCTTCATTACATCAATGTAGTGAGGAATTTCCAGAATATTTCCAAGATAGGGAGCTGTATAAGTGACCTTGATGTTATTTTATCTCTGTGACCACACCATACTCCGTGCCCGCTAATATGATGAACTGATAAGCGAGGCTTTGGGTTGTTCTGGGACTCACTTTTGGTTCGAATGCTGTTGTTCAATTGTTTGCATGACTTATTTTTTTTTCTTTCTCGAGCACATTTTATTTTTATCCTTTAAATTGAGTTCTTTCCGGTTTCTTGCTTGGTGGCTACCTGTGAGCAAGTAAATCTTAAGGTTGTATAATTTATATATTCTTTTATAATCAGTGTACTTGGATCTTGAATATTTGCATGCTGTTACTTCACTTTCTCCTCCGACAACTAATTGATATTACCCAAGATTATCACCTACTGCAATGTTCATTCTCTGGAATTCCTTCCTTCATTCTTTTAACCTATAGATTCAGTGAGCACTACAGCACAAAAACAGGCCTTTTGACCCATCTAGCTCATGCTGGCCTGGTGTTCTGCCTAGTTCCATCGACCTGCAACCAGCCCATAGCCCTCCATACCTCTTATCTATCTATGCATCCAGACCTCTCAAGTGCTACAAATGAACCCGCATCTACCACTTCTGCTGGCAGCTCGTTCCACATTCGCACCATGCTCTGAGCGAAAAAATTCCCAGATTTCCCTTAAATATTTCACTTTTCGCCCTAAACTATGATCTCTACTTCTACCCTCATCCAACCTGAGGGAGAAAAGCCTGCATACATTCACAATCATAATTTTGTATAGCTCAGTAAGATTTCCCCTCATTCTCCCATGCTCCAGTGAATTATTCAACCTTTCCCTGTAACTCAGGTCCCGGCAACATCCTTGTGATTTTTTTCAGCACTCATGTCTGCATTAAAGTCTAACTTGTCATTTTTCAGCCTATTTTTCCAGCTGGTCCAGATCACTTTACAAGCTTTGATAGCATTCCTCGCTGTTCACTACGCCCCAAATCTTGCTGATCCAGTTTACCACATCATCATCTGAATCATTAATATAGATCATAAACAACAACATACCCAGCACTGATCCGAACAGCACATCACTAATCACCGGCCTCCGGTCAGAGAGACAACCACTTACTACCACACTCTGGCTTCTTCTGCCAAGACAATGTTGGGTCCATTTGACTTCTTCATCCTGAATGCCAAAAGGCATGACCTCTGGACCAGCTTCCCATGCTGGTCTTTGTTAAAGGCCTTGCTAAAGTCCATATAGAAACATCCACCAGCTTTCCATCTTCAACCTCACTGTTTGTTTAGTCATGACCAGCAACTGTAGTGTTTTGTATCCCACAGTTTGAAAGCTTTTCCACTATCTCTGTCCTCATTCAGCTCCTTCAAGCAGTGACTAACATGACTTCGCCATCCTCTCTCAGCAGGTACATCCACTTTCCATATCATTTGATCTCTCAGTTCAATGTGACTTGAAACATATTCAGCTTTTAACTTTTCCTAGTGCTGATAAGTGATTGAGCTGAAAGTTGAACTATACCTTTCTGCCACACCTGCTGTGTACATTTTTTTTAAATTTTTATCGTTCTACAGCTGCCAAAGAGAGAATCTACCAGATTACAGAACACCATTTGAGATCAGACTTATACTGTACACCACTTCAGTTTGTGACCTCATGAACTGGGATATAGTACTAATGATTTTCCATCCCTTTCCACCTTGTCTCCTACAGGGATCTAACTTTATTGAGGTGCAGACCCACTAGTTTCAACTACTTTTATTTCATTCCAGTTTCCACGTGTAACCACAAAACAAAGTTACCGGCAGACATTTAAAACTGGGAATGGTCTTGTGTAACAGGCAGCTAGATTTTCCTTCATGACCTAGGAATCACTCAGCCCTTCAAATCAATAGATTTTCAGCTATCATCACTCTCAATCCCCCATTTTCTCTTCCTATTATCTCTCATGTGCCTTTCAATTCCAGACTCCTCTGGCAACCATCTGCATTAGGAATGCCTTAGTGTAGCCAGTTAACTGTGCATCTATGTGATGTGGGCAGTAACAGAAGCACACGGGGAATTTCATGCAGTTAAAGAGAGAACATACAGACATTCAAGTCCATGTCACTGGAGCTGTGTGGACGCAGGTGTGAGGCAGAAGCTTTAATCTGCAATACACAGTACCATCCTGGTTGTAGTTTGTATCATTTGTGGAGCTTCATCCATTCCCTCCAATCCCTACTGAAGAAATGCAGGTCAGTTAACAGGACTGGATCTGTCAACAGCTGGAAAAACCTGCCTGTGCTCACTGCCTGCAACCTCATGAGGAGTCAGCAGTTTAAAAGGTGAACGGCTTCCAAGTTCCTGGGTGTCAACATCTCAGCCGATTTACCCTGGGCGCAACACATTGGCATAAACATAAAAAAGGCACACCAGCTGCTCATCAGATAGGAGATTGAGGAGATTTGGTATTTCACCAGACACCTGTCAATTTCTCTAGGTGTGTGGTATAAAGCATGGGTTGCATCACAGCCTGGTGTTGAGTCTTCAATGCACAGGATCTCAAGAGGCTGCAGAGGGTTATAGACTCAGCCAGATCCATCACGGACACAACCCTCCAACACCATGGAGGACATCTGCAAGAGCCGGTGACTCAAGAAGGTGGTATCCATCATCGAGGAAGAACAAGAGCCTCAGATCTATACTCAATGATTTAGGGACAACTACTTTTCCTCCACCATTGCATTTCTGAACAATGCATGAACACTCCAGCATTACTCAATGTTTTGCATGACTTATTTTTGAAATTTTTAGGTTTTTCTGTCTTCCCTGTACTGCTGCCACAAAACAAATTTCACAACACGTGTCAGTGATGACAAATCTGATTCTGAAAGTTGCAAGTGAGGTTCATCACCTGTGAAATGACCATAGCTCTACACTTGGAACCCTTAAACAATCCTGTGTAGGGTTGTGCCGAACTTTTAACTTCCTCTGATTAATCTAACCCTTTCATCCCACATAGCCCTCCATTTTTCTATCACTATGTGCCTATCTAAGAATCTTTTACCTATCCCTAATGTATCTATCGCTACTACCACCACCCCTGGCAACATGATCCACCACCTACCACTCTCTGAGTAGAAATCCCATCTTTGACATCCCCCTATGCTTTCTTGCAATCACTTTAAAATTATGCTCCCTCATATTAGCCATTTCCACCCTGGGAAAAAGACTATGGCAGTCCATTCAATCTATGCCTCTTATCACCTTGTACACATCTATCACTTCTCATCCTCTCTCACTCCAGAGAAAAGTCCTAGCTCACTCAACCTATTCTCATAAGACATGTTCTCTATCCAAGCAGCATCCTGGTAAATCTCCTCTGCATCCTCTCTAAAACTTCCACATCCTTCCTATAATTAGTTGACCAGAACTAAACACGAACTCCAAATGTGGCCTCCCCAGAACTTTATAGAACCGCAAAATTACCTCATGGTTTTTGAACTCAGTACTGCTTCATTTTGAACCCAAATTACCATGTATCAGGGTTTATCTGGACTTTCACCTGTAATGGTAGGAGGGGCCATTATAAATATGGTACACATTTTCTCATGACTTGTAAGGCATAAACTCTGCAAACAGCCATCTGTAAGATAAAAGTAATCTTACAGTGGCATATGACAAAATTTCACCTTTCTTCCCCATCCAACAAAACACAAGGTATATTCAAAGGGCTCCTTAGCACTGAATCTTATGGTTAGGAATTGACAGAAACGTTCACCAGATTGGCACATTTAATTAGTCAAAAAATGAAACCATTATTTAATTCACAACCTAGAAGGACATGACAAAAGTCTGCTGTATTATAAACAAGTCATGCAATGCTGACTTTTAACGGCGATGAGGTGTGTTCTTTTGCTGTCGTTTTATCCTTTTATGGGGATTTTGTTCCTTATTTGATTTCCAGCACATCTTCTTATCATGAAACACATCCTCTTCGGCGATCGGTTCAATTATTGCACCCAACTTTGTCACAATTTTTGGTGAATTTAATCTGCGTGTTGCCTTCTCGGTATTCCATGTATTCCCAAGCGGAGCACAGATACTCTTCTCAAATTGATGCCGATTGGCAAATGGGAAAGGTAGTTCATTCACCTTCAGCAAAACAAAAAATTCAACACAAGTAAACAATTTAAATAAATTGAAGGTATCAAGGAAATACACCACACATTTTATTTAGATGTTCGTATTTAGAGGCGCTGATTTAGCCCCTCTATTATTCACCATACTGTTTAGAACAGTTTTAAGTTCAACCTGCAATAAATGTAGAATCTGCAAACTTAGCCAATGTGATGGAAGCGTTGCCACTTGTAATCATGTCCAGAGCCCAAGAAAAATTAAAGATACAGTATACCTTCTTCTCAGCTAATGTCAATATTGCCTAAATATCTCTATATCTCACTAACACTCACTAGCTAAACTAAGATATAAAAACTGCTCAACTGGGAGAGATGCCCATAGAAGGGAGATGTTGCAACCACATTTATTCTGGGATTGTTTACTGTTATTTTAGAGTAGTAAGTCATCATCTAAAGGGTAGTTAGAAAAGAGAGATATACATCCGAGATAAATATTATGTCAAGGTTACCAACAGCACTATTGCTTAATCAGAATGATTCTACAATATTCCCCACAAACCTGGAGATTATGCATAATAAACTATTGCTGACTTTGAGAACATCACAGTAAACAAAGCTTACATTATTGCATTTTACAGTAAATTTTAATATTTTTCTGTAAAACTGTTAAAGTATGACTGGAAGAATATATAAGTCAGGGTAACTGGATTCTTAAATAAAATCTACAGTACATCTTTTTGTGTCAGAACTGTGGCATTTAAATAACACATGCAGAGAATCATAATGCTGCTTCATTAAAGGCTATCCACTTAATCCCATAACTCTCCTCCCCCCCCCATACCCTTGTACTCTCTTCAATTATTTTTTAATCTACCCTTTTAAAAACATACAGATTTTGATTCTTCTATTATCTTTTGTAAATTAAGTACCTGTTCATAGAAAAATAATTATGCAGAACATTCTAATTACCTTAAACATGTAGCTTCCTGTTGCTAATGTATCAACCACTGATGTTTCCTACTTCGTCAAAAATTCTCAACTTTATACACCTTTTCTATTTTATCTATTTTTGCACTACTTACACACACACACACCGTAATTCAGTTTGTTTTTCCTCTATTATTATGTATTTCATTGTTCTGTTGCCATAAAGTTAACAATTGTCACGATATATGCCAGTGATAATTAACCTGATTCTGATTTTTTTTCAATGTCCTATTACACTGATCATATGGAAACTGTCTCACCTGATGTGCTGCAACTTCAATATCCCGTTTCTCACTGATTATTACATTAGGCAAATTCTGATCTTTCCTTGGCAGAGCTGGGGGAGCTCTGATACGGAACCTGGCAGGAATCAGAAACAAAGTATAATTAAGGGCGACAAGGTAGCATATGACGTAGGTAATATAAACAAACTCTAAAATAAATTTGACACTGCAACATTCTCTTTCAATTTTTAGGTTTGTGTACGTGACCAACTATCACAAAGGGATTGAACAATGTAGATAATTCACTTGCCTGAACACAAACCAACCTCTGAAGTAAGATGATAAAAATCGCTAAACAATCTATGATTCTATATATAAATAGTGTTAGCACTCAATAAGATTATGTAGCAATGACAACTCACAGACAGGTTGTTTCACACAATCACATCAAGTACTCTCTAAATAAATCAGCTGTCTTAATTCCATATCCTTATTCTGTTCTAATTTTCCTTTTTACGTTTTATAGTCTACTTAGTCTTATCGGTTGATATGCTATTTGTTTCAACCATTCCTATCTGTCAGTTCAGCAGGTAAGTGTTAAATATAACTGATTAGATTTCTTCATTTTGAAGATGATCATTGCCTAGCATTATGTGATGTAAATGCTTATGTCCAAATGTTACTCAGAACTTGCTGTAGGCAGTTATGAATTGGTTCATTTATTGAGTAGCAAATGGAATTCAAAATTGTGCAATTATCAGAGAACAGCACCACCTCTAACCCTTTGATGGAAGGAAAGTCAATAATAAAGGAACATGGGACTAAGCCAATGCCCTGAGGAACTTCTACACTGATATAATGGGGTTAGGGTAATCAACCATCAACATCAAAAACTATTTTCTTTTGGGCACAGTCACATATTCAGTCATTGGATGCTTCCTCCATAGATCCCACCAACAGAGCTCAACTAAATCTTTCCTCCTCTGACCACCCTCATCTCAGGAACCAATCCATTAAATCTTTGACGTTTAACTCCCAAGTCAAATACAACCCTTTGTTAAATATGGAGACTGAAGCTACATGTAGTATTCCAGTTATGGTTTCACTAAAGCACAATACAGTTGTAACAAGACTTTCTTATCTTGCAATCAGTATTCATTCAGCTTTCTTAACTACTTACTGTGGTGGTCGCCAACCTTTTTAAGCCCAAGATCCCCTACCTCGGCCTTAGTGAAAGGCAAGATCGACCTACTAAATCGGTTAGTCACACGCATGCGCACTGGGCAGAAAAGACCGGAAATAAAACCCCGCAACCAGGAAACAACCTCTCTTTACAAACAGCTTTTCGTAGCAGGAGTACTGCTATATTACCATTAGCATAATTAGTATTACTTATTTTTATAATGCTCACATTACAACACCTTTAATTCTATGTTTCATTATTTAATTTTATTTCAACATGAAAAATAAATGAATAAAAATTGACTGTTGCACTCAGTGTGATGACTGGGGCTGAATACTTTCTGCTAGTTCCCTGAAATTTGGCTCATAATTACAGACAGCCAGTTTGAGACAGTCTGTGAGGTGTCTGTCAGTAAGACAGCTCTTGTACTTCGATTTCATAATTTTCACCTGTTGCAGCACAGCGCCCTCGCAAACCTCCTGACAGACTGAATATTTGAATGGACAGTTTCCTTTGTTAGACTGAATGTTGAATCTGCCACGTTTTTCAGATGTTTTGTATTGGTAAACTGTTACTGAGACTAGTATAAGTTTCAGAGGTACGCAAGATAATGACAGCACTGTTTTTTGTTTCCCAGTTATTTACATTTGGGGAATGTTGGAAATTAATGGGGGAAGAAGTGTTGTAATGTGAACATTATAAAAAAAAGTTAATACAAATTAGGATAATGGTAATATAGCAATACCTCCGCTACGGAAAGCTGTTTGTAAAGAGTGGCTGCCTCTGGGTTGCGGGGTTTTACTTCCTGTCTTTTCTACCACGGTGCGTGACAGGGGAGCTACACACATGCGCACTGGGCAGAAAGAACGGAACTAAAACCCTGCAACCCAGAAACAATCTCCCTTTACAAACAGCTTTCAGTACCAGCAGTATTGCTAGATTACCATTATCCTAATTAGTATTACTTATTTTTATAATGCTCACTTTACAACAATATTTGTGTATTTATTTTTCTTTTTTTTTTGATCTACTGGGAAAGTCTCAAAGATCGACTGGTTGATCGCAATCAACTGGTCGGCGACCACTAACTTACTGTGTTATAACTTGCGCTTCTTATCTGAGAACATCCATATCTCTTTGAACACCAAAAGTTAGTGTCATTCCACTGGAAAAATGTTCACCTCTTCTGTTCTTCTTATCAATGTGATCAGCCCTACATTTCCCTAGATTGTACTCTACCATCTTTTTGCCTCTTACTTAACCTAAGCTATTTTGTAGGCCCCTCTCAACTTACTTTCTCACTTGTTTGTATCAACAGCGAAACTATATACATAGCGTTGATCAGAAGTAACTGAGAGTCCAGCAATGATCTGAGGCAATTTACTAGTTACAACAATCTGCTGCAAATGATCACATTTCTCTGATTCCCTATTTTATGTTAACATTATTTATATGCTAATATATTACCCTCAACTCATGAGCACTTAAGTATTTCTTTAGCAAATACCTATTGAATTAAACTATATACAATTACTCACCATTAAAGATGTAACTAGCTGAGTAGGTAAAAAACTATTAACTAATTTCCCTTTTTTCCTTTCATAAAGGGACACTGACTTTATCTAATGTTAGGCTTTCCAAAGTGCTCTATTACTATTTCCTTAGGAACAGATTCTAGCATTCTCTCGATGATGAAATGGCCTGTAGTTTCTCTTTACCTCTTTTCTTGAATAGTGTTGTTAAATTTTTTGCTTATCAATTAACTGAACCTTTCTAGGACACAGAAGTTTTAGGAAGGTGACAATGAATTGATCTACTACCTCTGCATCTACTATCAAAAACCCTAGGTTATAGGCTGTCATGGTGAGTGAACTTGTCATTCGTTCATCCAATCAGATTGCCTTGTACTTTTCCTTCTAGTTATATTAACTATTTTAAATTACTAACTTTCTTTTGCCCTTTGGTTATCTACTGTTCTTGATACATTTTTAGCGTTCTACTTTAAGAATATATGGATTGTGTTTATCACCTGTAATATTTTGTTATTCTGAAGAATTAATTCCCCTACCCCAGTTATCTCCTCCTTTCTATGACCTGTATTTGAATTTCTTGTAAGCTTTCTCTAACCTTTTACTTCTGCCTATACCCCACTATCCCCACTGACCTGCTGTGGTGGTCCAGTCTAGCTATTAAACTTAATTTTGCAGGCCAACCCATTTAATTTGTACTATTAATTAGTCTGTCCAATTATGAATAGCCAAGGATTTCAGGTAAAGAGAAATTAACTTTGATCTCACTATTCCTCATGTTATCTCCTGCTCCAAGTGGGGATAACACCAAACATCCCCACTTCAGAGAGAGAGGAAAAAAAATTAGAGATCTTTAACAGAATTTAACAGACATAGACCTGTGCAAAACCAATGCATATCAACCTTCCAAGAGGCCTACCTTCTTCTCTTTTTTGCACTGGGGCGCAAACCCTGACCTCCCCATTCACCCCAGCCTGGCAATGTCAAGTCAATGTGTTTTGGTTTGGTAGCGTTAATCTCTCTCTGCTTGTCTTTAATGAAATCTCCAATGACATCATCTGATGCAAAGGCCTCCTTAATGATCATACGCTGATCTTCTTGATCTTCATTCTATAATGGAAGAATAAATTGAATATGATTTCAAGATCAGAGACACTAGATGGTGTAATTAAGATTTAGTGCATATAAACAATTTTCTATGCGTTCAGTCTCACGAAATATGAACCTAAACTGAGATGTATTCTCCAAATGGGAAAGAAAGTTATGCAACAATGTAATTCTCCATACACAGTATATTGCTAATTTTATATCAGCGTTACTCAGTGAGATTCTAATCAGGGACAGAAGCTCAACTAACAGCTTGTTCAAGGCTGCTCAGAGAAATAATACAATATTAGATGATAATAGTGCTTGCATAGCAAATCACCAATTTCAGCTCTGCGTCAACAGCAGCTATCACATAGAGGCCTCACACACAGGAAAAGATAATTCTTAAGGATCAGTGGTATTATTACATAAGTTAGTAGAAAAAGGCCATCCAGGGATAGTAATAGACTCTAACAGCCCTGATTTATAATTGCAACTTCAGTTAGCTTTTCTGCAGTAAAGTCTAAAACATTCCATGAATCCTGATTGAAGGCCTAAAGGCTGAGAAGCTTATTGGAATGGTGTACGTGTGTGCACTTGTTCATCCTGCATGTAGGGGGAGGGGAAGATACTGAGAGGGAAAGGCTGGCAGGTGACAGGTGGCCACAGCCCAGAACACAAGTTAATGTTCGTCTTGGCAATAAAAAACTGCTTCCAATTTTATGGAATTATTGCAGCACATGAGGCTATTTGGCCTTCTCACATAAGTCCTATTCCCTATTATTCTACATTCCTCATGTTCCTCATGTCAAAATGCATCACTTTATAATGTTAAATTGCATTTTCAATGTGTCTGTGTGAGAGTGAAACCATTGAAAAGAGCAAGTCTCATTGCACACGAGTTTCACTTTGTAGTAAGAGTCAGATCTGTGCCAAGAGCAAGAACCATTAAAAGGAGAAAAACACATTACGAGTTTCTCACTTGGGCCAATAATGAAGATATGAAGTTTAGATGGAGCAGAAATTGCAGGGGCAGTCATTAACAGTGTGGACAGTGGGTAATTGGGGCTCAATGGGCTTTGGCTAGAAGGGGTGGAGGCCAAGGTCCCTGAGGTCTTTTTTGATCGATCATTGTGTAAACGAGCTAATGGGGGAGTCTGAAACCTGAAGCTTTGACAATGGGATGCAGAATCAGATCATATGTTGTAGCTACATGATATAGGAGCTGGTGGACTCCACTGTAGTTACTTGTAATCCAGGTTAATTAAATCCAAAGATGTAAGGTTAGAAAGCTCCACCTGTGGAGGGATAAAAACGGGGTTTACCAAACTTTTTTAAAAAAAAAGAGAACTTGCGGGGGGGAAGCTTTGTAAGAACTAGGCAGGTGCGGAAAGCAAGAGAAACACAGTAAATTAATGGAAACTAAAGATATAAACAATTAAAAGTGGAATTAGTAGTGAGTATCTCTACCCCACTTACTTGAAAACCTCAGAGTGAAACCCCTGGAGGAGAGACAATAGTGATAAAAGATCTGTTGAAGCTACAGCTATAACGAGATAATATTGGCAGAGACGAGTGTCCAAGATCTCTACTGTGTAACCGGGAATGAGCTCTATTAAATCATACCAGGGGATCTGGTGAGTTAAAACCTTTACTGTTCCGAGTGTATAACTTGTGTATGAAATACATTCAGTAGTGCTGTAACTGAGAAATATTTGAAATAGAAAATAGAATGCGTGTAATAACTTACAGACTGTAATCCTGTAGTATACAGGTAAGGCTTTTTTGTATAAGTTTGTGAATCGACTTTCTGTGGATGATCAACTATTTCATCCAAAGAACCAGGAAACGAGATGGCGAGCTACCCAAGATTAAAGAATCAGGTGTGGGAATGAAATGTTTAATAGCATAGAGAATTTAATACGATTGGATGATTAAGTTTATTTTCATTTGAAGGATCTGAATTTGATTTTCTGCAAGAACTGATTATTTTTGCAAAGACTGATAAGTTACTGAACGAAATTTACCTTGTTTAAAAGTTATGGTGTTGGAGAATTGTCGTGAAATATGCTGTATATATACACACACACATAATTTTTGAATTGAATTTGTAGATATACTGACTGGAACTGAAGTTAACCATAATACTTAAAAGTAGGAATTAAGTTAGTTTTCTAACTAATAGGGATAAATAAAAAGGAGAAGTTAATCTGTAAATCTTTAGATAGGGAATAACACTAAATTTAATTGGCTAGAGAAATAAAGGTTATTCTAATGAATCTCACATTCTAACAAACAAGGAATTAGGTTTCTGTTTGATATGTGAGATTTTGAGCCTAAACAGAATGTTGGAATTTTGAATTGTTCTTACTTAATTATATATTTTGTATATATTGTTATTTTTAATAAACAAAACTTACCTCCAGAAGTGTTTTGTATTCACTGCCTCCTTCCGATACCTATAGCTTCTGATGGCCAATAGCACCTAGTGTAGTACTATGGACCCTGCTGCGTTCACCAGCAATTTTTACGTGTGCTACTATGGAATTTGATTTTTTTCATAAAGAGTGCAGCGACCAGTCACACGAAATAAGACCAGCGCTACACAGCTGTTACGTACTGATCACCACATCTGTGTCAAGTGTTGGTTGCTTGAGGAACTCAAAGATGATTACTGGAATCTAAGCTTCAAACATTGTGATACACAAGGGAGAGGGAAAATTACACAGACACTGTTTCAGGAGGCAGTCAAACCCCATAGATTAATAACTTCAAATTGGTCTGTGGGCAGGGTCAAGAGGGTGTGACTGCAAGTGGGGCAAGTAGGGACATCCAAGGAGTAGTGCTGGTGGAGCCTTAGCCCTTGAACTTGTCCAACAGGTCTGGGGTTGTTGCTTGTGAGGATGAGAGCGGAGTCTGTAGGTAGGATGAGCAAATGAACCATGGCAGCATGGTCCAGGGAGTCATTCAAGATGGCAGAGAGAAATGTAGTTGTAATTGGGGATAGTATAGTCAGGGGAATAGACACAATTCTCTGTTGCAAGGATCGACAGTGTTGTCTGCCCAGTAGTTGGTTCGGGACATGTATCTGACCTGCAGAGAAATTTGGAGTAGGAGAGAAAGATCCAGTTGATGTGTCCATATGGGCACCAACTAGGTAGGAAGAAAGAAAAAAAGGCTCTGCTCAGGGAATTTGAGTAGTTAGGGACTAAATTAAATGCAGAACCAAAAATATAATAATCCCTAGACTGTTACCTGAATCAGGTGGAAATAGGCACAGAGGTAATATAATCAGAGAGCTAAGAGTGTGCCTCAAAGATAGGTGTGGGAGAAGCAGGTTTGAATTCATGGGACATTGGGCTGGTATTAGCCCATAAGCAGCATGTGATAAGTTTATTATGTACCCATTTCAATCGTGCATATTTTAAAGTGATGAATTAGGAGCTTCTTACAAGAGTTTCTTTTAGCTTGTCAGTAAAACATAATAAATATCAAAGTGCACACAGGTATCCTATTTTTACATAGAAATTCTTCTTTTCAAATTATTCTACAGCAGAAAATGGTTGGTTAATTGCTGCTCTTCGGAATTCACTATTATGTTCAACTTTGATGCATAGAAATTACTTTCAAAACAGGAAATTTCTACTGAACACGCTGCAATGCTAGATTTAAACTTCAACTTGGGGACCACGCGATATTCAATATTTCAGTTGAATATGTAAATCAAGTGCACACCATATTCTTATCGGCATTTTACCAGTCTAATGGAGTGAAATAACAGGATGATAACTAGAATCTAACAGAAGTTATGAAATAATTTTCAAAAACAACTATTACAATTCAGGTAAATTTGTTCTAGTACTGGTAATAGGTTTCTGTAAACTCTGGAAAACCATGGCCAGATAGACCTGTAATTGCATTTGGAAAATAATACACTCCACAATATTTAATCAGATATATATTTTCTAAAAACCAAAGGGAATCCAAATCATATAGAAACCATTAATTGTGTTTCAGGATCAGTCTTATTAACAAAACCTTAAAATTGACAAGAAAGTTCAGGTAGGAAGTTGCAAAGTTGTTAGTGTTTAGTTTTGTTATGAAGATCTTTAATCATTGGCTGATTCCTGTCATGCCTGTTAAGATTATTTGGCAAAGAAAAATTAGCAACAGATCAATATGCTTTTAAAGAATCATAAACAACTAACACAGGCACTACTTCCCATCATCAATTAGTCAATGTAATTATCCTCTATAAAAAACATTATTAATTCATTTACCTCCTCCTCTATTGCAGATGGAAGTAAAGGCACGTCAATGGTTTTGGATGTGAGCATCAAAACACTATTTGGATTGATGATATTGTCTTTTTTCACTTCAGTTTTAGTATCTGATTTATTTTCTGACTCTTCAGCACTGTTACTGATGTGAGAAGTACTCAAAGCTGTTGTCACTGTAAGTTCATGTTGTTCATCCTGACCCAAAGCATCAAACTCTTCAACTGTCTTTTTGCGCTCTAACTGTTCATTTAGTAATGGTTCGTCTTTCTCCTCTGGTATCTGTACATCCTCCATCTTCTTCTCGGTTCTCTTTTTCTTACCTTTGGTTTGATTTCTCTTAGCTCTGCTTGACAAAGGCTGCGATTTGTTCTTAACCAATGTCTGAAAAAGCTTATTAAATTCACCTTCATCATTTTCGAGTTGCTTCTCTTTCTCATTTTGGCCATTGGACACAGAGCTTTTCTTTTCTTTTTTATTGTTAATGTTATTTGCACCTTTTGCATCTACTTTAACAGTCTGTGCACCCTCATGCTCTTTACGAATTTTCCGTCTCTCTTCAAATTCCTGCAGCAACTTCTCATCTTCTGATAGATTCTCCCGTTCATCAGATTCTTCACTGTCATCCAACTTCACATCAGCAGCAGTAGTAATCTGTGGTTTATCAGCTTCAAGATTTATTGGATCAGTACTCAATTTCCCCAACATCCAAGGGTTGGCTGTGGTACCCATCTGAACATCATTCACAAAATCTGGAACAGTTTCACCCTTATCCACCTCAGTTTCAACTTCATCCTCACTCTCTGACTGAGGGACCACTTTTGTTGTGAGCATTTTATTCTTTTCCAACTGTTTCTGGATTGCATTTCGTGCCTGAAGAGAAGATAATATTAAACGTCAGCAGATCGAATTATATAAACTACATTTCTTCAAATCATTAAGAAACTAATTAGCCAAGAAATTCAATAAATTTTCAATAATCGATTTATTTACTGCCAACTTAATTCGGAAACTATGATATTTCCATTATAATATCACACACAAAGAAAGCAGTTATACACTCAGTGACCATTTTATTAGACACAGTTGTACACCTGCTTGTTGATGCAAATAGCTAATCAGTCAATCACATGGCAGCAACTCAATGCATGCTGACATGGTCAACAGGTTCCGTTATTATTCAGACTAAATAACAGAACGAAGAAAAAATGTAATCTAAATGACTTTGACCGTGAAATGATGTTTGGTGTCACACGGGGTGGTTTGAGTATTTCAGAAACTGCTAATTTCCTATGATTTTCATACACAACAGTCTCTAGAGTTTACAGATGGTGTAAATAACAAAGAATAAACAACAAAATAACGAGCAGCAGTTTTGTGCGGGAAAATGCTTGGTTAATGAGAGAGGTCAGAGGAGAATGGTCAGACTGGTTCAAGCTGACAGGAAGGCAAAGTAACTCAAATAACCACGCATTACAACAGTGGTATCTCTAAATGAACAACACATTGAACCTTGAAGTGATGAGTTACAACAGCAGAAGACCACGAACATATACTCAGTGGTCACTTTATCAGGTAGAGGAGGTACCTAATAAAGTGGCCACTGAGTGTACTTTGCGTAATTAAAATTTTCATGACATTCATGGGAGACAACCGTTACTTAACCCAACAACTTTCACTCTTTCCATTTTCACTACCAACGTACATGCTGAACGCCTGACATTATTAATTTATGGACAAGTGGATTTCACTGTGTGTCATATACAGTGGATTCTGGTTAATTAGGACACATCCAGACCAGTACATTTTGGCCCAATTAAGCGGCTGCCCCAATTAGAAGTCTCAAGGGAATAGCTAAAAAGATATAAAAACTACAACCTACCATTAACTGAGTAACAAATTATGTATTTAAATGAAATACGGAACAAATTAGAACACTATCTATACTACTACAGTATTATAAAACTGTATTAGTTCCTGATAGTTATCAACAGAAGAATTCACCCAGTGTATGTTGCTGTGTTCTTTTGATTGACTGTAAATGAACAATACAGGCACCAAGTGCAAATGGTAGATGCACCCTGTGTAAATGGATCCCCGATTTCCTCGTTTGCAGACCTCACTTACAGTGGCATGCAAAAGTTTGGGCACCCCGGTCAATATTTCTGTTACTGTGAATAGCTAAGCGAATAAAAGGTGAACTGATTTCCAAAAGGCATGAAGTTAAAGATGACACATTTCTTTAATATTTTAAGCAACAAAACTTCTTTTATTTCCATCGTTTACAGTTTCAAAATAACAAAAAAGGAAAAGGGCCCGAAGCAAAAGTTTGGGCACCCTGCATGGCAGTACTTAATAACACCCCTTTTGGCAAGTGTCACAGCTTGTAAACGCTTTTTGTAGCCAGCTAAGAGTCTTTCAATTCTTGTTTGGGGGATTTTCTCCGATTCTTCCTTGCAAAAGGCTTCTAGTTCTGTGAGATTCTTGGGCCGTCTTGCATGCACTGCTCTTTTGATGTCTATCCACAGATTCTCAATGATGTTTAGGTTAGGGGACTGTGAGAGCCATGGCAAAACCTTTAGCTTGTGCCTCTTGAGGTAGTCCATTGTGGATTTTCAGGTATGCTTAGGTTCATTATCCTGTTGTAGAAGCCATCCTCTTTTCATCTTCAACTTTTTTTACAGACAGTATGATGTTTGCTTCCAGAATTTGCTGGTATGTAATTGAATTCATTCTTCCCTCTACCAGTAAAGGTTCCCTGTGCCACTGGCTGCAACACAAGCCCAAAGCATGATCGATCCACCTCCGTGCTTAACAATTGGAGAGGGGGTCTTTTCATGAAATTCTGCACCCTTTTTTCTCCAAACATACCTTTGCTCATTGTGGCCAAAAAGTTCTATTTTAACTTCATCAGTTCAGAGGACTTGTTTCCAAAATGCATCAGGCTTGTTTAGATGTTTTTTGAACCTTTTGAATAGAACTTTTTCGGAGGGCTGCAATGCCTAAGACTTTTGCACAGTACTGTAGTAATTTTGATGAATTTCACTGTACTGCTGCTACAAAAAAAATCATGGCTGATATAGGTCTCTATTGCAGACCTGGAGGAGGCAGGGAGAGGGGAATCATGGTTGTGAAAGGGGGAAGGGAGAGGGGAGGGAGTGTGAAAGAAATACACCTCTTAAATTTCAACTTTTAGTTCAATGTACAAACTGAAGCAAATGTGCAAACTGAATTGGAATGTTACAAAACCAGATTTCAGCTTAAACAATAGCCTGCTATAGAAAATTAAGAAATACTTATTTCAGTTGTAATTTAGAAGAAAATTGTGTTGAGCTTAGAAAAGCTTGAATGCAAAGAAAGCCAGCGGTGACCAATTTGTGGATATTCTGTTTCTTGATCATCTACAAGTAACAGCTGTGAAATTTAGCTATCCATTCAAAAAAAAATCTTACCTCATTATCATATTTTGCCATGATAACTTTAGATTTGGCCCATTTTCCACTGTTTTGGTGCCGGAGCGACATCCTTTCCTAATAATGAGAAAAAAAGTCATCCCTTATATGCAACCAACAACTCAGTTGTGCAACAAACTTGACCGGAAAAGTACAATGTTGGTTGTTGCTCATGTGAAATATAAGTGGAAATTTCTATTGACTTCAAGATTCTGAAATTACTATGCAGTCTAGTGCTCATACAGCTTTATAACATTAAAGGAGTTTCATTGTTCCAACTTGCAGCAATAAAATGATACAAATATTCTCCACCCTCAAAGAAAGAACAGGTTTTTAAAATGCTATTAAGACTACTAGCAACTGGTGTCTATATGTAAAAGCACTCTTTCAGCTTTTTGATTACAAGCACAATCAGAGACTGTCACATACATTATTTGTTCTCTTTCATAGGACTATTGGTTTAATAGCTCAGTAAATCCCCATTAAAATGGGCAATTATTACAATGTTCCACTAACAGTATAGAAATAAATTAACTGTCGGAAGTACTGCCAATACCTATAAAGAGCTGAATGCATATTAAACAGGAAACAGTGGTATTTCATAACTGATTTTTCAAGACACTTCTGAAAAGCTAGAACGTTCATTTTACAAACAAAAAAAAAATCAGATTACAGATATTTATATCATCACCATAGACACACTGTGTAGGTCATTCTGAATAGATTTAGAGCAACTGACCTTAATATGCTCTGTTAAACTATCCACTCCATGCACTATCATTTGGTCTTTCAACCTCCTATCTGGATATATATAATCTTCTTTTGTATCTCTCCCCTTTATAGTTTTTTTGCCTCATTACTACTCTCACGTGCAATGGCAATAGCTGTCGGTCCTTTAAAAACAAGCAATGCCTTCATTTTATGTCGGATCATTTAGTTGCTAATCTGGGTTAACAAAACCAGATATTCTACTTATTATTTTTCCTTTATTAGATTCCAAATCGACTGACTAATAGCTTCATATGGAACAAAAACTCATTGCTGTGGTTTAAATTAGATGATGGATAAGTAACTAAGACATATAGCTAAATGTGCTTATATCCAATTACAAAACTACTTTACGTTCAGTAAATCTATTCACATACATTAGTTTTTAAATAGTTTCTATTAGCAAATAATTTCTGTCATCAGGAACACTTGGAACTTCAAACAAGAAAGATAACTGACAGAGAAAGAAAATCCTATTGCCATCAGCTATCATTAAAACCAGACAGCAGGAACAACTCACAGCTGAGTTAAAGTATTGAATATAGATATCCACTGGGATAATTCTAGTTAACCAAGAATATATTTCATTCACAGTTAAAACAATTATAATGAGAATAAATATAGGTTGATCATTTTTGGGAACAGCCTACTCTTTGCTAAAACAAAACAAAATTGGGTTTAAATGGTTTTCTGTCATTGGGAATTTTGGCACTATTTTTCTTACTAAAATATGTTTAATCAATAGCTGCAAGAAACAAAGTACTAGTAAATCAAGTACATTATTGAAAAAAAAAGGATTTGAGTTTATAGAGTCACACAACACAGAAATGAGATCTTCAGTCCAACCAGTTCATACTAACCAGGATTCCCATCTGCACTAGACCCATTCGCTATTGTTGATGCAAGTGCCTCTAACCTTTCCGATCCATGTACCTGTTCAAGTACCTTTTAAATGTCGGTAAGTGCCTGTCAATCACTTCCTCTAGCAGGTCATTCCATACATCTTTAAATATTGTATAATTTTATTTAGATAAAAAAATTGAATAATTCTTTTTAATGTATGTTTTGGAATGTCAGAGAAGCTCCACAACTGGGACATGTATGATGGACAGGTAACTTCCTCATCAGTAAATTCCCATCAATGAAACTGCATGGGATTAACACCAAATATTTCCTGAGAAGTGAACCCAAATTCTGGGCAATGACTCAAGTTACACTGCATAATTTGTGGCTTGTCAAAATCTAAATAGCAGTTGAACAGGCAGTCTGCCAGCATGGACCAATGAAGCAGTCAAGACTCATGGTGGTGATGTATAGCTGGATGTGCATGCTGAGCCCATAACAATGTAAGGGGTGCATTTCAATAAGGAAGAAAACATATGCAAAGTTGGATCATTATAGAATGTTTAAGACTTCATATGGAATAGGGGGAAGAAAAAGTCAAAGGCCGCATTGACATCAAGGAGGGAAATGCTCCAACCACTGAATCCTAGAATGACCACTTATTGCTGCCTAAGTGTCATGGCAATGAAGCCTAGAAATGATTCAATGCAATACTATAATAAGCATTATGGCATGGTGGTTATGTTAGCGGATTAGTTATCCAGAATCTGAAGCAATGATCCGGAGCTTGAACCCTAGTTCAGTAACTAGAGAAATTCAATTCAGGTAATTAAACAATTGTGGAGCAACAGTAACCATAAAATCAGTGGAGGGTTGTTTTGGGAACAATGTGGTTCACTAATTCCCTTCAAGGAAGGAAATCCATTGCCTTCATCTTGGCCTTTAAGCTGACTCAAATACAAAAGAATGTGATTTACCCCTGGGTGTCCTCTTAAATAGCTGAACATGCCAAAACATTAGGGATGGACAATAACTGTTGGTCCTGTCATTGACGCCCACTCTCCATGGAAGTATAAAAAGCAGTAGAAGACAGACAGCTTAGTATTCCGGGGTTCTGTTGCTTAAGACGTGATAATGTGAGAGGGGTTAAAGGAGGATGGATGGTGTTACTAGTCGGTACTGCAGTGCTCAGTCAGGACAGACTGGGGACTGGAGTGAGGCTTTCTGGGTGGAATTGAGGAATAAGAAAGGTATCACATTATCAAGGCTATATTATAGACCACCCAACATCAGTGGGATTTAGAGGAACAAATTTGTATAGAGGTCGCAGACTGTTGCAAGAAACACATGATTTGAATAGTAGGTGATTTTAACTTTCCACATATAGAATGAGACTTCCACACTGTAAACGAACTAGATGGGATAGAGTCTGCCAAATGCGCTCAGGAAGGTTTACTTAATCAAAGTGTAGGAGTCCCAACGAAATCTCCTGTCAGGAGATGAAACAGAGCAGATGGCAGACATTTGCAAAGGGGAACACTTTGCATCTAGTGATCATGATGCCGTTAGTTTCAAGGTGATTATGGAAAGGGATAGGTCTGCTCCTCAGGTTGAGATTCTAAATTGGAGAATGGCTAATTTTGATGGTATCAGAAAGGATGTGGCAAGTGTGGATTGGAACAGCCTGTTTTCTGGCAAAGCTGTACTTGGTAAGTGGGAGGCCTTCAAAAGTGAAATTTTCAAAGCTTGTATCTGCCTGTCACAATAAAAGGTAAAGCTAACAGGTTTATGAACCTTCGTTTCTGAGAGATATAGAGGTCCTGGTTAAGAAAAAAAAAGGAAATGCATAGCAGGTATTGGCAGGTAGGAACAAATGAGGTACTTCAGGAGTATAAGAAATACAAGAGAACACTTAAGAAAGAAATCAGGAGGGCTAAGAAAAGGCATGAGGTTGCTCTAGCAGACAAGGTGAAGGAGAATTCTAAGGGCTTCTACAGACAAGTCAAGAGCAAAAGGATTGTAAGGGTCAAAATTGATTCTCTGGAAAATCAGAATGGTAATCTATACATGGAGTTGAATGAGATGGGGGAGATCTTAAATGGATTTTTTGCATCTGTATTTACTCAAGAGATGGACACAGAGCCTATAGAAGTGAGGCAAAGCAGCAGTGAGGTCATGGACCCAATACAGTTTACAGAGGAGGAGGTGTTTGCTGTCCTGAGGCAATCAGGACAGATAAATCCTCAGGGCCTGACAAGGTGTTCCCTCGGACTACACGAGGCAAGTGCAGATATTGCTGGGCCCCTAGCAGATTTATCTAAGTTATCCTTAGAGACAGGTGAGGTGAGGTACTGTAGGATTGTTGGATAGCTAATGTTGATCCACTGTTTAAAAAAAGCTTCAAGAATAAACAGGAAATTTTAGGCCTTTTAGCCTGACACCATTAGTGGGGAAGTTATTGGAAGGTACTCTAAAAGACCAGATATACAAGTATTTGGATTGACAGACTGATTAAGGATAGTCAGTATGGCTTTGTGTGTGGTAGGTCACGCCTAACCAATCATGTAGTGTTTTTCAGGGATGTCACCAGGAAAGTTGTTGAAGGCAAGGCAGTGGATTTTGTCTAGATGGACTTCAGCAAGGCGTTTGACACAGCAGTCCCATATGGGAGGCTGGTCAAGAAGGTTCAGTTACTTGACATTCAAGATAAGAAGGAAATTGGATTAGTTATTGGCTTTGTGGGAGAAGCCAGAGAGTGGTAGTAGATGGCCGCCTCTCTGACTGGAGGCCTGTGACTACCAGAGTGGCGTAGGCATCGGTGCTGGGTCCATTGTCGTTTGTTGTCTATATCAATGATCTAGATGATAATGTAATTAGCAAACTTGCAGATGACACCAAAATTGGGTGTGTAGTGGACAGTGAAGACTATCAGAGCTTGCAGTGGGATCTGGACCATTTGGAGAAATGGGCTGAAAAATGGCAGGTGGAATATAATGCAGGCAACTGTGAGGTGTTGCACTTTGGGAGGACCAACCAGGGTAGGTCTTTTAAAAGTGAGCAGTAGAGCACTGAGGAATGTGGTAGAACAAAGAGATCTGGGAATACCAGTCCATAACTCAATGAAATTGGCGTCACAGGTAGATAAGGTCGTTAAGAAAGCATTTGCACACTGGCCTTCATAGATCAAAGTATTGAGTACAGGAATTGGGATGTTATGAAGTTGTACCTTACATTGGTGAGGCCTAATCTGGAGTATTGTGTGCAGTTTTGGCCAACTTACCTGCAGGAAATAAGATTGAAAGAGTACACTGAAAACTTGCAAGGATGTTGCCGGGTAGACATAAGGAAAGAATGAATAGGTTAGAACTTTATTTTCTAGAACACAGAAGATTTGATTGATGTATACAAAATTGAGAGGATATAGATAGGGTAAATGCAAGCAGGCTTTTTCCACTAAGGTTGGATGAGACTACAACTAGAGGTCACTGGATAAGGGTGAGAGGTGAAATGTTTACCACAAACATGAGGGGAAACTTCTTCATTTGGAGTGGTAAAAGTGTGGAACGAGCTGCCAGCACAAGTGGTGGATACGATTTTGATTTCAACTTTCAAGATAAGTTTGTATAGGTACACGGATGAGAGGGGTAATGGGCTATGGTCCAGGTGCATATCGATGGGGACCAGGCTGTATAAATGAATCTTCATGGACTGGGTGGGTAGAAGGGCCTGTTTCTGTGCTGTAGTTTTCTATGACTAATTGTTAAATTGCAACATACTGTCAAAGCTAAATACTAAATCTGATAAATTGAAAGGACTACATAGCACAGTGTATAAAAGAACCAATGAAAATTTTAGCAGTAGTTACTGCATGTGTGTGCATGATCCTACCAAATAAAGAGCAGTCAGGATGAATGATGAACTTGACTCCCCTTTAAGAACTATACTACCGCCAAATGTAGCAATTCAAATAGATATTGATTTATTAAAACGTCTAGCACTTTTTGTGTGTTTGGATGTTGTAAACAAATAATGGTCAAAATATAAATGTGTAGACTGTATAATATAAAGTTAAGTAGATGTGATTTTCCACCTCCATTCGCATTTGTTCCATTTTATTCAATTCTTCAAGAGCTGCCTCAGGATCAGTCTTTCTTAGTTCTTCAAACTTCTTCAAAATCTCCTTTTGTTTAACTCTCTTCACAATTTTATGGAACCTATAAATTTAAATATACACCATTCAGCAAATATGCTTCAAACAGTCAGATTAAATAGGCTTCCAAAATCTCATTTTAAACAAAATCACTAAAACACACAGTATTAGCACAAGTGATTCTGCAGATTCTGGAAATCCAGAGTAACAGAAACAAAATGCTGGAGGAACTTGGTAGGTCAGGTGGCATCCATGGAGACGAATTAACCATCGACGTTTCAGGCTGAGACCCTTCGTTAGGACTGAATTTGACCAGATATATGCACACATCATCATGCAATTTACTTGCAATTTTCTTTTTCTAAAATTTTAACTCTACTGTATGCTTAGAATCTTATCTGGTTCCGCTTCAATATTTGGATGAGTCTCAATTTTTTTGTAATTACATTCAGGAGATCATTTAATCTTTTTTCCCCCAACCAATTTCTTCTATGTTATTATTGCCAGCAATAATAATGTATTTTCATTATGCTTGTTGCCTTATTCATACGTGTCAAAGTTATCTGACAGACCTCTGCATTAGCTCCTTCTATTATTTTCAAGTCTTTAGGATCATGGTACAGAACATAATCTATGGGTGTGGCCCTCTGGACATTTTATTCCAGTCTAGCCCAAAGTTTCCAATGAAGCCACCAACCTGGGTAATTTCCTACATCTCTCCCGGAGCTGTTAAAGAATCCAAAGGCCTTAATGTTAAGAGAGAGTAGTCAAGCAGCATCCATCTTACTGTCCACACCCAGAAGTTGCTCAGTTGACAAGTGAGATCTTTACATATGTCATCACAAAGTGACCAATCAGAGCAGGAATTCAGATCACTGAAATAAATAAGACCGTAACAAACGGGAGCAGAATTAGGCTATTCGGGCCACTGAGTCTGCTCCAACATTCCATCACGGCTGATTTATTACCTCTCTCAAACCCATTCTCCTGCCTTCTCCCTGTAACCTTTGATCTTTGACATCCTTATTAATCAAGAACCTATCAACCTCCACATCTACAGGAATCACTGCCTCAAGCAGGGACCACCCATTATCAAGGATCCCTGCACTTTTCTTGCTTTTATAATCAGGCATGAGGTACAGAAGCCTGAAGTCCCATACAACCAGGTTCAGGAACAGCTATTTTCCTACAACCATCAGGATTCCTGACACAATATATAGACAGGCCAGGTAGAGGAGAGGCCATACTGTTACTAGTCAGGTGACAGATCTCTGTGGGTGAGCACTTCAGATACAGTAACCACAGTTCCCTTCATTAGGAGAGTGAAAAGGGGACACAAGAAGGTCCCAGCAACTAGGATTAGGGAAAACTCCCAGGTGTCCTATACATATGGGAAGAACAGGAGGATGACTAGTTAGGGCTGATGAGAGATAGAAGAGGAAAAGTGACTGCATTCTAACAGACTGCATTACCGTCTGGTATGGAGAGGCCACTGCACAGCATCAGAAAAAGCTACAGAAAATTGTAAACTCAGCCAGTTCCATGGTGGGCAATACCCTCCCCATCATCCAGGATATCATCAAAAAGCGATGCCTCAAAAAAGTGCATCCATCTCCAGGACATGCCCTCTTCTCATTGCTGCCATCAAGGAAGTACAGGAGCTTGAGAATGTTTCAGGAACTTCTTCCCCTCCGCCATCAGATTTCTGAATGGAAATTTACTCATGAACACTTCCTCAGTATTTTCCCTTATTTTTCATTAAATTTATTAAGTATATACTTATTATTGTAATTTATAGTCATTACTATATATTGCAAAGTACTGCTGCCACAAAACAAATTTCACGACGTGTTGGTGATACTAGGCTTGATTCTGATTAAAGGACTTATAGCACTACCATGGACTTCTTGTCAATTGCCTTTTTCAGGTATCAAGTCTTGTTTTTGCAAAACCCCTCCCCCACTGTATTTCATAATTTTATGTATAACTTATATTCTGTGTATTCTCTGTACCTTCATGACAGTCATGCTGCTGCAAGCCAGATTTTCACTGTATTTATGCATATGACAATAAATTTAACCTATAGAGTCAAACAAAATCTTAAGTCAGGTCTTTCACATCATGGCAGTACAAGGCTGCTAGAATTTGTCATGAAACTCCTGAATCAAGAGTGTTATGAGGTGATGGCAAATTGGGTAGTAATGGTGTAGGAAAAGATAGTAGAGAAGGAAAATTAAATCAAGCAATCAGAATTATGCCTGAAGCGCACAATGACATGTTGTTTATTGGGTATGTTGGTGCCAATTACATAAAAGGCAACACATTTTATTTTACTTAATCTTTCAGGAGAGCTGAGACAGCAGAAACTGCAATGCATTTAAAGATGGTGTTATAATTTGTATATTTAAAATTACAAATTAGTATAATTAACTGAATTTAGAAAGCTATGACTACTTTAAGATCATTGATGTGACACAAATTAGATAAAAAAAAAGCCAGAATGTTAGTGTTATCAGGACTAATAAAAGTTTAAAAATATTTCAAACAAATGAAGCTGGCAACATATGAACAAACCAATCATAATTTCCTATATTTTAATCAAAGGGATCATTATTTAGATGAAGTTTGGTAGCAATCAAAACATAAATAAAGCTGTTAAACTTCTGGCAACTGCTTATATATGTATAATCATTATCTAATTCAGAAGAGTTGAAACAAAATACATTTCACGAACAGCTCATAGGAATGATTCAGATTGTCAAAATGTGGTTCAAACAAAAATAAAGTACTTTGCTGCTTCTTAAAATTATGAAGTGAACAGAAAATCTGCTCTTACAGTTCTTTAAATGCCTCTTTTTATCAAAATTTGGCCTGCTGATTGCATTTGTTCTTTCATTTCTTCTACTTCTGCTACAGCACACTTTGAAAATGGTTCATATATACTGAAATAATTAAAATCTATAAAATTAAAGGCAACACACAAAATATTGAAGAAACTCAGTAGGCCAGGTAACATCTATCGAGGGGGAATAACCAGTCGATGTTTTGGATCAAGATCCTTCATTCGGGACTGCAAAGGGGACAGAAGCCAGAATAAGGGGAAAGGTGAGTGAATGGAGTAGAAGCTGGCAGGTGATAGGAGAGATCAGGTGATGGGGAAGTCGGTGGGTGGGGGCAGGGGTGAAGTAAGAAGCTGGGTGGGGATAGGTGTAAGAGCTGAAAAGTGAATATGGAAGGACGGGACAGTGGGCCATGGAAGAAAGTGAAGAAAGTGAAGGAGATGGACAGGAGGGAGCTGATAGGCAGGTGAGGATTAGAGAAGGGGTGAGAAGCTAACCAGAATGGGGAATAAAAAAAGGGGGGGGGGCGGTGTTGAATGATTACCAGAAGTTGGAGAAATTAATGTCCTCACCATCAGACTGGAGGCCGCCCAGGCAGAATATGAGAAGCCATTCCTCCAACCTGAGCTTGGCCTCATCATGGCAGTAGAGGAGGCCATGGACAGACATGTCAGGATGGGAATGCGAAGTCAAATTGAAATGGATGGTCACAGGGAGATCCTGACTTTTTTGCTGGACAGAGCAAAGGTGCTCAGAAAAGCAGTCCCCCAATCTGTGCTGGATCTCACCGATGTAAAGGAGGCTACACCAGTAACATCGGATTCAAATGATTCCTATAGACTTGAAATGTCACCTCACCTGGGAGGAATCACTAGATTCTGGAATGGTTCCAGAGGACCGGAAAATTGCAGATGTCACTCCACACTAAGAAGGGTGAGAGGCAAAAGACTGGAAATTATGGGCCAGTTAACCTGACTGTTAAGATGTTGGAGTTCATTATTAAGGATGAAGTTACAGTGTACTGGGAGGCGCACGATAAAATAGACTGAAGTTAGCATGGTTTCCTCAGGGGAAATCTTGCCTGATAAATCTGTTGGAATTCTTTGACGAAACAACAGACAGAACAGACAAAGGAGAGGAGTGAATATTGTTTACTTGGATTTTCAGAAGGCCATTGAAACGGTGCCACACATGAGGCTGCTGAACAAGTTATGAGCCCATGGTATTACAGGAATGATACTAGCATGGATGGAAGATTGTCTGACTGGCAGGAAGCAAAGAATGGGAATAATGGGCAGCTTTTCTGGTTGGCTGCCAGTGACTTGTGGTGATTCACAGGGGTTGGTGTTAGAACCGCTTCTGTTCATGCTGTATGCTAATAGTTTGGATGATGGAATTGATGGCTTTGTGGCTGATACAAAGATAGATGAAGGGGCTGGTAGTGTTGATGAAGAAAGGAATCTGCAAAAGGACTTAGATCAGGAGAAAGGGCAAAGAAATGGCAAATGGAATACAGTGTAGGGAGTGTAAGGTCATGCACTTTAATAGAAAGAATAAAGGTGTAAATTGTGTTCTAATGGGAACCAAATTCAGAAATCAGAGATGCAAAGGAACTTGGGGAGTCCTCGTGAAGGATTCCTTAAAAGTTAACTTGCAGGTTGAGTCAGTGGCAAATGCAATGTTAGCATTCATTTTGAGAGGACTAGAATATAAAAGCAGAATATAATGCTGAAGCTTTATAAGGCATTAGTTAGACTGCATTTGGACTACTGTGAGCAGTTTTTTGCACCTCATCTAGGAGAGGATGTGACGGCATTGGCAGTGGTCCAGAGAATGACAGGGTTAATGTACGAGAAGAGTTTGTTAGTCCGGGTTTGTACTTGCTGTGCAAATACAGATAATGGACTTCCTTCATACAATGTTTTCAATTATTACGTCCTGAGTTTAGAAGAACAACAACGAATCTCATTGAAACCTATTGAATATTGAAAAGCTCAGATACAATGGACATGGAGAAGCTGCTTCCTATAGTAGGGTGTCCAGGAGCAGAAGGCACAGAATAGGACTTCCCTTTAGAAAAGGGACGAGGAAGAATTTCTTTAGCCGGGGGAGGTGACTCAGTGGAAGTCACTACAAAGATGGCTGTGGAGGCCAGGTCATTAGGTATATTTAAAATAAAGGTTGATAGTTTCTTGATTAGTAAGGTTGTCAAAGGTTATGGGGTGAAGGCAGGTGAATGGGGTTAAGAAGGATAATAAGTCAGCCATGATGGAATAGTGAAGCAGACTCAATGGGCCAAATGGCCGGGGCCTGCTCCCATGTCTTACAGTCTTTTGGATTATCTGGGGCCCTGGAGGGAGAAGGTGTAGCACTTATCACAAAATAGTTAAAATGATAAGGAATTAGACCATAAGATATAGGAACAGAATTAGGCCATTTGGCCCACCGTGTCTGCTCTGCCACTTCATTATGACTGATCCAATTTCCTGCCCTCTCCCCATATCCCTTCATGCCCTGACCAATCATCCTCTGCCTTAAATATACATAAAGACTTGGCTTCCACAGATGCCTATGGCAACAAATTCCACAGATTCACCACTCTCTGGCTAAAGAAATTCCTCCTAATTTCTGTTTTTATAGGATGCCCCTCCTATTCCGAGGCTGTGTCCTCTAGTCTTAGACTCTCCCACCACAAGAAACATTCTCTCCACATCCACTCTATCAAGGCCTTTCACTATTCGACAGGTTTCAATGAGATCATCCCTCATTCTTCTGAATTCCAGGCCCAGAGTCATCAAATGCTCCTCATATGTTAACCCTTTCATTCCTAGAATCATTCTTGTGTACCTCCTCTGGACCTTCTCCAATGTCAGCACATTCTTTCTGAGATAAGGGGCCCAAAACTGCTCACAATACTCCAAGTGAGGCCTCACCAGTGCTTTATAAAGTCTCGACATTACATCCTTGCTTTTGTATTCTAGTCCTCTTGAAATAAGTGCTAATATCGCATTTGCCTTCTGCACCACCAACTCAACCTGCAAATTAATCTTTAGGGAATCCCGCACAAGGACTCCCGAGTCCCTTTGCACCTCAGTTTTTTTGTATTTTCTCACCATTTAGACAATGGACAACCCTGTCATTTCTTCTACCAAATTGCATGGCCATACACTTCCTGGCACATCCTCCACTTCTTTACCCATTCTCTTAATCTGTCTAATTCCTTCTGTAGCCTCTCTACTTCCTTAAAACTATCTGTCCCTCCACCTATTTTCATATGATCTACAAACTTTGCAACAAAGCTACCAATTCCATCATCCAAATCATTAACATATAATGTAAAAAGAATCGGTCCCAACACAGACCTCTGTGGAACACTACTAGTCACCAGAAAAGATTCCCTTTATTCCCACTCTTTGCCTCCTGCCAGTCAGCTTCTGCTTTAAGCATGCTAGAATTTTTCCTGTGATACCTTGGGCTCATAGCTTGTTAAGCAGCCTCATGTGTGGCACCTTGTCAAATGCCTTCTGAAAATCCAAATACACAACATCAATTGATTCTCCTTTGTCTATCCTGATTGTTATTTTTTCAAAGAATTCCAACAGATACGTCAGGCAAGATTTTCCCATGAGGAAACGATACTGACTTCAGCCTATTTTATCACATGCGTCCAAGTACTCCAAAACCACATCCTTAACAATCAACTCCAACATCTTCCCAACCACCAAGGTCAGACTAATTGGCCTATAATTTCCTTTCTTTTGCCTCACTCCTTTCTTGAATAGTGCATTGATATTTGCAATTTTCCACTCTTCCAGAACCATTCCAGAATCTAGTGATTCTTGAAAGATCATTACTAATGCCTGCACAATCTCCTCAGCCACCTCTTTCAGAACTCTGGGGTGTACACCATCTGGTCCAAGTGGCTTATCTACCTTCAAATCTTTCAGTTTCCCAAGACCCTTCTCCCTAGTAATCATAACGTTTCACACATCATGGCCCCTGACACCTGGAACTCCCACCATACTGCTGGTGTCTTCCACAGTGAAGACTGATGCAAAAGATTTATTCACTTCATCTGCCATTTCCTTGTCCAGCATTGTTTTCCAGCAGTCCGATATCCACTCTCACCTCCCTTTTACATGATGTATCTGAAGAAACTTCTGGTATCCTTTTTAATATTATTGGCTAGCTTACATTTGTAACCTATCTTTTCCCTGCTAATGACTTTTTTTTAAGTTGCCTTCTGTTGGCTTTTTTAAAAGTTTCCCAATCCTCTGACTGCCCACTCATTTTTTTTTCTCTATTACATACCCTCTTTTTGTCTTTTATGTTGGCTTTCACTTCTCTTATTAGCCACAGTTGTGTCATCTTGCCTTTGGAACACAGAATTAGAAATGGATTAAAATAGAACTGATAAGCTAAAACATAAACAAACTATGTATCGGCACTTTCCTCTTCAACTAACATTAACAATCCAGTTCAGTAAATAATATATTGAACTTAGCCCTTCAGTTCTATACATTTGCGCTCTGCCCTTGACTCAGTAGAGAGTCTCTGTTATCTACATTCCAACAGATGTGTGGAAATCAGGGATGAGCTTACCTGCAAACGGGATATTGCTAGTATTTCTGTATTCCACACTGAGGAACAGTGGTAGAAGGTGGGAGGGGAAACGTCTAGCCTCTACCTGACACAATCCTGAAGCATAATCACCAAACAAGATTTGCAAACTACTTTTTCTTGCCGCAGCATGTTGCCACAACAGATGGGTCTATTATGATGCTGCATACACAAAGCCAATAAAGATAGTTGTTTGTTCATTTAACTGCGTCATTATTAAAGAAAGATTGTACTGGATCTTCTTAAATCTGTTATGGTGCATTGATTCTTGGCAAAAGCTCTTCTTAAACCAATTTTCCTGCCTCACTTTGGCAGAGGCCCCAAAGATGTGAAGTGTCTTCATGTGTCTTGCTTAAGGCAGCATTCAGTAGAATTCTACACACCTGAACCACCACAGATTATTCCAGCTGAACCTGCCTGTGTCCTCATTAAACAGTCATATATTGTCATATTCTAGCAGAGGATGGTTTATCAAGCCAGGATCAAATGTTGAATTCTGCAAAAATTTTGCATGCATCAATAATATTCAAAATAATCCATAAAATTAAGAGATGCACAATAAGCTACAAATCTCCAGAACCTGTTGGTTAATATATGCTGCTCTAATATGCCTCTGAGCTATGTATATTTCAATGCAAGAAGTACTGCAAGAAAAGTAGATGAGTTCAGGCCATGGATCAACACCTGAAATTATGATATTGTGGCCATTGATGAGACTGGTTGCAGGAGGGGCAAGACTGGCAGTCCAGTAATCTGAGATTCCGTTGTTTTAGACGCGACAGAGTGGGAGGGGTTAAAGGAGGAGGAGTGGCGGTACTAGTCAGGGAAAATGTCATGGCAGTGCTCAGTCAGGATAGACCAGAGAACTCGTCCAGTGAGGCTTTACGGGTGGAACTGAGGAATAAGAAAGGTATGACTACATTCATTGGGCTATATTATAGACCACCCAACAGTCTGCAGGATTTAGAGAATCAAATTTGTAGAGAGGTCACAGACTGTTGCAAGAAACACAAGGTTATGAAAGTAGGTGATTTTAACTTTCCACATATTGACTAGGTCTCCCATACTGTAAAAAGACTAGATGGGATAGAGTTTGTCAAATGTCAAATAGAGTATCCTTAATCAGCACATAGAAATTCCAATGAGAGAGTGTGTGATACTGGATCTGCTGTTAGGGAATGAGACAGGGCGGATGACAGAAGTTTGTGTATGGGAACACTTTGCATCTAGTGCTCATAATGCCATTAGTTTCAAGATAATTATAGAAAGGGACAGTCTGGGCCTCAGGTTCAGATTCTAATTGAAGGAACACCAATTTTGATGGTATCAGAAGGGATGTGGAAAGTGTGAACTGGAATAAGCTGTTTTCTAGCAAAGGTGTAATTGGTAAGTGGGAAGCCTTCAAAAGTGAAATTTTGAGAATACAAAGCTTGTATGTACCTTTCAGAATAAAAGGTAAACCTAACAGTTTTAGGGAACCTTGGTTTTTGAGAAATATTTTGACCTTGGTTAAGAGAAAAAAGGTGTATAGCAGGTATAGGAAGGTAGAAACAATTCGGTACTTGAGGAGTATAAGAAACGCAAGAGAACACTTAAAATAGAAATTAGGAGAGCTAAAAGAAGGCATGAGGTTGCTCTAGCAGACAAGCTGAGGGAGAATCCCAGGGCTTCTACAGAGATGTGAAGATCAAAAGGATTGTAAGGGACAAAATTGATTCTCTGGAAGTTTAGAATGGTAATCGATGCGAAAGAGATGGGAGAGATCTCAAATGGAGTTTTATTTGCATCTGTATTTACTCAGGAGACAGACACAAAGTCTATAGAAGCGAGACAAAGCAGTAGTGAGGTCATGGACCCTATACAGATTACAGAGGAGGTGGTGTTTATTATCTTGAGGCAAATTAAGAGTTGATAAATCCCCAGGGCTTTGACAAGATGTTCCCTTGGATCCTGTGGGAGGCAAGTGCAGAAATTGCAGGGGCCCTAGCAGAGATATTTACATCATTTGTGACAGGTGAGGTACTGAAGGACTGGAGGATAGTTAAAGCTGTTCTGTTCTTTAAGAATAAACTAGGAAATTATAGCCTGGTGAGCCTGACATCAGTAATGGGAAAGTTATTGTAAAGTTTTCTAAGGGACTGGATATGAATATTTGGATTGACATGAACTGATAGTCAGCATGGCTTTGTGTGTGGTAGGTCGCGTCCAACCAACCTTATAGGTTTTTTGAGAAGGTTACCAGGACAGTTGAAGAAGGCAAGGCAGTGGAGGTTGTCTACTTGGGGTTTGGGTTTGGGTTTTGATCCTCCACAATATTCTGCGTGGGAATTTAAACTGGAGGTGGCAGTGTTTTTTTTTTTACGAGGCCCAGTTACTGCCTGATTAGGAACAGTAATTTGCACTCTGATTTAATTTGTCACATCAAGGGACTATTGTGCACAAGTCCAAAAACCCTTGAAGGTGGTAATGCAGGTAAGTGATATGGTTAAGAAGAAATATGTGATATTGACTTCCACTAGTCAAGATTCTGGGGTGCAAGGGTCTAGAATTTATGCTGCAACTTTTCTAAAACATAGGTCAGACTGGAGTACTGTGTGCATTTCTGGTCAACACAGCATAGGATGTGTGTGATACCATTGGAGAGGGTTCACGGGAGATTCATCAGGATGTTTCCTGGGATTGAGCATTTCAGTTAAGAGGAGAGACTTGAGAGGTGAGGCCTGTTTTCCCTTTAGAAGAGGAAGTTAATAAGGAACATGACTGAGGTATATAAAAATTATGAAGGAAAAGTATAGGATAAGCGGCAGGAAACCTTTCCCCTAGCAGAGATGAATAAAACTGGAGGACATAAAACTAGGGTAAGGAGTTACAAATTTAGAGGTTGTTTGAGAAGCTTTCTCATCCAGAAAGTAGTGAGAACCCGGAATGTACTGATGGAGAGGCTGATGAAAATAGAGTCACTAACAGCATTTAAAAGTTGTCTAGATGAGTACCTGAATTGCTTAGGCATAGAAGGCTATGAAACCAGTGCTGGAAGATAGGATTAATACAAATGAGTACATGGTAGTCTGACATGCCTGTTTCCATGCAGTATAACTATGACTATAACATGCACAGGTCTAATAAGATCAGGCTCATTATCAACAAGGAAGGAGTTTTTTTTTTCAATTAAAGAAACTAATTCTGAAACTGCAACTCTTACTTTTTGCTCTTGATTTTCTTTGCCCTTTTCGTCCTAGCTTCATAATATGACTGAAGGGCTCTTGCTTTCTGCAGCTCAGCTCGACGCTCTCGTGCCTAAAGTAAAACAAGAAAAGTGCATTTAGAATCAAGCCCAGTTTTATTTTCAGAGCCAATAATTCTTGTTCAGACTGCAAGTCTTAAGTGCTGCCCCATCTAAACAATCACATTCACCTCCACAGGCAACTTATCTGTCTGATTAAATTAAATTGCATTATTAAACTTGGTAGGTGCTGACAAGAAGCACATGGGTGAGAGGTTGAAAAGGAAGAGTCCATTCATAACTTGTACAAGTGTTGTGAAGCCTTAAAGTAAAACTAAAAATAAAGCCGGTAAACAATGTTTCTATCCTTTGATTATTTCCCAAAATAGTCATTTCAAAGGATGGAAAATTGATCATTGGAACCCACTGAGTCAATGCATTAACTTTGAACGGCTGAACAAATCATCCTGGCTAACTTATTTAAGTAACATAGCTGTTCTTTATGGCACCAGGTAGAAAACATTTCAGATGTGCTGTTTCTTTGGGCTGCATTGACTGAGACAGGCAGTACAAAACAACAAATTTAGTTGCATAATTATACAGATATAGAAACAATATTTAGCTGATTAAGGGAAAAAAGGGCACTGGATAGGGCAGCAATAGTGACTTGGAGATTTAATTGTCGGGAGAAGAGCCAATAGTTTCTCTAGTAAAAATCAACTCCAGGATGTTATTTCCCTGATGCCAAGGTTAAGGATATTACTGAATAGATGCAGAACTTTCTGAAGTAGCAGGGAAGTAGTTCACTGCCAATGATCCTGGTTCATGTCTCATAGGCAAAGAGAGAGAGGAAATTCTGCAGGTGAAAAATGATATAGGATCACAAATGTAGTTTCCAAATAACTTCCATTGTCCTGTGGTTGTGAGTACAAAAGTACAAGGACAATGTAGATGAATGTACAGTTGGAAAGATGGCGCAGATGAGATTTTTTACTCTTGAAATTTGTGGAGTGATAGCTTCAGCAAGGCTTTTGACCAAGTCTCTGTTGCTAAGCTGGTCCTGAATGTAGGGCACGTGGGATCCAAGATACTGTATGTTAACAAACTGCATCCAAAATAGTAATAGAAGACAGAGGGTAATGATCAAGGGATGCTTTCGCGATGTCTGTATCTAGTGGTGTCCAGGGATCAGTGGTGGCACCATTGTGGTTTGGCAAATAAGTAAAATAAGGAACAGATGAGAATGTTAGTGGACTGGTTATAAAGCTTGCTGTACTTTGAAGTCTGATCACACAAAAATTGCTTAAGTAAATAGCGAAGAAAGTTTTGAAAGGATACAGAGGGACAGAGATCTTTTGGAAATTTGAGCCAAGTTGTGGCAAATTGAATTTAATGCACACAAGTGTAAGGTAATGAATTTTGGGATGTCAAATCCTTGCAGGACAGAGTAAATGGCAAGGTACTCAGGATTGTTGAAGGAGCCTGCAATGCCAAGTGCACAGCTCCCTGAAAATGGTGACATGGGGGAAAGGGTAGTAACGATGTCATTCAGCATGCCCAACTTCAAAGGCCAGAGTTGAGTATAAATAATATGTTGCCTGGAATGGAGGGCTGTTGTTATATGGGGAGATTGGATAGGCTGATTTTGTTCTTGCTGAGGAAAAGGAGACTAAGGGGTGACTTTATAGAGATTTATAAAAATGATGAGGGGCAACAAAATGGGTACATAGTTTTTATTTTTCTTCCAGGGTGCAGTTTGAAACTGGAAGCAAAGGTTTAAGATGAGAGGGAGAAATTTAAAGGAAATTTAAGGGGCAAATTTTTCACATGTAGGATGGTACTTATATGGAACAAGCTGCCAGAGGAAGTGGCAGATATAGTTTCAACGTTTACAAGGCATCTGGACAGGTAGCTGGATGGGAAAAAAAGACAACATATGTACGCAAATGTAACTAGTGTAGATAGGCAAAGGGAGACTTCCTTTACAATTTTTTATGATTCTATGAATCATCAAAAGATTCATCAATTCTGAGAGAGGTGGACAAGTTCAAGTTGGATGGATTGCCCTGCAATATTGCAAGGTTGAACAGCACTGGGAAAGGTTTGTTATCGGGTGTTTCGTGGAGGGGACTCTGTGCAGGGTGTGGTGGCAACAGAGGGTGTCGGAACCTGAGTGCAGATTCAGAAGAAAAGAAACCTGGAAATGGAAGGTACAAAATTACTAAATGAGTTTGGAAGGAAGAGTAAACAAAGACAAGAAAAGAGTAAAGACCACTGGCTGCATTTAAACCTATATACATGGGCAAAGAATTTAGTGAACAAGGGTGATAAGTGAAGGACACAAAAAGACAAGGGTAGGAACTGCAGCTTCACAGTTTTTAAATAGAGGAGGGGAATAAAATGACAAAGGAGTCAAGGAACTTTTGGATCCAATAGTACTAGATTGGCCAAAGAATAAGGAAAGGCCATTACACTGCTGCGGAATATACCATGGACTCTCAGTTTGTCAGAGGGAAGCAGGAGAGCAAATACAAATGCAAACTTCTGAGAAGTAAATGAAAAAGCAGTGAAATAGGAAGTTTCAACTATTTGCCTTTCCCCATTTTAATCCCATTCTCTAACTTGGTGAAAAACGCTTAATTAGGAATTTAACTATTTTAAGTGTTTGCTTCTTTAATAGAATAGAATCAACATGAAAAAATATAAAAGGCAAAGAACTGTTAAAATGCATTCAGCACTTCAACTTGCATGCAAAGAGCTCAATAAGGACTAAATCTAGTCTGTTTTGAGGAATGGAGTTGGCAGATTGAACAGCATTTTGGTATGGTGATCATATATGAATTATAATTAGCAGTTATGGAGAAGAGTTACAAAAAAGAGAAATAAAAGTTCCCACTGGCAGCAATGTCAATTTACGAAGCCATATACGGATTCCGCAAAAATAGATAGGGAACAGCAAAGTTAAGGCAAATCCATGCCAGATTAGAGGAAACTATCCATGTAGAAAACAGTGCAAGTCGAATCAAATATATTCTCATAAACAAAAATCATGCTGATGAGCATGCATGACAGAACAAAGCAAATCAAAATGGAAGCAAGTGACATGATAGCAAACACTCAATACCAAAGAAAGACAAATGAACTTTAGCATGCATACTTAGATTCGTGAAGTAAAGGAAAAAGTAAATAAATTAAGTAAAAAGCAAATAATACTTTCCTTCATATATTTTAGTATATAACACTGTCAAACTGCATAAATAGACATAAGAGGACAGAATAGCTTATGCAGGAAAGATGTGCCACATCACAGGAAATATATGATTGCACTAGATAACAGAAGTCTATAAAGATACCGCAAGGAAACTAATTTTTTTTTATTATGGGGAGAGAAGCAGTGTTGTTTACTTTGAAATGGAGAAGGCCAATGAAAATTTAATCATTTACACAAACCTATTTGGAGCTTACTTTGAATGTGCAATCAGGATAAAGTGGTTTAAAATGTAAAAGGTAGAAGAATTAGGGGGGAGTTGAGGAAAAACTATACTTGAAATTCAAAGTAGTGCTTGGAATAAAAACAGGATGGTAGAGGAACTAATTGTCATCACACTGAGATATACATCCACTTATACTCTGTGCGCCACTGCAGAATGCTGGTTGATCTAATGCTCCTAAGACCTCCAAACCAAACACTGACAGGCCATGCATCCCCCTGTACTTTAGAAAAGACATTGGCAAGGGCTACGGGCCACTAAAACAGGATCTTGCACAAATCACTGTGGCTGAAAATCGTCTTGAAACCCTGTGCTCCTCCAGCAGAGTGATCCATGGTTTGGCATGGGTGAGTTGGGGCAAATAGTGCAGTCGTTCACATCTGAGATTTTGGAGCCTGGCTGAACCTGCTCCATGGATCACCCAGAGTCCACAGTTTCACTCAACTCCTGTCAAATATGATGGAAGCTATTGTTTCCATCTACTTAGCTAGAATGCTCACTCGGGCCTGGAAGCTCCTTTATTGTTACAGCAGTGAACAGTCACATGTTTTGCTTGACTCTCCCAATATTAGGCTTCATAGACAGCCTCTCTTCTCTGAGCTATGTGTGAGGAGAGCTGCAAGAGATATTAACATACACAAATATATGAAGCAACAAATCAGGAGCTGGACAATGGGATTTGGCTATTTAATTATTTTCTTGCATAGTGAAACTTTCTTGTGCTGCATAATTCTAGGACTCCATGATCAAGGTAAACCTTTTTTCTTTGTAACTTTTAGTGAAATTTCCTTTCTTTTAGCAAAAAAAAAAAATCACCTCCCACTGGAACAGTGTAATATTTTTCTATTCCTCATATCCTTAAACCTTTGGTCTTTCTTGGTGATATTGTTATTTCGGTTCTGTACTCCAGTCCTAGAGTATTGGGTTCTGCACAGGGAATCAAACCCATTATAGCAGTACGTGAGTATCTGTACACCTCTCTAAAATTTGCACCTCTCCTGAAGATGGAAGTCTAATCTTCTACATCATCTTATGGTGAGAAAACAGTATGCAAGTGATATAACATCTATAAAAGAACAAGTATGCAAACTAAAGCATGAAACATACCTCCTCCAGACACATAGCTCGCATTGAAGCCTGTTCCCGAGCAGTCACAAAAGGCATAGTTACCGGTTGCTTGTTTTTGTGAAGCAAGTTAAAAACTTCCTGTTCTAAGGGTGTCCGTGCCTGAAATAAAGATGACACGGTTAAGGACCATTCATCTGAAAGCTTATTTTCAAAAAGCTCCAGTCCCTTAAGCAACAATTTAATGTTTGTGTTGCAAAACTGGCTTAAGCAAATGTGGAACTAAAGGTAATGTTGCCAATTGAATACAGAACAGAAACCAAAGCATAGAAGCAAAATACAGTGGATATATTGGGAAAAATAGTGGATACTGTTCCAGAGATTAAGATGTAACTTACTCACTCAATACATAAATGCTTCAGGTGTAAAAATTAAGAGAATATTATTGAAATTTGGAGATAACATTAAATGAGTTATATCCCAAAGTGCAATTATGGAAATCTACATGAACTTTAAGAGGCTTATCTGGAATTCCTTCAAAATTATTACTATTATGATCACATAAAAGATGAAGGTTGCTATAACAGGTAACAACAGCAATAACAGCATCTCTGATTTAAGACGCTAACATAGTTAACAGGGAATTGGGTGAAATGTGTTTATCTGGACTAGAAATTAGACATACTAACTGCTTCCCAGACTATATGTCTTTAAAATATTATTTGAAGGCAAATGGTGGTTGCAAAGAATAATAATCAAATAGATAATGAGTGAGACAACAGGACTGGAATACAGCATCAATGAAATTATTCAATGCTAGTCTTGGGTTTATGAAAGGCAGATAGCCATTCCATTCTTATGGAACCCTTATGCGAAGACTCACTGTGGGAAATTCCACTATCAGCTACACATATGGTTACATCAAAATTATAGGTAGTCTCCAGGCTACACAAGGGTTCTGTTGCTAAGAAATTTTTCCATACCAATTTCAATAAGAGTCGATTAACATAGATGGTTATTTACTGTCCTGCTCTGTGTAGTTATAATGAATGTTACACATCCAATGGCTAGTTTTGATGGCCTTAAAGAATCAATGATGTTACATGGTTTGATAAAATATTTTATAACAATAGAAGAAACTGTCTTGTCAGTTTCCAAAATAAATTCCTTAACTGGCCTCCTGCTGTGATCTGACAACTGCATTCATAGTAGATAATGTGTTTAATTACTGCGGGTAGGTTATGTATAGACTGACTTTTTAGGAACACTGGTGGTATTTTCTGTTCATTACTGTTATCCCTAACTTTCCTATTCGCAAAATCCATTTTTGGGATAATTTGCATGCTTGGATTTCTGTCCATAATCTCGGTACCACCATACCCTCTATGCATCAAAATGTTTTATTATTCAGTGGCTCTAATTAAAGCCTATCCAGACCGTGAGTATCAAAAGCAATACACACAAAACACACATGAATGTGGGAACTTACACTTTTGTTGATCAATGCAATGTATCTTGCAGCATACAAAGTAACCTCTATGTACCATGAGCCAAACTATACCTTCCAGTTTGCCATCACTTCCTCCACTGGCTTGACAGTAAGTTGTTCCTTGTTTAGTGGAAAGGTGAGCTGCTCTGCTTTCCGGTTCTGTCGCACTACATGATCCCATCTTGTAATCTCCTTTGTTGTTTTCTCATAGGCTAATGTCCTTTGAATCTTTGAAGAGAAGCATACAATTATTATTATAAAGTGCTGCAATTATAAGACCATAGACATAGACCAGATTTAGGCAATGGGGCCCCTTGGGTCTGCTTCATCATTCAATCATGGCTGATTTATTATCTCTCTTAACCCCATTCTCTTGACTTCTCCCCATAACCTTTGACACCCTTACTGTTCATCCCACATCAAGCACGTCAGGTATTCAGAAGAACAATCCATAAAAATTCATTTTGTGGCTGTTTTCCTATAGTCCCTTGTTTCCTTCAAGATCAAATCTTATTTTTTTTTTAAAAGACTACTTTCTTTGGGAATTTTTTCTATATGTTGCTCTTGACCTTCTTTAAAAAAAATCTTTAAAATGTTCCCTGTTTCTATCAATGTAAACAGTTTTGCTGCATTTACTTTACACAGGCCTTTCATGATTCTGACCATTTCTTGCAAATAGTATCTCAACTTCATGGTTCTATGAAAAACATACTCAGCATCTCTATCTAATTGATGACCATAAATCTAGTCAGATGAGTATTTTGCATCCTCACTAAATCTTTCATATTATCTTTTAAATGGTGGTGTCCAGATTTGGATTCAGTACTCAAGCTGTGGGCAGTGTTTCATATGACACTCCCTTACACATTATACCACTTTTCAAGCCCACAATCCTATATGTCTTTTTAGCACTTGTCTCCTCAGTAATCTTCAAATGTTTGTACAAACATACTGGCAAGCTACTGTTCCTCAACCCACTTCAGAACTGTACTCTTCATACTTTATTTGCTCTCTGTTTTTCCTACCAAAAATATCAGTATACTTCTCTCCCCAGTTTTCCAGCATTTACAGTACTTTGGATTAAGTTAGTTTTGCCATTAATTTTTGATTTCAATTTACCTTGGCCAAGCATGTTTTCAATCCACTGAAAGTGACCCTTCTCCAAATAGGTACTTTATTTTACTCTGGATTTCTCAATGTACCTTTTCCATAGAAATCTAAACTTTGCAATCAGTTTCTTCACTGCCATTTGCTCTACTTGACTCAATAGTACAAAACTCATTAAAATTCAAAAAGCAATATTTATTTTTGCCTTTGCCATACACTATATGAACAGTAAATTAATTCACCTTTTCACTTTGCTGTTTGTTGAGGGGTAAATCCAGTGGCTTGTTTGTTTTCTCAAATTTCGTGAGCTGTTTTTTCACTTTGTTCAAGGAGGAAGAGGATGGTTGGATGTTTCCCACCAAATCCGAGAGCTCAATCTTCTCATTAGTTCCTGGAAAATGTTGGGAGATGAGTAATGTAATTGATAATCTTCAGTAATAGTAAGTTAAAGAGTAAATAATTAACTTATCTGACTTATGATATATCTTTCCAGAAACATTATAATAGTGTAAATACATTGTATTTATAGATACATGTTTTCAGATACCAAACACATTCTATCCGGAATGCTGGGGTTCATCCATTCAATCCCAAATGATTTTTATGAAACTGTTACATCTCAATTATTGACAAACTACCTCTTTGGCATTTTAAAATGACTTAAGTCATGGGATCTCATTCCTTGATTATTAAATGTTGCTAACGATAAATCAGATCTTTTTTCTTACTTTGATTCCATATTTTACTGCCATTAATCCCATCTTTCTTTCTCCCTTTTAATTTTGCTTTCTGCACATGATTTGGCACTGTTTGACTCAGTCTGCATTTCTAATTACTGAAAGAAAATAACAGGTGCTTGAATCACAGTAAAAGCATTGATCACAAAAAAAACTGATGAAGTACAGCTACCAAGAGATACTATCAATCCTTGTGAAGCCTGGCATTCTAAGGTTATGGAGATGATTCTTCTTGGAAAGTATGAAGTACTGAACAAAAGATAAACTTCAACTAAGTTATAAATATTCATTCATGATAAATTAGGTTAAGTGGCCATGCAGGTAATTCCCTATATCCTCAATCTGAACTAGAGCAAATTATGTCCTTTCAGAGAAAACATTAAGTATGTTTTCCCACAAATCTTCCAAGCATTGTTATGCCTTTCAAGGAAGCAACAAATAGTTGGTTAATAAAATCAAGCCAATCTCACTTATGGTCTGGGATTAATTATAATGGGACTCTGTTACAAGCTTTTGCCTGGCCTTTCAGTTAATGCATAGCATGGGTCTTGAAGGTAAACCACTTTTTAATCATTGAAAATTTATCAGACAGAAGCCAGCCATTTGACTCATCATGCCTATGCAGTCAAAAATCATTTGCCTAGCCTAATCTCAGGTTCAGCCTCCTCAAACTGGTTAAGGCTTCTGTACTCATTACCTTCACAAGCAACATTTTTTCAAAATGTTACCCTCGCCTTTAGTATGAACGTTTTACCAATTACTGTAAATCTATGTCTCCTAGTTTTAAACCTCACTGCTATGGAAAAGGGGTAATTTCATTTTGTTCATTTAGGCCCTTCAGTTTTATACACTACATCTAATTCTCCCTTCAGCCTTCTTGTCCCCAAAAAACCCAGAAATAATCCAGTATTATAGCAACAATGCTCCAGTCCTCGTAAGAAAACAAAACCAGGATTTAAATGAATTCTACATGTTTCTATTCTTGGTTGCAGCAAAGAAAGAACTTTGGGAAACTACAGCAAGGGTGCACTGAAGAAAAACAAGGAATAAATCTCAAATGGAGATAAAGGAAACCAATAGAAACAAAAGAAATTAAAAGTCCAATGCATAATGTATTATCAGTATTACGGAAGTTAAAGGCAGAAAAATCACAGAGCACCGTACCTTCTGAACTGACGGTGAACTCTGAAATCTGCAAACTAGCTTCTGTTCTCTCTGTTTTCTTCTTCCTGAATCAGAATTGAGAATGAGGAACATGGCGTAATTATATTAGGGCAAAAAGTTGTCATCCCAGTTTGAGAAACATTGCTCAGCATAGTGATCCACTTTGATAAATGAATATATATTGAAAACAAAAAAACGGATGTATAAGATTGAATATTTATTCCCATTTCTAAATAAGCAATGAAACAACATAAATACAATATTACATTTCTTTACATAGCAGCTAGCAAGTTAAAATGGAACCATCTTGGATGTTATCTGCAACGGATTAATAATCTTATTTCAGACTCTCTAACAAAATGTGTCATAGAAGCAATCACACTGGTTGCCTGTCAAGTCAATTCATTGTTTAGCAGTGTTTAAAATATTGCAACATGTAACTTGAAGGTTATGTCAGTGTTCAATGCCATTTATAAGCATTTCAGATTTTATTACCTTTTTTTGTCACCGAGAGAACTAATTGCCTCCAGCAGTTTTTGGTGCTTTCTCTCATCGTCACTGCCATCCTGAAAATAAATACAAAATGAGTAAGTATTTCCACAAGAGGAAGAAGCTATTAACAGCTTGAACAGCCAACCCGCAAGTACAGATGAAAATCTTTCAACTGTTTTAAGTCTTGATACCTTTCTCATCAGGAAATATTACTGCTAGTGCAAAATCTATGACTCATTCATATTACATATCAGTGTATCACATTTCTCCTGTAATCCTTTTCCAGATAAATCTCTTGAGGGAGGTAAATGACTTGCTGTGCAGTAGGTGTATTTTAAATTATGAAGACATTACCTAGAATCATCACAGTATCAGTGGAGAGAGGAGATATGGGTTGATGCGAAGTGAAAAAGATCATTGGATAACCTATATGGAAGACCATAAGACACATGAGAAGAATTTGGCCATTTGGTCCATCAAGTCTGTTCCGCCATTCCATCAAGGCTGATTCACCACCCTCTGACTAAAGAAATTCCTACTCACCTCTGTTCTAAATGGATGTCCCCCTATTCTGAGGCTGTGCCATCTGGTCCTAGACTCACCCACTATAAAAAACACCTTGTTCACACCCACTCCAAGCCATTCAATATTCAAAAAGTTTCAATGAGATCCCCTCCCCCATCTAAATTCCAGTGAGTACAAGCCCAGAGCCAAATGCTCCTCGTATGTTAACCTTATCAATCCCAGAGTCATTCTCATGAACCCCTTCTGGACCCTCTCCAATGCCAACACATATCTTATGAAATAAGGGTCCCAAAATTGCTCACAATACTCCAAGTGTGGTCTGACCAGTGCTTTATAAAGCCTCAGCATTACATCCTTGCTCTTATGTTCTAGTCCTCTCGAAATGAATGCTATCATTGTATTTGCCTTCCTTACCACCAACTAAACCTGCAAGTTAACCTGTGGGGAATCCTGCACAAGGACTCCCAAGGCCCTTTGTCCTTCTGGTTTCTCCATTTAGAAAATAGCCTGTGGCTTTATTCCCCCTACCAAAGACTTCCTTACACTATAATCCATCTGCCATTTCTTTGCCTATTCTCACTATCTGTCCAAGTCCTCTTGCAGACTCCCAGCTTCCTCTACACTACCTGCCGCTCCACTTATCTTCATATTGTCTGCAAACTTGGTCACAAAGCCATCGATTCTGTCATCCAAATCATTGACAAATAATGTGAAAAGAAGCGGTCCCAATACTGACCCCTGTGAAACAAGACTAGTCACCGGCAGCCAATCAGAAAAGGCCCTCTTTATTCCTCCTGCCAGACACCCAATCTTCTATCCATGTCAGTAACTTTACAGGCCAAGATTTAATTGCTGTGGAAGATTTCTTACTCTTGTGGGATAACGTCTTTAAGGAAAAGGGGAGTCACTCTGCTTGGCATGAGAGTTGTGGCTGTGAAACAATCTCAGGTTCTGGACCCTCTTCCACGCTGTTTGTAAGAGATGACTCTGGGACTGCAGGAACTGCCTCCGACAGCTCTGTATACCTTTCTTCTAGATGTGTTAATAGCACATGGAAAGCTTCACTGGATGTGGATCATAATGTGCAAGAGTGTCTGACATCATCACTTCCTTTACCTTTTTGAAAAGCCACATCACGCTGCTTTGTCCATTGCCATTTCTCCCATTCTTAGTAATAAGTTCAAGGAGTGGAACACAGTAGCCAGGTTTGGCAGAAACCTGTTACAGTCATTGACAAATCTAAAAACGAGCACAACTATGACACGTGCTTTGGCCTTAGGGCACCCACCACTGCTTGAATGTTCTCAACACACTTCTGTAATTCTTTTGTGTCAATGGTGTGACCAAAGTAAGCGATGCTTAGTTAAAGAATTCACACTTGTTGCATCATGCTCTGAGCCCATAACCATCCAATCTTTTTTTTAAACACTGTCTTGAGATTTTGGAGATGTTCCTTGTCATTCTACTGGGAACAATAATGTCATCCAGGTAACACTGAGTGCCTAGGCAGCCTTGCAGCACCTGATTCACAGCTTTCAGCCAGAGTGCAGGTACAGATGCTACTCCAAAAATAAGCTTATCATAGCAATGAAGCTCTTTGTGAGCGTTTATGGTGAGTGTTTTCCTCCAAAAAGGTTTGCAAAGATTTCTTCTATTCTGGGCAGCGCATATTGATCTACTTTTACTACTTGGTTGATGGTGACCTTAAAATCATGAGATCCCGACAGGCCCATTCTTCTTCGCTATTAGGACCATTGACATTGCCTGCAGTCTCCACTCAACCTTGGAAAGAATTCCTTCAGCTTCAGTGCAATCTAGCTCACTGGCTACTTTATCATGGATAGTATAAGGAACTGGACAGGCATTGTAAAATACGGGTGTGGCATTTTCATTTAACTCTATTTTACCCTTAATATGTTTGAACACCTTCCTTCCTTGAACACTGTTGTGGCATCATCCAATACCTTTCTTAATTTGCTTTCAGTTGACTCTGTTGCAGGGTAAATGGCATGCAAATAGTGGATGAATTTCCAATCAAATTGTAGTTGTCTCAATCACAGCCTCACAATGCTGGCCCTCCTGTTTTAACCACATACAAGCCAAACGTGGCTTGTTGGTTGTTGTATTTCACTGTTAAGAATGTCATTCCCACAGGAGATATCTTTTCTCCAGAATATGTTCTTATTTGGATACCTGCAAGTTTCAGTTCAGTATCTTTGAAATGCCATTCAAACTTATTTTGTGAAATGACTGAAACAGCTGAGCCAGTGTCCAATTCCATCTTAATTAATTTACCGTTCACTTCTGGTGTAAGCCATACTGCTTGTCTCTTGTAAATTTCAAGGCTACCCAGTCCTGTCAGATTTTTCATCAATAGCATGCAGATTAGTGCTCTTTTTGAAACTGCAACTTGACTTCTTATAGTTATATAGTCATAGTCATACTTTATTGATCCCGGGGGAAATTAAGTAGTAATAAAAACAGTAAATAGTAATAAAACCATAAATAGTTAAATAGTAATATGTAAATTATGCCAGGAAATAAGTCCAGGACCAGCCTATTGGCTCAGGGAAGAGTTGTAAAGTTTGATGGCCACAGGCAGGAATGACTTCCTAAGACGCTCTGTGTTGCATCTCAGTTATCTCTTTCTCTTTCCTGTGCAGTCCATTTATTTTTGTCTGTCTGGCATGATCTTTGTATGTGTCCCACTTTGTTGCATTTTCTGCAACTTACTTCTGGTGTATCTGAAAGAACTTCTATATATTATATTTTATATTATATGCTCCCTCTCTGACTTCCCTTGCCAGCCACAGTGGCCTCATTCATCCTTTAAAATACTTCATCATCTCTGGGACGTATCTCTCCTGCACCTTCCAAATTGCCTCCAGAAATTCCAGCCATTGCTGTTCTATCATCTCTGCTAGTGCCCCCTTCCAATCAACTTTGGCTAGCTTCTCTCTTATAACTCTCTAAATCCCTTTACTCTGCTGTAATATTGATACATCTGACTTTATCTTTTAGCTCTGAAACTGCAGGATAATATCAGCATCATTTCCTCCTAAGAGCTGCTTTACCTTCAGCTCTCTAAACAAATCTGGTTCATTACACAACACCCAATTTGGAATTGTCTTTCTCCTAGTGGGCTCAACCACAAGCTGCTTGAAAAAGTCATTTGACAGGCATTCTACAAATTCCTTCTCTTGGGATCCAGCACTAACCTGATTTTTCCAATCTACATGCATATTGAAATCCCCCATGACTATTGTAATACTGGCCTTTTTACATGCCTTTTCTATCTCCCACTGTAATTTAGATCCCACATCCTGGCTACTGTTTGGAGGCCTGTATATAATTCTAATCTGCCTGTCCTTCCTCACACAATCTCACTACACACTGCATCTACTCATATACCAACTGCCCCATCCTCACTTCTATCACTCCGGTTCCCAACCCCCTGCCAAATTAGTTTAAATTCTCCCCAACAGCTCTAGCAAACCTGCCCACAAGATTATTAGCTCCCTCAGGTTCAGGTGTAACCCATCTTTTTCGTACAGGCCAAGAGGTAACCAAATTTTAAATTCAGAAACATTTTTTTCATTAACTAATACAGCAGTTTAGAATATTTCTCTAAATATACAAACCTGAGCAGCTGCCAAGCGCTTCTTACCCTAAAGCTAGTTCAATCAACAGAGAAATTCTTTCATAATTAATGAATGCATACACCAATACATGCTATTATATATATATATATATATATATATACATATATATATATATATATATATATAAAATTTTGACCACAAATTTGGTGGTAATGTGAGTACAAGTTCCCTTTTGCCTTAAGGGTTTAAGAATTCTGACGGAAACTAAGGAAGCTCATCATTGATTCTTGCTTCAGCTGAACCTTTTTTTTATTGTTAATATTCCTCAAAAACCACAAAATAACTCTATAACAAGCGTCCCAATGACATGCATTATCAAGTTGCTGATATTCCAGTTTAGTTTCCCACTACAGAGGGCACTATGGAGCAGAGCTCTCATACCTTCAGATACTCCATGAAATTCAGTGACCAAGAAAGAGAAACAAATAACATCTATTACATGGATAACAATACCTAGCTTTTGCAAAATTGTAAGGATGTATGGCTAAGCATACAGTATTGAGCAAGAGTCGTAGGCACAGGTAAAAAAAATTCTGTAAAGCAAAGATGGTTTCAAAAATAATGCAATGAAAGGTTTCTAAAAATTTCCAAAAATTTACTGTGAAGACCAGTAAACAGTAAAAATCTAAATGAAATCAATATTTGGTGTGAGCACCCTTTGCTATTAAAACTGCTTCAATTTTCTGAGGTACACTGTCATGCAGTTTTATAAGAAAATCAGCTAGTAGGTTGTTCCAAGCATCTTAGAGAATTACCCTCATTTCTTCTGCAGACTGGCTGTCTTGCTTGTTTCTGTCTCTCCAGGTAATCCCAGACAGCTTCAATGACGTTGAGATCAGGGTTCTGCAGAGGACATACCATATCTGTGGCTGAACTCCTTGTTCTTCTTTTGCTGAGGTCCTTGCTGGGGTCATCGTCCTGCTGCAGAATAAAGTTGGGACTGATCAGATGCCTCCCTGATGGTATTGCATGATGGAAGAGAATCTGCACTGAGGATTCCATTAATTCTGACCAGATCGCCAACTCCATGTACAGAAATGCAGCCCCAAGCTGCAGGGAACCTCCGCTCTGCTTCACTGTTGGCTACAGACACTCATCTATGTAGCGCTCTCCAGCTCTTCTATGGTCAAACTGCCTCCTGTTTGAGCCAAAAATTTCAAATTTTGACTAGTCAGTCCAGAGCACTTGCTGCCATTGTTAAGCAACCCAGACCTTGTGTTTTTGTGCATAGGTGAGTTTCTTGGTTTTCTTTCCACTTCAAAGGAATAGCTTTTTGGCAGCAACTCTTCCATGAAGACCACTTCTGACAAGACATCTCCAGACTGTAGAGGGATGTACTTGGGTTCCAGTGGTTTCTGTGAGCTCAAAACTGATAGCAGCGCTGGACTTCTGATTTAGAAAGGGTATTTGATGCATCTCTTGTTTGATGCACTGTTTCCATGGCTGACCACTGCGTTTCTGGTCCTCAACCTTGCCAGTTGCTTTGAGCTTCTTCAGAAGAGCTTGGACAACACATCTTGAAACTCCTGTCTGCTGCAAAACATCTGCTTGGGAGAGATCTTGCTGGTGCAGGATGACCACCTTGTGTTTTTTTTGCTATGCTCACTCTAGCCATGGTGTGAAAATTGGTGATTTGAAGGTTAAACTATCACATCTGCCACACCCTCAACTTTTAGTTTGGTTGTCCTTTGCCCAGTTTGATTTCTTCTACACCCATTCTATTTCAGTTAATCAGTTTAGTTCAAAGTTCAAAATAAAACTCATTATCAGTCCTACAACCCTGAGATTCTTTTTCCTGTGGGCAAACTGAGCAAATCTCTAGAACAGTAACTGAAAACAGGATCAATGAACAATAGCTGTGCAAATGCAAATATAAATAAATAGCAATAAATAATGAGTATGAAATAAAATGAAATGAAAGAACATGAAATAACAAGATAAAGAGTCCTTAAAGTGAGAACATAAGTTGTGGGAACACCAGAAACAGAATGAGTGCAGTTCTCACCTTTTGTTCAAGAGCCTGATGGTTGAAGGGTAGTAACTTGAAGCTAGTGGCGTAAGTCCTGAGGCACTTGTATCTTCTACATGATTGCAGCAGCAAGAAAACAGCATGGCCTGGGTGGTGAGGATTTTTGATGATGAATGCTGTTTTTCCACAGCAATGTTTCATGTAGATATGCTCAGTGGTTGGGAGGGCTTTACTGTGATGTACTGGGCCAAATCTACTACCTTTTATAGGATTTTCTGCTCAAAGGCATTGGTGTTCCCATGCCAGGCCATTATGCAGCCAGTCAGTACACTTTCCACCACACACTTATTGAAGTTTGCCAAGGTTTTTGATGACATGCATTGAGTTCATTCAATTCATTAGGTCATTGAACATTAGCATCTGTTAATTATCTATGTTTAATCATGCACTGGGCTGTATACCCACAAAGTAATCAAGTTTATACTTAAAAAGTGGTCTATTACTTTCATCACTTTCTTTAACAAAATACAAAACTTTCTCTGTAACATTTTTTTGGTAAATGAATATTTGGAAATCTAAAATGTGCTCTTTTCTACTAAAGCAGAAGACAACAAATCAACATCCAAAACAGGATTTATATAAAATGTCTAGGGTGCTTCAGAGTTTTGCACAGTACTGTATGTCCTTACAATACTTTCACTGCTGCAATCAGAGGTTCTCACCTGCTTCAAAAAGTCATCATCATACCAGTGGCCAAGAGCAGGGTGAACTGCCTCAATGACTATTGCCCAGTTACACTCACATTTACTGTGATGGTGTTTTAAGTGTTCATGGCTAGAATCAACGCCTGCCTAAGCAAGGATCTGGACCTGTTGCAATTTGTCTATCACCACAATAGGTCTACAGCAGATGCAATCTCACTGGTTCACCACTTGGCCTTGGACTACCTGGACAACAGTAATACCTACATCAGACAGCTATTATTGATTACAGCTTGCACATTACACCATCATCTCCACCGTACTAAGCAATGAGCTTCAAAACATGGGACTCTGTATTGTTCTTTGCAACTGGATCCTGACTTCCTCATCAGGAGACTACAGTCAATGCAAATCGGAAATAACATCTACTCCTCGCTGACAATCAACACAGGTACACCTCAAAGGTGCATGCTTATCAAGCTGCTATTTTCTCCCTACACCCATGACTATGTGGCTGGGCACAGCACAAATGCATATGTGCCCATGATACAACTGTTGAGGAGGCATATAGGACTGTGATAGACTGGCTGGCTGACTCATCACAACGAACAACCTTGCGCTCAGCATCAGAAGACCAAGGATTTGATCATGGACTCCAGGAAGGGAAAGGTGAGAGAACCTACACCAGTCCTCATTGAGGAGTCAACAGTGGAAAGGGTGAGCAGTTTCATGCTCCTGGGTGTCAATATTGCAGAAAATCTATCCTGGGTCTAACATATTAATGAATTCTGAAGGAAAGCCAACAGCTATAGTTCATTAGAAATTTGAGGAGATTTGGAATGTCACCAAAGACTGTAGCAAATTTCTACAGATATACCATGGAGAGCATTCTAACTGGCTGCATCATTGTCTGGTGTGCAGAGACACTGCACAGGATCAGAAAAAGCTGCAGACGGTTGTAAACTCAGCCAGCTCCATCAAGGGCGCTAGCCTCTCCATCATCAAAGATATCTTCAAAAGCCAATACCTCAAAAAAAGGAAGCACTCATCATTAAGGATCCCCACCACCCAGGACATGCTCTTTTTACATTATCACCATCAGGAAGGAGGTATAGGAGCCTGAAGACACACACTCGATGTTTTAGGAACAGCTTCTTCACCTCTTCCATGGGATTTCTGACCAGTCCATTTCTTCTTGCAATTTATAGTATGTTTATGTAATGCATTGTCAATGATAAACTTCATTCTGATTGCTCATTACTGCTTCAAAGAATACCTTGAGATGTAGAAGTTATTACCTCATCTTCACTGGCAGTCAAGGAATATTTAGTCTTAAACAAATCCTCCTCTTCCACACCAAGGAAAAGTAGATCTCTGAAAGAGAAAGATACAAGCTCATTCGCAATTCGTACGCACTAATTATGTAAAGCAAAAGCATTCTTTTGTCCTAACTATTGGAAATTACATAAAATCACATATTAACTTCTCAGTTACTTTATGAGATAGTTTCTGAAATTATGTCAATCAACTGACAATTTTAATGAAGACAAGCTAAAACTAACAAACACCTTCTCCTAACTTGGCCGTAGGAACATAGACGAACTGGCCACTTTATTAGGTACACCCGTGCCCTTGCTCAATAATGAAAATATCTAATTAGCCAATCATGTGGCAGCAACTCAATGCATAAAAGCATGCAGACATGGTCAAGAGGTTCAATTGTTGTTTAGACCAGTGGTCCCCAACCACCGGGCCGCAAAGCATGTGGTACTGGGCTGCAGGGAAATGATATGATTTGGCGGTATGAAACGATATGAATCAGCTGCACCTTTCCTCATTCCCTGTCACGCCCACTGTTGAACTTGAATGCACGCCAGGTCATTACACATGCGAGGTCATTACCCACATGAGGTCATCAGTCGGTCATTAATCTACAACTACTCGATGAGTAAAAAACAAACGTCGCTTGAGAGTTCCTTTGGAAAAGGTGGTAGAGGACATAAAAGGCCTAACGATGATGATAACGCAGAGACAGCTGAGGCTTAGACAGCAAAAAAAAGAAAGCTTCCTTCAACAGAAAATACGACGAGTCGTACCTAAAATATGGCTTTATTGCGACCGGTGACTTGCACGCTCCAAGCCCCCTGTGTGTGATATGTGGAGACAAGCTGTCTAATGAGGCAATAAAGCCCCCAAAGCTGCTTCGGCACCTTGAGTCCAAGCACCTTGCACTTAAAGACAAACCTGTTCAGTTTTTTGAGCGGAAAAAACGTGAGCAAGCGGGACAGGAGCAAGCGGGACAGGAGCAAGTGGGACAGAAGCAAGTGCTGACAGCCACCACCTCCACAAATGCTGCTGCTCTGAGAGCGTTGTACTTAGTGGCTAGCCATATTGCTAAGGCTAAGAGGCCTTTCACTGTTGGTGAAGAATTGATTCTGCCTGCTGCCAAGGACATGTGCCGTGAACTGATGGGAGAAGCTGCAGCTAACAAGATGGCACAGGTTTCTCTTTCAGCTACCACAGTTTCAAGGAGAATCGATGACATAGCGGAGGACATTAAAGCACAGCTGTTGGAACGGCTTAATGAGTCACCATGGTATGCTATCCAGGTCAACGAGTCTACTGATGTCGACAACAAGGCAAAACTGCTGGTTTATGTGCGATATGTATTTCAAGACGATGTGCACGAGGATATGTTGTGTGCACTGCCTCTGCCAACTAACACAACTGGGGCAGAACTATTCAAGTCTGTGAATGACTACATGTCAGGCAAACTGGACTGGTCATTCTGTGTTGGAATATGCCCAAACGGGGCTGCAGCTATGACTGGACGGCTGTCTGGTTTCACTACCCGAGTCAAAGAGGTTGCTCCTGAATGCCAGTCTACACACTGTCATACATAGGGAAATGCTGGATAGCCAAAAAATGTCACCTGATCTTAACAGCACATTGAGTGACGTTGCTGAAGTTATCAATCACATCAAAGCAAAAGCCCTTAAATCATGTCTGTTTGAGCAGCTTTGCGAAGAAATGGATGCAGAGCACAAATGCCTTCTCTTACACATTGAAGCCAGGTGGCTATCAAGGGGGAGAGCCCGGCCAGGGTTTTTGAGTTAAGAGAGCAGCTACAGACTTTCAGGAAAAAGTCACCACTGGCAGCACACTTCAGTGACAAGGAGTGAATAGCAAAACTTGCTTATCTGTATGACATCTTCAACCTGCTCTACGAACTCAATTTGTCACTTCAGGAGAGAATGACAACTATCTTCAAGTTGGCAGATAAAGTGTCTGCTTTCAAAGCCAAACTGGAACTGTGGGGACGGCGAGTGGACAGGGGCATATTTGACATGTTCCCAACATTAGCTGGGATTTTGGGAGAGACTGAGGCTGCACCGTCCTTCTCACAGCTGGTGCGCGATCACTTATCTTCGCTGTCGACAGAATTCAAGTGTTACTTCCCAACTGCAAATGACCCACAAATCAGCGCGGGAAGAAGATCAACTCCTCGAGCTTGCAAATGACGGTGGGCTGAAAAGTATGTTTGACATAACATCTTTGCCGGCATTCTGGATCAAAGTCAAGGCTGAATATCCTGAGATAGCCACGAAAGCACTGAAAACGTTGCTTCCATTTCCAACATCATATCTCTGTGAAGTGGGGTTTTCTGCAATGAATGCAATGAAAACTAAATTACAGAATAGACTGGACATAAGGAACCCCCTTCGAGTATCGCTGTCTCCCATCACCCCTCGATGTTGCAGGGAAACAAGCCCAGGGCTCCCACTGATTCAGCGATATTGGTGTGTTGCTATGATTTTATATGTTCATACGAGGAAAATGCATGCTGTGTGTTTAATATCCAAACATTACTTAAAATGTTATAATGCTATTGACTTATAAGTGACTTATAATTGACTTATCACTATATTCATGCGAGGAAAATATGCGCTATGTGTTTAATATTAAATTCGTTAAATAAACCCTTTTAGAAACGAAATTGAGTATATTAGCCACTTATACGTGACTTAGAGTTGACTTATCACCTATATTCCGGTCATGATTAACACCCCCCAACCTCCCCTATTGGCCGATCCGCAAGAATATTGTCAATATTAAACCGGTCTGCGGTGCAAAAAGTTTTGGGGACCCCTAGTTTAGACCAAACATCAGAATGGGGAGGATATGTGATTTGAGTGACTTTGACTGTGAAATGATCGTTAGTGCCAGATGGGGTGGTTTGAGTATCTCAGAAACTGCTGGTCTTTTGGGATTTTCCCATGTAACAGTCTCAAGAGTTTAGGCAATAGTGCGAAAAACAAAAGAGCACCCAGTGACAGCAGTTCTCTGGGTGAAAACTCCTTGTTAATGACAGAGGTCAGAGAGAATGGCCAGACAGGTTAACGCTGACAGGAAGGCAACAGTAACTCAAATAACCATGTGTTAGAACGGTGGTTTGCAGAACAGCATCTTTGAAAACACATGTCGAACCTTGAAGTGGATAGGCTACAGCAGCGGAAGATCATGAACATACATCAGTGACCACTTCATTAGGTACAGGACGTACCAAATAAAGTGGCCACTGAATGTACTTTATAAAGCCACTCCTAGAAGAAAGAGACACCATCTCAAAGCCCAAAGTGTAGCAGTAAATCATAAACATATGAAATTCTGCAGATGCTGGAAATCCAGAGCAACCCACAAAATGCTGGAGGAACTCAGCCGGTTAAGTAGCATCTATGGTGGGGAATAAACTGTTAATCTTTCGGGTTGAGATTTTGCTTAAAAATTCACTCTAAACCCACTTGGTTTTCTGCTGGCATGAATAAACTATCTTATTGCGTAGTTAAATTATAGAAGTGCAGCTGAAGGCAACTGTTAGCTCCAGGGAAAAGCACAATCACTATAAAAGGCCTGCAATTAACAGCAATTCCAATATAATCAGATTTGTGAACTCTAATTCCACCATGCAAATAATGAAGAGCAGTGCATAGCAATACAAATTAGAAAAGAGAAAATTATCAGGCATCTGATCACTCAGTTAAATAATCTAAGCATACCCTAGGACCCAAAATGCACTTTTAGTTCAAATGCCTACTTCAACTGTGGCATGAAGTGGAACAGTACAAGAAAACTCTATTTTTCAGATATTGAAATATTGCACATACATTCTCTTTGCAGTGGTAGAATGTAAATGAAACAAAATTCTGTAATGTCGAGTTTCCAATAAATCCCTTCTTGCACCAGTGTAAAGCACCACAGCTCAGAAATTACTCCTGACCAAGGAATCAAGCAGAACAGTACAGGGGAAAAAAAAGCATAAAACGTTTACATAGAAAACTTCCTGCTGCAGGTTCTGCAATATAAATGATAATTATTGATTTATCAGTGGCACCTTCATACAAAGGGTGGTGTGTATTTAAAATGAGCTGCTAATAGAGTATGGTAAAAATACGCTAAGAGGATCACTAGGGTTCCCTCCCCCCAACACTCATGACATTTACTGGGAGTGTTGTATAGTCATAGTCATACTTTACTGATCCCGGGGGAAATTGGTATACACAGGGCCTGGATCCCTGCCACCCGTCCCACAATCACTTTGACCCACTATCATCTGGAAGGTGATTCAGGAGCATCAGGACCAGGACTGCCAGCCTGGGGAACAGCTTCTATCCTCAGGCTGTGAGATCAGTGAATACTTGCCACCACCAGATCCCATTCCTAGGACAGCAAGTTGTTTACTGTTTACCTGTGCTGCATACTACAAGTTCTTTGAATGATATTTCATTAACTTATTGGTGGCAACGTTTTTGTTCTATGTGCTGTGTGTGATATACGTTTTGTGGGCATGCCATGATCCAGAAGAACATTGCTTCAATTGTACAGTCAGATGACAATAAACTTAAATGTGAAAAATAGTCAATGAGGCAGTCACGTTAGCAACATTTAAAAGCTATCTAGGTAAGTACATAGATAGGATGGGTTTAGAGGGCTATGGGACTAGCACGCTGGACAACACAGTTGGCACGGATGAAGTTGGGCTGAAGGGCCTGTTTTCATGCTGTATGAATCCTAGACATTTTGATGGAACACTTCTCTCTTTACATCTGCAGATGTTTATTAGCTGCCTGATGCTTTGAGAGCTACCACATTTCAACAGGTTATATACATCTTCTACGTGGATACTACAACTGCATTTAAATATGTTCTAAATTATCTTTTCTAGCGATACACGCAGTGATGGCTAGGTCAAAATTTGTTACTCATCACACAATCACCTTTAAGAAGGTTCTTGGAAAGGGAGCTTACCCCACTATTCCTAACAAATGCTTCTGTTCTCTTGAAAGAGACCAATAATTTGTAATGCCCCTAACTCCAAAACCAAAAAATCACCCGGCTTTCACCTCAGGAATCGGAACAGTGTTGCTGCTCGCTTTCACTATCTGCGATCTGACAACATCGGGGTCCCGATCTCTCCCTGCTTCTACTAATCTAGGACACGACACGATTATAGCAACGCCCTCTCCTAAACGCCACAAAAAAATCCATGTGTAGAAAGCTCCTGCCCACCTGGTTAAATCCGCCTCCATCCCCGACTGTCCGGCCATTTCTGCAGCTGCCGGCGCCGCACATGGATCCCGACGAGACACGCTGCCGTCAAGCGACGCACTTCCGCATAACATTGCACTGTCGCAAAACGGGGCGGCGTGCTGTAAAATGCGAAGCGGTGGAACTGGTTGTTGCAGGAATTCGGCGGGTCGAGTCGTGTTTGTGGCGGTGGAGGGATTCTTGGTGTTTCCAGTCGAGTCCCACATCAGGACTGAGAATGTGGTGGGAAGATAGCCGGTGTAAAGAGGAAGTGTAGGCACAGGGAACAGAAACCCAGTCGTGTAGGTATCTGAGTGACGCGTTGAGGAAGGGAGATGAACCTTGGTGACGGGGATGGATTAAATGGAAAAGCGTAGTGATCATAGTCAAGTGGGCATTACACAACATAAGTAAGATGGTGTAAAACACCATACTGCTGGCACAAAAATATATTGAAGATATCACAGCAACCCTTTCGGGTCACCAACAAAATACAAAGAAAGTGATGAGTAGACAACACAAATTCAGTTTTGATTTCAGGATGGAAGTGGGCCTAGACTACCTAGTCTTTGCTGACAGTTTACTTCATTTCCAGTTTTCCCCCACAGTCCAGCCGCACGATAACGGAGCAACTTATAGTGGTCAATTAACCTACGTCATTGGCAATTGGGAGGAGACCAGAGCAGGCCTGGAATCAAAGGGAGAACATATAACTTCCATACATGAAACACAGGGGGTTAAAACGGAATTGAACTCTGGTTACTGGAGGCATGAGGCAGCAGCTCCACTGACTCTGCAACGTCACCAGACTTGCCATCCCTAATTTGTCATTGTGCATCCAGATTAATATCAACCACTTGCTAGCCTATCTACTTGAAGCAAAGTGTCGCCCTGTAATAGGGCAGTTCAGGTAACAGAAATTTGCCCTTATGTAATTCACAAATCATACAAAAAATACAGAATATATAAGATGCAGAATAAAAGTTCACTCTTGTCAAATTTATGCAGACAATTAATAAATGAAAGAAACAACAACTTTTCTCGCTTTTCCATATGTTCAACTTGTATTTCTTGGTGCATGTGGCTTGTGAGAATTCAATTAGCACGGCAGGTTCAGTTTGCTTCTGCCATCTAGTAGGGTTTTTTAAATAGAATTTTCCATATTCACTTGCTTGATGGTGCAAAATGCATCACGCCACTTGCTGTTCCTCGCCCCATTTCCTGACTAGTCAGATCTCTTTGCAATTCATTATGATCTGCTTCACTATCAATGGGATCGCTAATTAAAAGTAAAAGAAAAGGAAAATGGAGAAAATTTGGAAATTGAGGTTCAATGGGACTTGGGGACGAGTTCAGAATTTACTGTAGGTTAACTTGCAAGTGAGATGAAAGAAGGCAAATGGAATGTTTGTATTTATTTCAAGGGTATCAAAGTCAGAATGTATTGTGGCTTTATATGGAGCTGGTCAGACTGTATTTAGATTATTGTGAGAAATATTACTATGTAAGGAAAGATGCGATGGCCCTGGAGAGTGGCCAGAGATTTCCAGAGTGAAAAGCTTTATATTTGAGCAATTGGTATCTTCACTTCTGTACTCAAAGTAATCACATGAATGGGGGAGGGTCTCATTGAAACCTGCTGGTTATTTATATAGCACACCATGGTGGGCACAACATTGTGGGCCGAAGGGCCTGTGAATGTGCTATAGATTTCTATGTTCTATTTTCCTTCAAAATCTCTGAAAACGAGCAGCCGGTTCAAATTCCCGTAATAAACCTGAATAACCTTATAAAGGAATTTCATTGGCTATAAAACTTGATTTTTTTTATAGCCTGACCTGCTGAATTCCTCTAGCGTTTTTTATGTGTTATTTTACAAGGGTTTGATGCTGAAGAAAAAGTTAGTTCAATGGTTAAAACTGGTGCTTGAAACATCTGCAGTGGGAACAATAAAGAGCAACAGAGACAAAATTAACATAAGTGCTGAAGTTGTGAGGTCATTAAGAACTCAAACACTTTATATTCATTGCAGTGATCTGCCTTTTGATGATCACATGTTGTTAGAGCAAGAGCAAGCTTCAGAAAAAAGTCATTGTTTTAGAAACACCACCTGTCCTATTTCAGCCAACAACGAACCTCCTGTCAGACGACTTATATATTGATCAGGTTGCGTCTACTCTAAGCCTTTTTCAAGGATCATCACCTTGTTGCGGTGGACTGGCTTGTCGGTTGCTGAGATCCCTAAGGGCGATGCCTTCTGGGGCTTAGCACTTGGTAGGGTCACCTTTGGCTGTAAGGACAAGTTCCAAAGAGCGATACAACCAAGACCTCAACAGTGGAGCTGGTGGAAGCTGATGAGACATCACAATGGCAGTGAAGGAAGAGGAAGGCTGCAGCAGTGAATGGTCCCCAATCTGTAAAGGAGCATGCTGTGGCTGCCCATGCATCAGCCTCACCATGTTAAAAAAAAAGTCATACACAGGCGTTCTCCATTAAGGGAATAACCCCTTAGGAGAACATCATTCTTGACTTGAGTGATTGCACTACTACCTCTATCCTTAGTGCTAATGATCCCACCCCTGAATGTAGTCTAAAGGTTGGATGTTCACTGCATGATGCCATGAGCTATTACAAGGAGTGATGCACCACAATTAACCAACAAATCTTAGAAAATTTGTGTTTTTGTTCTAAGTTGGAAGTGTTGACAAAATTATGAATTATTACCTTGCTTATCTATTGACAGGTTCAATAACTACCTTGATGCTAGGATTCATAAGCTAGGCTACTTGCTGTTTTTGTTTCAACAGTGTACTTTGTTCTACTTCACTTTTGCTTTAGAAAATGTACTCACTTTAAAATGCAACATTCTTCACAGATTTCCCAAACTGCCAAACAACACAATTAGCACTGGCAGCTTGCTAATCAAATTTAAATGAGACCCAAACATCAAACAGAACAAACATTATTTTGCTTATGTGGAGCAGAAGTAGCAGTCAATTTGTATTCCTCTTCTTCATTAATCCTTTACTGTAGGATAACTTGCTTTCACTCCATTTGTTTATGTTTGGAAGACACTAATGTGACCCATATGAGAACTGTGGACTCTTCCACAGGGTGAACGGTGGTTGATGCATAGTTTGTGAGGTGGTGAGCTCCTCCTGTCATATGGACAGTGATTTTTTTTGTTCCCAATGTATGGACTTGAGGTTTTCAATATCAACTGTTTCTTTGCTACTTTGAGTGGTCAGGGCCAAGGATTCTCAAGAACTAGTGGTGATGTTGCACTTTATCAAGAAAAGTGAGCAAATTCCGTACTTCTATCCTTTGTCAACCTTGTAATCTCTTCCCATAACAGAGCTTGAAATATATTGTGTTGGGCATAACAATTACATGGCCCAATGGAATGGAGTGTAATTAGGGCATCGGTGAGGGGGATATTCACCTGAGAGATGATACTGGTATTGGTTCACTTATTCTTAAAGTGAATTTGAAGGATTTTTTGCAGACAGCATAGGTAGTATCTTCCCAGTGCTGTAGGAAGACTGGGGTCCAAAAGCAGGAAGCCAGGGATTGCCACTGCCTAGCAGATAAGCAGTTTAGTGTTTGGTTGTAGAGATCAACCTGTTTTGCCTATTCAATACATCCCACACGTGAAAATTGGTCTCATGATACTTGTATTAATTCTTTAACGTGTCAGATACTTTCTGAAACTACAGCGAGATCTTCAGTGAATAGAACTTAAAAATGTGCATTTGAAAAGCTACTAATAACGTTTCAAAAATAGATGCCCTCTTGACTTTGTCATGCATTTCAGATAGAAAATGGCATATTCAACAACTTTTATTTATAAGGTAATTCCAAATGCTTCATGATTCTTGATAAACTGGGTTCAAATATAAAGGATTTCACAAAATGATTCAGATAGCTGTCACTACTGATAGGGCAAATAGCAAGAGAAGGCTACTGCAGGCTAACTAATAGAACATCACTGATTTTGGCACATCTAAGAAGTCCAAGAGTGAAGAAAGAGAATAAAATGAAGTTGAATGAATATCGGGTCTCAACAAGCTAAAACTGTATCATCTTCGACCTCAAACCTTGTGATTTATGATGGTTGGCAGCAATGGCAAGAACTGTCGATCAGGAATTTAATTTTTGTCATCCATTTGGTTGCATTACTGGGAAGTAACTGACTTGCTTCACACCACATCCATTGAGATCGATGGTACTCAATCTGAGCATGCCATGACAATATTCCCTATTATATCCTCCCTATCCTTTCTTTTCTGTGTAGCTTTCCACTCGGCTTGCCTGGAGAAAAGACCTATCCTTGACACCTTAAGCTGATTTGTAATTACTGCCAGAGGAAAATACTCCCTTACCTCAATCGAGCCTTTTACCTTACTCTACCCTATCAGTTTCTAAGATTCATTCTCCTCATTTATCATTTACCACTCCCATGACTTTTGGAGGTCTGAATCATGATGGTCTTTGTTTTTCAGACATTGGCAACTCAAGCAAGTGGTCATTCTTTATTAACAAACCTTGGTGGTATTGTTAACTTTATCTTGAGCCAAAGGATTAAATTGTTTTCCAGCAAATGCATTGTCATTCACACACAAATGCCTTCCAGCACAAGCCATAATGTTCTCTACAGATCAAAAGTACTGAGATTAGTTGTCATGACTAATTTCTGTTCCATTTACTATCAATTCAATTAATATCAGAATGGGATTGACAGGTGGATAATGCTTCTCTCTCTCCCCCCCTCTTAGTATTGTAGTATTGTACTGGACAAAATCTTCATCCAGTAATTGACTTTATTTCTCCAAAGGTATGCCTGCAATTAGAACTCACCATGTGTTGGAAAATTAATGTGACAGTTGCATGAAATTTATATCAATTGCTTACTGTAGTCGAAAATTTCACTTGCCTCTGTAAACTGAACTGTGATCAAAATGATTTAGTTTAATTTCTTGGTGGTCTGATCTATACACAGCTGTTAGATTACAAAGTCAAAAGCACTAAGACTAATAGATGCTGGAGATACTTAGCAAGTTGAACAGTATCTGTGGACAGAGAAACAAAGTCAACGATTCAGGTTGATGATATTTTATTAGAATCGATAACAGTTGCTCTAAGCAACACACACAGAATGCTGGAGGAACTTAGTAGGCCAGGCAGCATCTATGGAAAAAGTACAGGAGACATTTCAGGCTGGGACCCTTCAGCCTGGCCTGCTGAGTTCCTCCAGCATTTTGTGTGTGTTGCTTGGATTTCTAGTATCTGCAGATTCTCATGTTTGTGAATATTTACTCTGTTCGTCTCTACACAGATACTGAGTGACCTCCAGCATTTTCTGTTTTTTTTTCAGATTTTCAGCATCTGCAATCTTTTTACGGCTAAGATGTAATAGTTCTTCCAAGTTTTATTGAATGTTATTCACTTAATTTAAGATTTACTTTATGAATAACAAAAAATATTCCAAGGATGGTTTATGACAGAGAGCTTTGGGTAGAGTGTTTTACCAGTTAGTTCATCTGGCAAATTATTTAACAGCTACGGTAATACCAATACCAAAACTGTGAATCTCTGTGTTGTGATTACCCTGCCTGAGACTAAGTACTGCTTTTCTCTCATATCAAGAGATCCATTTGATCATTGATAACTTTAAGGAAATAAGACTTCCATTTCATTAAATCCTCCTAGGTATAAACAATGTTTTATTTTCCAGTGACATTTACATTTTCATCTTTAAATATTGAGTTGACAGTGCACCTTTCCCGCTTAAGGGGAATAACTTTAAAACAAAATCTCAGTTTGCATATGAACTTTGCCCACCATGGGGTCATCTTTATTCAAGAACTGGGAGTTATAATTGGATTATATTAGTCACAGATACGCAGAGGGTTATTGTTTCCTTCCATACAGATGCTGCATGACCTGCTGAGTATTTCCAGCATTTTCTCTTATTTCAGGTTTCCAGCATCTGCATGTTTTAAAATATATTTTTGGGCTAAGTTCTTCTTCTTTCTCCTCGGGGAGCAGTTTTTAGAAACTATGTGGAAATAATAATAATAATAATAACACTAATAGTAATCAGGTGCAACTACAATAGTCTTTGCAATTAACAAGTCTGTTAACTTGCAATTTGCACTTGTGCATGAGGAAGTTGACTCATCAAGAACATTATCGCTTAGGAAAAAAAGCTGAGGTAAAGGAAGAACTTGCATTAGTGACTTCTCAGATACCAGCGATATAATGTCCAAATCTATCATTATTATAGACCATTTGAATAGATAATTGTAGTCTATTTACTGAATTTTTTTTTTGTCTTTTGTGAAGCTAGAATAGATTTGGTCCAATTGCAAAATCTGTGAACTATTTATAAAATTAATTAGGGGTTTCAACAGTGCATGCTTTTAAAGAGAAGTTGATACAGCCCATCTGACTCATTGTAATGGACCAGTGTTAACTACTCCCTTGTTGACTGAAAAAAAATGAATGTAGCTGGTGGAAGAAATTTCTATTGTGCTGCTCTCTCTTCCACTATTAATATTAAGAGCACATTAATTGAAAATGAGTATTAAAATTATAAAGCAGTTCAAAAGCAAGTTTATGTTGGAACATGGAAGGTAAACAGCAAATTCGCCTCCCGAAGCAACAAGTCTACAGCAGATGCCATCTCGTTGGCTCTTCACACAAACCTGGAACATCTGGACAGTAAAGATGCATACATCAGGATGCTCTTTATCGATTACAGTGCAGCATTTAATACCACCATCTCCTCAAAACTAATCAGTAGACTCCTAGACCTGAGCCTCAACATCCTTTTATGTAATTGAATCATGGATTTCCTCACTTGCAGACCCCAATTGGTTCAGATTGGCAAAAATATCTCCTCCACAATCTCCATCTGCGCAGGAGCACCACAGGGATGTGGGCTTAGCCCCCTGCTCTACTTGCTTTACATCTATGACTGTGTGGATAAATACAGCTCCAAAACCATATACAAGTTTGCTGATGACACCACTATTGGCCATATCAAAGGTGGTGATCAGCATACAGGAGGGAGATTGAAAATTTGGCTGAGTGGCATCTTGTTTCCCTGTCAGGAGGGGAGCATTTCACAAAAATTGATTTGGTCCAGGCTTATCTCCAAATGGAAATCAAGGAAGCATCCAAGAAATACCTAACAATAAATACACACAAAAGACTTTACCAGTACAACAGGTTGGTGTTTGGGATAGCATCAGCTCCTGCAATCTGGCAAAAGGCAATGGACCAGGTCCTACAGGGGATTCCAGGGACTCATTGTCACTGGCAAAGATGACGATGAACATCTTTCTAACCTAAAACAAGTGCTTCCCAGGTTACGAGAATATGGGCTCAGAGCTAATCAACAGAAATGTGAGTTTTTCCAAAAGGAAATCTCATACCGTGGGCATGTGATCAACAAGGATGGCTTACACATGTCTCAAGACAAGATAGAAGCGGTGCTTAAGGCACCACCACCTGAAAATGTGTCTCAGCTGAGAGCATATCTTGGTCTAGTGAACAATTACCGCAAGTTCTTGCCTAACCTATCCACAGTCCTACACCCACTAAATGCACTATTACAGACAGGGACACAATGGAAGTGGACTGAGAGCTGTGAGAAAGCGTTTCAAGAAATTAAAAGACTCATAACTTCTGAAGTGGCTCTCATGCACTTTGACGCCTCCTTACCAATCCCACTGGCTTGTGATGCCTCACCCCATGGGATAGGAGCTGTGTTATCGCATAAGTTTCCAGATAGCTCAGAAAGACCAATAGCCTTTGCTTCAAGAACGCTAACTTCAGCTAAACGCAACTACGCACGAATTGACAGAGAGGCCCTAAGCCTCATGTGGGGAGTCAAGAAATTCAGTCACTACCTGTTTGGTCAAAAGTTTACCCTGTTGACTGACCATCAGCTTCTCGTGTCAATCTTCAACCCAAGAAAAGGCATTCCAGTAATGACAGCACAAGGGCTGCAGCGATGGTCTTTTTTCGTAGAAGGTCACATGTATGACATTGAACAGAAGGGGACCAAGCAACATGGCAATGCAGATGGTTTGTTACATTTACCACTGCCGACTTCAGAGATAACTACACAAATGGATTCAGCAGAGGTCTTTCACACAACAATAGTTGAACAATTACCAGTGACAAACAGCCTCATTGAAAGAGAAACACGCAATGACCCTATATTGTCAAAAGTGTATGACCTCACGGTAAAGGGATGGCCAGCGCGGGGTAACACACTGTTTCCAGCCTTCTCAGCGAGGAAGGAGCAATTGTCAGTGTGTTGGGGAACACTAATGTGTGGCTCACGAGTTGTTATTCCTCCCAAGTTACGCACCAGAGTGCAGGAGGAACTGCACGAAGGGCACCTGGGTACCGTGAAGATGAAAAGTCTTGCCCGTGCCTATGTGTGGTGGCCAGGAATTGATAAACAGATTGAGGACTTGACCAAGAACTACTCTGGATGTCAAAAGATCCGGAACACACCACCACAAGCTCCTCTCCATCCATGGGAGTGGCCCTCATCACCATGCAACGAGTGCACATCAACTTTGCTGGACCATTCATGGACTCTTATCTTTTTAATCGCCGTCGATGCACATTCCAAATGGCCAGAGGTCATCAAAATGAAGACAACCACATCGGAAAAGACCATTACAGTTCTGAGGACCATGTTCGCCAGGAATGGCATACCAGAACAAATCTGCACAGACAATGGACGACAATTTGTCTCTGAAGAATTCCAAAGTTTTGTGAAGAACAAAGGAATCAAGCACTTTGCATCTGCCCCTTACCATCCATCCACAACTGGCTTGGCAGAAGGATTTGTGCAGACATTCAAGAAAGCTATCAAGGCAATGGACAGCGAAAATTGACCATTGCAACACAAGATAGACAACTTCCTCCTTGCCTATCGTAATGCAGTACATGCAACCACTAATCAGACTCCAGCGATGATGTTTCTGAACAGGAACCTGAGATCCCGCATGGATCTTCTCAAGCCAGATGTACGGCGTGATGTGGAGAGCAGAATTGAATGCTAAGTCAACATGGAGCTTCAGTGTGCGACAGTCAGTTCTTGCACATGATTACCAGACTGAAAAGTGGCAGCCGGGTACAATTTCTGCCATAGACGGGCCACTGATGTATACAGTGAAGGTGGGAGAGAAGGTATGGAGACATCATGTGGACCAAATCCTGGATGCCCAGGTGAAAAACACCACAACACCTTGCCCGGATTCCCCTGACATAGAAGCAAACACTCCTGATGTGACCACATCAGCCTCATCTACAGATGAGCCTGTCATCAGTGCTGAGGACCTACCTGATGTACCTATGGAGACTCATTCCCCAAAGCAAACGTTTCAGGACAGACGTTACCCAGAGAGGCAGAGAAGACCTCCCTAGAGACTTGAGTTATAATCTGATATTATTAAGTTACTTTATTATAATTTGTAAACAAATGGTGGGTGTTTGTATGTTAAGGGTAAACATACTTGTTTAGCATAGAACCCAGTAAAAAAAACAGTTAATACACTCTTAAAATAAAAGGGGAGGAGTGTACCGTATAGCCTACATTATAATTAGGGACTACTTTATGTTGTAGTAACACGTCATTACATGCGCTATTAGGTGTGTATGAATCTGTATGTGTGTGAGTAAAAGTTCAGACTCTACCAGTAAAGAACTATGAAACTTAGCTCCCATCTCCTGCGTTTTCATCAATAACATAATTGTGTAAATAGGCCACATACATAACATCCTCACTTGCAGACCCCAGTTGGTTCGGATTGGCAAAAATGTCTCTTCCACAATCTCCATCTACACAGGAGCACCACAGGGATGTGGGCTTAGCCCCCTGCTCTACTTGCTTTACATCTACGACTGTGTGGCTAAGTACAGCTCCAAAACCATATACAAGTTTGCTGATGACACCACTATTGTGGGCCATATCAAAGGTGGTGATCAGCATACAGGAGGGAGATTGAAAATTTGGCTGAGTGGTGTAATAACAATAACCCCTCACTCAATGTTAATAATACCAAGGAACTGAATGTATTCTTCAGGAGAGGGAAACTAGAGGTCCATGACCACAGTACTCATCAGAGGATTGGAGGCGGAGACTGTCAGTAACTTTAAATTCCTGGGTGTCACTATCTCAGAGGACCTGTCCTAGAACCATCATATAAATATAATTGCAAGGAAAGCCCCTACCTCCCCAGGAGTCTGCAGAGATTCGGCATGTCAGGAAACACCTTGGCAAACTTCTATAGATGTGTGGTGGAAAGTGCTGATTGCTGCATTACAGCCTAGTATGAGAACACTAATGCCTTTGAGTGGAAAGTCCTACAAAAGGTAGTAGATTCAGCCCAGTACCTCATAGGTAAAGCCCTCCCAACTATCGAGTACATCTGCTTGAAACGTTCCCATAGAAAAACAGCATTCATCATCAAAGATCCTCATGATCCAGGCCATCAAGTAGAAGGTACAAGTGCCTCAGGACTTACACCACCAGGCTCAAGAACAGTTACTACCCCCCAACCATCAGGTTCTTGAACAAAAGGGGATAACTACACTCATTCTATTTCTGGTGTTCCTACAACCGATGGTCTCACTTTAAGGACTCTATATCTTGTTATTTCTTCCTCCTGTTATTTGTTGCTATTTATTTATATTTGCATTTACATAGTTGGTTGTTCATTGATCCTGTTTACATTTACTGTTCTATAGATTTTCCAAGAATGCCTGCAGGAAAAAGAATCTCAGGTTTGTATGTGGTAACATGTATGTTGTTGTTGAGTGCTGTTGAATCGTCATTGACTAATGGTGACCCTATGAGTGTAATTGTCCATAGGGTGTCTGTGGCAAGATACAGAAGTGGATTCCCAGGTCTTTCTTCTGTACAGATACTGCAGCTGCCCAGGTTGGGGCCCAGCTGGATTCAAACTCAGGACCATCCGCCTCAAAGTCCAGTGCCAATGCCACTACACCACCGGCCAACCCAAACTCAGAGGACGTGTATGTATAAGTTTACTTTAAACTTTGCAATGGTTATCAGAGCCAACCAAATATGGATTACAGTCAGATGAGTCGCATTCTCAAAGACCAAACTTAACTATAAGCCAGGGATAAAAACATAATAAATAGAAGCCTTGTGTTGAATGTTGTCTCTTGTTACTTTTTTAAAAAATATACATTATTCCTGTTTTTGCACTATTTTAATCTATTCAATACACACACACACACACTTACAGTTATTTATTTATTTATCTTTCTATATTATCATGTGAACAATTTTCACAACACATGCCGGTGATGATAAACCTTACTCTGATTCTGATGCTGATCGTGGCTGACTCTTGCTTTGGAACCATTGTTTTCTCCAAATGCCATATTCTTTGACTGTTCTAATCTTCAAAAATCAATTGATTGCTTCCTTGAATATGCATAGTGATTAAGCCTCCACATCCATACTGGGCTGTGAACTTCAAAGATTCCCTACTGTCTGAGTGAGGAATTTCTCATTTTCATGCTACATGGCCAACTTTTTGTATTCAGGTTGTGATCACTGGTTCTGGACTAGACAGGCAGGAAAACCATCAACTGTGTATCTATCGTGCCATGCCCCTTAAGGTTTTTATATGTTTCAATGACATATGCAGAAATACTGGATATGGTCCAGGGTAGACTAGTTTTTTTCCATCAATCTTGAAGTGGGGCAAATTATTAGAACTCCCTGTGGTGGTCCCATTTAAATGGAATAGCAAGGAACTCCTTTGGTACTTTACTTTTAACAAAAATAGAAACATCGAGCATTTTTAAAGCTGACATCATGTGCTCAATGGGTGCTATTGGTTTTCTGAGGCCTAATCAAACTATTATATTGAAGAATCTTGAATTTCAATCAGTACACCTGGTGACTGTAATTGCGATACATAACTCTCCCAGTCAGTATGAAAGTATGCATGATTGTAACTGTGTGAAAGCAATGTAAATTGTTTTTAATTTGTCATCATTAGCAGTGAGATCAATGTTGATTTAAAGTCAAAATAAGTGACACTATGAAAATCATGCCATCTTCATTACTGGAATAATTTTTATTTATACAACCTTTATGCTACAAATATTATTACAAACCATGAGGAGAAATTACCCTGACATACTGTCTCTTAGATGGTAATGCTCCAGAAGCACATAGAAAAATCAATAATGCAATGTTTTGCACCAAGAACAAGTTGCATTTTATAATCATATCTAACCATTAGGATTTAGGGTTATCTTGATACCAATATTCCAATTTCAAATAGAGTCTAGAACTACTACAGCTGTTACCATTTTGTACACCTCTTGTAGAATAGGCATTAACCTTGTGTTCCGAAAGCAGTGAAATTGAATGATTCAAGGTGATGCTGAGCTGCGGTCTCCATCGAGGTTGTGGCACAGGCTTAGTTGATTTTTAGGGGTTTTTTTATGTTTGTATGGATGGTTTTTGGGCCAGAGAGGGTAGTTAGGGACCAAGTTAGGGTTTAGGGACAGACAAGTGGAAAGATTAGAGGATGGGCCAGAGTCTAAAGCTTTGTTCCACATTCAAGGATCAGCGACGTCATGGTCAGGTGTCAGGCTAGCAGACCAGTGAGGATGAGGGGTGGAGTTGTTGGTGTGTTCTGGGATCAAAGTTCCATGCGGCAGGAGAAACGAGGGCCAGTGATCCTCAGATACGTGAATTGCGAGGCAGTAGTTTGAGGTCTAGTGTTCAGGGTCCTGTCATTGGTGAGTCCGGAGCTTGAGTGTTGTATTTTGGGTCCTCATTCATTGTCATTGGCGAGTCCTGGATCGATACTGAGCATCCAGATCAAAGCCCGAAGGTTGATTGGAAGTCCAGAAGTCGAGGTGCGATGGTCAGAGCCCCGAGTCTCCAAATCTCTGCAAGTCCACAGGGAAGTTGAAGACTGAATGCCTGTGAATCCACAGGTCCGCTGGAGACCGAAGAAGGCGACCTGTCCTGGGGTTAGAGTGCCGTGTTTGCGTGTGAGTGGATGTGAAGGAGGAACGGGGTTTGTTTTGCTATTGTAGCTTTGACACTTGGTGTTTCTGATTTCTTGTGTTCCTTGTTAATCTGCCCTGCAGGGTGAGCTTGCTATGATGGCACAAGAATGTGTGGCAACACTTATGAGCTCCCCACTCCCGTGCACATCCTCAGATGTGTTGGTTGTTAACACAAACAAGGTATTTCACTGGAAGTTTCAATTGACATGTGACAAGTAAATCTGAATCTAAATCTATGTAGGTCATAGTAGTAGAAGTACTTGAATGTGGCTCACTATTTTATCTGAACATGGCCACTGCCTATGGTATTTTTTTTTTCTCTTCATATTTTGCCAACAAACACACTTTCAGTCCATCTCTATGTAACTTGGATCTTGGACTTTTTGACAGAAAGACTACAGTCAGACTGTGTTGACAAGCAACATCTCTAGCTCCATCATGCTGAGCACCAGCGAACCTCAAGGCTGAGTGCTCAGCCCACTGGTGATGCATCACTGTACTGCTAGATCCAGCTCAAACTGAACCATGAAGTTTGCTGATGATGAAACAGTGGTTGGCATCATCAACAACGATGATGAGACGACGTACAGAGAGGAGACAGAGCAGTTGGTAGAATGGTGCGAGCACAGCAACGTGAATTTCAACGTGGGATAAGACTGAAGTGATGATTGTGGACTTTAGGCAGGTACAGGCTCATCACTCCTCACTGCACACACATGGCTACTCCATGGAGACAAAAACACCAAGTTTCTCAGAGTGCACATAACAGACGATCTTACCTTGTCCCTGAACACTACCCTTTAGTCAAGAACGCACAGCAGCGTCTCTGTGTCCTGAGGAGATTGAGACGAGCAAGGCCCCCCCCCACCCACCCCCATTCTAACCAATTCTTACAGGACCACTGTTGAAAGTATCCTGACCAGCTGCGTCACCATCTGGTATGGGAACTGCAAAGCATCTGACTGCAGAACCTTGCAAAGGATTGTGAGGTCTGCTGAGAGGATCATTGGGATCCCTCTTCCACCCATCCAAGATATTTATCAGCAGTGCAGGGTATGCAGGATCACTATTGGATACCAAAGGTTGAAGAGGTACAGGAAATCCAATGCATGCTGGTTGTCTCCAACTGCATACTGCACACCTAGCAAACTGTGATGGCGACATGCTTTAAATAGCACAGTCATAGAGGATTTGCTGCCATGAATCTGATACAATTTTAGTTGGGTATGGTGAAAAGACTTTAGGTGGATATAAATCATCTGTGCATGTTCTTTTTGCCAAATGCTAAGCCTGTTTATCTGCTTATATATCATGAGCTTATGTAAATGTAAGGTACAATTTGGCGTGTATCGTGCAGTTTCACAATTTTGATGAAACTTACTGTATATACCAAAATAATCAAAATTAGAAATTCCCATTTTGTATAAATTGATTTTTACTGTTTTATTCTTTACCTCAAACTTATTTAAAAGCACAACTGGAAGATAGGAACAATCACACAGAATTGATTCCAGAATTAAAAGGAAGCAAATTTTACTCGAAAATCTCAAAATATCAGTATCAAGACTACCAGGATGTTGTACCCTTACAACATGATTAGAACATTGTAAGCAATGGATAAAATTATTTTGTAGAATCTCTGGTTACCAATGACTTGTAGTTTACATAACGAAACAAATTATATTTTGCTTTTGAGAGGATACATACACTGGAAACAAACAGAAAGAGGACCTGCATTGACAGGAATTCAATACTAACTATGACCTAATGTTTGTTTTAAGGAATAGGCCTCAAAGCACAACTTAAAATTCATTTGGCCCAGTTGGTGTCAGTGGCCCTGGTCCTGTCCAGATCAGCTGGCAGGGGCATTTGCAGACATTTTTCGCCTTTTGCTTCTATCTGTGGTTCCCACCTGCTTTAACTTCTCTGTGGATTGTCACCTTGTCGCGGTGGAGAAGCTTGTGTGGTCCTGTGATCCCGAGAGCGATGCCGTCTGGAGCTATGCTCCTGGTAGGGTCACCCATGATGGTAAGGTCGAGGGTGAGGTCCCTGACAAAGAACAATCCAACCAAGACCTCAACGGTGGAACAGGCGGACAAAGTTACTTCAAACTCAACGGCTGTGAAGGCGGATGAAGGCTGCAACAAATCCATCAGCTCCAATCGTCATGGTTTCCATGCCACTGGAATCAGTTGGTTGATTTGTGAAGTATTGTGTGTTTCTTGGAGTGCAACATCAAGTACACATTAAACAAATACACGCACAGGTGTCTTCGCTCTGTACAGAACGAAGACCATCATCCTCGACCTCGAAGGATAGCCACAACGACAATGACCTACTTTAAGAAGACCACTGGTACCTAAGAAAAACAAGATAACATGTCTCAACAACTGCCACCAAGTAGCTTTGATATCTGTCATGAAGTGCTTCAAGAGGCTGGTCATGGCACACATTAACTCCAGCTTTCCAGACAACCTTGACCCACTGCAATTCACTTACTACCGAAACAGGTCTATGGTCGACATCATCTCCCTAGTCCTGCACTCACGTCTTGAGCATTTTGGCAGTAAAGACACCTACATCAAACTATTTATTGACTATAGTTCTGCCTTCAATATTATAATTCCAAAGACATTGACTTTCAAACTCTGGACCCTGTGAGTCAATGCCTAACCCTGCAAATTGATCGCTGTCTTCCTGACTAACAGACTGCAATCAGTAGGGATAGGCAGCAACAGCTCTGCCTCTGCCACAATTACTCTGAAGACTGATGCTCCACAATGCTGCATCCTCAATCTGCACTCTACTGCCTGTATATTTATTGCTCTGTGTCTGTATTATGCTAGTTTGCAGACGATACTACCGTAGTGGGTTGTATTGCAAATGACAATGAGTTGGAGTACAGGAAGAAGCTTAGTATCAGGGTGTACGACAACAACTTTTACATCAATGCCAGCAAGACAAGAGAGCTGATTATTGACTTCATTAGGGAAGGTGGGGCTGGAGTGTGTGGGTGGGTGGAGTGATCTACAGGCTTCTGTCTATATCAGTGGGTATTGAGATTGAGAACTTCAGATTCCTGGGAGTGAACAGCACCAATAGCCTGTCCTGGCCGAACCATTTAGATGCCATGGCCAAGAAAGCTCATCAACACCTCTACTTCCTCAGAAGGCTAAAGAAATTTGGCATGTACCTGTCAATTTTTACCAATGTTTATTGATATACCATAAAAAGCATCCTACTGGATGTGTAACGGCTTGGTATAGCAACTGATTTGCATGTGATTGCAAGAAACTGCAGAGTTGTGGACATGGTTCAGCATTTCACAGAGCTCTGTCTATAATTCTCACTGCCTCGGTAAAGCAGCCAGGATTATCAACAGCCCTGGAAATTCCTTCTTCTATTGGAAAGAAGATACAAAAGCCTGAAAGCAGCTACCTCCAGGCTCAAGAACAGCTTCTACCCCACTGTTATAAGACTATTAAATGATTCTCTTGTACAATAAGAGGAATTTTGACCTCACAATCTACCTCGTTATGATCTTGTACATTATTGTTTACATCCACTGCATGTTCTCTATAGTTGCCACACTTTATTTTGCATTATTATTGTTTTACCTTATCAGACCTCAATGTATTGTGTAATGATTCAATCTGTGTCAACAGTGCACAGAACAAACAAGCTTGTCACTGTATCTGAGTACATGAAACCATCATAAACCAATTCCAATTGAATTAATAGAAAATTGGAAAGGGAATTCTGGAACTTCTGATTCTTATTAGAATTTAGTTGAAATTACTTCTCCAAAGCTGCAACATTACATAATTCAGCTAGCCATAACCATGAATAACAACAGATTGAGGGGGTAAAAGGACAAGTGCAGTCTGAGGTAATCAGTAACTAAATGATTGATGGTTTATGGGCTGTTTGTGGAAATAAAATGACAGGTCTGAGATAGAATTAGCGTTATAATTTCAATGCCATATCTTGGATATATCTACAACGAGAGTACGAGGGAGAATAAAAGCAGCTTGAATTGTTAATTTCAGAAACCTACAGTTAAGGAGATAAATTGTTGGTTTCACGCAGGTTTCTGACGTCTGATCTCCCTTGATGCGTGTTTTTTCCAGCTAAATTTCTAGAAATTATAAATGCAAAATATAATCAAATTTAAATAATAGAAGTCCTGTATTACTGACGCAGATGCCATAAATTCATTCCGACAGTAAATCATACCCCATACCTCAGTGCCAGAGCATTAATTGGCCATTGCTTTTTTTTGGCAAGTAATAAATGGTTTCAAAACATACAATTTGCGTCACTTCAGACAAGCTTTTAATGCTACATTTAATTCATAGCTACTGTGCAAATGTGGAAACTTCACGCCATTCAATGGATTCAATGATTAATTCATTTGAAATATTGTTATAGCGAAGATAACGCCTGCATGGTGCAATTCAAACGTCTATTTTATTTCCATGTTTATTCTTAAACTTACCTGGTTCGTTTGGCATTTATGTGATTCGTTTTTAACAGTGCTATTTTTAATAAACTTGATGAGGGACTTCTGATTCTGGCTGTGATAATCCGAACCCAGTGACTAATAATACCCTAATATTAATACAGTTTATCATTCCGCTTTCCTGCCTGCTCCCATCCCCTCTCTGCGCATGACCTGGTTAAAGACGAATTTTAACCAGTCACAGGAGCTTCGAACGATTCGGCAAAACATGAATGGGTTGCGACTCGAAAAGCTGAAGAGGCGTGCACGCTCACGCCAAGTCGAAACCATGCGTGTCACGCGGTGAAGGAACCAGCACGGCAGCGGGCACACGCACAACTCTCAGTTGCAAACGGGGGTGGGAAAGGGCGTGGACGACGGAGGTCTCGCCGAGCTTTCTGCGAGTGGCTCTACTGCTCAGAGATGGAGTAGCGCAGACAGAGAGAAACACACACGGTGCTGGCAGTGATAAGTACATTTGCAGGCAGGGTTCGTGGACGAACAAATATTGCAAACCCGCGGACAAAGACAACCTACCTTGCAAGGTGGGTTGCAGCCAGCACATTGCGCGTAACCATCAAGATCTGGGACTTCAAAATATCAAATTTATAAGGGATTTTTACATATTTTGCTAAACAATATGATCGAAGGAATACATGCGACGAAGGGCGAAAAGAAGCCGACGCGGAAATGGCAGAAACTGCCCGGCAGAAACACGTTCTGTTGCGATGGCAGGATCATGATGGCCCGGCAGAAAGGAGTTTTCTACCTCACCGTCTTCCTCATCGTGGGAACCAGCGCGTTGTTCTTCGCGTTTGAGTAAGTAACAATGACAGATAAATCCAATTGCTGCTTGAAGGCGTTGGAAAGATTATAACGATTTGGACCTTTGAAAGTTGCAGGAATCACATTATTATTTAAGCTGTAAAATCGTTTATATTTAAGAAGGGAAATTGTATTGAGAAGGGAGTAGCTTCAATCAGTATGCCATTTCTGGTTGACCACTTAGCCGCGTGAAGCTTGCGTCTGATCTCCATGAATTTTATATGGTGTGCATACGGAGCATCCTCCGTCCTACTTGCATTGACAACCTATCATAGCTCAGGTTTTGGACGAAAACTACGTTTTTAGGTAAATAACGAATCTTTAGGGTATTTGATTCAAGAAGTTAATTATGTTTCATTTTTAATGACAATTTTACTTGGTAATGCGGTGACCTTGGCTGCAATGGAGTCTTCGCGATGTTTAAAAATATACAAGAGGCACTTGTGCACTCGGTTTCACACAGTGTTATTTTAGTTTAATGAAATAATTAAGCCTCAAGGAACACAAAAGGATACAATGTGTATTGGGATTGGAGGACGGCAGGAGAGTTGAAGTAATGCTGATCGTGCTGACGTTTGCAATGAAATGATGCGTTTTAATTTGATTTCCTTCTTGCTGTCGCATTTGGCAAATGCAGATAAGATGGCTTTCTGACTCCTTCAATTTGAAGGAGTTACCTTATAATCGTTTCTTACAAAGCAATAATTATATGTCTTTCATTTTAAACTTTTAAAACGTTTCCTCAGTGTTTTAACTATCTACATTATGGTTTAATAGAGCTGGAGGTGTGCTGGAAGTCTTTGAATTTATTCTTGGACTATCCCAGTTAATCTGGCAGGGCGATAATGAATACCTGACAATTGCCTTCCGTTTCTCAGATATGGGATGGGGATCTGTCTGCATTTCAGTCAGGCAATCGCGGCCTCTCTTAACCCCCGCTCCCCCCCCCCCCCACCACACAAGGAGCAGTGCAGTTATCTATAGAGGAGCCAGTGGGATTTTCATGAAATGTTTTGTAGCTACAAAGCCCAATAACATTTGAAGGGACGGTTGATTTATTAATTGAATGTCGTCGTCCGTGAAATTCTACCAAATGCTTTCAGGATGGACGAAAGTATTCCTAATATTTGAAATTATTTTTTAAAAAATGCAACAGGTTCAGATGGGATCAACTTGTGAATCCTGTTGCTTGTTTTGCCAAGAGTACATAAACAGCGTGGTGATGGAATTATATCAATGTGTTTATTTTATTCCCTTGCTTTTTGACTATTACTCAAATTATTGCTGAAAGTGTAGATTTTTGTTTTGGAAAACAAAAGTCTGCATTTGATACAAGAAACTTCAGCCAAATTGAGTGATTCTGACTTTCATTGCAATAGTATCCGAGTCTTGATTTCTGTGGATGATGGATGGAATGAAATTATGTTTATCTTGATATTTCCCACACCATCAGATTTAAGGGCAGTTATTCCCTCACAGCCATCAGGCTCTTGAACCAGAGTGGATAACATCACTCAACTTCACTCCCAGCATAATTGAACTGCTCCCACAATCTGTAGACTCATTTACTCATTTTCAGGGACTGTACAACTTAGCTTCATGATATTAATTGCTTATTTATTATTATTATGTTTTTTCTCTCTCATTTTGTAGTTGCACAATTCGTTGTCTTTTACACATTGGTTACTGTCCCTCCTATTGGGAGCAGTCTTTCATTGACTCTGTTGAGTTTCATGTACTTACTTTGAATGCCCGCAAGAAAATGAATCTCACGGCTGTATATGGTGACACATATATAATACTTTACTTTGAACTTTCCGTATGTGGGTCCTAGTACTCATTCCTTTGTGTTACAAAGAAGGCATAACAGCAGATGTATCTCATTAGGAATTTGAGAAGATTTGGTTGTCACCAAAGACACTGGCAGATTTCTACAGATGTTCCATGGAGAATATTCTAACTGGCTGCATCACCATCTAGTATTGGGGGGGGGGGGTGCTACTGCACAGGATCAAAGTAAGCTACAGAGGGTTATGAAACTAGTCAGCTGCATCATGGACACTAGCCTCTGGAGCATCTAGGACATCTTCAAGGAGTGGTGCCTGAAAAAGGCAGGGTCCATCATTAAGGAACCCCATCACTCAGAACATGCCCTCTTTTCATTGCTACTATCAGGGAGGAGGTACAGGAGCCTGAAGGCACATACTCAGCCATTCAGGAATAGCCTCTTCCCCTTTGCCATCAGATTTCTGAATGTACATTGAACCCATGAGCACTACTCATGATTTTTTTTTCCTTTTTTGCACTACTTAGTTAATTTAACTTTTTAAATATATACACTTCAATTTACAGTTTATATTAAGTATTGCAATGTACTGATGCCGCTTAACAACAAATTTCATGACATATGCCAGTGATATTAAACCTGATTCTGATTTATAGTTTCTTTTTTTTTGAATAACACATAACAAAAATATGCATATTGCCAAAGAATTTTGAGGATAAACATTGAAAAGTACATCAGCATAGATGAAGTGTGGAGCATTTCCTTTGGGATTGTCGAAATGAAGTGCAACATAGGCCTGCTTTTGATGCATTTGATGCTGCTACATACACATCTTGAGGGAAGGAATTAAGCCGAAACAAATATGCATTTTGTTTTGTCTGTCTAAAGAGTTAAGAAAACATAAAAGCAGGGCTACAGAGTGAATATTTTGTTCCTATCTATATTTGCTAAATAGTAAAAAAGGGAGCTAATTTGAACTTGCTGCCTGAATTGCTTGGGGTGATAGTTCACATTAATTTTTGCATTGGTATTGTGGACTGTAATGTAATACATTTAATAGATTAATAATCAAATATTCTGGGCCTTCTGTACATTGATATATTGTTTGAGAAGCATTTGCACCAAGATGCTGTGGAAAGCATTTGTTTAAATAGACAGAGATGAGATAGGTGAGAGATTACATGCTTGATTAGTATTTATTCAATGGTAGGACTTGTGAATGATAGATAAGTGGGATTTTTAGTTTTGATTACAGTTTTAGTTAGAATTCGATTAACTCCTTTTGCATAATTGTCATTATGTGCAATATGTTTCTTGGAAAATCCATGGAGAATGTTATTTTTCTACTTCCTGTGCATTGTAGTTCCAACAGACATTATGAAACTGCCTTAACCTGTAATTCAGCCATAAAAAAAACTATTGTAGTGTATTAACATATCCAACGTAGAGTGTACTGTAAACAGCTTATTTCTTTCTGTTGAGTTAGCTTTAAATTTCACATTTATGCAGTATGGGGGGAAAAAGGCCTACATTTGCAACTTGTCAGTAGATGCGTAGTTTAAGATTGTAGAGCAATGTGGGAACAAATGCAGTATTGTTTCGTAATAAAATGCGCTGAACAATTTGGGCAGAAATTTGAATTATTGAGTAACTAAGAAGTTAACAGCGTGAAACAAAATACTGTTTGAATGACTAAATGTATCACCCATTCCAAAAGGGGTGCATCTAGCGTTGTTTAGACAAGTAAAGGCAAACACTGCAGAACCATTGGCTGCAAAATTCCTGCTTTGCCAGATCCCAGGCAACACGAAGATGCTGCACGGTTGCAGCTGCTACATTCTTGCACAAAAATATAAGGAAGAGATGCTTGTCTATTGCACCTAGTCACATTAATGTTGGTTTAGAATAAATGCTTGTCAGCATCATAAATTACAGTATGTTAACAATGACTTTCTCAAACATATATTAATAAAGTAGTGTTTTGATAAAGTGAGTGCAAATAAAAATAACTGAGGATAAATGAGGATTACCATAGATGTATTTGTTTTACAAGTGGAAAAGGATCTTTAGTTTTATGGATAGGGTGAAGAAACCAGGATTGTTGTGGTTGGAACAGAGGGAGATGTTTGGCAAAAAATCGAAAATGACATAGTTAAGGTCTGGACTGGGGTGCCTGGTCTAAAGGCCGAGAAAGATTGAATTGTCTATTTAAAAGTGAGCTGGATTCGTATCTGAAGGGGAAGTCATTTGCAGAGTTGTGTGGAAAGCATTGGGAGCATCTGGGTTGATTTTACATGGAGTCAGTTTGAACTCGACTAGTGATTGGCGGCCTTCCTTGTGGTAATCATTCTATGTTTCTGTGAATTTTGAATTCTCTGTTTGTTACTTATAAATCTTGAAACATTGACAATAGGATCCTGCTATATAGAATCAAAGTTACCTACAAAGGAGGCAAGCAAAATGGAAGCTAGGTTCAGAGGAAAGAAAGTTAGTCAAATTATATTGATCTTAATTTGATTTGTATGCCAGTAGACCTTAAACTGTAACGTTAATGTGTGCATCCATTTAACCATCGTCCTAAAGTGTAGTTAAGGCCTGTGAGGGGTAATTGAAATGCTAAAAGCTAAAGCAAATTGGGATATAAGATAAGCAAGCAATAAAATAATCAAATTGTCAGATTGTAAATTGTATTTAAAAAATTTTCCATCAGCTACAGCCCTGCACCTTTCCACTCCTATATTGTATGGGAATGGGAGGAGTCTTTTATTGTTGTAAGTGCCCACATATAATTGCTTGGTTGTGCATCACACAAGTATAACCTATCTGCAGTGGTTGCTCAAAATTGAAGGGCAGATTGGAGCTGTTGGTTAAAGAAATGTTGGTGACAAAAGAAAGAATTAAGATAGGATCAGTATAAATGGGTATTGATGGTTGGGTATGTGCTTTTTGGGACCACACGTGTGTTCTCTCTGTCTCTCTGTCTCTCTCTCATTTTTGCTTTGAAATGTACAGCATCTTGGGATTTATAACATTGATAATTGAAGAATTGTGTCCCATGCTGGGACTGCATTTAAAAAAAAATGTGAAACCTGTCAGGGATGAGGGATTTTAGTTAGGTAGATTTACTATTAAAGTTGGAGAATGAGAGGAGATGAGATGGAGGTATTAAAAATAAAGAGAGGACAGAGAAACTCTATGCATTAGCAGAAAAGTCAAGAACCAGGGATATAGAATGTATGTGATTGGCAAAATAACCAAAAGTGAGATGAGAAAAATCTATTTTATACAGCAAACTTTGCTTGATTTTTGAAAGAAATTGGAGCTGTCATGCTTTCAAAATATTTGTATAAAATTTGTGTTTTCCACTTAACTGGACTTTGTGAATTCTTGGATAAACCTGGGTGAAAGTTTACAGGACAGGCTGTTATCAAGACCAAAAAAGAAAAATCAGAAATATTGAAATTTAATGCTTTGTACTCATACCAACTAGATTGGTATGGTATTCTGAGAGTATATGGTCTACATGAATGATAGCGAACATATTAAGGAGGAGTAGAGTGATTGTGAAGAGGCAAGCAGACGAGGATAGAATTCAAACATTAAAAAAATGGATTAGCATGTATTTTGGAGATGCTTAGAGCAGGGGTTCATAACCTGTGGTCTACAGACTCCTTGGTTAATGGTAGGGGTCCATGGCATAAAAAAAGTTGGGAACCCTTGGCTCACTTGTATCCATAGTGAAGTGATAGAGTATATAAAGGAAAAATTAATAAAACATGTAGCAAAGACCAATTGGTGTGGTGTATATGAATAGGGAGGTATATAATAATATCTTAAAAAGCATAGGAAAAAACAGAAGTCTGAGATGTTGGTGGCTGGGAGTAATGCAAAGAACATCAAAAGGTGAGAAAATAAATGTATTTTAGCTCTAATGTTTGTTTTAAATAGTTAAAGGGGATGGTTAGAAGCAATGTGAACCTCATGTATGAAGATATGGAGAGTCTGCAGAGAGAGAGAGATATAGATAGGTTAAGTGAGTGGAATGTTGGCCTTCATTCCATTTGCCTTCTTGATAGCCTGCTGCACCAACCTTTTGTGATTCATGCACAAGCACTTCCAAGTTTCTCTGCACAGCAGCATGCTGCAGTTCTTTTTTACCATTTAAATAATCTGATCTTTCATTTTTCCTTCAAAAGTATTTACCAACATTTACCAACATTGTACTCCATCTGCCAGACCTTTGCCCACTCACTTAACCTATCTATATCTCTCAGAATACCATACCAATCTAGTTGGTATGAGTACAAAGCATTAAATTTCAATATTTCTGATTTTTCTTTTTTGGTCTTGATAACAGCCTGTCCTGTAAACTTTCACCCAGGTTTATCCAAGAATTCACAAAGTCCAGTTAAGTGGAAAACACAAATTTTATACAAATATTTTGAAAGCATGACAGCTCCAATTTCTTTCAAAAATCAAGCAAAGTTTGCTGTATAAAATAGATTTTTCTCATCTCACTTTTGGTTATTTTGCCAATCACATACATTCTATATCCCTGGTTCTTGACTTTTCTGCTAATGCATAGAGTTTCTCTGTCCTCTCTTTATTTTTAATACCTCCATCTCATCTCCTCTCATTCTCCAACTTTAATAGTAAATCTACCTAACTAAAATCCCTCATCCCTGACAGGTTTCACATTTTTTTTTAAATGCAGTCCCAGCATGGGACACAATTCTTCAATTATCAATGTTATAAATCCCAAGATGCTGTACATTTCAAAGCAAAAATGAGAGAGAGACAGAGAGACAGAGAGAACACACGTGTGGTCCCAAAAAGCACATACCCAACCATCAATACCCATTTATACTGATCCTATCTTAATTCTTTCTTTTGTCACCAACATTTCTTTAACCAACAGCTCCAATCTGCCCTTCAATTTTGAGCAACCACTGCAGATAGGTTATACTTGTGTGATGCACAACCAAGCAATTATATGTGGGCACTTACAACAATAAAAGACTCCTCCCATTCCCATACAATATAGGAGTGGAAAGGTGCAGGGCTGTAGCTGATGGAAAATTTTTTAAATACAATTTACAATCTGACAATTTGATTATTTTATTGCTTGCTTATCTTATATCCCAATTTGCTTTAGCTTTTAGCATTTCAATTACCCCTCACAGGCCTTAACTACACTTTAGGACGATGGTTAAATGGATGCACACATTAACGTTACAGTTTAAGGTCTACTGGCATACAAATCAAATTAAGATCAATATAATTTGACTAACTTTCTTTCCTCTGAACCTAGCTTCCATTTTGCTTGCCTCCTTTGTAGGTAACTTTGATTCTATATAGCAGGATCCTATTGTCAATGTTTCAAGATTTATAAGTAACAAACAGAGAATTCAAAATTCACAGAAACATAGAATGATTACCACAAGGAAGGCCGCCAATCACTAGTCGAGTTCAAACTGACTCCATGTAAAATCAACCCAGATGCTCCCAATGCTTTCCACACAACTCTGCAAATGACTTCCCCTTCAGATACGAATCCAGCTCACTTTTAAATAGACAATTCAATCTTTCTCGGCCTTTAGACCAGGCACCCCAGTCCAGACCTTAACTATGTCATTTTTGATTTTTTGCCAAACATCTCCCTCTGTTCCAACCACAACAATCCTGGTTTCTTCACCCTATCCATAAAACTAAAGATCCTTTTCCACTTGTAAAACAAATACATCTATGGTAATCCTCTCTCTCTCTCTCTCTCTCTCTCTCTCTCTCTCTCTCTCTCTCTCTCACTCTCACTCTCACTCTCACTCTCACTCTCACTCTCACTCCTCACTCCTCACTCCTCACTCTCACTCCTCACTCCTCACTCCTCACTCCTCACTCCTCACTCTCACTCCTCACTCTCACTTTCTCAGGCCACTGCCCTGAGTCATTTTTAAAACTGTACCTAATTATCTTCCCATTCTTTTCAACAAAATATATTCTGGTAATCATAAGTGTCATCTGCTGGGTTGCTTTTCAATCCACCAAACTGTTTATAATCTCAAAAATATTCCTGAACTCCCACCTTCCATGTCAATCTTCAAATGTAGAAATTGTGTCTAATTTTGCGAGTTCGATTCGGTACAATATAGCAACAATATAAGTCATGGCCATAGTAGTAGCTTTACTACTTCTACATCTTATGCCTTCCTCCATTTTGGAAAACTAGCTTCACAGCTCGTTTTTGTTTGTTTTGAAGCCTACCTGCTTGCTCCTGCAGTTTACTCCTTAGTCAATTATTTATCTATAGAGCTACAGAGTTATTTATAAAATGTTTTTTAATTTTAATGACACTAATATATGTTGCTTAATCAAGCACCTCTTGGAAAAACCACTTTGACTCACTTCTCACTTTGACTTTTTGCCATTATGGTCTTTTTAAAAAAAAGAACCATTTTGGTTTTACTGTATTGATTTCTACTTGACCAAGTGATTGTTAATTTTCTCTTGGATTATGAGGCTTGCAAACATGAAATGGATATAAAGCTCTTGGTTCTTTCCTTTTAAGTTTACCTTTTACTATTACCGACAGATCACCCAATTAGTCCCTAAGTATAACTATCTCTTATGAACCTTTTTTTACCTAAAAAAAGTGCCTAAAAAAAAACATTAGATTATTTTGTTAGAGTCTTGATATAGTATTCTACAATTGCTTCATTATTGTCACTGCCATGGTCTATGGCATTTTGAATAGTTGTCTGCTTTTGTGCCATCGTTAGCTAATTTTTCAGTTTTTTTAAGGCTGCTTTTGAGATGTTTCTATTGACCTTGTTTCTTACTTGTTTTCATACCGATGTGTAAATTTGCAGGAGAAAGCAAAATCTAAAGCTTCGGTTTCACTGTCCTGGGATTAAAGAATGGTGCTAATTGTTGCTGATTCTAGTGGTAATTGAAAGAAAATGTATGTGGGTCATTAGATTCTTCATTTTGAAAGTCTGATTGCAACAAGTAAGAGATTTCATGTTGTTAGTTGCATATTGTGAGGTTACTTTATGTGCTGTTATCTCCTTTTATCTTGCCTCTTGAATTGTATGTATAATCAAGGTTGTCCTGTTATTGGAGGTACTTTTATAATCTCTAAAGTACTTGTTGACAAGTCCATTGACTCTTGATGGCAACATGCCAGCTTCATTAATAATTGCCCAATGAACAGTACAAATTGGAAGCTTTGGAGGTTATGGCATTCCTTGTAAACAGGCTATAACAATTACCAGTACTGTGTAACATGATGTTTTAATAGGGACAAAACTTGAGGACATTATTATTTTATATGGAGTAAAAAGTACCTAGTTAGGATGCTCTTTCTTTTTGGAGAAAAATGCACTTGGAAAGTGTTGGGGGCAAATATTTTGCATCAAAATGATTTTGATAGGGTGTCTCCTCAAAACGACAAGAAAGTCTTCATCTACAAGTGACCAGAGGAGAAGAAAGAACAGATTGGTCAAGAGATGAGTTTAAAACCCAAAGGTTTTGTCTTTAGGCTGGATTGCTATTGTTGAATGGGGAATTGCATTGCAAACAATACATTGGTGGTTTTAATTCTGTACAATCTTAAAATTTATATCTTTGGAAATACAAATGATTGCTTGATTTAAGTTTTTTTTTAAATGTAGAATTTGAAGGGTATTGTGAATTGTTCATTGGGTGGAAGGTATTGTTCAACAGGGAAGTGAAGTGGAAGGATGGTTAAAGCAGATTTAATTGTTCAGCCTTGGAGATAATTCGGATTCCATACATTCAGGAAATTGATAATGTCTAGAGTTCTTGCTAAAGGCATGTTACACAGAAGTATCAGTGGTGTACTTGTATATTAAAAATCACCTCTCTTTAAAATCTGTTATTTTTGTGATTTAGCCTTTCATTTATCTTTATCATGCCTCCACACCCTCCAACCCATGCAATATGCTCCCACTTTGGCTATTGATGGATAACAAATCAGTGCCTATTGATAAGCAAAACTCAGACGTGTTTGACTAAAGCTATCAACATCTTTTGTTTCTGTCTTTTCATAATTGATCTGCTCTGTTTATTTTTCATACAGATACTTGCACATCATTGTGCCCTCTTCTTGATGAAAATGGTTCATTGGTTTCACTGACAACTCAACAATTAGTAGATAGGATTTCAGCACATTTGGTGTTAAACTGTGTTATCACTAAACCTTTCTTAATTTCTTCTATAAGAAGCTCCTTACATTTCTTTTTATGTGATTATAAATGCAAGTTGATGGAAGAAAGTTGGCAAAATTTCAAACATGGAATATACAGAAAGTCTATCAAATCTGAAAAGGCAAAAAAATACCAGATTCATGGTATTTGTAATGGGTTGTTATTACTTGAGAGATCAAAAAAAAGGAAACCTTAAATTGTAAAACTTTTGTCAGTACAAACTCCTTACAGACAGTGTTGGGAATTGAACCTAGTCGGTGATTGCTGGCATTGTAAAGCGACTGTGCAATATGGGGTGCTTCTACACAGTGTTTATGAAGAGTTGTGACCAGAAACATCAACTGTTTATTTCCCTCCAAAGAAGCTATCTGACCTGCTGAGTTCCTCCAGCATTTTGTACATGTTACTGAAGATTTCTAGCATCTGTGGAATCTGTAGTGTTTGTGAATGTCTGAACCAGGAGCATGTGTAGGCCATTCAGTACCTTGACGCTACTTCACTATTCAATAAGATGATGATTTACCTACTTGTAACCTTAACTCTGCATTCCCACCTGTCTGTAGTAACTTCTTACCTCTTGCTTATCAAGAAGCTGTTTACTAATGTACTAATAATTTTTAAAGCCCTACTTCCACTGGCTGTTGAGGAAGAAGTTTCAAAGATTAATAACCTTTTAAGAGAAAGCTTGGCCAGCTGGTGGCGTAGTGGCATCAGCGCTGGACTTCGGAGTGAAGGGTCCCGAGTTCAAATCCAGCCGGCTCCCTTGCATGCTTTCCATCCGCACTGGGTTGAGCGTTGAGCTAGCGACTTGGCCTCGTAAAAATAAGAAAGCCTACTAAAAAACTGCCGTCATGACGGCGTCCCGATGACCCCACTCGGAGTTAAGGGCTTTCTTCTTTTAGAGAAAGCTTGCCTCATCTGCCTTATGGCAACCATTTATTTTCAAACGTTGTGCTCTTGTTCTGAATTTTCCCACAAAAAATTCATATCCTTCTATCAACACCTTTTCAGATCTTGTACATTTCAGTCAAGTCACTTTTTCACTCTTCCAAAATCCAGCTTGTCCAAACTTTCCTCATAAGTCAACTCCCTTTTTTAGATATAGGTCTAGTAACCTTTTTCTAAACCCCTTACTGTGCACTGATACTCTTTTTGGAAATAAGGAGACCAGTATTATCAATGATACTCCACATGTAATCTCACCAATGGCCTATGCTGTAACTGAAGCATAACCTCCTGAATTTTGTAATGAATTCCTCTTGTAGTAAATAATACCACCCCATTATCTTTCCTATTTAATTGCTGTATCAGCATTTACCTCTGCATACCCACTTAATCTACTGTATCACCTAGTAGTTTCCTATGTACTCCATCCTGTTATATTACACACATGGCCTTTTTGAGTTTGTTTATTATCATCTGATTGTACATATAGACAGCGTTCCTCCAACCACGGTGCACCCACAATATGGGTATCATGCACAGCACATAAACAAAATATTATAATAATTAGGTTAGTAAAATATAATTCAGTGCATGTGACGTGCGCAGCACAGGTAAACATTACAGTAAACAGCTCACTGTCCTAGTGACGAGACCTTGCTGGTGGCAAGGTATTCACTAGTGTCACAGCCTGAGGGAAGAAGCTGTCACCCAGCCTGGCAGTCCTAGTCCTGATGCTCCTGTACCTCCTTCATGACGATAGAAGGTCAAAGAGATTGTGGAATGGTTGGTAGGGATCCTCAGCAAAGCTTTGGGCCCATTGTACACAATGTAAACACAAAGTAAATGTCATAAATAGAGGGGAGGGAGACCCCAGTGATTCTTGTGCATGCATTAATCATTATGCATGTGTTGCAGGTTATTATCTCTAAACAGAAGAAAACACTAGTGCTGAGCCCTGATTTGATAAATCTTCCCTTTTTTTAAAGTGAGTGTTTGAAGTTTGCAATACAGTGTCTTTTTGTATTTTGTACTGTTGCATTGATTTGTGATGCTTAGGAGATATCGTGGGTGAAATGAAGCTCTGTTTAACTAGTTTAATGTTTACATTATCCATGGAAACTACCTTGAGCAATATAGTCATAGTCATACTTTATTGATCCCGGGAGAAATTGGTTTTCATTACAGTTGCACCATAAATAATTAAATAGTAATAAAACCATAAATAGTTTAATATGTAAATTATGCCAGGAAATAAGTCCAGGACCAGTCTATTGGCTCAGGGTGACTGACCCTCCAAGGGAGGAGTTGTAAAGTTTGATGGCCACAGGCAAGAATGACTTCCTATGACGCTTTGTGTTGCATCTCGGTGGAATGAGTCTCTGGCTGAATGTACTCCTGTGTCCAACCAGTACATTTTGTAGTGGATGGGAGACATTGACCAAGATGGCATGCAACTTGGACAACATCCTCTTTTCAGACACCACTGTCAGAGAGTCCAGTTCCATCCCCACAACATCACTGGCCTTACGAATGAGTTTGTTGATTCTGTTATATAAAGTCTAAAGAAGACCATTGCAGTCCCAAACAGATCTGGGTTCACAATCAGTCTTCCTGAGAATTTGTCTGTTATGTGGATTATATATTTACTTTCATTGCCATTGCATGATTGTATGTGAGGTGAAGAGTGTATCTCTTTCTGTCATCCTTCTCTGCACAGGTATTTTTGTTACTGATATTTGAAAACCCAAGAATTCCACAGATCTCATAAATTGCCAATGAACTTGCTGCATATTGCAGTGTAATATTTTCTGAAAATGTTAATTAATCAGTTACTAATTGTTACTGATCGCTTTACACCGCCTTGTTTGCTTGCTAATTTGCCTTTCTTTTTGAGAAGCCAAAAATTTGTTAAAGTCTAATTTCCTAACTGTATTATTTAAAACAAAATTGAAGCTGAATACTGTAATAACATGAAAGCTTGGGCAATTTTATTACAGTCACCTCACAGGCCTGAGGCTGTTGCCTGCAAGTAAACAATGGGCCTGTGGTTACCCCCATGAGCCCATTGATGCTGCCAGTGGCTATCTGCTAGCTAAATATAAATAGTCAACAGTTCAGAGCGCCTATTTACCACCCCAGCAGTGTGGCCTGAGTGTCAGCAAGGATAGCAGTATTGCACCAAAGATTAAATTAGATTAGATTATGAGAACACAGTCCTCTTTTATTGTCATTTAGTAATGCATGCATTAAGAAATGATACAATGTTCCTCCAGAATGATATCACAGAAACACAAGACAAACAAGACTGAAAAACTGACAAAGACCACATAATTATAACATATAGTTACAACAGTGGGAAGCAATACCATAATTTGATAAGAACAGAGCATGGGCACAGTAAAAAAAAAGTCTCCAAGTCTCTCGAAGGTCCCATCATCTCACGCAGACGGAGAAGGAAGAAAAACTCTCCCTGCCATGAGCTTCCAGTGGCCGCAAACTTGCTGATGTAGCAGCCTGGAAGCAACTGACCACGGCCGACTCTTGAGTTCGTCCAAAAACTTCCAGCCTCCGACCAGCCCTCCGACACCGAGCACCATCTCTGCCGAGCGCTTTGGCCCCGGCCCCGGGAACAGGCAATAGGCAAAGCCAAGGATTTGGGGCCTTCCCCTCCGGAGATTTTCGATCGCACAGTAGCAGTGGCAGCGAAGCGGACATTTCAGAAGTTTCTCCAGATGTTCCTCCGTGCTTCTCAATTCTGCCTCCATCAAATCAGGATTGTGGATGGCATCCTACTTACAAATACGAAATCATTTTGGAGTGGCCGCGCGCACTGCGTCGCGCCGCCATCTCCTCCTTCCCTCCCCTCATTCCTAACATTCCCCTGAAACCTTAGATAGCTGGCAAAAAACCTTAGCCCTGTGTTGCAGGCTGTCAACAGATTGAAATATCGCTGATATCCAGAAATATTTTAAAAATAAGCTTAAAAATTAAAGCATTAGCTAAAACACTTTAAGGATATTAAAACTAAAGTTATTTCAAAAACTGGTCGTCTTTGCTTTTTTTCTCTGCAGCTGTACAATTACTGTTAAAAGTTGATGTTGAAATGAGAGTGCAGGGCAGTGAAGAAATGGTACAGGATATAGGAGAGAGGGTTCCAGATTCCTGTGGTATTCAACTCAGTTTTCTGGAAGGAGAGAATTGTACAGGTTGGTAGATTACATCTCATGGGAAGTTTGTTTATGTGGTGGTAGGTGGAGGTGGGAGATGGGATTTAAGCTCATTTAGTGGGTTGTGGGTGAGGCACAAGGTGATAGCACTGTTAAAGAGAAATAAAGATTCAATGATACTGTAAGTAATTTTTTCTATTGTATCTGTGTCTACATGTTTTGTTGCGTGAACAAAGTCACTGGAGTGATGTACTGGTAGATACGAAGCAGTCGCTTTATTTGACAAAATCAGACACAGCAGGCATCATAATTGAGATCCTTTCAGAGGAAGAAGGTCTACTTGACCCAACATGACAGAACACAACATTTTATATACTAAAGATCAAATGACAGTTCAGGACAAATCCATATTTGTAATCCTCCCTTTGAACTACACAGAAACTTCACACCTCCTGCTTCATGCCTACATGACAGACACCTAAATGATGCCCAAATAACAAATCTAGTTAGCATTGTCTGGTCTTCTAATTAGCTATTGTATCTTCCAGTTAACTGTGGTTCATGCTCTTAGGAACTTAATGTTCAGAGCTGCATTTTAGAGTTAATCTACAGTTCGTATTTGCATCTGAAACCTGGTTGCTGAAGTCATTTGATGGAATTAATTGCTTTATGTGCTAAGCCCAAAATTGCTCTAACAGTCCCTTTTCTTGGCCCTCCTGGACAAAAATAAATTTGTACCAGGAAGGGCCAGCCTTAAAGACGATCAACTCAAATAGGGCAATAGAAATGCCCTGCCTTAGAATTCCTCCCAATAACTCTATGTGTATCTGTATCCATTCTATCATCCATAATGGCTACTTACAGGATGCTAAACAGAGAGATTGTTTCAGGGGAAACAGCTAGCTAAATGTATCAAGCTCTCAGGCCCTCTTATTGATGTACAGGAGGGGTTAGGATGGTTTCTATTTGAATGACTGCAAGGACCTCTCCCCAGTGGCGCCCCCTTCCGAACAGTCCAGTCGATTGCTGGCTATTTGTATTCACTTCCCATTTAGGCTGGGGGTGACTGCCTTCAGATGCCGTGAGCAGTCTTTCTCAGTCTGCCAAACCATCAAAGTTGTGGAACCTGATGTCTCTGCTGTAATTCGGATCCCTCCCCATCTACTTTCCCTAATACTTTTTCTATTCTGTGCTATACAACTAATCATCTACCTTCAGCAACCAGTCTCCATTACAGAGTACCGTTACACTTTAACATGCTATTCATGGGTTTCTGTCATGCTGTCTGTGTCTTCTGCCTTCACGTTTGCTGTGGGTCTGTTTCCATTAACTGTGGTCAGGTCTGCTGTGGCTGGCTGGTACTCATTTCTTAGGTTCTCTCTGATTACATGGTTACCGGATACACTTGATCTCCTGCTCTGTCTGTGGGGGCAACAAGAAGGTGAATGGTACAATTTAACCTGAGTCCCGTATTTCCACTGGCTGCCTGGCTGTGGCTGCACACAGACACAAGTGTCATTTGTTTAAAAGTGCCATCTGTGGTCCTATCCATCTGGGAGCACAGCCTGCCTTTTCAGGCAGCACTCTCACTATGACTTGCTCACCCGGCTGTGGGAGGGCTACCGCCTTTTCCAGCGGCTCTGTTTGGTCAGCAGTGTGCTGCTGTTGTTTTGTTCAGCCCTTCAACACTTTAAGTTGGTTACAAAACTCATTCACATCTCTTTGTAATCTTACAAAATTAGCAGTTGTTTCTTTCTGTACATTTGTAATTTCTGTTGCTTCTTATTCTTCTGCTGCCCTCCTCACACTGATGTCTGGCCACTCATTCCCTTTCTGTTCCTTACTATCCCCTCTCTGGTGAGCCTTTACTGTAATCGCCTCAGGCAGCTGCACAATTTCTAACAGCTCCTGAATAATTGGCCCCTCCCCTTGGGACCTCCTAACATAATTCCCGCACATCGCTCTGTCTCTCCTCCCCGCTTGGGGCTGCTGGCTCTCTGTGGGCCATGTTAACTGCTTTGCAGGTCACTCATGTTTGCTGTCCCTGTCTTGACCATGTTATTTCTCCTTTTCCTGAGTCTATGATAATACCTGCCTTACTCAGTGTGTCTATTCCCAGGATAGTACCTTCATTGTTTGGGCACACCTAAAAACCTACAGGTAGCTGAACTCCTTCAATCTCAAGTACCCGGGGCTGACTTCTCTCTGCCCTCATTGTTTCACCACCTGCCCTGGGAATGTAAGTCACCTCCCCAGTCAGGACAAGGGTAGATCAGCAATTGATACTGACTACCCGGTGTCCACTAACATTTTGCTTTGGATGAGCACCACTGGTAATAAAGGCTGCTGTCAGCCATTAGTCTGGCCTCACCAGCTCTATAATCTGGTCAGCAGTCATGAGGGCGCTGCTGTGGATTCTGCAGGCCAGGCAGCATCTATAGAAAGAAGTATAGTCGACGTTTTGGGCCGAGACCCTTCGTCAGGACTCCTGACAAAGGGTCTCAGCCCAAAACGTCGACTGTACCTCTTCCTATAGATGCTGCCTGGCCTGCTGCGTTCACTAGCATTTTTTATGTGTGTTGCTTGAACTTCCAGCATCTGCAGATTTCCTCGTGTTTGCTGTGGATTCTGCCTGCTTTGGTGAGTGATTTTCACACCTTCCTCGTTTCTCAGAGCACTGCCTCCAACCGTGGCCCTAGAAGTCACAGCTGTAACACATCATCTCCTTAACCCTCCCACATCTGTTCCAGTAGTTCCTTGCTAAGTGCCCCAGCTGCTGGCACACAAGCAAGTTCTCTGTGCTGTCACGGCAGCCACATTGACTACAACCTCTTTACAACTTCTCTTCCTCTTCTGGTCAATCTCACTGACCCATGTTACTGTCCTGGAGTAGGTTGATCCCACTACAATCTCCAAATCTAAAACTTCCTGCTGGGATGAGCTCAGGCCTTCCTTCATCATTTTCTGGAAGACTGGATCATCCAACCCTGAAAACATCTCATACACTCGATATTTATGTTTGATATCTTCCATATCTAAATCACTGCTATTATCGTTCCCCAGTTACTCTCGCCTTCCGTCAGTCGCTGCCTCACTTTCCCTTTAAAAAAGCGATATCTCTCTTCATTTACCATAGAACCATAGAAACTACAGCACAGAAACAGGCCTTTTGGCCCTTCTTGGCTGTGCTGAACCATTTTCTGCCTAGTCCCACTGACCTGCACATAGACCATATCCCTCCATACAGCTCCCATCCATGTATCTGTCCAATTCATTCTTAAATGTTAAAAAAGAACCCGCATTTACCATCTCGTCTGGCAGCCCATTTCTGGCGTTCCTTGTAGTTGCCCACATACCCATCCTGCACCCCCTGGGCCATACTCTCCCAGATATTCCTTGGACAGTTCACTTTTACCAACACGTCTATCTTTAGGATGCATTTGGTGAATTTTCAATAATTTCCTCGAGATTGTGCCAGAATTCTGAATTCTGTCATGTGACTTTTAAGTGAGGGCAAAATGCCGTGCTTCTCCCCGGGGAGGTGAAGGGTTTATGAATGGTTGGAGTCAGGGTCAAGGGCTAGCTCGTGACTTTGCTTGACCTCAATAGGTACCATCCTGACAGATATATCTGGGTAAAGCCTCTTCCTGAAATATCTCCACACCACTTCCCACACAATGCAAAATGTATGTGACAGATACAAGTTAAACAATACACGCTTAACTCCGCAGAGTATGTACTGTGCAATCTGCCACTTCTGTGCATCTAGACTCATGATGCCTGCTGTATTCCTTTGCATCTGTTACACCAAGGCACGCACACACTCGCAAGTGCGTATGCTAAAATACAGTACCCAGAATGAGTATACATGTCCCTACTGAACCTTCAGTAACCACCCTTCACAACTGGTGGCCCTGTCTCACCAAATTAACACACAAAGTTTAGTCTCTTACATAAACACACATGCAACTTTTATAAACGTAAGCGCGAGGAATTCTGCAGATGCTGGAAATTCAAGCAACACACATCAAAGCTGCTGGTGAACGCAACTTACTAGCTCTTCCTTCAGTTAGTCCTGACGAAGGGTCTTGGCCCGAAACATCGACTGTACCTCTTCCCAGAGATGCTGCCTGGCCTGCTGCGTTCACCAGCAACTTTGATGTGTGTTACTTGAATTTCCAGCATCTGCAGAATTCCTCGTGTTTACTTTGGATAATGATGATGTGGCACTTTGGAAACTACATGTAGGAATGTGTTCTTAATATTCTCCAGTACAGACATTCCTTGAGTTAAAAAGGCATGTGTTCCTGGAAGATGTTTTATTAACTGATATTTAAGTGGTGAATGCATTATAGGTATTTTTGGCACAGTATTCCCTGGGCATAGATGCAGTTTGTTGTGGTGAAAAATATCTTTGTAAATCAAAGATACGTACAAAGATTTGTAACCCAAAAACAGATTTGTGAATCAAAGATGCGTAACCCAAAGAGTCTTATTAGTGAAAATTCATAAATGTTCTGTAAATTGGTGAATAGCTGTACAAGATGTTCAGAAAAAATAGGGAAGGAAAGGAGAGGGATTGACTGCATTGATTAAGGCAAATGTGGTGAGACAACGGCTGTGGAGGCGGTCATATTTAAAGCAGAGGTTGATAGGTTCTTGGTTAGTCAGGGTGTTAAAGGTTATGGGGTGAATACTGGACAGCGGGGGTTAAAAGGGATAGTAAATCAGCCATGATGGAATGACGGAGCAGACTGGATGGGCTGAGTAGTCTAATTCTGTTCCTGTAGTCTTGTGATCTAAATTAGAGATGAGCCTGAAGAGAAGAAATATTTAAAAAATTACTTACGGAGGCAGAGGGAATGGCTGAGGTAGTAAATACTGTCATGACAGAAGAAAATGTTGGAATCCCAGCAAAGGAAGATGTAGTTGAGATTCTGAATGGCTGACTATTGAGAATAAGCAGGTGCTAGAAAAGTCAGCTGCAATTCAAGTGGACCGAGCACCTGGGAAGCATCCTAGATAATTAACGTGGAGGCACTGGTCTGAACCTTCCAAACCTCCATAGATTGAGAAATGGTGTCACAAGACAAGAAAATTGCAAATATCCTGAAAAGGATATGGAAGAAACCTGAAAAGCCAATTTAATCTTAGGAGGCAAAAGTTCCAGAACAGTAGTCAGGAACAAATTAGCAATTGCTTGGACAAGTACAGATTGATTAGGAAAAATCGGCTTTAACTTATTAAAGGGAAATCATGTAAAACTAATTTTGTGTCTTTTAATGACGTGGGTTTCAAATTAACTGATGGATTCCTAAAATTTCAAAAGGCATTGAATTGAAGTGTTACACAACAGGTTGTTTATGAAGGTTGAACCCCTTGGAATAAATTGGGCCTGTAGATGCATGGTTAGAAAATCTGCTAAGTAACTTGAAACAAAATGATAGAGAAAGATTTCTTGGACTGGAGGTGTTACGTACCTCGTAACTGGGTTGCCAAACCAGCAGAAATGGATCACTCAGTTGGAGTCTGGATTACTAGAACTAAGAAAGTTTTATTAAAGAAACAAACAACACAGTAATCGAAAGGATAATAAATGCAACAGTTCAGCAATGATAAACACACATGTGCACAGAATTAAGATAACAGGATCAATCAAGCTCTATCGTTGTCTAGGGGTAAATGACCAATTTCAAAGTGATGCAAAGTTCAGTTTGCAGTAATCATTGCCATGGCGATGGACAATGTGGGGGGAAGGAGAGAGAGAACAAGAACGAATAATCATTCGAAACGGCTTCCACTCACAGACCTGCGATATTGCTCACAAGCAGCTTTCGGGCAGGTCCTTTGTGATGTCACCCGGGGTCACCGACTGTGACCCCTCTTCCAGATGCGGTCGATCCTCTGCAGTGAACCCGGCACCCAAGCAAGGGCGGACACACACCGGGTTCCCGCTGATCGTACCTTTCCACCCTGTGCGTTTGTGGCCCGGTACTTCCCACTGACTCGTGAGAGGCGAATCGCTTCCAGGGTCTCGTTACCTCGAGTGTCGCGTGTGTCTTGCCTTAGCGAACCTGTCCCTTTTTATCCCCCTGCAGGGGTATCGCCTGTCCATCACTTCAAACAGTTCAGGGTTCAAAGGGGGAGCTGCTCTAGACAGCTCTCTCTCCCGTCCCTTCATTACACATCTCCAGATTGCCTGTCCATCACTTCAAACAGTCCAGGGTTCAAAGGGGGAGCCGATCTTGACAATACCCAGACTGATGGCTCCTTCATTAACATCTCCAAATGCTGCTTCATTGTTCCTTATTTCTCCCTCCCCTGAGGACAGGTGGCAGACCAACTGCTGATGCCACTGTTGCTAGCCCAGGCCAGCAAACATCTTAATTTATGTGTATTCTCATCACACTTCCCCCCTTTAAGGATTTTTACCGGGGTAAAAATTACAAACATGAGTACATTATTTGATACACACAAATATACGTCTTTATCAGCTATTTGGCTAATACAGAGAATTTGAAATTGTCAGCACCTTGACAGACAGTCAGCATCACATTTTCCATGCCTTTTACATGTGTTATTAATAATCCCTTTAGACCAGGCTCCAACTCAGCAAACTTCATAGTGGCCAAAAACACTGATGAATTGCGATCAATGTAACCTCTCATTGGGTTTTGTCCCGGACCACAATAACAAGGGTCGTCCCATTCCGACTTAGTTTTTTCTCGCAAGGGCTTAGTAGGAGGGGAAGAGGTAGAGACCGCAGAGTTATTGCAAAACTTCCTACAGTACCCCACCTTCTCCAAGAGCCTTCTGAGGGCCCTCTTGTCTGTCGGGGTTGGGAGGTCAGCGATAGCCTGCACTGTAGCTTGCATCGCTGCCAGCTGCCCCTGTGTCACCACAATTCCCAGGTAAGTGACCTTCGCGTGACCGAACTAATTTTTTTCAAGGTTCACTATCAAGCTGGCTTCAGACAGCCGTATTAAATTGCCAATACACACCTCTGTGTTCATCAGCCCTTTAGTCACTGAATTACTCATTCTATATGGATGTTGTTTACTAGGCTGGCGTATTGTAACAGACACCACCCAACGTCCCAGTTCTTTGCATCGCCTCGGGACAATCAAACACACGGGTGTGAGTCGTTTAATTACTTCTCCGAAAGAGTCGCTTTGTTCGGGGATTAAGGGAGAGACCTTATTGGTAGACCTGGCCAAAACAATAGCCTTCTCCCATCTGATCGATCCCATAATAATCTTTTCAAAATGTTTTTTTTCTCTTATCAGGGGGCCCCTAGCTTCATTGATTTCCACGCTAACACTGACTAGGTTTGTTAGCATATCAAAAGCCAGTGACCGTCTCAGTTCGCGTCGGTCATGATCAATAACATCCTTCCCCCTGGGCAGCCGGTAAACCTCTTTCATGATTCCACCAACTGTTTCCTCCAGCACCGCAAAATGTCCACCGGGGGGTACCTCGTGGGCCAGGTTAAAAACCTCATCCCCATAACTCTTTTGCACCACCCCCCACTCCTCATCTGCGGGCACGGTACTTGGTCTCCCTTTCTTCCTTAGCACTTCCTCCTCCGCACAATAGCCTACTAGTTCCCTTGTCAAGTCTGTGTCAGAGAGAGCTGTCTCTGCCGAAACCATCAGCCCCTCGTCTCGCTCCCACGTCTGCACAAATTCTTTCCTGGCTACTGCTACGTCTGTCCCAGCTCCCTCACTACCTCTTGCCTCACTACACTCCTTCTTTTCATTTTCTACCCCCTTCTCGTACAAGGTTGGCAGAAACGTTTCAGCTAAATTTACCACCGCAGCCCCATGATGAACCTGTGAGTCCATGGGCGGGGCCTCAATGCTGGCAGGCTGACCTGTCAATCTCACAACTGGGAACACGATTCCCCCGGCGAGGTCATTACTGAGCAAGACTTCCACGCCTTTCATCGGTAATTCGGACCTCACCCTGATCGTGACTAGTCCAGAGACCAGGTTGCTTTGTAAGTGTATCTGGTGCAAAGGGACTGACTCTGTCCCTTCCCCAACACCTTTGACCTCTACCTCCCCAGTCTGGGTCTCTGAGCTAAACTCTAATACACTCTTCAGTATTAGTGACTGACACGCTCCCGTGTCTCTCCAGATCCGCACTGGAACTGGTTTTAACCCCTCCTTCACTGACACCAATCCGGCCGAGATAAACCTCTCGCGCCCTTCCTGAACTTTGGCAGACCTGTCCTTCCCTAGCGGTTCGCTTAACAGCTTGATACAGCCAGTCAAAATCGCTGTCTTCCCTTTTCCCGTCTCCTTCTTTGGGGCAAAGCACCTGGACGCAAAGTGTCCGACTTTCCCGCAATTATAACAGACAACCCCAGGAGACTTCCTGCCAGACTGCTCCCGGTCTACCTTATCCTTTTCACTAGTCCCCGGCTTACTTTCTGCCTTTTCCGGCGGACTCTCCCTACCGTCCTGACTACCCTTCTGGTAGCCTTTACTCGGGGCAAACTTCATTTTGTGCGTCAACGCCTACTCATCTGCTAACTTAGCAGTTGCGGCTAACGTGGCTGCCTCTTTCTCATCTAGGTAGGGTCTCATACCCTCAGGGACACAACCTTTAAACTGCTCAATCAGGATCAGCTGCAGCAGTCTGTCATAATCCCCCTCTACCCCCTTTGAGGTGCACCAACGCTCACAATATGTCTGCATCTCACGGGCAAACTCCAAATACGTGCGGTCCCACTGCTTCCTCGCATTCCGGAACCTCTGCCGGTATGCCTCCGGGACCAACTCATAAATCCTGAGGATGGCCTCTTTCACCACCTCATACCTCTGGGCATCTTCCGCGGACAAGGCTGAGTAAGCTTCTTGGGCTTTCCCTTTCAGTACACTCTGAAGCAAAACCACCCACTTATCCCTCGGCCAGTCCTGACTTATAGCCACTTTCTCAAAATGGAGAAAATACCGATCCACATCGGTATCGTCAAATGGGGGAGCCAGCCTAACCTCCTGGGTCGCCCGGAACCCTCCACCTTGGTTCGGCACGAGCCCCTGCTCTGCCCTTATCCTTAACTTCCCCAGCTCGAAATCCCTTTCCCTCTGTTTCTCCAACTGCCTCTCTTCTCGCTCCAACTGCCTCTCTCTCTCTTGCCTTTCTAACTCTCTCTCCTGCTCTTCTCGCTGTAACTGTCTGTCCCTCTCTTTCTCTTGTCGCTCCAACTGCCGTACCCGGAACTCATGCTCGAGTCTCAGTTTTTCAAGCTGCACCTGTACCGCGTCTCCAGCAGGACTTTCAATAGACACCACCTCCAGCTCGCCTTGGGGAAACACACCTTTTGATACATAGTGCTCTACGATAGCTCTGTGTATCTCCTCTCTCCTCATTGTCAGCTTCCCCTTAGCAAGATTCAACCGTTTGGCCACAGCTACCAATTCCGATTTCCTGGCATCCTCTAATGCCTCCAAGATCGGCGCCTTTATAAATTCCTCAGCCTCCATTTCTGCTGTTTGTCTTTTCCTTCTTTCGGGAATTTTGACCCAATCAATTTACTCCATCCCAAATTTAGCGTTCAAAATCCCGGACGAGCCCTCACTTATGTTACGTACCCCGTAACTGGGTTGCCAAACCAGCAGGAATGGATCACTCAGTTGGAGTCTGGATTACTAGAACTAAGAAAGTTTTATTAAAGAAACAAGCAACACAGTAATCGAAAGGATAATAAATGCAACAGTTCAGCAATGATAAACACACATGTGCACAGAATTAAGATAACAGGATCAATCAAGCTGTATCGTTGTCTAGGGGTAAATGACCAATTTCAAAATGACGCAAAGTTCAGTCCAATTTAGTTCAGTTTGCAGTAATCATCGCCACGATGGACAATGTGGGGGGAAGGAGAGAGAGAACAAGAACGAATAATCATTCGAAACGGCTTCCACTCACAGACCTGCGATATTGCTCACAAGCAGCTTTCGGGCGAGTCCTTTGTGATGTCACCTGGGGTCACCGACTGTGACCCCTCCTCCAGATGCGGTCGATCCTCTGCAGTGAACCCGGCACCCAAGCAAGGGCGGACACACACCGGGTTCCCGCTTATTGTACCTTTCCACGCTGTGCGTTTGTGGCCCGGTACTTCCCACCGACTCGTGAGAGGCGAATCGCTTCCAGGGTCTCGTTACCTCGAGTGTCGTGTGTGTCTTGCCTTAGCGAACCTGTCCCTTTTTATCCCCCTGCTGGGGTATCGCCTGTCCATCACTTCAAACAGTTCAGGGTTCAAAGGGGGAGCCGCTCTAGACAGCTCTCTCTCCCCTGTCCCTTCATTACACATCTCCAGGTCGCCTGTCCAACACTTCAAACAGTTCAGGGTTCAAAGGGGGAGCCGTTCTTGACAATACTCAGACTGATGGCTCCTTCATTAACATCTCCAAATGCTGCTTCATTGTTCCTTATCTCTCCTTCCCCCTGAGGACAGGTGGCAGACCAACTGCTGATGCCACTGGTGCTAGCCCAGGCCAGCAAACATCTTAATTTATGTGTATTCTCGTCACAGAGGGTACTCTGAGTTTCCCAGGGGTTGGCACTAGGATCACTGCTTGATTAGTGACATGGAACTGGGTATATTGGATGCTATTTCCATACTTGCAGCTATTACAAATCTTGGAAGGGTAGTGAACTGTGAGGAGAATAGTAATAAACTCAAGGAGATGGGGGGATAGGTGGGCAGTCTTTAAGACCGAGAAATGCAACACGTACATAATTTGTTGAAAGTGGTGGAAGGCCTTGTGGGACCTAGGGCTTTATAAAGAGGTACTGAGTATAAAAAGCAATAAAGTCAAGATGAGCCCTCATGAAGCAGTGGTTTAGCCACAAGTGGAGTAGTGCATTAGTTCAGCACTCCACACTGCAGGAGAGATGAGAAGGGTTTTGGCTGTGAATGCAGAAGAGGGCTGTCAGGATGATTTTTGAGATGAGGGAATTTAATTTTCAGGGTAAACTGCAGAAGCCATGGAAGAGAGGAGATCTGATGGAACTATTTAAAATTATGAAGCATGGATTGAGAGTGACTTCCCATTGGTAGATGGGTCAGAAACCGGGGAATGAGGAAATAAAATGATTGACAAAACCAAACTTAACCTGAGAATCAACTTCCTTGTGTATCCATCAAAGTTGCTGGTGAACGCAGCAGGCCAGGCAGCATCTCTAGGAAGAGGCACAGTCGACGTTTCAGGCTGAGACCCTTCGTCAGGACTAACTGAAGGAAGAGTGAGTAAGGGATTTGAAAGTTGGATCTCCCCCTCCCCCTCCAACTTTCAAATCTCTTACTAACTCTTCCTTCAGTTAGTCCTGACGAAGAGTCTCGGCCTGAAACGTCGACTGCGCCTCTTCCTAGAGATGCTGCCTGGCCTGCTACGTTCACCAGCAACTTTGATGTGTGTTGCTTGAATTTCCAGCATCTGCAGAATTCCTGTTGTTGTTGTTGTTGTTTCCTTGTGTATCCAGTGGTTTGAGTCCAAGAATGCAAAGGGAGTAGTGGAGGCAGATTCAATTGTAGTGTTCAAGAGGAAGCTGCTGGATTTACTATTGGAGGAAAGAGTAGGGGAGTGGAGTGAACTGGGATTGTTTCTGCATGTCACTAATAAGATAGATTAGCCTCCTTCCGTGCTGTAAGCTTTTAAAAAAATTTGTGAATGGATTCCTTAGGATGGAAGATCTGAGCGTTTATTTGTTTTCTCTGTGTGCACTCCAGTACAGTGACTGGGGAACCTCTTTAGGATTGCCGTTGGACTCCATCATTTGGCCAAATTTGATTACACTTGTGTAAAGTCTAAGCAGTGATTTGACTTGGTAAATTTTGAGGATTCCCTGTTTTGACTGCTATCATCTACCAGCAAATGTAATTTTTCTAGTAGATTTAATTGCTCATCCAGTGTCTGTCAGAATGGAGATTAAATCTTCTGCCAACAAAAGTACACAAATCATCTAATTTAAGACTTCTATGGGAATAATTTGGCATAATAGAAATGTCTTTCAGTCATTTGTCTCTTGCTGTTCCCTGAATTGTAAATAATGACAAACACCTGGTAAATGATTTGTGATACGTCAGGCTTTAAGTTTCCATTGAAATCCTGGTGAACCCTTGGCTGCTTAAAGATGTGGCTACCTGCTTAATGAACGGAGCAGCCCAGGTGAGGAAAGTACATATATTTACAATTATTGTAAGTTTTGTTTTACCTTTGCACAGCCTGTCTTTGGCACATTGCTTGTTTGTCAGTCTTTGTGTGTAGTTTTTCATTGATTCTGTTATATTTCATCATTTTACTGTGAATGCCTGTAAGAAAATGAATTTCAGGGTAGTATATGTGACACACACACATATATATTTTGATAATTAGTTTACTTTGAACAATGAGGAATTCAGTTCAATTGATATCATTGCAAATCACTGCCTTGTCTGAAGTTATTGAATGGATTATTAACCTTAACATTGAATTATGCCGGCACCCCACTTATAAAAACTGAGTGGTTGCCTTATTAGGTTCAGCACACCACTGTTGTAACCTGTGGTAACTTGAGTTACTGTTGCCTTATGTTAGCTTGAACCAGTTTGACAAATTTCCTCTGATGTCTTTCATTAACAAGTCAATTTGTTCACAGAACTATCATTTTTTTTCTTTTTCTCACCATTCTCTGTAAATTCTAGAGACTGCTGTACATGAAAATCCTAGGAGATCAGCAAATTCTGAGATACTCAAACCACCTTGTCTGGCACCAACGGAGATCAGTTCTTCCCCATTCTGATGTTTGGTTGGATAAAGACCTGAACCTCTTGACCTTAAGACATAGGAGCAGAATTAGGCCACTCAGCCCATCGATAATGGTTGATTTATTATACCTCACAACTCTATTCTCTTGCCTTCTCCTTGTATCATTTGATGCGCTGACTAACCGAGAACCTAACAACTCCGCTTTAAATATGCTCAATAATGACTTCCACAGCAGTCTGTGGCAAAGAATTCCACAGGTTCACCACCCTCTGGCTAATGGATTTCCCTCATCTGTGTCCTAGATGGGCGTCCCTCTATTCTGAGGCTCTGCCATCTGGTTCTAGGCTTGCCCTCTGTAGGAAACATCCTCTCTACAGCCACTCTATGTAGCCTTTCAAAATTCAATAAGTTTCAATGAGATCTCCCCTCATTCTTATAAACTCCAGTGAGTACCAAGTGTGAGCCAGCAAACGCTTCTCCTACATTAACACTTTGATTCTGAAATAATTCTTGTGAATCTCCTCTGGATCCTCTCCAATTCCAGGACATCTTTTAGATAAGGGGCCCAAAACTGCTCTCAGTGCTCCAAGTGCAGTCTGACCAATGCTTTATAAAGCCGCCGCATTACATCCTTGCTCTTGTATTCTTATCCTCTTGAAATGAAAGTTAACATTTGCCTTCCTCACCACCAACTTAACCTTTAGGGGATCCTGCCACAGGACTCCCAAGTCCTTTTGCACCTCTGATTTTTGAATTTTCTCCCCATTTAGAAAATAGTCTACATCTTTATTTTTCTATCGAAGTACATGACTATACACTTTCCTACACTATATTCCATCTGCCATTTCTTTGCCCATTCTCCCAATCTGTCCTAGTCCTTCTGCAGATTCCTTGCTTCCTCAGCACTACCTGCTCCACCACCTATTTTTGTAACGTCTGCAAACTTGGTCACAAAGCCATCAATTCCATCATCGAAATTGCTGACGTACAATGTGAAAAGAAGTGGTCCCGATACTGTCTGTTGCTGAACACCACTAGTTACCAGCAGCCAACCAGCAAAGGCCTCTTTTATTCCCACTCACTGCCTCCAGCCAGTCAGCCAATCTTCTATTCATGCTAGTATCTTTCCTGTAAATCCATAGTCTCTTGTTACGCAGCCTCATGTATGGCACCTTATCAAAGGCCTTCTAAAAATCCAGCTAAGCAACGTCCACTGACTCTCCATTGTCTGTCCTGCCTGTTATTACCTCAAAGGTTTCTAACAGATTTATTAGGCAAGATTTCCCTTTAAGGAACCCGTGCTGAGTTTGGCCTACTTTATTATGAGCCTCCAAGTACTCTGAAACCTCATCCTTAATAATGGACCCAAACATCTTCCAAACTACTCAGTCAGCTTGTCCTTGTGAAAGGCAGGTTGTGTCTTATGAGCCTGATTAAATTTTTTGAGGATATGACTAAACATATTGATGAAAGTAGAGCAGTAGATGTAGTGTATATGGATTTCAGCAAGGCATTTGACAAGGTACCCCATGCAAGGCTTATTGAGAAAGTAAGGAGGGGACATTGCTTTGTGGATCCAGAACTGGCTTGCCTACAGAAGGCAAAGAGTGGTTGTAGATGGGTCATATTCTGCATGGAGGTCAGTGGTATGCATCAGGGATCTCTTCTGGGACCCCTAAATTCCCGGCTCCCAGACCGCAAGAAAGAACAACATCCCTCTCATTGGATAGCCCCACATTCCAAAGCCCCGTTATCTCTAGTCATAACCCAAATGTTGCAGAGAAACCATTACATTAGCAGCGAAACCTTATAGCGCGTTACCAAGAAATTCTGCAGGTACTGGAACTCCAAAGCAACACACACAAAATACTGGAGGAACTCCGCAAGTCATGCAGCATCTATGGAAATGAATAAGCAGTGAATGGTTTGGGCCAAGACCCTTCTGCAGGACTGGAAAGGAAGAGGGAGACATCAAAATGAAAATGGTGAACAAACTTTTTAAGTTTGTCCCCCCGTAAACTTATCTCCTTGTCTCCCAGAAGGCGCTATTTAACACTAGGATGATGCTAGCACCAACTTGAAGATTTGGATAATTCTCCAAAGATGATTCTAAGAATATGTTTGGTACTTACATTCTGTATATTGATATGAAATGCAGGCTATGTGATATCTTTATGCTATCTTCTGCTTTAACATGGTAACTCCAAGCAGTCAATGCCAATTGCTCTTTTCTTAGCTGTATTTATGAGAAGAGCTGGAAATTTTAACTGCCGAGCACCACTCAGTTCTAGTCCACATCTACTTAAAAGAAGGTGTATTGTTGCTGGAATGAGCAGGGGAGTGGTTAAGGAAGTGAATCTGATAATTATTTATTTAGTGATACAACATGGAGTAGGCCCTTCTGGCTGTTCAAGCTACACTGTCCCAGCAACCCGTTAACCTAGTGATAAGACCATTTACAATGACCGATTAACCTCCCTGGTATGTTTTTGGTCTGTGGGAGAAAATCAGGGGAAATCCCTGCATTCCACAGGGTGGATGTACAGAGACTCCTTACAGAACGGCACCAGAATTGAACTCCGAACTCCAGAACACCCAGAGATGTAATAGCATCACGTTAACCGCTGTGCTACCGTGGCGACCCAATTTGACATTTGGCAAATTAATGGCACAACATGCACAAAAGTGGGTTACAATGATTAAAGGTACTGCATTGTAGGTTGAAGGTGTACTCAAAGGCTCACGTACAATTAGTTTTTCTCTTTTAACAAGCCCTCTCTTTGAGATCGTTAAATACCCTCTCTCTTTGCAGTCTGGCATTCACTTTCTCAGTCATACTTATTTGTACCGATAGGCTCCATTTTGGAGTAGCTGGTTTAGATGGATCCCTTGAAGACAACAAAAAAAAAGTGTTCAACACCTGCCACACCATTCCCTGAAGACAGCAGTGGCAGGCACCCAATGTTTATGGAAATGTACTCAGCTGAAGAAATCAACTTTTCCTAACTTGTTAAGTGGTTGATGATCCTTTAGGATAGCTTTGATGGGGATTGCCTCCTACCACTTAGCAGGCCTTTAGCTGTATAAGATAGTGGGTTCTGCAACTTTAATAGTTTTTTGGTCAATCACAACCTTTTTTGAAATTTTTATTTCCATTTCTAAATTCCTATAGGCCAGCCTTCGGGAGAAAAATTAACAAAAAATATGACCTCGGGTTTATTGCAGTGTATGACTTAAACAGCAAAAAAAACCACTTCTGAAATACACAGGGAAAGCTAGTTATTGGAAATTAAAATGTCACGCTACATTTATAGTTTGGGTTTAAACCTACTGAATTTGACTTGGGTAAAAGTGTTACCAACTGAAGGAAGGTGAAAATTATTATAAGAATTTAATGCCGTCTTTCAGTTTTGAGTAACTAGAGCAACACACAAGGTGCTGCAGGAACTCAGCAGTTCGGACCGCATCAAATGAACATTTGATGTCTCAACAGGACTGGAAAGGAAAGTGGAAGAAGGTATGAGAAAGGAAGGAGTACAAGCTGGCAGGTGATAGGTGAAACAGTTGAGCGTGAAGGTGAATGCTTGAGGGAGGAGGGCATGAAGCAAGAAAATGGGAGGTGATAGGTGAAAGAGGGGAAGGTCTGAAGAAGAAAGAGTCTGATAGGAAAGGACAGTGGACCATGGATGAAAGGGTAGGAGGAAGCGCACCAGAGAGAGGTAATGGGCAGATAAGGAGAAGACGAGGGGTAAGGGGGAACCAGAATGGGGAATGGAAAAAGAGTAGGGCAAGGGGGAAAGAAATTACCAGAAGTTAGAGAAATTGATGTTCATGCCTTCAGGTTGTAGGCTGTCCAGACGAAATATGAGGTCTTGCTTATAAAACCCGAGTGAGGTCTCATTATGGTGGTAGAGGAGGCCATGGACTAACATGTTGGTATGGGAATGGGAAGTCAAACTGAAATGGATGACCACCAGGAAGTCCCACCTTTTGTTGCGAATGAGCAAAGGTGCTTGAGGAAATGGTCCCCCAATCTACGTGGAGCCTCCCTGATGTAGAGGAGGCTGCGCCAGGAGCAGCAGATACAGTAATTGAATATCTAGAGCTTCATTTTACTTAGATTAATCATTGTATTTATGAATAATTCATTCAAGCAATGTGTCTTTTCCCTCGGTGGTATGGTGTAAATAAATGAAGTAAGAGTAAATTGCTGGAGTTTGTGGTAGCTTACTGAGAACTATGTCTCGTGGTTAATCATTATCCCTGTGTTACACCTTAATAAATGTTCTAATTAAATGCTCTTGAAATCCTATTCTAGTGATTTGATGAGTTCAGTACCGATTCCATTGTGGTTCTGCAGTTCTTTTTTTAACTTGTCCTTGCAATGATGTGAAGGCAGATCATTCTGCCCATTGGGACAATGCCACTTCTAGGGAACAATCCCATTTTTACTGATATCCCTCCATATTTCTAGATATTCTGCAATTTATTCTCACATATGCCATTATCTTCCCTATGATTCTTTTCACCATTAACCTACACCAAGGGGGCATTTACAGTGGAAATTAACTCATCAGCTCACCTTTGCAATGCAGAGCATCACGCAGAAGCCCATGTGGTTACTTGGAGCACAAACTCCAAATGGATGGCATTTGAAGTCCAGATTGAACCTGACTTTTAAGTTGCTGAAAATGAATGTGTGCACGAGGAACTTAGAAATGGTTGTGTTACAGGGATCATTTTAACTTGAGAAAATTTAATATTATTTGATTTCCTCAGCACTATGTTTTATTGTATTGATTGATGAGTTATAAAATTATTCATACTGATCCTTTTTGTGAAAAAAATGAAGCTCTTAATCAAATGTTCTAAGTGACTGTAGTTACATGCATTGATGTCTGACCAGTACATTATAACTTTATCTTTTTTAGGATAAAGTTTTATGAAATCTTTAGAAGACTGCCTTCTGTAATTCAGCTGTAAAATTGATGGAATCTGCTGTATTCAGACCATGGTATTCCTTGAAATTATGTAGCACATTGTTCATGTTTAATGTAAGCTGTATTTGCATGTCTTGCATTTGAAAATTGTGGTAGGAAACCAGGTGGGCTTGTTAGGGAGTATTCTGGATATAGCAGATATTAATTCAAACGAGAAATATTCTTCAGTTCTTAGTGTGGATTGTAAACTGTAGGCAGTAAATTGAAGTTAAAAGCCCACAGACTGAGAGATATGGTTTACAAAATGGTGACTATGAGACGTTTGCATTTGCATGAGTCAAACGTTAAGACAATGGAGTTACATTGGCCTGTAACAAACCAGGCAACAAAGGCTAAGTTACTTGCACCACGGTAACTTATTCAATCTGACAGTCCAGACTGATGATGTTACTTAGCATATCAAACATGGTCACAGTTATAGGCGATCAATAGTTTTTTTGTGTATTCAGGATATTTTTGTGCAGCCCTGACAACATTAATTTTAGGTGTCTGGCTCTCTGTCTTCAGAAACTTTGGGTGTTTGAACATTCAGAGGTGTCTCTCACTGTAGATTTGTAATTCAAGTGATGCACTGTCAGCCCAAAATATTGAAGTAAATGGTGTAACTTTTGAAATTGTATTGAATGACTTGCAGTTATCTTTGATCTTTAGGGTATAAAAATGTGATGTACCTTTTGAATTTGTGAGCCACTTCTGAGAGTGTTTCCAGAATGATGCCTGCTTGTTGTGATGAATAAGGATTTCTCAATCACCAGCTTCAGTATCTCCCTGGTGTCTTTGATCACAGTCAACAGACTAATAACCTAAAGTCGACGTTTTGGGCCGAGACCCTTCGTCAGGACTAACTGAAAGAAGAGACTATCTCTTCTTTCAGTTAGTCCTGACAAAGGGTCTCAGCCCGAAACGTCGACTGTACCTCTTCCTAGAGATGCTGCCTGGCCTGCTGCGTTCACCAGCAACTTTTGTGTGTGTTGCTTGAATTTCCAGCATCTGCAGATTTCCTCGTGTTTGCGTTTTTAAATAACCTAAAGTCTGGTTTTTCTTTGTGTGTATGAGAGCCTATGAAGAAATAGAGAATTAATGATGTGATGGTTTAGCAATTTGCATTTTCCATCCTATATTCTCTTTTTAAGCTTCTGTCTTTCTGAAAAGCTGTTCTTTAAGCAGTGATTACAGGGGCACTTGTAGTCAAAAGACGTATTGCTCATATGAACGTTGATGGACACCCCAATCTGCTGCCTATTTTTCCATTTCCACACCCATTCTTGTACACATTTCTGCTAAGAATATGTGGATTGTATTGACAAGATTCCAAGCTATATTTTTTTCCTGAATCTTTTAACACTGAGTGCCTCAACTGCCTGATATTGGCTAATGGGACATTGGTAATGAATTTTCTTGTTTTTTTAAAAAAATAATTAAATGTCCTGGTACACCTAATGTTTGCCACCCCAGTTGAATTTTTTTCTTTAAATGTAATACTCATTTATTAGACTTGCTACAAGATTTTCAGAATGTAGGGTGATACTGCATGGAGGTGGTTCCTTTGATCCAAGCTGTCCTAGTCAAGCAAGGCGCCATCAAGCTAGTCCTATTTGTCTGTTTGTGACCCATGTCACTTTAAACCCCTCCTATCCATGTACTTGGCCAAGTGTCCTTTAAGTATTATTATTGTTCCTGCCTCAACCACTCCCTTGACTGCTTATTCAGTAAATGCACCATTCTTTGCGAGAAGTCACCCCCCTCCAAGTCCCTCTTAAATCTCCCATGTCTTAATACCTCTTGTTTTTATTCCCCTTACCCAGAAAAAGACTGTGCATTCACCTTCTCTATACCCTTCATGATTAAATAGACTATTATCAGATTTCTGTTTGTAATGGAGTGCTGATACAAGTGGGTCAGTCCAAGTTATTATTATGGTCTGAAAGCTAATTTTAAAGTGTTTCATTTCAACAGTGAAACATTAAGAAATAAGAATATAGCAAAATTTGGTTATATTGCATCCTGATATTCAAGTTAAAATGTACTGTAATTGTTTGGATGACTTTAAGCACTGTACTTTTGTGTGACTGAACTGCCCGGATGGGTTAAGCAGTTTGGTGTTTGAGCCTGACCTGAGCTTTTCCTGGTCTGTAGGTTGTTCAGTGGAACTAGGGGTACACGCCCACTAACTCAAATAAGTGGGTTTGAAATGTTAGGAACTTTCTCTGGAGGTGTGCAGTACTAATGCGTCACATATGCTTTTACCTCCTGCAGTATATGTTGACAAGAAGTATCGTCTACAGGTTTTTCTCCTTTGTGGTTGAAGAAACTTGCCTTTAATCACTTCTAAGGATAAGTTAGTAATCATGGGAGGAACATGGGAGTAGCTGCATGTGCTTTTTACAGTATATTTCTGTGGTTTGAAGAAATCTACATTGTTTGAATAATGCTGCAAAGCTTCTATTTGTTACTGTTCACTTAAGCAAGTAACATACATAAAGCTACAAACAAAGCATTCTTTTTATTAAAGTTCAAAGTAAGTTTATTATCAAAGTACTTGTATATCAGCAGATACTACCTTGAGATTCATTTTCTTGCAGTCATTCATTGTAGAATGGAGAAATACCATAGGATCAATGAAACACTACATGCAAACAAAGAGTTACAAACAGTCAATGTGCAAAAAAGAAGGCAAACTGCAAATAAAAAAAGCTAATAATACTGAGACCATGATTTGTGGAATCCTTGAAAGTGACAACATAGGTCATGGAGTGGGTCCATAGGATGTGGACTCGGTTCAGAGTTGAGGTGAGTTAAGTTATCCACGTCACTGCAGGAGCCTAATGATTGAAGGGTAATTCCTGAACCTGGTGGTGTAGGAACTAAGGCTCCTGCCCCTCCATCCCAGCGGCAGCAGTGAGAAGAAAGCATGGTCTGGATGGTGGTGTCTTTGATGGATGCTGTGTTCTTGTGCTGGTGCTCCTTGTAGATGTGCTCAATAGTGGGAATGGCTTTGCCTGTGATAGACTGAGCTGTGTCCACCACCTTTTGTAGGCTTCGCTGTTCTTGGGCATTTTTATTTCCATATGAGACTGTGATGCAACCTGTCAGGATACTCCCTACTGAGCATCTCTAAAAGTTTGTGACACGCCACATCTGCACAAACTTCTCAGAAAGTAGAGGTGCTTTTGTGCCTTCTTTGTACTGGCACTTGCATGCTGGTCCCAGGGCAGATTCCCTAATATGCCAAGGAACTTAAAGTTACCACCCTCTCCACCCCCGTCCTCTGATGAAAACTGATTCGTGGCCCTCTGGTTTCTTCCTCCTGTAAAGCTGGTTAAAGCCAGTCAAATAACATCAGTAATTGGCACGACAAAGATTTGTGTTAGCTAAATGTCAACCAATGTTAAATGTTCAAATTTCAAAGTAAACTTATTATCAAAGTACTTGTATGTTACTATATAGAACTCTGAGATTCATTTTCTTATGGGCATGCTCAGTAAATAGTAAATCAATAACCAGAGTCAATGAAAGACTGCACCTAACAGGACAGACAACCAGTGTGCACAATACAACAAACTGTGCAAATATAAAAGTAAAGAAATAATCACAATAAATAAATAAGCAATAAATATTGAGAACATGAGATGAAGAGTTGTTGAAAGTGAGTCCATAGGTTTCGGGAATATTTCAATAATGGGAGCAATTGAGGTTGAGTGAAGTTATCCCCTCTGGCTCAAGAGCCTGATGGTTGAGGGGTAATAACTGTTCCTGAAGCTGGTGGTGTGAGTCCTGAGGCTCCTGTACCTTCCCCCTGATGGTAGTATCGAACAGAGAGCATGACAGGAGTGGTAGGGTCCCTGATGATGGATGCTGCTTTCCAGCAACGACATTCCATGTAGACATGCTCGATTGTGGGGAGGGCTTTACCCCCGATGGACTGGTCGTATCTGCTACTACTTGTATGTTTTTCTGTTCAAGGACATTGGTGTTTCCATTCCAGTCTGAGATGCTGCCAGTCAATATATTCTTCACCACACATCTATAGAGTTCGTCAGTTTTAGATGTCATGCCTAATGTTTGCAAACTGCTAAGGTAGTAGAGGTGCTGCTGTGTTTTCTTCGTAATTGCACTTGCGTGCTGGCCCTGCACAGGTTATCTGAAATAATAACAGCCAGGAATTATATACAGTAACATGGAGGCGTGATGTAAAGATTTTTACTCCTCGTGTATGTGAAGGATTCAATTTAAAGTTGCTGACCCTCCCTACCCCCGATTCCATTCCCCCCCCCCCACCAATGAGGACTGGCTTATGGACTTCTGTATTCCTTCTACTGAAGTCAATAATTAGCTCCTTGGTCTTGCTGACATTGAGTAACAGGTTGTTGTTATGGGAGTAAAAGCCAAGGTGAGGCACCTTGGTTAGATCTTTCAGCAGCTGTTAAACTGCTGACATTCTGACTATTTGCTTGCAAAGCTGATTCTTTACCACTTCATTCCTGACCTTTGTAGGCAGATGGTTTCCTCATCTTGTCATCAGGGCTCTGCTTAATGGAGAGGACTGAGTGAGACCGTGGGTGGTATTGGGATCAGTGGGCCTGTCTGGGATTTTGGATTGGGAAGGGATAAAACACCAAGAAAGGAGAGAGTAAAGATTTTTCTCGCAATAACCATAACATAGTTGGATGGAAGCTGCTAGTGGAATGACAAAAGTCAGGAAGCTGGAGCTTGAAAGCACAGATCTGTTTGTGAGAGACTTTTATCCTGGGACAGAGAACAAAAGGAAATGGTGCTGAACCAAAGCTCAAACAAGAGTTGCCTTATTGCGTAAATTGGTTCAGTGTTTTCTTTGTTCTTTCACAAAAACAAATTTCAGTTGTATTTTTAACAATGTGTAGTAGAACTCCATTAACGGGCATGCATGGTCAGGGTTTTGATGCTGTGAGACTAGCAAATTTTCCTGACTATTCAGTGTAATTGCTGTTAATACAATAGCACACATTTAATTCTTTCTAATGCACCTTCTTAAAAAAAGTTTCAAAAGTGGAATAATTTTCCCATAAACTTGGTACGTTTCAAGGGAGTGTGGGAAACAACTATGTGAGTTTCAAAAGAGAATGCATTCAACTCCCAGATAACAGACGTTGAACCATTAAGGTGTCTGAATATTTTGAAGTTAAGAATGGGTTTGATATCACCAGTATATGCCATGAAATTTATTGCTATGTGGCAGCATTACATTGGAATACATAAATAAAATCTAGAAATTACAATACAGTATATAAAAATAAATTTAATAAGTAGTGCAAACAGAGAGGAGGAAAATGCTGAGGAAGTGTTCATGGATTCATTGTCCATTCAGAAATCCGATGATGGCAGGGAAGAACCTCTTCCTGAAATTTTGAGTGTGTCTTCAGGCTCCTGTACTACCACCTAGATGGTAACAATGAGAAGGGGGTATGTCCTGGGTGATGAGGGACCTTAATGATTGGTGCCACCTTTTTGAGGCATTGCCTTTTGATGGTGTTCTGGATGCTGGGGAGGCTAGTGCCCGTGAAGGAGCTGGTTGAGTTTACAGTTTTGTCTGATCCAGTGCAGTGCCCCCCTACCCCCCCACCACATACCAGATGTGATGCAATCAGTTAGAATGCTTTCTGTGGTACATTTGTCAATATTTGTGGGTTCAAAGTAAATTAATTATCAAAGTATTTACTGTATACATCACCATATACAGCTTCGAGATTCATTTTCTTCTGGGCATTCACAGTAAATACAAGAAGACAGCATGGCTTGGATGGAAGGTCCTTCATGATGGAAGCTGCTTTCCTGCAATAGTGCTCCATGTAGATGTGTTGGGGAGGGCTTTACCGGTGATGGACTGGGCCATATCCACTACTTTTGTAGGCTTTTCTGTTCAAGGGCATTGGTGTTTCCATACCAGGCTGTGATACAGCCAGTCAATATACTGCACCACACATCTATAGAAGATGACATCTAAACCTTTGCAAACTTCAAAGGAAGTAGAGGCGCTGCTGTGTTTTCTTCGTAATGGAACTTGCATGCTGGACCCTGGACAGATCCTCTGAAATGATAACACCAAGGAATTTAATGTGGCTGACACTCTCTACTTCTGATTCCCCCGATGAGGACTCCAGTTTTCTCCTCCTGAAGTCAATAATCAGTTCCTTGGACTTGCTGACATTGAGCGAGAGGTTTAAAATCAGCCAGATTTTAAGTTTCCTCCTATGTGCTGATTTATCATCACCTGATTCAGCCAATGACAGTGATGTCGTCAACAAACTTGTAAATGGCATTGGAGCTGTGCTTAGCCTCCCAGTCATAAGCATAAAGCGAGTAGAGCAGAGGATTAAGTGCACAGCCTTGTGGTGCACCTGTGCTAACGGAGATCGTGGAGGAGATGTTGTCAATCTGAACTGACTAGGGTCTCCAAGTGAGAAAGTCAAGGATCCACACAAGTAGGAATTGAGGCCCGGATCTTGAAGCCTATTAATTATTTTGAGGCGATAATAGTATTGTATGGTGAGCTGTAATCAATGAAGAACATCCTAATGTATACACCCTTACTGTCTAGTTGTTCCAGGCCTGAGTGAAGAGCCAATGAAATGGCATCTGCTGATGTGACAGCAGGCAAGTTGGAGTAGATCCAAGTCACTTCTTGGGCATGAGTTGATATGTTTCATTGCCAAGCAACAGTGGATATGCTGTAAGTGCTACTGGATGGTAGTAATTGAGGCAGGTTACACTTTCTTCTTAGTCACTGGTATAATTGAAACCTGCTTGAAGCAGGAGAGTACCTCAGACTGCTGATGCAAGAGGTTAAAAATGTTGGTGAGCACACCAAGATCAGGACTGTTCTTTAGTACTTGACCAGTTACCATGTCTGGGTCACTTGCTTTCCGTGGACTTACCCTCCTGAAGGATTCTCTTGCGTCAGCGTTAGAGACTGAAATCACAGTACCATTATGAGCTGTGTGAGTTTGTGAATGTTCCTCTATGTTTAGCTGGTCAAAACATAAAGGCATTGTTTCATCTGGGAGCAAAACCTTGTTGTCACTTATTTCCTCCATCTCCAAAGGGATCCTACCACTAAACACATCTTTACCCACACCCCACTTTTCTCTTTGCAGGGATCACTCCCTCTGTGATTTCTTTGCCCCCTTGTCCTTCCTACTAATCTCTCTCCTGGCACTTATCCCTGCTTGTGGCCATAGTGGTAAATACCTGCCCATTTACTTCCTCCCTCACCTCCATTCAGGACTCTAGGCAGTCCTTCCAGGTGAGGCTGCACTTCACCTGCAAATCTATTGAAATCCTCTGTTGTATCTGGTGCTCCCAATGTGGCTTCCTCTACATTGAGGAGACCTGTTGTTATTTGGGGGACTGCTTTGTCAACCACATTTGCTCCATCTGCCAAACATTTTAAATCTGCTTCCCATTCCCATTCCAATATCTCAGTCCCTGGCCTCCTCTTGTTCTACAATGAGCCATCCTCAGACAGAGTACAAGGTGTTGCTCCTCCACCCTGTGTAACCTCCAACCTGATGACATTAAAACTGATTTCTCCTTCTGGTCCATCTTGGACAATATTTCCCATCCACTACATAATGGACTGGTTGGGCACAGGAGTACATTCAGCCAGAGACTCATTCCACCGAGATGCAACACTGAGCGTCATAAGAAGTCATTCCTGCCTGTGGCCATCAAACTTTACAACTCCTCCCATGGAGGGTCAGACACCCTGAGCCAATAGGCTGGTCCTGGACTCATTTCCTGGCATAATTTACATATAACTATTTAATTATTTATAGTTTTATTACTATTTAATTATTTATGGTGCAACTGTAACGAAAACTAATTTCTCTCGGGATCATTAAAATATGACTATGACTATGGTTTAAAAAAACTCCCTTCCCCTCTCTTCTTCCATTCCCCACTCTGGCCTCTTGCCCCTTCTCACCTGCCTATCATCTCCTGCTGGTGCCCCTCCATCTTCCCTTTCTCCCATGGTCCAGTCTCCTCTCCTATCAGATTCCTTCATCTCCAGCCCTTTACTTTTCCCACCCACCTGGCTTCACTTATTGCCTTCCTTCCCCTCCCCCACCATTTTATTCTAGCATCTTCCCCCTTTTCCAGTCCTGAAGAAGGGTCTTAGACCAAAATATTGACTGTTCATTCATCTCCATGGATGCTGCCTGGCTTGTTGAGTTCCTCCAGCATTTTGGGTTTGTCACTTTGTAGGAGGTGATAACATCCAAGCCCTGCGACAGCTGCTGAGCATTCTTCAGTGATTCAAGTTTGGTCTGGAATTGCCACTTCACATGTGAGAGCTCATACCTGGACGTCTTGTGTATTTTATTTGTTCGCCCGATCTGAATGCTATTGCTCTTGCAATCTGCAAATTGTGGATCTCATGGTTCATCCAAAGCTTCTGGTTGGGGAAGACTCCGAATGATTTTGTCGGGACACACTCGTATATGACTGTTTTTATAAAGTCGGTGACAATTATGATACGTTTGTTCAGATCCTCTGAGTCCTTGAACATGGCCCTGTCCACCACCTTGAAGCAGTTCTGTAGCTGCTTCTCCTGCAAACACCCCTTTGTTGCTCTTAATCCCTGGAGCCTTCTTTTTAACTTTTAATAGATGATTGGAGTTTTATTATAATTGGACATATTACGATCTCTATTTTGTCTAAATTGAACAACAGAGCTTAAGAGGAAGTTTAGTGGTCCATATTAGTTTCTTAATCCAATGTGGCTTTAGTGCTTTCACACAGGAAGGAAGAAAATATTGTCTGATGCTTTGTTAAATTTAGGCATAGTAGTCTTGGTTGTTGCTTTGCATGTACAACCATGTTAATATAAGCTATCAGATATAAAATTTAATGTAACTAAAAATGATAGTTTCACATTAGTAGAATTGATGGAATGGATACTTCGTGAACATTCTCAAAGGAAGCAAGATTACTGGTGAATTTTAGTTGAAAGTAGAGTGCCAGTTATTCTTTTCATGATAGCATAGATCATACGGACATGTCTTCCTGCACAGAAGGCATCTGAGCTGTCATCATTCCTTCTAAACTCTGCTGATCATTTTTGTTTTTTGGAGGCAAATAAGGACTCTGGTGCATAATGTTAGGAATGCAACTTCGATATTTTGGGAAACGGATTCACAATTCACTTGAGTGCCAAAGAAACCAGATGGTTCTCATTAGGTGTGAAGGTTTACTGCTGAAGTCACGTCATCAGTATGTGTGAAGGTTAGTCACATGAGAAAGTATAATTTGAAGATGTCATTTATCTAAATTTATGGTAGGGAGAATATTTACACACACGTGTCTACGGTTACTGTAGATTTGATCGATTAATGGATTTTACAAACCCCTGAGATCTTTGCAGCAAACCTTGATGCATCCACTCCAGATGCCCCCTTTTCTGGTTATTACCATTTCCTTCAGGTGTGTGACATCTGTTTAATTTTGATTCTCCATTCCTTCTCGCTGGAATGCCTGGTAGGATGGGAAGAGGATGGAATTGTAATCATATCACCAGCCTCTTGGTCCCGCTTTCCCTGAAAGGCAAGGGATCCTCTTCAGTCTGTGGGCCAGAACGTTGCCTGTGCTGAGCAGTCTTCTTCCCTTTGGGAAGAGCCCAGACTGAGAAACACCCACACCCTTCACTTCCTGCCTTTTGGTTCTTGTAGAAGTTGTGGATTAGTACTGATAGCCTCCCTCTCCTCCAAGCTTTCCCATAGAAAGTCTTCATGAGTTCTAGCAGCCTGTTGAATATTGTCTGGTGTTGACAGTCTGGGGCAGCTCAGTGCACAATGTAGACATGGACAATCAAGATGGCAGGAGCCAAGTGAGACAAACAGTGCTGCAGGATGAATTAACTAACCCCACTGTCTGCTAACATCGCATACATCCCACCAGAAAGATGTTCCTGATCTTTGATTGAAAATTATTCCTTTTAAGCCATATTCCAGTAGTTACTACAGCATCCTGTTTATTTCCCTACCTCTGGCAACTGGCCTCTCAAAGCTTCATCTAAGACAGGAAATAACAAATTAAATTTTTTGTTTTCTTCAGTGGGGAGCTACCAGTTTATTAACATGCAACTCTTTGTGTCTAAGAGGAGAGAAATGTTCATACTTAAACAAATAAGTATGTTTTGGGGCAGCACAGTAGTGTAGTGGTTAGTGCAACGCTTTACGGTACAGGTGACCTGGGTTCAATTCCCACCACTGCCTGTAAGGAGTTTGTATGTTCTCCTCGTGACCCCGTGGGTTTCCTCTGAGTGCTCCAGTTTCCTCCCATAGTAGGTTAATTGGTCATTATAAGTTGTCCCATGACTAGGCTAGGATTAAATCTGAGGATTGGTGGGTGACATGGCTTGATCAGCTGGAAGGGCCAATTGCGCACCGTATGTCAATAAATGAATAAAAACGGCGAACAGTCATTTAACAGCCTTAACCCAGCAGGTTGCAAACATCATTTGTTCACTTCAGCTGGGTAAAATGAGCTTAAAACTCTACAGGAACTCTAGTCCAAGAATTCTTTTAGAAGGAAACATGGTGGAGGATCTGGCAACTAAAACTGATTTAAGATATTTTGTGATCCTTATATACGTGTGTGACGATCGTGGCAGAGATCAGTTGCTCTCAATGAGGAGCATCACTCTTACAGTAAACAATCAATCTTAGAAACGTTACAACATTACAGAAGTTTATTTTCACCCTGTAACTTCCTGATTCATATTGCAATCACAAGTTATTTTTCATTTATAGGAATGTCAGATTCAGTGCTGTTTCAGATGCTAGACCAGCTTATTATGTATACAACCTGAAAATCAACATTCTGCTGATGAATGGAGCATATACTAATACTTCCTTCTCTGCACAGTCATTTATTAAATTAATGCCTCAGTGAGCTGATGTCCTTTAGCAAAAAGGAATCAGATTTCAGAAACTAAGCAGGAAGTGTATCTACTACTATACTATACATCTACAACATGCACCAGTTCTATTTCCATAAATGAACCATGAAAAGTGAAGAAGCAAGAGTGGAATCGTAATAAGAATACGATGTAATATTTGAAAGAAGAAAGCAGTGGGAAATTAAGGAATTTAAAGCCGTATCACTGGACCCAGTAATGCATAGCACAGGGGTTAAAATGACCAAGTTACAGAAATACTGTAGTCTACGTTTGTCATACATTATTGCTGATCTTATAAAATTCCCTAGATTTCAGAATAATGGACCAGAAGGTCAAAGATTTAGCAATCCCATTCAAGAAGAGTAAAGTGCAAAGCAAACACAAATTATTTAACCTGACAGCAGGAAATTGCTGGAATCTATTACAAACATTTTAGAAAATCTTCACATTATTCAGAAATGTTGTATTTGACAAATCTAATACCTTCTTTTACTAAGGATGAAATCAGTAGGGTTGGGTGAGTGTGACATACTGCATTTCAAAAGACATTTGATAGGATGTCAGATGTTATACAATGTGAAGTAGGTAGAAGACTAAAGGACAGAAATGTGTAATTTATAACGAAGTTATTACATGTCAGAAAACAAGTTATGAAAGGTTTAATTGTTCTTAATCAGTCTGGAAATGTTCCCTTACAATTTTGGGGGAAAAGGAAGGATAAATGGCAATTATATATTTTTCTCTGTATTTTGCTTTTAAGTGGAATCAGACATTAAAAATAACCAGAGGCTTGGCTAACATGGAAAATAAAAATGTGCATTACATAGTTCATCATGTCCCTTGAATGTGAACGTACAAGTTCCTGACTGTGCCTTCACGATTATAGCCTAGTTCTGTGCCTTGGACTGCATTCCTTTCCATAAATGCTGCCTGGCCTGCTGAGTTTCTTCAGCATTTTCAAGTCAAGTCAAGTCAAGTCACTTTTTATTGTCATTTCGACCATAACTGCTGGTACAGTACACAGTAAAAAGGAGACAACGTTTTTCAGGACCATGGCGCTACATGAACAATACAAAAACTACACTGAACTACGTAAAACAACACAAAACTACACTAGACTACAGACCTACCCAGGACCGCATAAAGTGCACAAAACGGTGCAGGCATTACAATAAATAATAAACAAGACAATAGGCACAGTAGAGGGCGGTAGGTTGGTGTCAGTTCAGGCTCTGGGTATTGAGGAGTCTGATGGCTTGGGGGAAGAAGCTGTTACATTTGCTTAGCTCTTTACCTACTCCACAGTTTATCATCATTTACACTAGAAGAAAATTAAAAATGACTGTTCTCTCTGAGAAACATCAGGTACTCAGTTTTGCTCCTAAAAAAAACATTATTAACTCTTGAAGGTCAATAATGGTAAAGTAACACAAAAGAGTCAATATCAATTTGAAATTTCTTTGAGCAAGTGCCACTTGATTATAAAAATTGTAAAATGTGCAACCTTGTTCTTCATAAATGAACTTATAAAGTGTTTTAATAATCTGTATGATAAGTAGATCATTAAACAAATTGTTCTGTTGCCTGGTACTAAGTGCTGCTGTTAAGCAACAAATGATCAGATGGTGCTATAATCTTGTTGGCCGGACCATTGGGATCAAGGGCGACTTGCTTCCACTCTGGTTTTGTAGGTTCTGAGATGGCTTGTGTTGTCAATATGGGAACTGTAGGCTATTTTACAGATGGGGCAAGTTGTCGTCAATGTGGCGGTGGTTAGTTTGTGAGATGGTACACACCTTCTGTGCCCTGTGCTTGGCCTTGACGTTTTTAAAATAACCCAGACTGTATATACTTCAGTTTGAGTGGCTATGAGCCAGAAGTTCCCAGAAGAAAGTGGGGACGTTGCATTTCTTAAGGAGATAGGGAAAAAGAAAGGACCAGACATGTTTTCAAACTGTTCCCATGACTTAGTTCAGAATTAAGTATCTGCTTTGGGAGTCTGGTGTCAGGCACGTTAACAGTGTGGCCAACGCAAACAACCTGACTAAATATAACTCGATCCACAACATGTTGGCTTGAGAGAGCATACTGATGTTTGCTTACATGTTCTTCAGTGAAATGAAAGATTTTGGAGACATCATTCCTATAGTATCGTCTTAGAGCCTGCTTTATGGCGGTCAAATCTCGGAAGATATCAGAAAGCAGGCAACCATAAATTCCAAAAGTACGCTTTACCTCCATTGACCCAAAGCTGTGAAGGCACATCAAAGGTAGTGATGACACGAGAAAATCTGCAGATGCTGGAAATCCCCACCTTCTTGGTCTGACTCCTTCCCCCTTCCGTTCCGAGATGAAGGGTCTTGGCCCAAAATGTTGACTATTTACACTTCTCCGTTGATGCTGCCTGGCCTGCTGAGTTCCTCCAGCATTTTATGTGTGCGCGATGTATTTAGTAATCAGTGCTATAATGACAGTCCCTATTTAGACCAGATCACCATTAAGGTTGATTGTCAGCCTTTGATTAACCAGCCTCCTCTCCATTGACTGTCGACATATACCACTGCCTCAGAGAAGCAGCTAACATAATCACCAACCCCTTCCACCTTGATCATTCTGTTTTCCCCTTTCCTGTTGGGCAGATCATACAAAAGCCCGAGAGCATGAACCACCAGACTTGGACCGCTGTTATCCCAATGTTATTTGACTCTTGAATGGACCATTCATAAACTCTATCATCCATTCTACCATTTATCTGCCTACTTGCACTGCACTTTTTCTGCAACCGGTTCTCTATATTCTGCATTTGGTTTAAGATGGTGCTGGTGAACCTCAGCGACTTCTGGCTAGTGGCTAATGAAACAAGGATAGCAACAAAATACCTTATAACCATACTTGTTCTGGCAAAAGATCATCACATGTAATAGTCTGCAACTTCCCTTTGGACTTGGAGGCAATTTGATATAGCAGAATGAGGCAAGGAGAGGTGGTGAGCTGGTTGCCGGAAATGTGGAAGAGCATGAAAGTTGGGCACAGGCAGAATTGAAGCCATGGGGTCCAGGCCCTAGAACATATTGATGTGGTTGAATATGATGTTCAGATGGAGATTTACAGACTGAATTGAGGCAGTGAAGTCCGGCAGTCCAAGCAGCAGAAACCATTGTTCGGATGAAGAGTTAAGCACCAGGCCAAATTGAAAAGGTTAGGTCCCAAGGCGAGGTACGGGCCAGTTAAGATTGCTGCTCCACAAGGCTTTGCGTTGAACTTTGAGACTCTCTTGTGGACTTCAGTTCAGAAACACTGTTTGCTTGTAGTTACTGTTTGCATGATTTTTTTCTTTGCACGTTGAGTATTTGACTGTCTTTTTTTAATGGGTTATTTTATTTTATGGGCATAATGTGGTTTTTATTCTCTGCCTATGGGGTGTTTTTTTGGGGGGGTGTTCTGTTTCATGGCTGCATGTGGGATGAATTTCAAGGTTGTCTAATGTACACATACATTGATAATAAATGTACTTTGATATTTGAACATTTTGCTTTCTTTCTACTACCTTGTAATAATTATGAATAGGATTGTCTGTCTGAGTGGCACACAAACCAGAACCTATTCATTGTATGTCCATGTATGTGTCAATAATAAAGTAATACCAGCAAGTACTTTGATTAGTACGAAAGGGGAGACGTGTATCAAATAGCTTTGATGCCTTTCTGAAGGGCAGGACTAAAAGGTCTACTGTTGGATTAAGGTTCAGATTGTTATTTTTATTGTGTCTTTCCTCAAAACTTGAGCTTCCTTTATGTTTGCTTATATCTTCATATAATCACCTGTTTGCAGACTTTTAGTAACTTGCTGTTCTTCACTTTGTCTGCCAAGTCTGCAAAGCTGAAGTTGTTGTTCCTCCCTGTGCCTTGTGGCGCATCAGGCAGCAACCGTGCTGTTTCTTTAGCATTTGTCTGTTATCGTGAGGCGGAGTTGCTACTGTAGATCGATGCCCAACCCAGCACGGATGGAGAGTGTAAAAGGAGCTGGCTGGATTCGAGCCTCAAGCTACTCGTGTCGAAGTCCGGTGCGGATGCTTCTACACTACTGGGCGGCATTAAAGCTGAAGTTAATATCTGACAACTGGTTTCTTATCTAAACTGGACCAAACTGGTTTGTAGGTTTAACAGAAGCTGTGTTTACATTGCTTTGTTAAAGCCATGCACAGGCACTTAGTTTGTTACAGTTAGTTCCTTTGTTATTTCTGTACCTTGGCTGCTAGTGCGTGCTCACATTGTCATGACCCATCATATGATGCACGTCTAACAAAGTAGCTGTAACCAAAGGATTTGTGCCTCGTTCTTGACTTCCAAAGGATGACATCATCTCCAGATTCAACACTATTCCCTGGGATTCCCAATGAAAAGTAGACGTGGTGCTGAACAAGAGGGAATGGGCTCATAATCTCATATTCACGTGAAAAGTGGCTCCTTAATCCAAATGGCAGCTAGCACCTCAATATTCATATTTTCAGAAATGGTAGTTTGGGAACAGGATAAGGGGAAAACTAAAAACCGAAAAAACACAATTTGATTTATTTATTCAAAATCTGTTTCTGCATGGTGATACTTTACATAAAAAGCTTAAACTGAAAGTTGCACTGTTTGTATTTATTTGCTTCCTTCCTCTCAGTAAGCCACAAGAATTTTGTGTTCATTCTCACATCATGACCTGTTAATCAAGTTCTGAACAACCGTATCATGAGCATTGCAAGCATTAGTAAAGAATGTTTATACCTGAATCATTCTGAATTCCAATACCTTTCATCTATTTGAGGATTAATGGATGAATTTACTCAACCAAGCAGAATCAGACTATAAAAGGTTGCCAGTGCATTCAATTATTTTTCATTCTTCCAACTGTCTATCTTACAACCAAATGGGTTTTGCGAGACTCTCTCCTTGCAATTTTCTAAGTGTTTAAACATAAAGTGAAAGGTGAGTTGTTTTTCAGAAAGAAAATCTGTTGAAACAAACCTCACTCCCACCTTTGGTTAAGGTGGAGGTTCAACCTGGGCCCACAGGACCCCTCAGTTAATGGTAGGGGTCAGTCCATGACATAAAAAAAGATTAGTCAATCCATGACATAAAAAAGATTGGGAACCCCTGAGTTAAGAGGGATCCTGATGAGAACGAGAAGTTAAAATGTGTAGGGAATATATAAATGAAAATCACCTGAGGCTAGTCAGGCACAAGGCAGCCACTCTTGCTATTGTGTGAGGCAAAAGTTAATGAAGTAAAGGTCAGCCATTTCTGAAGAATAAAAGAACATTTATTTTAAGCTTTAAAGCATAAGCAGTATGTTGTTGCTCGCTTCTATTGTTTGCATGATTTGTGTTTTTTTACATCTCCCTTTCTATGCACATCGAGTGGTCTTTATTTTATATTTTTTCAGCTGGGTTCTTTCAGGCTCTTGCTTTGTGGTTGCCTGTAAGCAAACAATTCTCAAGCTTGTATACATTCTTTGATAATAAATGTAGTCTGAACTTAAAATGTCTTGGAATCAAATCCCCAACTACCAGCTAAATACCATGCAAGAATAAAGGAATGTGAATTATTCAAGAGACTATATAACAATGAATGCTATCATGTGTTGTGCATTGCACAACATTTCTGATGGAATGACAATAGCACACTATTCATCTCATCTGTACGTCTTTGAGAATGCAAAACCTTTAGTTATTTCTTTAGTATTATTTTATTTAAGATTCTTGTCATAGTCATGGAAAAGTACAACGCAGAAACAGGCCCTTTGGCCCATCTGGTTTGTGTTGAATTATTTAAACTGTCTACTCCCGTACCCCTACCATCCAGGTACCTATACAAACCTCTTAAATGTTGAAATTGAGCTCGCATGCACCACTTGTGCTGGCTGCTCATTCCACACCCGGGTGACTGTCTGTGTGAAGAAGTTTCCCCTCATGTTCCCCTTAATGTCTCACCTTTCACCCTTAACCCATGGCCTCTGTAGTCCCACCCAATCTCAGTGGTAAAAGCCAGCTTGTATTTACCCTATCTATAACCCTCATAATTGTGGTATACCTCCATCAAATCTCCCCTCGATCTTCTACATTCCAAGGGATCAAGCCCAGACCTGTTCAATCTCTCCTCATAACCCAAGTCCTCCAGACCTGGCAACATCCTTCTGAATTTTCTCTGGACTCTTTCAACCTCCTTCACATCTTTCTTGTAGGTTGGTGACCAAAACTGCACACAACACTCCAAATGAGGCCTTACCAATGCTTTGTACAACACCAACATAACATCCATCTCCTGTACTCCGTACTTTGGTTTTAAAGGCCAATGTGCCAAAATCTTTCTTTCCATTCACTATTGATCTGTGATACCACTTTCAGTGAATTATAGACCTGTATTCCCGGATCCCTTTCATCTACAGCAGTCCTCAATGCCCTACCAGTCACTGTGTAAGACCTAGATCTTACCAAAAACAACACCTCACACTTGGCTCCATTAAATTCCATTTTCCGTTTCTCAACCCATTTTTCCAGCTGGTTCAGATCGCACTGCGAGCTGCGATAGTCTTCCTCGCTGTCCACTACACTCCCAGTCTTGGTGTCATCCGCAAATTTGCTGATCCAGCTAACCATGTTAACATCCAGATTATTGATATAGATGACAAACAACAACAGATCCAGCACCGATCTCTGTGGCACACCCCTAGTCACAGGCCTCCAGTCAGAGAGGCAACCATCTGCTACCACATTCTGGCTTCTCTCAAAGCTGGTGACTCATCCAATTTACGATCTCATCTTGAATGCTGAGTAACTGAACCTTCTTGACCAACCTCCCAGATGAAACTTTGTCAAAGTGCCTTCCTCGAGTCCATGTAGACAACATCCACTACCTTGCCTTCAGCCATTTTCCTGATAACTTCAATGAGAAACTCTATAAGATTGGTTAGACATGACCTACCATGCACAAAGCCATGCTTAATCAGTCCACATTTATCCAAATACTTATATATCCGGTTCCTGCACATACATTCCAATAACTTTTCCACTACTGATGTCAAGCTCAACAATGTATAATTTCCTAGTTTGTTTTTAGAGACTTTCTTGAACAGCGGAACAACATTGGCTGTCCTCCAATCCTCCAGTCCATCACCTGTCACTGAAGGTTATTTAAATATCTGTGCTTGGGCCCCTCCAATTTCTGCGCTTGTCTTCCACATGATTCTAGGGAACAACTTGTCAGGCCCTGGGGATTTATCCACACTAATTTGCATTAGGACAGCAAACTCCTCCACCTCTAATCTGTACAGGGTCCATGAAGTTGATGCTCCTTTGCCTCACTTCTATAGGCTCTGTGTCTGTCTCCTGAGTAAATACAGATGCAAAAAAAAATTAAAAACTCCCCCATCTATTTTGTCTTCTCGTATAGATTACCATTCTAATCTTCTAGAGGACGGATTTTGTCCCTTGCACTCTTTTTGCTCTTAACGTATCTGCAGAATCCCTGACGATTCTCCTTCGCCTTGTCTGCTGGGGCAACCTCATGCCTTCTTTGTCTTTCATAAGTGTTCGCTTGAATTTCCCATACTTTGTAACTACCCCATTTGTTCCTATCTGCCTGTAGCTGGTATGCACCTCTTGGTTTGTAAAAAGGGTTGTAAATTTAGTCAGCTCCATCTTGGGTACCAGCCTACAAAGTACTCAGGACATCTTTAGGGAGCGGTGTCTCAGAAAGGCAGTGTCCATTATTAAAGAGCTCCAGCACCCAGGGCATGCCTCATACATTTAGGATAAATGAAGATCAAAGTTGTTCCCTGTGTCAAAAAAAAAGGGATTTCCTTGGACCTGCGGAAGCCTGCAGGTTAAAATATGAATCTGAGTTGGTAGAGAGATGGCTGGGTTTTACCTAGCTGTTAATTTGGCCTGCTTACATGGGTAGAGTTACAAATGCTTAGTCATTGTGTATAACCTTATTCTGCAAGCGCAAGGTGGAAGATAATAAGGGCTGTTTTCTGCAACAATTGGTTGGACAGGTCAGCCTTGGTGTACTTCATCACTAACTTTGAATAGTACAAGTCAGCCACAGTACTATGTCATGCAGACTGTTGTCAAAACAACTTTGTGTAATGAACAGTGACTATATTTCATAAGCAAGTGGCAGGTGGAGTACAACTCAACCACCATGTCACACACTCCCTACCGTATCTAAAGCAGAGTCAGTAGTTCTCACACAGGGCACTTCAGCCACCTCAGAACCCACAGAACTGAAGTGGGAGCAACACATTCTCACCCTTAGGGCTGCTTGAGATGGCATCTTTAGTAGTATGTGCCTTCTAGGCTGAAGTTCTTTGCAGTTCCTTGACATTCTGAAACTTTATGAATGAAATTTATTTCTCTATTTGATGTGCAGTACAGAGAATTTGTTTTAAAAAAGTTGTTTTCTACTGTATCCAAGAGATAGCTGAAGCATAATCAATTTATGATTAAAATTGTTCATTGTGCCAATATGAACATATGAAGTGTTATATTTTATCAAAGGTGTTTATCCAGCCTCCATTTTATTTTGTTGTTTATAAATTCTCTTGCTTGAATTTCCGTGACAACTTTTCTGAAACCTCTAAGAATATCTTATCGCAGTCAGCTACAGCTGAGGGTGAGAACTCCCCAGGAAACCTCAATGTCTACTTTTCCCTTCTTCCTAGTGGGAAGTGCATTGTTTATACACACAGTGGCCAGTTTATTAGGCAGCTCTTGTAACTAATAAAGTGGCCAGTGAGTACACATTCATGGTCTTCTGCTACTGCAGCTCATCCACTTCAAGGTTCGAGCATTGTGCGTTCAGAGGTACTCTTCTGCACTCCACTGTTGTAACACATTGTAATTGTCTGGCCATTCTCCTCTGACCTCTCACGTTAACAAAGCGTTTTCATCCGCTGAACTGCTGCTCACTGGATTTTTTTTATTGGTCTTTGCACCATTCTCTGTAAACTCTAGAGATTGTTGTGCATGAAAAGTCCAGGAGATCAGCAGCTTCTGAAATGCTTAAACCACCTCATCTGGCACCAACAATCATTCCACAGTCAAAGGCACTTGGACCTTATTTTTTCTCCATTCTGATGTTTGGTCTGAACAACAACTGAACCTCTTGACCATGTCTGCATGCTTTTATGCATTGAGTTGCTGCTACATGATTGGCTGATTAGATATTTGCATTAATGAGCAAGTGTACATAATAAAGTGGCAATTACGTATAATTTCTATCTCCACTGATACACAGTAGTGTGGTACTTCTCCAATGACAAGCGTATACAAAATCCTACAACATAATTTTGTGTTAATTCATCACTGTACTGATTTATATAATCCTACTGGTCAAGTTCTACATAAATGTAACATTGAGCTACACCCCAAAGGTCTATTTAAAAAACCAAATCATAGTTTATTAGAATATACATGCACTTTTTCACTTGTGTGCCCTCATCTCTCAAGGCTCTACTCTGTGTGCCAAATGTTGCACCTCTGAAAGCTAAAGGGGTGAGGGTATCTTCCAGATCACCTTCAGTGCGATTTCGATGTGTCACAGCTCGATGGATGTGATTAAATATTCCCGTTTCAGCCTCCTACAGCTGAGAATCACAACCGCATCCAAGGTCTGTACAGTTAATAGAGAGGTTTCAATGTGATTGAAATAATGATGGAAATAATGGTGACTGTGGCTGTAATATCCTTGCTAAGAGGACTCTCAGAAATATGGCTACCGCTCCGGACTACAAGTGCGTTTTAAAAGAATGAGCTTTTCGACTCCCAGTACCGACTATCTTGCTGGCAAATGTAAAATCTCTGGTAAATAAGATTGAAGATCTCGAAGCTAGGGTGCTGTATCAGAGGGACACTAAGGCTGTACACGTCCCCTGCTTTACAGAACCCTGGTAAACACCTTCTGTACCAGATGCAGTGATTCAGCGTGACGGGTTCACTATACAGCATCAGGATAGGACTGTCGAGTCTCTCAAAAGCAGAGGTGGAGGTGTGTGCATCATGGTCAACTTCACTTTGTGGACAAATGTATCAATGTTGTTCCAATTCTGCTCACCAGACCTGGAATACTTTGCAATGACCTGTCAGCCATTTTATTTGCTGTGGGAGATTTCAGCAATCATTTTGGTAGTGGCGTACATTCCACCTCAGGCCAATGCCTAACAGTCTGTAGATGATCTGAGCGATATGATCAACATGTATAAAACAGCACACACTGACGTCTTCATCATCATTTTGGGTGATTTTTACCAGTCCAACTTGAAAAAGTCACTAAATAATTATCATCAGCAAATCACTTGTGGTACCAGAGGAACCAACACACTGGACCACTGTTACACCACCATCAAGAGTGCTTACCCTGCTACTCCACACCCACACTTTAGAAAGTCTGATCACCTGGCTGTACTTCTGCTCCCTGAGTATAGGCAGAGACTGAAGACTGCAGCACCAGTAGTGCGGACAAAGAAGGTCTGGACAAGGGAAGCACAGGAGCATTTACAGGACTGTTTTGAATCGGTGGACTGGACGTATTCAGGGACTCATCTTCGTATCAGGATGAGTACGCCGCAGTTGTTAGTGACTTCATTAAAACCTGTGTGGATAAGTGTGGGCCTATGAAAACTTGCTGTACGTTCCCAAACCAAAAGCCAAGGCTGAACCAGCATGTTCGTCGTCTGCTGAGGGCTAGATCTGTGGTATTGAAGTCTGGCGACCCAGGTCTATACAAGAAAACCAGGTATGACTTGCGGAGGGCTACGTGAAGAGCGAAGAAACAATTTTGAGTGAGGTTGGAGGTGACATCGGATGCACGTCTACTCTGGCAGGGTTTGCAGGACATCACTTCCTATGAAGTGATACACAATAGCATAATGGCAGTGACACTTCACTACCAGATGAGCTCAATGATTTTTATGGTCACTTTAAAAGGGAGAATAGAACTACAGTTGTGAAGATCCCTGCTGCACCCAGTGACCCTGTGATCTCTGTCTTGGAGGCTAATGTTAGGCTTTCTTTCAGGAGGGTGAACACTTGGAAGGGGCAGGTCCCAATGGAATACCTGGTAAGGCTCTGAAAACTTGTGCCAACAACTGGCAGGTATATTCAAGGACATTTTCAACCTCTCACAGCTTCAGAAGGATAACAATTGTAGCAGTGCCCAAGAAGGGCAGTGTGCTCTCATTAATGTTTTGAATTGGTTAGATAATCAATAATTCCCTTCATGTGCTAGTTAGACAGACTGCAGCATGATTCCTTCATCATTGAACCGAGCGAGAATGGTCACTCCACAATAAGAATAACATGATGTAGAGGAGGGTGATGATTTGCATAAATGTGGTGGGTCAAAGGGATGTCCATTTAGAACAGATGTAGGATGTTGGTCAAATTTCAAAATCTTGCTTTATTGAGCAGCAGCATAAGGGGCCTTGGAATCCAAACCTTGTCAGCAAGGTTGAAATGTTACTACTTTAGGACATAGGAGGGCAATGAATGTGTGAAATAATAGTGAATGGGGTTCTCTGGGGAAAGCAGTAATGATAATGAACATAGGTGTGTGCTGTGTTTGCAAACAAGCTATCTGGGAGGTCTCAATCCTTTGCCCTTTGTGGGGACATACCTGAGATTGAACACTATCATTGAGATCTTGTGAAAGGATGCAAGATGGAGAAAACATTGTCATTTGTGAAAGGAGGAATTTGATACTGTTGTTTGCAACAGAATTTGAGTCACGTGAGATGTTAATGAGTTTACTAGCACCATGAGCAAGGTTTATTGCCACAACATGCAAGGGAGCTTAACTCATTCCTTCAATGATTTTTGAGAATTATATATTTGACACGTGCAATTAAGCCCAGAGGAAGTGGAGGATGTATAACTGGTTCGGGTAAAGACTAAAAAAGAGTTGCAGTTTCTCTTAAATGTTACAATTGAACCTGCATTTACCACTTTTGCTGGTAATTCATTCCACACTTGCACCACCTTCTGAGTGGAGAATTCCCCTCTCACATTCCCATTCACATTTCGCCCTAAACCGATAAACTTTAGTTGGAGTTTCACCCAGTATTAAGATGGGGGCGGGGGGAGCTGGATACATTCCCCCTATCTATACCCTCATAATTTTGTATAGCTGGATAGTATCTCCCCCAATGCTCCTACGCCCCAGTGAATGAAGGTCTAATCTGTTTACCCTTTCCCTGTTCCTCTGGTCCTCAAGTTCCGGCAACATCCTTGTGAATTTTCTCCACACTCTTTAAAACTTATTGATATTATTCTTGTAGTAGGTGACTAGAATATTCCAAATTTAGCCTAATGTCTTGTACAACTTTATTATAACACATTATGGTCCAACACCTGTACTTAGTGCAATCACAAACAAGAGAAAATCTGCAGATGCTGGAAATCCAAGCAACACACACAAAATGCTGGAGGAACTCAGTAGGCCTGGCAGAATCTATGGAAAAAAGTATAGTCGATGCTTTGGGTGAGACCCTTCTTCAGGACTGGAGAAAACCGATCAGGAGTCAGAGTTAGAACCCATGCTGTAAGTTCACTTGCCTTACCTACAGTACTTAAAATGCTGGAGGAACTCAGTAGGCTAGGCAGGTATCCTGCTGAAGGATCTCTGCCTGAAATGTCTCCTGCGCCGTCTGTTTACCCACGTGTTAAGCTGCACTATCTTGTTACTAGTTATCTCATGAGCACATGGTTTGGGTATTGGCCCTGAGATCACCAGCCTAGAGCACCTTACTCTCTGAACTTACTTTGCAGGACCTCATTACCCTCTCTGCCTACTTCCTTGGTACCGATGTGGACCACAACTTCTGGTTGATCACCTTCCCTCTTAAGAATGCTATGCGCTCAGTTTGAGTTATCTATGACCCTGGCACCATTCAAGAATGTCCTGTCCCATATTTTGGAAATCCTTGACTCACAAGGACCCAAAAGTCTTAATGATGAGCATAGCTTTGGTGGCCAGCAGCTACTGAGGTACTGTACGGACTAACATGCTGCAAGCACAAGGGCTACCCCAAAAGTTACTGTCAAATCCAGAGTCTTAGCAGTGACTTCAAATTAAATGGACGCTTGGCCATAACTTTAGTTGGCATGGGTGCAGATCACTTGTTAATGATATATGCCATGCAGAACTGTTGTTCAGTGTGATTCCTTAGTAAGCTGCCGTACCTATCTGCAAGTGTTCTCTGGGGTGATCCTACAGATTCTTGGAGCGAGGCTGTGCACTATTCAGTGCAAGCACGTAGTGGGGAAGCTGCAAATGGTGGTGGTTAATTGCATATAATGGCCATTACTGATTGGGAAGCATCAGGTGCAGACTTTGTATATTGGGTGCATATCTAGTGTTGGAATGACTCATGTAAAATTGCTGAAGGCTTTGGCACGTTGTGCACTGACTCGCGACTTTGTAAGGTTCAGATTTTACAGTGGTCAGGTCATTTTGCTCATGCAAGACTGGTTCCCTGTAGCCTAAAGCTGCACGGAAGGGATATTGGTCAAGTTAGGGAGGATTGGAGTTTTGTTAAAGGTTTAAAAAAGGGATTGGGATCTCTGTAGGTGGTGGTACCTGAAGTAGATGAAATGGCTCATTTCTGTGGGAATAAGGGCTACAATGATATCCTGAACAAAACTGTTAATTTAAAAGAAATTCAGGACGTGGATGTTGCTTGCAAAGCTGGCAATTACTGCCTATCCCCAATGGTTAAGGCATCACTTTGAACCACTGCAGTCCTTCTGGTATATGTAATTCCATGATGCTTTTTGGGAAGAAACCTTTGGAACTTGGGCTTAGCTATGATAGATAGATACTTTATTGATCCAAGAGGAAATTACAGTGTCACAGTAGCATTACAAGTGCACAGATATACAAATATACAAATATTAGAAGAGAAGTAAGGAAGAATAAAAAATAAGTTACCTCAAGCAGTCTAACAGGAAGGGGTCATCACTTCTCTGGGTGTAGATTGACTCGTTATAGAACTTAATGGTTAAGGGTAAGAATGACCTCATATAGTGCTCTTTGGAGCAGCACAGTTGTTTCAGTTTATTACGAAAAGTGCTCCTCTGTTCAGCCAAAGTGACATGCAGAGGGTGAGAAATGTTGTCCAGAATTGCCAGAATTTTCCATAAGGTCCTTTGTTCTACCACAGTCTCCAGTGTGTCCAGTTTGACTCCTATAACAGTGCCAGCCTTTCTAATCAGTTTATTGAGCCTGTTGGTATCACCCCTGTTGATGCCATTGCCCCAGCACACCGCTGCATAGAAGATTGTACTGGCGACAACTGACTGGTAGAACATATGAAGGAGAGGCCTGCATACTCCAAAGGACCTCAGTCTCCTCAGGAATTAGAAGCAACTCCAGCCCTTCTTATACAGTTTCTGTGTTGGTGCTCCGCTCAAGTCTGTCATCCAGGTGTGCCCCCGGGTACTTATAGGTCTTCACCACATCCATGTCCTCACCATCAGTAGTAACAGGGAGCAGTGCAGGTTTAGTCTTCCTGAAGTCCATCACCATCTCCTTTGTCTTGATGTTGAGCTGCAGATGATTCAACTTTCACCTTTCGACAAAGTTCTGCACCAGGGCCCTGTATTCATCCTCCCGTCCTCCCTTTATACACCCAACTCTTGCTGAGTCATCAAAGAATTTCTGCAGGTGACGTGACTCAGTGCTATCTAATGTCTTGCCATCTTCAGAAGTTTTCTGATGACTCTGCCATAGTTGGATGCATCAGCAAGGGAGATGAGGCTGAGTACAGGGCTACGGTAGGAAACTTTGTCACATGGTGTGAGCAGAATTATCTGTAGCTTAATGTGAAAAAGACTAAGGAGCTGGTGGTGGACCTGAGGAGGGCTAAGGCACCGGTGACCCCTGTTTCCATCCAGGGGGTCAGTGTGGACATAGTGGAGCATTACAAATACCTGGGGATACGAATTGACAATAAACTGGACTAGTCAAAGAATGCTGAGGCTGTCTACAAGAAGGGTCAGAGCCGTCTCTATTTCCAGAGGAGACTGAGGTCCTTTAACATCTGCCAGACGATGCTGAGGATGTTCTACGAGTCTGTGGTGGCCAGTGCTATCATGTTTGCTGTTGTGTGCTGGGGCAGCAGGCTGAGGGTAGCGGACACCAACAGAATCAACAAACTCATTCGTAAGGCCAGTGATGTTGTGGGGATGGAACTGGACTGTCTGACGGTGGTGTCTGAAAAGAGGATGCTGTCCAAGTTGCATGCCATCTTGGACAATGTCTCCCATTCACTACATAATGGACTGGTTGGGCACAGGAGTACATTCAGCCAGAGACTCATTCTACTGAAATGCAACGCTGAGCATCATAGGAAGTCATTCCTGCCTGTGGCCATCAAACTTTACAACTCCTCCCTTGGAGGGTCAGACACCCTGAGCCAATAGGCTGGTCCTGGACTTATTTCCTGGCATAAATTACATATTACTATTTAATTATTTATGGTTTTATATTGCTATATTTATACTCTATTCTTGGTTGGTGCAACTGTAATGAAAACCAATTTCCTTCGGGATCAATAAAGTATGACTATGACTATACTGTGGTAGAAAGGAAGGGAGCCAATACAGTCCCCTGTGAAGATATATTAATAAATTCGAAAGTCAGATTGGTGGATGACTTGGAGGCATCTAAATTCTTAGTGGTAGACATTGTGATTTTGGGAGATGGTGTTGGGGTAGCTTGGGCAAGTAACTGGACTGCACACTGCAGCCACTCTATGTCAGTAATGGAAATGTTATGGAGGTGGATGTGGGCTGCCTTCTCCTGAATGGAATCAGACTGATAGAGATGTGTTAGAGCTGCAGCAGCATATTCCTGACTTGTGACCAGCCCCTTACCTGCTATTGTAGCCAAACTGATTACGTTGCTGGTCCATGTGTGTTTCTGATCAGTGGCGACCACTAAAATATGAATTCCAGTGAATATCAAGGGAAGGTTATCATTTGGCTCTCCTGTTGCATAGGGTTCACCCAGAAGGAATCTTGTCTAAATCTGACTGCAAACAACAGGAATTCTGCAGATGCTGGAAATTCAAGCAACACACATAAAAGTTGCTGGTGAACGCAGCAGGCTAGGCAGCATCTCTAGGAAGAGGTACAGTCGAAATCTGACTGCATGCAGGTTTAGACTCCTTCATTTGCTGAGGTGTTATGATGTTGAACACTTGTGCAGTCCTCTCAGACATAAGATGCAAAATTTGCTAAACGTGTGTGAATTATGTTATCTACACATTATTTTTTGTCATAAAAATAGCTTTGAACATATTGCACTTAGCTGCATGAAGTGTTAATGTGTTTTTAAAGTGTGAAGAACATTCAGTCTACCAGTTACTTATCATCCCCAAGCCTCAAGTCACTGATAACACTTGTGTTCTAATGATAACACATAATGTACTACAGTGACCAAGATTTTGTATGGATGAAAAATTGGGATATTGTCAGAACTCTTAATGTTGCTGAGAAACAAAGTTAAGGAGATGTATACGAACTTTCAAAGGGCATAGATGAATGGCATATAATAGACTCATCTTTAAGCAATAGAACTGCTGGTAGCAGCAGGATTAGAAAACTGGGTAAGTGGCGGGAAAAATGCAAGCAGTGAACTGGACAGTAACTGCAGTGGATTTTGTAGACATTACATACTACAGCTAATGTGTGCCAGTGGTGACAAGGATGATTGTTTAACATGAGTGATAGGGCATCACTTCAGTGGGCTGCTTTGCTCTGAATGGTGTCTAATTTCTTAAGAGTTTGCCAGTGCTGTGCTCATTCAAGCAAGTGGTGACTATTCCACTCCACCGCTCGTTTGTGCCCCATTGAAGGTAGGTAAAGTTTTGTGGTGTCAGGAGGTAAATTCTCCAATGCAGGATTCCAATCCTCAGACCTGCACTTCTGTCCATGTGGTTTGTCCCACTGAGTTGATCGTCCATCTTCATTCACAGCTGGATATGACAGGAGTGTGGAAACTTGATCTGATTCATTGGTTATGGGTTTGTTTAGCTTTGTTATTAGCATGCTGTTTATGCATAGCATCCATGTAATACTGCATGGCTTGGGTTAGAAAGGTGAGGTTCTGGTTCCTGTGTACATCTGTAGTTTCCCCAATTGTCTCCTGGCTTGATGTCAATACTACTGCAAGCTGCAGCCTGTAGTTTCTCTCTAAGTAACATATTTTCGAACATCTTAACAAACTAGCAATTTCATGATTTTCAGAAGGACTCAGTAGACTTAACACTCAAGTATGCAGGTATGGCACCTTTAAGCGGACAAAGGTACCTCACCACGGCTGAAAGAGAGGAGGAAGGGAATGACTCCAAGCCAGACTAAAATGCCAGGGTATAAGATTTTCTTTACCTAGCATCTGAATGTATTTTCACTGGAGATCAAGAAGGAGGATCAAAGGGCAAGATTACTGTATTGGATGAAAATGAGGAATTGCTGCGTTCTGGGTTTCATGGAGACATGGCTCACTCCAGACAGGTTGGATACATTGGTAAGACTCGAGTGCTTCTAGATACACCAAATAGACTGGACTGCTGATTGAGAAAAGGCAAAAGGTGGGAGGCTGTGTTTCATGGTAAACTCTTCGTGGTGCTTGGATGCAGAAGTCTTGTTGCATTCTTATTCCCCCAGCCTGGAATATCTAATGAGTAAGTGCCAACCATTCTATTTATGAAGAGAGTGATCCTATGTAATCCTGACCACAGTTTACATACTGCCAAAGGGCAACGTTAAGCAAGCATTCAAAGTACTGAATGCTGCCATCAGCAAATAAGAAACAGTCTGCCCTGACATATTTCACATCATTGTCGGGGACTTCAATTAGGCTTGTTTGAAGACATCTCTGCCCAGTTATCATCAACATATCACCTGCAGTACCAGAGGTCCCAACACACTTGACCACTGCTTTACTACAATCAAGAGTGCCTACCGTTCCATACCTGTGTCTCATTTCGGGAAATTTGATCACTTGGCTACCCTCCTCTTACCTGCATACAGGCAGAGGCTAAGGAGCAATCCACTCCAATTTGCCTACCATCACAACTGGACAACAGCAGATGCCATTTCGTTGGCTCTTCAGTCAATCCTGGAACACCTGAACAGCAAAGCTGCATATGTCAGGATGCTCTTCATTGACTATAGCTTGGCATTCAATACCATCATCCCCTCAAAAATATTTAATAAGTTTCAAAACCTAGGCCTCAATACCTACTTGTGCAACTGGATCCTCGATTTCCTCACTTGCAGACCCCAATCAGTTTGGATTGGCAGTAGCATCTCCTTCACAATCTCCCATCAGCACAAGTTCATCATAAGACTGTGTGCTTAGCATACAACCTTGATCACTGTATACCCATGACTTTGAGGTTAAGTACAGCTTCAATGTCATGTTTAAGTTTGCAGATGACACCTTTGTTGCTCAAATCAAAGGTGGTGATGAATTGGCATATAGGATGGAGATTGAAAGTATGTCTGAGTGGTGCCACCACAACAACCTCTTACTTAATGTCAGCAAGACCAAGGAGCTGCTTAATGACTGAGGAGGAAACCAGAGGTCTGATCAGGGATCAGAGATGAGGATGCATCAGCAACCTTAAATTATTGATATTGTTTCAGAAGATCTGTCCTGGGTTCAGCACATAAGTGCCATTATGAAGAAAGCACAGCATCGCTTCTGATTTCTTCGAAGTTTGTGAAGATTTGGCATGTTTTCTAAAACATTGACAAACCACTGTAGATGTGTGGTTGAGTGTATATTGACTGATTACATCACAGCCTAGCACCGAAACACCGATGCCCTTGAAGGGAAAAGCCTACAAAAAGTAATGGGTTCAGCCCAGTCCATCACAAGTAAAACCCTCCCCACCATTGAGCACACCTCCATGAAGAGCTGTCGCAGGAAAGCAGTATCCATCATCAAGACCCCACCATCCAGGTCATGCTCCCTTCTCGCTGCTGCCATTGGGAAGAAAGTACAGGAGCCTTGGGACTCGCCTCATTGCGTTCAGGAGCAGTTAGTGCCCCTCAACCATCATGCTCTTGAACCAGAAGGGATAACTTTACTCAACTTCATTCATCCCCATCATTGACCTGTTCCCACAACATATGGACTCACTTTCAAGGACTTTTCATTTCGTGTTCTTGATATTTATTGCTCATTTATTTATTGTTATTATTTCTTTATTTTCTTTATTTCTTTGCACAATTGTCTTGTTGGGTGCCGTCTTTCATTTATTCTATTTTTCTTTTCTTGTGTTTACTATGAATGCCGACAAGAAAATGGATCTCAGGGTTGTGTATCGTGAGATGTATGCTCTTTGGTAATGAATTTACTTCAAACTTTGAAAGAATGAGTGAGATCCTATTTCAGATTGTGGATGAGTTCAATGCTTCTGCCGGCCTTGGTATCCATGAATGCCTGTATTTTTTCCCTGCTGGTTTTGTTTAAAAACTTATCCCATTTTTCATGATGTAGTGCTGAAATGGTCTTCAAGTCTGTGGAACTGTCAGCTATTGCTTTAACCTCTGAGCCTTGTTTGTATTGGTTGGTTGGCTTTAGCTGAACTGCAGGCATGGTGTGACATGATAAAACCAGTCTCTTCATATAATAGCTACCCACCAACCTTATGGTAACTGTTGCCTTAGTAGTTGACAGACCTAAACCAGAACAGTACCATAAAACATGATGATACGGTGCTAAAAAGTTCCTGCTGTTAATTTGGCAGTAACTGCAGGAATTCTGAGCAAAAAACTAATTCTGAAGGAACTCAGCAGTTTTGCGAAGCACGTATGTTGGAGGCCTATATAATTGAAAGCAGATTGCCCATCAGCATCTGCCATACCTAAGTCTTTGGGACATTTGAGAAGGCGAAAGTCAGGAAACAATGTATTTTTGCTGTGGAATATTGTAAATATGGCAGCTTTGTGTTTTGATTTTTCTAGGACCCTTTTATCAAAGATGAAGTCATAAAGTATAGGGACTTACAAGTGCTTCAATTACATGCTTAATATGCAAATATCGTCCCGAATGTTTCTGTTCATTGGTGATCTGGTGGTAAATTATTCAGTAATGTTGACGCTGTTTCTTGCTGCAGTTGCTGCCTGGTCTACTGTTTCCATAAGACATAGGAGCCAGAATTAGGCTGCTCGGCCCATACTGCCTGCTCCGCCATTCCATCATGGCTGATTTATTATCCCTCTTAATCCCATTCTCCTACCTTCTCCCCATAACCTTTGATGCCCTGACTAACCAAAAACTTCCACTTTAAGTATACTTATTGACAGCCTCCACATCCATGGCAATGAATTCCATGGATTCACTATCTTCTGCTTAAAAGAAATTCCTTCTCCTATCTAAATAAACTTCCTTCTATTCTGAGGCTCTGCCCTGGTTCTAGACTCACCCAGTATTGGAAAGATTCTCTCCATATCCACTCTATCTAGGCCTTTCAAAGTTCAATAGCTTTCAGTGAGATCCTCCCTCATTCTTCTAAACTCCAACTAGTCCAGACCCAGAGCTATCAAGCGCTCCTTTTGCGTTAACTCTTTCATTCCTGGAATTATGCTTGTTAACCTCCTCTGAACCCTCTCCAATGACAGCACACCTTTTCTTAGATAAGCGACCCAAAACTGCTCACAAAAGTGTGGTCTGACTAATGCCTTATAAAGCTTCAGCATCGTATCCTTGCCCTTTTGTTCTATTCCTCGCAAAATGAACGCTAACATTGTATTTACTTCCCTTACCACTAACACAACCTTTAGGGAATCCTACGCGAGGATTGTCAACTCCCTTTGTGTTATGTTTTGTAACTCCAAGACATAAACACTAATTGAAAGGAAAACAAGGGTGCTGGAAATGTGAATCTGACTTTATTTTTACTTTAGTGAGGCGTACATGTATGTTGTGGTTACGTGATGATGTATGCCATACAGATACTTTTATAGATAACCCGTAATAATCAATATATCTACAATATTACTCAAATATTACTGAAATAGTAAATACACAACACTCCTCCCTGTTTGGCTATAAATTCTAACTGAATATAGATATAATATACTGTTGAATTCAGAAGTTTACATACACCTTAGCCAAATACATTTAAGCTCAGTTTTTTACAATTCCTGACATTTAATCCTTGAAAACATTCCCTGTCTTAGGTCAGTTAGGATCACTACTTTATTTTAAGAATGTGAAATGTCAGAATACTTTATACTTCATTGTCACCAAACAATTGATACTAGAACGTACAATCATCACAGCGATATTTGATTCTGCGCTTTCTGCTCCCTGGATTACAAATATTAAATATTAAAAATATTGAAAATAGTGAAAATAAGTAAATAGTAAAAAAATAAATTATAAATCATAAATAGAAAATAGAAAAAAGGAAAGTAAGGTAGTGCAAAAAAACCAAGAGGCAGGTCCTGATATTTGGAGGGTACGGCCCAGATCTGGGTCAGGATCCGTTCAATAGTCTTATCACAGTTGGAAAGGAGCTGTTCCGAAATCTGGCCATATGAGTCTTCAAGCTCCTGAGCCTTCTCCCGGAGGGAAAAGGGACGAAAAGTGTGTTGGCTGGGTGGAATAATAAGAGAGAATGATTTATTTTAGCTTTTATTTCTTTCATCACTTTCCCACTGGGTCAGAAGTTTACATACACTTTGTTAGTATTTGGTAGCATTGCCTTTAAATTGTTTAACTTGGGTCAAAGGTTTTGGATAGCCTTCCACAAGCTTCTCACAGTAAGTTGCTAGAATTTTGTTCCATTTCTCCAGACAGAACTGGTGTAACTGAGTCAGGTTTGCAGGCCTCCTTGCTCGCACACGCTTCTTCAGTTCTGTCCACAAATTTTCTATGGGATTGAGGTCAGAAAATGATGTCAAATCTGGTTCATCCTTGGGAGCAATTTCCAAATGCCTGAAGGTACCACGTTCATCTGTACAAACAATAGTACGCAAGTATAAACACCATGGGACCACACAGCTATCGTACCGCTCAGGAAGGAGAGGCATTCTGTCTCCTAGAGATGAATGTACTTTGGTGCGAAAAGTGCAAATCAATCCCAGAACAACAGCAAAGGACTTCGTGAAGATGCTAGAGGAAACAGGTAGACGAGTATCTATATCCACAGTAAAATGAGTCCTATATTGACGTAATCTGAAAGGCTGCTCAGCAAGGAAGAAGCCACTGCTCCAAGACCGCCATAAAAAAGCCAGACTACAGTTTGCAAGTGCACATGGGGACAAAGATCTTACTTTTTGGAGAAATGGCCTGTGGTCTGATGAAACAAAAATTGAACTGTTTGGCCATAATGACCATCGTTATGTTTGGAGGAATAAGATTGAGGCTTGCAAGCCGAAGAACACCATTCCAACCGTGAAGCATGGAGGTGGCAGCATCATGTGTTGGGGCTGCTTTGCTGCAGGAGGGACTGGTGCACTTCACAAAATAGATGGCATCATGAGGAAGGAAAATTATGTGGATATATTGAAGCAACATCACAAGACATCAGCCAGGAAGTTAAGGCTCGGTCACAAATGGGTCTTCCAAATGGACAATGACCCCAAGCATATCTCCATAGTTGTGGCAAAATTGCTTAAGGACAACAAAGTCAAGGTATTTGAGTGACCATCACAAAGCCCTGACCTCAATCCGACAGAAAGTTTGTGGGCAGAACTGAAAAAGTGTGTGCGAGCAAGGAGGCCTACAAACATGACTCAGTTACACCAGTTCTGTCTGGAGGAATGGAACAAAATTCCAGCAACTTACTGTGAGAAGCTTGTGGAAGGCTACCCAAAATGTTTGACCCAAGTTAAACAATTTAAAGGCAATGCTACCAAATACTAACAAAGTGTATGTAAACTTCTGACCCACTGGGAATGTGATGAAAGAAATGAAAGCTGAAATAAATCATTCTCTCCACTATTATTCTGACATTTCACATTCTTAAAATAAAGTAGTGATCCTAACTGATTAAGACAGGGAATGTTTTCTAGGATTAAATATCAGGAATTGTGGAAAACTGAGTTTAAATGTATTTGGCTAAGGTGTATGTAAACTTCTGACTTCAACTGTAGACATCCACAGGATAATAAATATATTTATTATCAGTAAGTATATTTAAGACAAGGTTGGATAGATTTTTACATTGGTGGGGAATTAAGGGTTATGAAAGAAAGGCAGGTAAGTGGAGATGAGTCCATGGTCAGATCAACCATGATCTTATTGAATGGCGGACCAGGCTCAATGGTCCAGATGGCCTACTCCTGCTCCTGTTTCTTATGTTCTTATAAATGTTAATTTGTCCCATTTAGGCCTAAAAATTTAATCAATGTGAAGGATTTCTTACTCTTGCAGGATAATATCTTTTCTGACTGAGGGGGTGGGGTCACTCAGCTTGGCAGGGTAAACTTGTGGCTGTGAAACAATTTCAGGTTCTGGGGCTTCCTCCATGGTGGTGTAGGAGTTGACTTTGCGACTGCAGAATGTGTTTCTGACAGCTCTTGAATATCTTTCTTCTGTATGTGTTGGCATCCCGAACACTACATGACAAGTCTCACTGGACAATGTGAATCATAATGTGTGAGTACAGTGCCTGACGACACCACTTCCTTCTCTTTTTTGAAAGCCACCTCACACTGCTTTGTTCATTGCTTTTTCTCCTGATCTCTGGTAATGTGTTCAAAGGGTAGAGCACAACAGCCAGGTTTGGCAGGAACTTGTTATAGTAACTGATAAATCTTAAACAGGACCACAACTGTGACATGTCCTTTGGCCATGGGGCAACCCCCACAGCTTGAATTTTCTCAGCACACTTGTGTAATCCTTGTGAGTCAATAGTGTGACCATAGTGGGTGATGCTTTTTTTAAAGAATTCACACTTGTTGCATCTCGCTCTGACCCCCATAATCTTTTAATCTTTTAATAATGTCTTGAGATTTTGGAGATGTTCCTCGTCATTCTTACTGGTAACAGTGAGGTCATCCAGGTAACAGTGAGTGCCTGGGCAACCTTGTAGCACCTGACCCATAGCTCTCCATCTTGAGGTAAGCTTCAGCTAAGTCTACTTTGCTGAAATGTTTTCCTCCAAAAAGGTTTGAAAAGATGTCCTCTATTAGAGTTGGATATTGGGTTGATCTTAAAGTCACTGCAGATTCTGATAGACCCATTCTTCTTGGGTGCTGGGATGGCTCGTGTTGCTCATATACTCCATTCAACCTTGAAAAGAATTCCTTTCGCCTCCATGCAATCCAGCTCACTGCCTGCTTTATCACGGATGGTGTAAGGAACTGGATGGGCTTTGTAAAACTTGTGTGTATGCATTGAAAACGTCATCACGCTACATCATACATGCACGCCTCACTTAAAGTAAAAATTTCAATGCAGCTTGGCAAGTTTGTTTTTTTTTTATTATTATTATCTCCTGGCCCTCAATGTTTCTGGAGCCTGAATTTGTCTGTTTCCTGCCTTTTTAATAAAAACTTGACTGAGTTTGCCCCTTCAAAAGGAGCATTTGCTACGCTGTTTTTCTTACTCAACTGTTTCTCGTGCGCTTTTGTAACTGGAATGTTTTGCTGCACTTCAACAGGCAGTTAGTCATCTTGGGTTCATTTTAAAACATAGTCATCACCACTGTTTAGTTTTGTAACTCTATAACATAAAAACTAATTGAAAGGAAAACAAGGGAGCCAGGATTATGAGTCTAATTTCATTTTTACTTGAGTGAGACGTGCATGTATGATGTGGTGTGATAACATTTTCAACGCACATACTTTTACATATAATCCATAATTAATTTTTAAACAACAAATAATGCTTCATAAAACACTATATATTCAGTTTTACTCAAATATTACTGAAATATTAAATATCATGCACCTCTGACTTTTGAATTTTCTTCCCATTTAGAAAATAGTCCACACATTTATTCCTTCAACCAAACTGCTTGTCCATACGTATCCCAGCACTGTATTCCATCCGCCACTTGTTTGCCCATTCTCCTAATCTGTTTAATTCCTTCTGCTGCCTTCCTGCTTCCTCAACACCTACCTGCCCCTCCACCTATCTTTGAATCATCTGCAAATGTGGCAACAAAGCCATTAATTCCGTTATCCAAAATTTTGACATATAACGAGGAAAGGACCAGTCCCAATACCAACCCCAGTGGAACACCTCCGGTCTCCAGCAGCCAACCAAAATAGGCCCCCTTTGGCTAACTGGCAGGAGGCAGTCTTCTGTCCATGCTGGTGTCTTTCTTGTAATGCCATGGGCTCTTTTCTTGCTAAGAAAATCCATGTTGCCATATGAATGGCAACTTGTCAAAGGACTTCTTAAAGTCCAAATATATGACGTCCATTGACTCCTTTATCTATCCTGCCTGTTATTTCCTCTAAGTATTCCATCAGATCGGTCAAGCAAAATTTCCCCTTAAGGAAACAATGCTGACTTTGGCCTATTTTATCATGCACTTCTAAGTACTCCAAAACCTCATCCTTAAAAATGGACTCTGGTATTTTCCCAATCACAGAAATCAGGCTCCTATAGTTTCCTTTCTTCTGCCTCCCTTCCTTCTTAAAGAATGGAGTAACATTTGCAATTTACTACCCTCCGGAACCATTCCAGAATCTAGTGATTCTTGAAAGATCATTACTAATCCCTCCACAATCTCTTCAGCCATCTCTTTTAGAATCCTGGGGTGTAGTCCATGTAGTCCAGATGATTTATCTAATTTAAGGATGTTTCAGCTTCCCAAGCACCTTCTCCTTAGTAATTGCAATTGCACACACTTCTGCCCCTGGCACTCTTGAATTTCTGGTATACTGCTCGTGTCTTCTACAGTGAAGGCTAACACAAATACTTATTGAGTTCATCTGCCATTACTTTGTTCTCCATCACTACCTCTCCAGCATAATTTTCCACCAGTCCGATATTCACTTTCGCCTTTCTTTTATTCTTCATTTATTTGAAAAAACTTTTGGTATCCTCTTCGATATTATTGGCTTGCTTACCTTCATATTTCATCTCTCCCCCCCCCCCCCATAGTTTTCTTAGTTGCTTTCTGTTAGTTTTAAAAAGCTTCCCAATCCTCTAACTTCCTGCTAATTTTGCTTTATTATATGTCCTCTCTTTTGCTTTTATGCTCTCTTTGACTTCCCCTTGTCAGCCACGGTTGTCTCATCCCCCCTTTTAGAATATTTCTTCATCTTTGGGATGCATCTATCCTGTGCCTTCCGAAATGACAGCAGAAACTCCACCCGCTGCTGTTCTGCCATCGTGCCTGCTAACGCCGCTTCCAATCAACTTTGACCAGCTCCTCTCTAATGCCTCTAATTCCTTTTACTCCACTGTAATACTGATACATTAGACTTTATCTTCTCCTTCTCAAACTGCAGGGTGAAGTCTATCGTACTATGATCTCTGCCTCCGAAGCATTCCTTTACCTTGAGAACCCTAATCAAATCTGGTTCATTTCACACCACTCATTTCGGAATTGCCTTTCCCCTAGTGTGCTCAACAACAAGCTGCTCTAAAGAGCCATCTTGTAAACATTCTACAAATTCCCTGTCTTGAGATCCAGCACCAAGCTGATTTTTCCACCTAGCTGCGTATTGTAATCCCTCTGTCCTTATTACACGCCTTTTCTGTTTCCCATTGCAATTTATACCCCACATCTGGTATAGTGTTCAGGGGCCTGTATATAACTCCCGTCAGGGTCTTTTTATCCTTGCAGTTTCTCAACTAACTGCGAGGCTCAATAAACCAATTAGAAAAGCTGGCTCTGTTATAGGAGTCAAACTGGGCACACTGGAGGCTGATAGAACAAAGGACCCTGTGGGAAATCCTGATAAATCTGGACAATGTTTCTCACCCTCTGCATGCCACCTTGGTTGAACAGAGAAGCACTTTTAGTAATAGACTAAGAAAACTGTGCTACTCCAGAGAGCACTATATGAGGTCATTCTTACCCTCGGCCATTAAGCTCTATAATGAGTCAACCTACAGCCAGGGAAGTGATGACCCCTTCCTGTTAGACTGTTTGAGGTGACTATTTTCATTCTTTCTTTCTTCTCTTCTAATGTTTGCATGTCTGTGTACTTGTAATGCTGCTGTGACACTGTAATTTCCTTTGGGATGAATAAGGCCTCGCGCCCCCCCCCCCCACACCCCCCAGGATTCTACATCTTCCAATCCTATGTCACCCCATTTTAAGGATCTGATTTTTTTTTAACCATAGAACCACCCCACCCTCTCTGCATATCTGCCTGTGCTTTTGATACAATGTGTACCCTTAGATGTTAAGCTCCCAAGTATGATCTTTCAGCCTGACTCAGTAATGCCCATAACGTCATACCTGCCCACATCTTACTGCGCTACAAGATCATCTACTTCAGTGGGAATCAAATTAAAGAGGCTAGGCGAGAGGAGGTTAGTTCACAACAGGGGGATGGCAACCAGTGCAGAGAGACAGAGGGGTGTAAAGTGAGGGTAGAAGCAAAAAGTACTAAGGAGAAAAGTAAAAGTGGCAGGCCGACAATTCCAGGGCAAGCATTAAAAAGGGCCACTTTTCAGCATAATTGTATAAGGGCTAAGAGAGTTGTAAAAGAGCGCCTGAAGGCTTTGTGTGTCAATGCAAGGAGCATTCGTAATAAGGTGGATGAATTGAAAGTGCAGATTGTTATTAATGATTATGATATAGTTGAGATCACAGAGACATGGCTCCAGGGTGACCAGGGATGGGAGCTCAGCATTCAGGGATATTCAATATTCAGGGGGGATAGACATGAAGGAAGGGGAGGTGGGGTGGCGTTGCTGGTTAAAGAAGAGATTAACGCAATAGAAAGGAAGGACATAAACCGGGAAGGTGTGGAATCGATATGGGTAGAGCTGCATAACACTAAGGGGCAGAAGACGCTGGTGGGAGTTGCGTACAGGCCACCTAACAGTAGTAATGAGGTCGGAGATGGTATTAAACAGGAAATTAGAAATGTGTGCAATAAAGGAACAGCAGTTATAATGGGTGACTTCAATCTGCATGTAGATTGGGTGAACCAAATTGGTAAAGGTGCTGAGGAAGAGGATTTCTTGGAATGTATGCGGGATGGTTTTTTGAACCAACATGTCGAGGAACCGACTAGAGAGCAGGCTATTCTGGACTGGGTTTTGAGCAATGAGGAAGGGTTAATTAGCAATCTTGTCGTGAGAGGCCCCTTGGGTAAGAGTGACCATAATATGGTGGAATTCTTCATTAAGATGGAGAGTGACATAGTTAATTCAGAAACAAAGGTTCTGAACTTAAAGAAGGGTAACTTTGAAGGTATGAGACGTGAATTAGCTAAGATAGACTGGCAAATGACACTTAAAGGATTGAAGGTGAATATGCAATGGCAAGCATTTAAAGGTTGCATGGATAAACTACAACAATTGTTCATCCCAGCTTGGCAAAAGAATAAATCAAGGAAGGTAGTGCACCCATGGCTGACAAGAGAAATTAGGGATAGTATCAATTCCAAAGAAGAAGCATACAAATTAGCCAGAAAAAGTGGCTCACCTGAGGACTGGGAGAAATTCAGAGTTCAGCAGAGGAGGACAAAGGGCTTAATTAGGAAGGGGAAAAAAGATTATGAGAGAAAACTGGCAGGAAACATAAAAACAGACTGTAAATGCTTTTATAGATACGTAAAAAGGAAAAGACTGGTAAAGACAAATGTAGGTCCCCTGCAGACAGAAGCAGGTGAATTGATTATGGGGAGCAAGGACATGGCAGACCAATTGAATAATTACTTTGGTTCTGTCTTCACTAAGGAGGACATAAATAATCTTCCAGAAATAGTAGGGGACAGAGGGTCCAGTGAGATGGAGGAACTGAGCGAAATACATGTTAGTAGGGAAGTGGTGTTAGGTAAATTGAAGGCAGATGAATCCCCAGGGCCAGATGGTCTGCATCCTAGAGTGCTTAAGGAGGTAGCCCAAGAAATAGTGGATGCATTAGTGATAATTTTTCAAAACTCGTTAAATTCTGGACTAGTTCCTGAGGATTGGAGGGTGGCTAATGTAACTCCACTTTTTAAAAAAGGAGGGAGAGAGAAACCGGGGAATTATAGACCGGTTAGCCTAACGTCGGTGGTGGGGAAACTGCTGGAGTCAGTTATCAAAGATGTGATAACAGCACATTTGGAAAGCGGTGAAATGATCGGACAAAGTCAGCATGGATTTGTGAAAGGAAAATCATGTCTGACGAATCTCATAGAATTTTTTGAGGATGTAACTAGTAGAGTGGATAGGGGAGAACCAGTGGATGTGGTATATTTGGATTTTCAAAAGGCTCTTGACAAGGTCCCACACAGGAGATTAGTGTGCAAACTTAAAGCACACGGTATTGGGGGTAAGGTATTGGTGTGGGTGGAGAATTGGTTAGCAGACAGGAAGCAAACGGGACCTTTTCAGAATGGCAGGCGGTGACTAGTGGGGTACCGCAAGGCTCAGTGCTGGGACCCCAGTTGTTTAGAATATATATTAATGACTTGGATGAGGAAATTAAATGCAGCATCTCCAAGTTTGCGGATGACACGAAGCTGGGTGGCAGTGTTAGCTGTGAGGAGGATGCTAAGAGGATGCAGGGTGACTTGGATAGGTTGCGTGAGTGGGCAAATTCATGGCAGATGCAATTTAATGTGGATAAATGTGAAGTTATCCACTTTGGTGGCAAAAATAGGAAAACAGATTATTATCTGAATGGTGGCCGATTAGGAAAAGGGGAGGTGCAACGAGACCTGGGTGTCATTATACACCAGTCATTGAAAGTGGGCATGCAGATACAGCAGGCGGTGAAAAAGGCGAATGGTATGCTGGCATTTATAGCGAGAGGATTCGAGTACAGGAGCAGGGAGGTACTACTGCAGTTGTACAAGGCCTTGGTGAGACCACACCTGGAGTATTGTGTGCAGTTTTGGTCCCCTAATCTGAGGAAAGACATCCTTGCCATAGAGGGAGTATAAAGAAGGTTCACCAGATTGATTCCTGGGATGGCAGGACTTTCATATGAAGAAAGACTGGATGAACTGGGCTTGTACTCGTTGGAATTTAGAAGATTGAGGGGGGATCTGATTGAAACGTATAAGATCCTAAAGGGATTGGACAGGCTAGATGCAGGAAGATTGTTCCCGATGTTGGGGAAGTCCAGAATGAGGGGCCACAGTTTGAGGATAGAGGGGAAGCCTTTTAGGACCGAGATTAGGAAAAACTTCTTCACACAGAGAGTGGTGAATCTGTGGAATTCTCTGCCACAGGAAACAGTTGAGGCCAGTTCATTGGCTATATTTAAGAGGGAGTTAGGTATGGCCCTTGTGGCTACGGGGGTCAGGGGGTATGGAGGGAAGGCTGGGGCGGGGTTCTGAGTTGGATGATCAGCCATGATCATAATAAATGGCGGTGCAGGCTCGAAGGGCCGAATGGCCTACTCCTGCACCTATTTTCTATGTTTCTATGTTTCTATGTTTATTCTGTATACTGAATGCATTCAAATATAACACCTTCAGTCCTGTATTCATCACCTGTTTTGATTTTTGCCTCCACTATACATTTTAACCCCTCCCACTGACGGCAAATTTGCTCTTTCTTCTGCTTGTCCTTCCTCATGGTCTCACAACACACTGCATCGGTGTTGCCTCAGTCCTATCGCTCCAGTTCCCAACCCCCTGCCAACTTAGTTTAAACTCTCCGCCACAGCTCTAGCAAACCTGCCCAAAAGGATACTGGTCCCCTTCAGGTTCAGGTGTAAACCGTCCTTTTTGAACACATTATATCTTCCCCAGAAGATATCCCAGTGATCCAGAAATCTGAAATTCTGCCTCCTGCAGCACTTCCTCAGTCACTCATTCATCTGTACTGTCATCCGATTCCTTCCCTGAATAGCATGTGGTATGGGAATAATCTAGAGATCAGTACCTCGGAGGTCCTACTGTTCAGAATCTTCCCTATACTGACTGTGCACAGGACCTCTTCTTCCTTTCTACTTACGTTATTGGTACCAGTATGCACCATGACTTCAGGCTGCTCACCCTCCCTCTTGAGAATCTTCTGCATCTACTGGACCCTTGCACATGGGAAGCAACACACCATCCCGGCTTCTCTTTGAAAATCTACTGTCCGTCCCCTTAAACATAGAGTCTCCTAACACTATAACTCTCCCTGCCTTTACTCTTCCCTGCTGAGCCTCAGGGCTAGCCACGGTGCCCCTGGCCTGGGGGCTGCTGTGCTCTGATAGGTCATCTCCACCTCCCAGCAGCGTCTCCTATTTGTATGTAATTTTTGAACTTTGCTGTTGCTGTATGTGAAATTTAAATATCAGCAAAGTCATTTCAACAAATTTTTAAAAAGTTCTGAAGTAATTATTGTTTCAGGTAATTTCTGTAGAGAAAGATAATTGGAATTAGCATTTGAGATCTGTGATTTCTTATCAAGTTGCTGGTTTGTTTTTATAACCCGGCCAACTTTGTGCTTAGCACTTATTTGGGAGCAATTAATTTTTGTATTTTTTAGATCCTTAATATGACATTACAGTATGTGACCTAGTATAATTGCCTATTACTGCCAATTTACTAGTGACATTGACAAAAGAGAACTGCAAGTGCAGAAGCAATTGGCCAAAGGCATAAAACATCACTGAAGATGTAATTAAGCAGAAATTATGTCGAGATGGAAGAGCTACACTGAGAATTCTGGCAAGTTAAGCTATTTGTCATGTAGTTTTAAATAGAAACATAAAAATAGATAATTTTATTACCTAGATTTTGTTTGCCTTTGATTATTTTGGCACTGTCATTTATATTTTATTGCATTTATTTTAAACGTTAGCCTTGTATCATCTGTACACATCTTACAGCTTCCAATTTCCATTTACTTTCCTAGTGGTGATGCTTATGGAGTACTGAATCAGAATCCATAATTGATTGTGTTTTTATGTAAAACATTCATCAAATAAATCACCTTGAAGATATTCTGTTGGTTACACTGAATTGTACTAAACGCATTCCACTCCTTTTAAAGTCAGAGTCCTCTTATCAAAATTCCAAAGTTACTGCATTCCAGTAGGAAATACTTTTGTGCACATCAACAAAGCATATTACTGCATTGCATTTAGTGCAGGCGTATTTTAATCTCAGTTTACAATTTATAATGTACATTTACTGTTTGGATTAATGAATGTGCTATTTTTGAAAGGATTGATGTGGGAGTGGGCATATAGTGCGTTGGAGTAGGGTTCAGGAGGAGGAGGAGGAGGAGGAAGCAAAGTAATTGTTAACCACTATTGATTCTTCTAATGACTGTGTAATTGTTGGTTAATATTTAATAACCACTCTAATTCTTTCTCTTCATGTTTGTTCTCCTAAGGTGTCCGTACTTGGCAATTCATCTTTCCCCTGTAATTCCTGTGTTTGCAATTATCCTCTTCATCTTTGTGATGGCCATGCTATTACGTACCAGTTTCAGTGACCCCGGCGTGCTCCCACGTGCTGAACCAGATGAGGCCGCATTTGTGGAGATGGAAATAGGTAAAAAAAAGAACAAACCTTCATTTTTGACTTGCCTTTATTAGTTTTATTTCAGTACCTTCATTAAGCTGTAGGGTAGAAATCAACTTTTAAAATGTATTGAAGTTCATGTACGGTTCATTGTTTGCCAAGTCAAGGTAACATTTCAGTGTTGACATACTGTGATACTCTGGGTTCTGAAAGAAAGATTTTGGCATGATAAAACTTAAAAAAAAACTGGTCCGTTTCAGTCATGTAGCTAACAGAAATGAGTACACAGTCCATTTCTAACTGGACTTTAGCACTGTATAAATGTATTATTTGTTATGCTTCAGCTTTATAGTGTGGTAAAGAAACGGTGGTGGTGGTGCTTGAAAGTGATGACTAGAATGCTGACATTGGAAATTCCATTCGCATATACACGTTAATTGAAGTTGTACTTTTTGTGCTGGGTTCAAACCATGTATTTTTCAAAGTTGTTTAGTGTATTAATGCCCAGTTTTTAGTTAATATGTGTGACTTTGTGCATGTTCACTCAATGTATGAATAACATGTTAAACTAACTCATGAAAGTTTCAGCCATTCAGCAGAAATGTCCATCAATAAGATAATAGATGTGTAAATTCAAATATATATGAATGATATTATCATATATAAACTTCCTCTGTGGTTTGGTACAGATACTCTAATATCAGTGGTGAACGTAGGCAGTTAATGTGTCCCATTTAATTGTTTGCATTTTATTTGTCTGCCATTGACTTGCACCGGTAGTACTGTTTTCAAATAAATTCAACAAGTCTCCAGAAATTTAAACTAAGATTTCATAATCCTAACTTTGTAGACTTTGCACTATTTAAAAGGTACTAAACTGAGGCATATATAAAGTAACTAGAGTAACTTAATTACTAGTCACTTAATGCATTAAGTGATTCATCAATATAATTAAGAGTCAAATAAATGAAAAACTTAGATGAACTTGTACAGTATTGGAAAATCTAAAGGTTGTTTCTACATTTGGGCTGAATTAGTTGACCTTGGCAGGAATGCTAAGTTCCTCACTTTTATTGTCTTTATACTTTGCCCTGATGGTTGTTGTATTAAGTGGGAAATGTTCAATCAGATTTTTCATGACTGGTCATAGTTCAGTTATTTATTGAGTATTGTAGGCATATGGTGAGTACAGGATCAAATTTTGCTCTTGTATCTTGTGTTTGAAATTGTAAAACATAAAGTAGAAGTGTTAACATGCATCATAACCATTCAGCAAGAGGGCAAAGGTATTGTTTTTTAGCAGCTGATTATTTGGCGTATTCAAGCTGAATTTTTAATTTGAGTCAGGATTGAATCACTGAGTGGAATAAACTACAGATGCTAGAAATCTGACATAAAAACAAACACTGTTGGAAACACTCAGCAGGGCAGGCAGCACCTGTGTTAATGTTTCAGATGAATGTTTCACTATCAGACCAAACTATCTGGTTTTCTCTCTCACCTGATCCAGATACAGGGCCTTTGCCTGACATGTTAACTCTTTCTCATTCCACAGATGCTGTCTGACTGGCAGACTATTTTCTGCATTTTCTATTTCTAATTCCTGAGCGTAGTATGGAGCGGCTGTTCTATAATATTCCACTAGCAGACAAATAAGAGAAGCTAATGCTAAATTTATGAAGTCTGCAACTCACATGCTGTGTTTGGTCTAATTTCCCTACTTGAAAGAAGGGTTAGAAGAAATTGGTGAAACAAATGACACGTGTTGTGGCGTGGATGAAATTACTGGAGAGACAGAGTCACTGGTAGATACAAAGCAGCTTCTTTATTCGACACAACAAGGTACAGCAGGCATCTACGTATCGAGACGCTTTCCGCAGAAAGGTCTGTTAGCTCAGTGTGGGCTCGATATTTATATGCTAAACACAAAGGCAGTCTTAGACAATGCTTAGGCGATGCTTCATTTTGAAGCTACATACAAACATCACACCTTCGGATTTCATCCTTTCCTTCTGACGCCAACATGTCTGGGTTGGTATCCACAGCCTTTAGGAATGTAAGTTAAGTCTACGACACATTTATTTGGCATTTCCCGTGCTAACATAGAAGACAATTAATATTTATAATGTATAGATAATACTGTCTTCGAAACTACAGCATCAAGTCAAACTATGGCACCCGAGGCATCTGGTATTCACACCTTTTAGGAAGCCCACTGTGGTGGACTCAATCCACAGTCCTTTGTCAAACAGTCAAAATGGAAGTCTGGTGGCCAAAGTCATTTAAGTGTAAACAAATCATCTACCCAAAAAAAATTCACTCTAACAACAAGAATAATTTGAGATCTGTGCAGTTACTATAAACAGAAGGACTAAAGACTCTAGAACCATTTATTCAAGAAAAGTAAAGAGTGAGGGATAAATTAATTGCTCTTCAGCTTATGAAATGATTTGGTGAGATAAATATTTCCATTTACAGTGAAGTTTATAAATACTGAGAAAAAATCCACTGCAGAATTCCAATAAAAGCTACTTTATTCAATGAGTATTTATAATGTTATGCCATTAATTAGTTGAGGCAACAAGAAACATTGCAGTTCAGGAGAAGGTAAATAAATGTAGAATAAAGAATGGAAGGATAAATTGGATTAGGGTGGAAGTACTGAATTTCTGAGCGGCCTAATCCTCCTAAATGGTGTTTCTGTACTCTAAATACTGTGTGGCATTTTCAGTCTATACCTGGAATATCTTTTCATTCTATAATTGTCTAGGCTTCTTGGGCAGAGATGTTATCCTTGGATAGATGTAGAGGGATGGGAGAGGAAGCCAAGGCAGAAAATGTGCAATTTGCTTTGAAGGAACCTTGTATTAATTGCACATAATAGTTCCATAATATAGACCATGCCGTAGCCATTCTTTAAGCTAGGAATAATACTTTAGGAAATGCCTTGCCTAAAACTCAGTATTTTTGCTACATCCTTATTTTATGAAGTACGAGTTTTTTGATATCTGGGAGAATTAACAGCTTTGGCACTTGTATTTCAAGATCAAGGAAATGGTATCTATTTCAGTAAGAATGAATAATTTACATTTGATATTAGTTTCTGAAAGAAAATGTGTTCCTCTGGTGCTTGTTTGGGGGGAAAAAACCTCTTGCATCCCTAGTTACATTATAAAGCCTGGTTTATTCTTCTGCCATTACAATCTTGTAATTAACAGATAAGTTAGTATTGCAATTTTAAATGCAGTGTAGCAGCAATATGGGGGAATGTCTTAATTTTGTAATTTTTAAAATAGGGTAAATAACTTGGACAAAAATATCTTGTTAATTAGATTAATTAAGAGAACTTTTTGCATTTTGTACCAAGTAAAGGAGTTAATTGTACAAGCTGCAACATCTGTCCTACTCTTGTCTACATAAAACAGTACAGCACAGCAGCCCAGCATGAACGTGCTAACCATGAAGTCCATCTAATTAATCCCTTCTGCCTACACACTTGATTCATCTCCCTCTGTTTTAATTTTAGGACCTCAAAAAGGAATTTTTTCATAATGTATAAATGAGAACACAGTGAGAGAAAGATTTGAACCAAAGCTTATAAAAAGCCTGTTTCTAGAAAGAACATAAAAACATTAAAAAAACCTACAGCATAATACAGGCCCTTCGGCCCACAATACTGTGCTGAATATTTACTTACTTTAGAAATAACCAAGGGTTACCCATAGCCCTCTATTTTTCTAAGCTCCATATATCTATCCAAGAGTCTCATAAAACAGTGGTCCCCAACCACCAGGCTGCAGACTGGTACCAGGCCACACAACATGTGTTACCGGGCCGCGAGGAAATGATATGAGTCAGCCTCACCTTTCCTCATTCCTTGTCACGCACTGTTGAACTTGAATATCGGGTTGCCAACTGTCCCGTATTTGCCAGGATATCCCATATATTGGGCTAAATTGGTTTGTCCCATACGGGACCGCCCTTGTCCCGTATTCCCCCCGCTAAGGTAGGGCGTTCCTATGAAGCCTTTCGTGCCGAAATGACTTGAAGCGAAGAAGCAATTACCATTAATTTATATAGGAAAATTTTTTGAGCGTTCCCAGACCCAAAAAATAACCTAACAAGTCATACCAAATAACACATAAAACCTAAAATAACACTAAGATATAGTAAAAGCAGAAATGATATGATAAATACACAGCCTATATGAAGTAGAAATAATGTATGTACAGTGTAGTCGGGAAGATGAAGGCAAAGCTGGTTTGTGGAAAAAAATCGGCACGTACATGCATGCGCACACAGGTGCCCGCGCAAGCCTTCATGGTCATGGTAGTCTTTCCTGGGGTAAAGTGTCCCGGGATTTGACTGCTACTTTTGTCCCTTATTTGGGAGTGAGAAAGTTGGCAACTCCAACTGTAAAAGACCTGTTGAGGTGAGTTTAATCCCCCCGGTTGGCCGGTCCGCTAGAATATTGTCAATATTAAACCGGTCCACAGAGCAAAAAAGGTTGGGGGCCCTTGTCTTAAAAGACCCTATTGTATCCACCTCCACCACCATCACCGGCAGCCCATTCCACGCACTCACCACTCTCTGCATAAAAAAAAATAACAACAACAACAACAACAACAGCTTACCTCTGACATCTCCTCTGTACCTACTTCCAAGCACCTTAAAACTGTGCCCCTTCATGCTAGCCCTGGAAAAAGCCTCTGACTATCCACAAGATTAATGCCTCTCATCATCTTATACACCTCTATCAGGTCACCTCTCATCCTCTGTCGCTCCCAGGAGAAAAGGCCAAGTTCACTCAACCTATTCTCTTAAGGCATGCTCCCCAAACCAGGCAACATCCTTGTAAATCTCCTCTGCACGCTTTCTGTAGTTTCCACATCCTTCCTGTAGTGAGATGACCAGAACTGAGCACAGCAAGTGGGGTCTGACCAGAGTCTTATTTAGCTGTAACATTACTTCTTGGCTCTTGAACTCAATCCCATGGTTGATGAAGGCAAATGCGCCATATGCCGCCTTAACCACAGAGTCAACCTGCACAACAGCTTTGAGTGTCTTATGGACTCGGACCCCTAGATCCCTCTGATTCTCCACACTGCCAAGAGTCTTACCATTAATACTATATTCTGCCATCATATTTGACCTACTAAAATGAATCACCTCACACTTGTCTGGATTGAACTCCATCTGCCACTTCTCAGCCTAGTTTTGCATCCTATCGATGTCCTGCTGTAACCTCTGACAGTCCTCCACACTATCCACAACACCCTCAACCTTTGTGTCATCAGTAAATTTACTAACCCATTCCTCCACTTCCTCATCCAGATCATTTATAAAAATCACGAAGAGAAGGGGTCCCAGCACAGATCATCGAGGTACACCACTAGTCACCAACCTCCATACAGAATATGACCCATTTACAACCAGTCTTTGCCTTCTGTGGGCAAGCCAGTTCTGGATCCACAAAGCAAAGTCCCCTTGGATCCCATACCTCCTTATTTTCTCAATAAGCCTTGCATGTGGTACCTTATCAAATGCCTTGCTGAAATCCACATACCCTACATCTACTGCTCTACCTTCATCAATGTGTTTAGTCACATCCTCAAAAAATTCAACCAGGCTTGTAAGGCATGATCTGCCTTTGACAAAGCCATGCTGACTCTTCCTAATTATATTATGCCTCTCCAAATGTTCATAAATCCTGCCTCTCAGGATCTTCTCCATCAACTTACTGACTCACTGGTCTATAATTTCCAGGGATATCTCTACTCCCTTTCTTGAATAAGGGAACAACATCTGCAGCCTTCCAATCCTCTGGAACCTTTCCCGTCCCCATTGATGATGCAAAGATCATCGCCAGAGGCCCAGCAATCTCCTTCCTCGCCTCCCACAATAGCCTGGGGTATATCTTGTCTGGTCACGGTGACTTATCCAATTTGATGCTTTTCAAAAACTCCAGCACATTCTTTCCTAATGTCTATACGCTGAAGCTTTCAGTCCACTGTAAGTCATTCTTACAATTGCCAAGGTCCTTTTCAGTAGTGAATACTGAAGCAAAGTACTCATTAAGTACCTCTGCTATCTCCTCCGGTTCCATACGCACTTTTCTACTGTCACACTTGATTGGTTCTATACTCTCACATCTTATCCTCTTGCTCTTTACATACTTATAGAATGCCTTGGAAATTTCCTTAATCCTGTTTGCCAAGGCGTTCTCCTGGCCCTTTCTGGCTCTCTTAATTTAATTTTTAAGCTCCTTCCCACTAGCCTTATAATTTTCTAGATCTCTATCATTACCTCGTTTTTCGTAAGCTTTTCTTTTCTTCTTGACTAGATTTTCAACAGTCTTAGTACACCCTAGTTTCTGCACCCTACCATCCTTTCCGTCTCATTGGAACGTACCTATGCAGAACGCCACGCAAATATCTCCTGAACATTTGCCACATTTTTGCCGTACATTTCCCTGAGAACGTCTGCTCCCAATTTATACTTCCAAGTTCTTGCCTGATAGTTTCATATTTCCCCTTACTCCAATTAAACGCTTTCCTAACTTGTCTGTTCCTATCCCCCTCCAGTGCTATGGTAAAGGAGATAGAATTGTGATCACTATCTCCAAAATACTCTTCCACTGAGAGACCTGACACCTGACCAGATTCATTTCCCAATACCAGATCAAGTACAGCCTTGATATCAACTCTTGTAGGTTGATCTACATATTGTGTCAGGAAACCTTCCTGAACATGTCTAACAAACTCCACCCTATCTAAACCTCTTGCTCTAGGGAAATGCCAATCGATATTTGGGAAATTAAAATCTCCCATCACAACAACCCTGTTACTATTGCGCCCTTACAGAATCTGCCTCCCTATCTGCTCCTCGATGTCCCTGTTACTACTAGGTGGTCTATAAAAAAAACACCCAGTAGAGTTATTGATCCCTTCCTTTTTCTAACTTCCACCCACAGAGACAATCCCTCCACGACTTCCTCCTTCTCTGCAGCCGTGACAGTATCTCTGATCAGCAGTGCCAAGCCCCGACATCTTCTCCCCCACCCCCCGTCCTTGTCCTTTCTGAAACACCTAAAGCCTGGCACTCTAAGTAACCATTCCTGCTCCTGAGCCATCCAAGTCTCTGTAATGGCCACAACATCATAACTCCAAGTACTGATCCTTGCTCTAAGCTCATCCACTTCGTTCATGATACTTCTTGCATTAAAATAGACACATCTCAAACCATCAATCTGAACGTATCCCTTCTCTATCACCTGCCTATCCTCCCCCTCACACTGTCTACAAGCTTTATCTATTTGTGAGCCAATCGTCCCTTCCTCCGGACCACAAGTGGTCAGTGCTTTGAATCTCTAATTCCTTCCCCATACTTTCAGTCCATGAAGAAAATCCCTTGTCTCTACTCCACACTCCACAGCAGCTCCCTGCCACAAAGTGTGGGCTTGAAAGCTCACCTTCTTGCTTGGTGATTGCAAGCTTTTTTGGTTTCATCTCAATGATATGATACCTAAAGCAGGGAGAAAGGAGTGAGAGTTGGCTGAGAGATAGCTTCCCCTCTTCCTAGCTTCCTGCTTCCTCATTCTCTTTTATTTTTCTTTCTCTGCAACTGGCGCTGGTCTTTTTAAGTCAGGTTCAGTCAAAAACAGTCGCAGGAGTTGTGGGGCGATGAATGTCAAACCAGGACTGATCACCAAAGCACTTACCTACTCCTTGCTCATCTGCTCTTAGCATATCTCATCCACAAGAGAAAAATCTAATCTTAGCATGATAGCTGATCTGCAAGTCTAACCAAGCCACGTGCATGAAAAGCAAGATTTAATTAAAGCAAATCAGAAAATAATTTGAACATAATGAGGATTTAAATTTTTTAGATCAGAAGTGATGAAGTAAAAGCATATTCTGTGTAGTCTTTCGGGTAAGTACAGAATCTCCTCCATACCCTGGTGCAGTTCAGTTCTAGTAGACTTCCAATGTGCATGTTGGCCTTGATTGGACTGAACTGCACCCACAGTTCTGTAATAAAACTGCCAGCAACAGTATTGCATGGTTCAGCATGTTCTTTATCTCCACCTCTGTGCATTGCAGTGGAGAAGTCAGGAATGTGCTGGAGTTAATTGACCTCTTCCTTTGCTGCTGAAATTCAGGGACAGAGTTCAGTTATACTAGGTTGAGGGGTCGGATGCACTTTGTATCTGGTCCTGCAGCTTTATATTAATTTGTGTAAACACAGTGTAACTGTATTCATTAAGACTCAGATTGAAAAGTTAGTGTGGGTAACTGGTTTGTTGTTTTTCTTCATTTAATTAACTTTTTCAGTTAAATATTTTCAATTTCATTTTAACTTTTATTTTTTGGTTGTTTTACCTCTTTTCAACTTTTTAAATATCTGATTGTAGACACTTAAAACAGTTCAATCATCTTTGACAGAGTAAGCTTTCAAATAACCACTAGGATGGTCACACCTGATTGCTTCAGGCCTAATTATTGGTAATAGATTGTTCCCCATCCATAACAGCAGCAAGGTTGGGAGCTTGATTTAAATTGCAGGACTGCGAAAGATCTGAATGGCTGCAGATGTAGCGTAGTGATCAATCTCATTCCTTATGCTAAAATCATAGTCATTCAGCATGGAACCTGTCTCTTTAACTCACAGTCTCCATGCTGACTATTGTATCCACTTACAATTATCCTGCGCAAAACCCACTGCTTTCTCCCCGCAGTTTCCTCCCAATTCGACCCAGGAGGAAAATTTACAATGGTAGGTTAACCTAGCATCATGTGCACATTCGGGATGTCGTAGGAAACTGCAGCACTCAGAGTGAGCTTGTATGGTCTTGGAGAAAATGTGCAAACTCCACGCACACACAGCACCATGGGTTAGGATTGAAGTTGGGTTGCTGATGCTGTGAGGCAATTCCAAGTCAAGCACATATTGATAGATTATGTGGATATTAAATAATATTATCAATTTTCACAATTAGAAGTCATTTGGTTGAGGGCAACTATATCTTCTAATCAAAATCTGGGGGGTAAGAAGTACATCAAAGTAGCAAGAATGGGAAAATGCACACTGCACCAAATGGGAAAAATAGAAGTCTTTAATTCACCTGTTGTAGATTATATAGTGCAAATGTAAAACAAAAGGGCATGCTGTCTTACTGCTGTGATATCACACCCGAAAATTCAAATACATGGTCATGTGATGGGTACATGCATATTGGTACTTGTTACTCCTTTTGAAAAGCCTGGCTGTCTCTGTTCTTATTGGAAATTCACCAAGATTCTCATCAGTTGACTTTGTCTCTTCCTCATACCACCTCAAAACAATTTTGGACTTGGAGTGTCATAGCAAACAAGAAACAATTCATTGAGAAACAGACGTAGGTTGCAGCTTTGAGGACAATTAGTGGGTGAGGCGGATTCTGAATGGTCATCCTGCAGAACAAAATACATTTGTCTGGAATAAGTATAAAATGCAGTGCTTGAACTGCATCAGTTTGTTTGTTTGTTGCTCCCTCTTTTGAGGCTTTGATATTAAATATTGTTCCTGGATCCAATATACATTAGATTGTTTAAGCTTTAGGTCAGTTGTATATAAAAGAAGAATGAACTTTTAAATCCTGTCTGCTTTGCCAATGTATGGTTGTGTTTTGTAATTCTATTTCTACAATTCTCTTGGGCTCCCTTTGAGGAAAGGTGGGACCTGTACGGATGGGATGGTTTGACATGGACCTATATCCTTATATCCTTGTGGGAAGGTTTGCTAGTGCTGCACTGGGGGGCGGGATTTAAGCTAGAGTCGCAGGGGTTGGGAACCAGCATGCCAGAGAAGATAGTGGAGTCGTTCTAGGGAAAGATGTTGTTAAGTGTACGTATGAAGTCAGGAATCAAAAGGTTGAGCATGGTGGGACTAATGTTCCGAGTTCTGTATGTTTCAATGCAAGGGAAAAACTCGTATGAGCGTAGTGCATAGATCAACATGCGGAATTATGAGATTGTAGCCATTAATGCGACTTGATTGCAGGAAGGGCAGGACTGGTGGCTCAGTGTTCTGGGATTCTGTTCTTTTAGATGTGATAGAGCAGGAGGGATTTTTGATGGTATCAGAAAGGATCTAGCAAGTGTGGATTGGGACAGGTCATTTTCTGGCTAAGGTGTACTTGATAAGTGGGAGGCCTTCAAAAAAGAAGTTTTGAGAGTACAAAGATTCCTTGTTCCTGTCAGAATAAAAGACAAGGATTAACAGGTTTAAGGAACCTGGGTTTATGAAATATATTGAGGCCCTGATTAAGAGAAGGAGGAGGTACATAGCAGGTATAGGCCAGGAAGCAACAAATGATGTACTTGAAGAGTATAAGAAATGCAAGAGAACGCTTAAGGAAATCAGGAGAGCTAAAAGGAGGCACGAGGTTGCTCTGTCAGACAAGGTGAAGGAGGATCCCAAGGGCTTCTACAGATATATTAGGAGCAGAAGGATGGCAGGAGACAAAATGGATCCTATTGAAGATCAGAGTGGTCATCTATGCATTGAGCCAAAAGAGATGGGGGAGATTTGAAATGGATGTTTTATGTCTGTATTTACTCAGGTGATGGGTGCAGAGTCTAGAGAAGAGAGACAAAGTAGCAGTGAGGTCATGACTGTATACAGAATACTGAGAAAGATGTGTTTAAAAACGCAAACATGAGGAAATCTGCAGATGCTGGTCAAATCTCTTACTATCTGTTCTTTCAGTTAGTCCTGACGAAGGGTCTGGGCCCGAAACGTCGACTGTACCTCTTCCTATAGATGCTGCCTGGCCTGCTGCGTTCACCAGCAATTTTTATGAAGATGTGTTTGTTGTCTTGACACAAATTAAGGTGGATAAATCCCCAATACCTAACAAAGTGTTCTCTTGGGCCTTGTGGGAGGCTACTGTAGAAATTACAGGGGCCCTAGCAGAGATATTTAGAATGCCATTAGTAATAGATGAGGTGCTGGAGGATTGGACATAGTGAATGTTGTTCAATTGTTTAAGAACACCTCTAAGAATAAGCCAGGATATTATAGGCTGGTGAGCCTGACATCAGTAGAGGGTAAGTTATTGAGAGGTATTCTAAGGGACTGACTATATAATTATCTGGATAGACAGGGTCTGATTAGGGATAGTCAACATAGCTTTGTGCATGGTTGGTCATGTCTAATCAATCTTAGCAAAGCCGTTGACAAGGTACTGCATGGGAGGTCAGTTAAGAAGGATCAGTTGCTTGGAATTCTGGTTGAAATAGTAAATTTGATTAGATATCGGCTTTGCGGGAGAAGCCAGAGAGCGATAGTAGATAGTTGCCTCTCTGACTGGAGGCCTTTGACAAGTGGTGTGCAGCATGGATCGGTGCTGAGTTTGTTGTTGTTTGTCATTTTTATCAATGATGTAGTAAACTGGATCAGCAAGTTTGCAGATGACACAAAGATTAGGCATGTAGCAAGAAAGGATGTCAATGCTTGCAGTGGGAACTGGGCCAATTAGAAAAAATGGGTTAAAAGATTGAAGCTGAAATTCAATTAATACAATGGGCAGGTGTTGTACTTTGGGAGGACAAACCACTATCGGGCTTACACCATAAGCGGTCGGCCACTGAGGAGTGTGGTAGGACAGAGGAATCTGGGAATACAGATCCATAATTCCTTGAAAGTGGCATCTCAGGTAGGTAAGGCCATTGAGTGCAGGAGTTGGATTGCTATGCTACAGTTGTATAAGATGTTGGTGAGGACTAATTAGGAGTATTATGTTCAATTCTGGTCACTTACCTACATGAAAGATATCAATAAAGTTGAAAGATTGCAGAGAAAATTTACAAGGATGCTGCCAGGACTTAAAGACCTGAGTTATAGGGGAAAGTTGAACTGGTTTGGACTTCGTTCCCTGGAGTGTAGGAGAATGAGAGGAGATTTGATAGAGGTATACATATTATGAGGAAGGGTCCTTGATAGAGTAATGCAAGCAGGCTTTTGTCACTGAGGTTGGATGAGGCTAGAATTAGAGATCATGGGTTAAGGGTGAGAGTTTATAGGTTTAAGGAGAACATGAAGGAGGACTTCTTCACTCAGGGTGGTGAGAGTGTGGAATGATCTGCGAGTGGAAATAGTGACTGTCGGCTCTGTTTCAACATTTTAAGAGAAATTTGAATAGTTATGTGGATGGGAGGTGTCTTGAGGGCTATACTCCAAGTGTAGATCAACGTGACGAGAGAGATTAATAGCTCAGGATGCACTAGATGTGCGGAAGGTCCTTTTTCTGTGCTGTAGTACTCCATGACTCTATATTTTTCATATAAAGTTTAGTATATCCTCGTTCTGAGAGAATGTAGGGACAGAGCAATTAAGACTTAATTCCCCCCCCCCCCCCCCCCACCAAGCTGTTGCATGGTTACAGAAATCAACGGAACAGTGCTAAATTGCAAGTACGGAGGAAGAACTACAAAACATAATTGATATAGTTGTTGAAGAAAGTGCAAAAATGGGTCTATCAATTACAAAAAGACGGTATGTATGGTGATGTCCAAAAAGAAGGAGAATCCTGTCTGCAGGCTGAGAATAAACGGGGAAGACGTAAAATAAGTACAGAACTTTTGCTACTTAGGAAGCTGGGTGACTTGGACATCAAAAGAAAAATAGGGATGACAAAAGACACCTTTATGAGAATGACGAATATACTGCAACACTAAACTAGGCATGACAACCCGCCTCAGAGCACTGAAATGTTACATTTATCCAGTTATGTTATAGAACATAGAATAGTACAGCACTGTACAGGCCCTTCAGCCCATAATGTTGTGCCAACCCTCAAACCCTGCCTCCCATATAAGCCCCCACCTTAAATTCCTCCATATACCTGTCTAGTAGTCTCTTAAACTTCACTAGTGTATCTGCCTCCACCACTGACTCAGGCAGTGCATTCTACACACCAACCACTCTCTGAGTAAAAAACCTTCGTCTAATATCCCCCTTGAACTTCCCACCCCTTACCTTAAAGCCATGTCCTCTTGTATTGAGCAGTGGTGCGCTGGCTATCCACTCTAGCTATTCCCCTTATTATCTTGTACACCTCTATCATGTCTCCTGTCATCCTCCTTCTCTCCAAAGAGAAAAGCCCTAGCTCCCTTCATCTCTGATCATAATGCATACTTTCTAAACCAGGCAGCATCCTGGTAAATCTCCTCTGTACCCTTTCCAATGCTTCCACATCCTTCCTATAGTGAGGTGACCAGAACTGGACACAGTACTCCAAGTGTGGCCTAACCAGAGTTTTATAGAGCTGCATCATTACATCGCGACTCTTAAAACTCTATCCCTCGACTTATGAAGCTAACACCCCATAAGCTTTCTTAACTACCCTATCCACCTGTGAGGCAACTTTCAGGGATCTCTGGACATGTACCCTGAGATCCCTGTGCTTCTCCACACTACCAAGTATCCTGCCATTTACTTTGTACTGTGCCTTGGAGTTTGTCCTTCCAAAGTGTACCACCTCACACTTCTCCGGGTTGAACTCCATCTGCCACTTCTCAGCCCACTTCTGCATCCTATCAATGTCTCTCTGCAATCTTTGACAATCCTCTACACTATCTACAACACCACCAACCTTTGTGTCGTCTGCAAACTTGCCAACCCACTCTTCTACCCCCACATCCGGGTCGTTAATAAAAATCACGAAAAGTAGAGGTCCCAGAACAGATCCTTGTGGGACACCACTAGTCACAATCCTCCAATCTGAATGTACTCCCTCCACCACCACCCTCTGCCTTCTGCAGGCAAGCGAATTCTGAATCCACCTGGCCAAACTTCCCTAGATCCCATGCCTTCTAACTTTCTGAATAAGCCTACCGTGTGGAACCTTGTCAAATGCCTTACTAAAATCCATTTAGGTCACATCCACTGCACTACCCTTATCTATATGCCTGGTCACCTCCTCAAAGAACTCTATCAGGCTTGTTAGACACGATCTGCCCTTCACAAAGCCATGCTGACTGTCCCTGATCAGAGCATGATTCTCTAATTGCCTATAGATCCTATCTCTAAGAATCTTTTCCAACAGCTTTCCCACCACAGGTGTAAGGCTTACTGGTCTATAATTACCCGGACTATCCCTACTATCTTTTTTGAACAAGGGGACAACATTCACCTCCCTCCAATCCTCTGGTACCATTCCCGTGGACAACAAGGACATAAAGATCCTAGCCAGAGGCTCAGCAATCTCTTCTCTCGCCTCGTGAAGCAGCCTGGGGAATATTCCGTCAGGCCCCGGGGACTTATCTGTCCTAATGTATTTTAACAACTCCAGCACCTCCTCTCCCTTAATACCAACATGCTCCAGAACATCAACCTCACTCATATTGTCCTCACCATCATCAAGTTCCCTCTCATTGGTGAATACTGAAGAGAAGTATTCATTGAGGACCTCGCTCACTTCCACAGCCTCCAGGCACATCTTCCCACCTTTATCTCTTATCGGTCCTACCTTCACTCCTGTCATCCTTTTTTTCTTCACATAATTGAAGAATGCCTTGGGGTTTTCCTTTACCCTACTCGCCAAGGCCTTCTCATGCCCCCTTCTTGCTCTTCTCAACCCCTTCTTAAGCTCCTTTCTTGCTTCCCTATATTCCTCAATAGACCCATTTAATCCTTGCTTCCTAAACCTCATGTATGCTGCCTTCTTCCACCTGACTAGATTTTCCACCTCACTTGTCACCCATGGGTCCTTCACCCTACCATTCATTATCTTCCTCACCGGGACAAATTTATCCCTAACATCCCGCAAGAGATCTCTAAACATCGACCACATGTCTATAGTACATTTCCCTGCAAAAACATCATCCCAATTCACACCCGCAAATTCTAGCCTTATAGCCTCATAATTTGCCTTTCCTCAATTAAAAATTTTCCTGTCCTCTCTGATTCTATCCTTTTCCATGATAATGCTAAAGGCCAGGGAGTGGTGGTCACTGTCCCCCAGATGCTCACCCACTGAGAGATCTGTGACGTGACCCGGTTCATTACCTAATACTAGATCTAGTATGGCATTCCCCCTGGTCGGCCTGCCCACATACTGTGACAGGAATCCGTCCTGGACACACTTAACAAACTCTGCCCCATCTAAACCCTTGGAACTAATCAGGTGCCAATCAATATTAGGGAAGTTAAAGTCACCCATGATAACAACCCTGTTATTTTTGCACCTTTCCAAAATTTGCCTCCCAATCTGCTCCTCTGTATCTCTGCTGCTACCAGGGGGCCTATAGAATACGCCCAATAAGGTAACTGCTCCCTTCCTGTTCCTGACTTCCACCCATATTGACTAAAAAGAGGATCCTGCTACATTACCCACCCTTTCTGTAGCTGTAATAGTATCCCTGACCAGTAATGCCACCCCTCCTCCCCTTTTTCCGCCCTCTCTATCCCTTTTGAAGCACTGAAATCCAGGAATATTGAGAATCCATTCTTGCCCTGGTGCCAGCCAAGTCTCTGTAATGGCCACTACATCATAATTCCATGTATGTATCCAAGCTCTGAGTTCATCACCTTTGTTTCTGATGCTTCTTGCATTGAGGTACACACATTTCAGCCCTTCTACCTTACTGTCTTTACACCGTTTATTCTGCTTCTCTTTCCTCAAAGCCTCTCTGTATGCTAGATCTGGCTTTACTCCATGTACTTCTTTCACTGCTCTATCGCTCTGGGTCCCATCCCCCTCGCAAATTAGTTTAAACCCTGCTAGCAAACCTATCTGCAAGGATATTGCTCCCCCTCGAGTTCAGGTGCAATTCATCCGATCTGTACAGGTCCCACCTTCCCCAGAAGAGACCCCAATGATCTAAACATCTAAAACCCTGCTCCCTGCACCAACTCCTCAGCCACGCATTCAACTGCCATCTCCTCTAATTCTTGCCATCACCTCTAATTCTTGCCATCACTGTCACGTAGCACTGGCAGCAATCCTGAGAACACCACCCTTGAGGTCTTGTTCTTCAGCCTTCTGCCTAGTTCCCGAAACTCACACTTCAGGACCTCATCCCTCTTCCTGCCTATGTCATTGGTCTCAACATGTATCATGACTTTTGGTTGCTTTCCCTCTCGTACCAGGATGTCGTGCACCCGGTCAGAGACATCCCAGGCCCTGGCACTCGGGAGGCAGCAAACCATGTGGGTGTCCTTCTCACGTCCACAAAATCTCCTGTCTGCTCCCCTGACTATAGAGTCTCCAATGACGACAGCTCTCCTCTTCTCCGTCCCACCCTTCTGCACCACAGGGTCAGACTCAGTGCCGGAGGCCCTGCCACTGTGGCTCACACCTGGTCGGTCGTCCCCGCCAACAGTATCCAGGACGGTAAACTTATTATTCAGGGGAATGACTACAGGGGTGCTCTGCACTACCTCTCTGCTCACCTTCACTTTCCCCCCTCTGACTGTCACCCAAAGACCTGCTTCCAACAGCCTAGGTGTGACTACCTCCCTGTAGCTCTCATTCTCCCTTATGAGTCAAAGGTCATCCAGCTGCTGCTCCAGATTCCTTACACGGTCTTCCAGATCGCCCAGCCGTATGCACTTCTGGCAGATGTGACTCTGTGGGAGAGGGGAGTTCCCCCAAGACTGCCACATCTCACATGAGAGGCACATCACCGTCTCAGGAGACATTGTAAAAACTAACTGCGAGCAAGCTTGTCCTCTGCCTCTTCTCGTCAAAGCCTCTACGAGTCAAAGCCTCAAAGCTCCACTCCTTCACTGGCCCACTCACTCACTGGCCGCTTTGCTCGAGCTATCCCTCTATTTATCTGTTTGAGCTTTTCAAAATGTTTGGTCACCTGACCTCGACTGCCCAATCAGCTGCTTTCTGCTGAGTCTGAGCTATTCGAATCTTGATTGTCTAATCAATGGCTTTCTGCTGATCTATTCAAATCTTGATTGACTTGATTGCACAGACCAACTGCCAAAACTGCCAGAATCTCTTGAGTCAAAGCCTCAAAGCTCCACTCCTTCACTGGCCCACTCACGCACTGGCCGCTTCGCTTGAGCTATCCATCTATTTATCTGTTTGAACTTTTCAAAATGTTTGGTCGAACTGAGAGAGGGCCGGTGAATAGCCCCGAGAGTTGGGGCTGAGTTGGGAGCGGGAGTGGCTGAGTTGGCTTGACTGGAAGCTGGCTGTGTTTTGCTTGATGCGTGAATGTGTTTTGGAACCTGTTGAGGGAAAGAGAGTGGGGAAGGAACGGAAATTGCTGGGAGGGGGTCGTGTGGGTCCGGTAATGGCGGACAAGATAAGAGGCGGGGTTGAGGGAAAGAAAGTGGAGAAGGAGAGGGATAGAGACTTGGGACCAGAGGTAGGCAGCTGGGGAGAGGTGGATTATTGTGAAGGGAGAAATAGAGGGAATGAGGAGGTAGTGAGGGGTCGGATGAATAAAAACCAAGACAAAGAGAATAAAAGAATAAGACATGATAGTGGAGAAAGCTCTGGAAGTGAGGAAGATGAACAAGCTCAGAGAGGAGGTGTTGTCATAATTAGGTTTAATGAGAAGGCTCAGGGACATATGAAGAAAATTAACCCGTTTGTGCTAACAACAACTCTGACAAATAAGATAGGGGAAGTAGTATTTGCAAAAGTCCTTAATGATGGCAACTTATTGGTAAGATGTGCGAATGAGGAACAACTTGAGAAAGCACTCAAGCTAAAAGAGATAGGAAAATGCAAGGTGGAATACACTGGGAGGGTGGGAGCACAAAACAGTGGTTGTAAAGGAGTGATTACGGGGATACCAATGAGTATAAATATGGAGGAGATAAAGAGGAATATCAAAGGAGGGAAAGTAATGAATGTTCAAAGACTGAAAACAACAAAGGAGGGAGTGAAAAAGGAAAGTGAATCAGTATTGATTGAATTTGAAGAAGAAAGAGTGCCAAGGAAGGTGTTCCTGGGTTTCATGAGTTACCCAGTAAGGGAGTATGTGCCAAAGCCATTGAGGTGCTATAATTGTCAAAGGTTTGGACACGTGGCTAAAAACTGTAAAAGGCAGAGGAGATGTGCTAGATGTGGGGGTGATCATGAATATGGAAAGTGCGGAACAGGAGTTCAACCAAAATGCTGCAATTGTGGAGGAGCTCATAATGTTGCATATAGTGGGTGTGAGGTTGTGAGACGGGAGACTAAAATTCAAGAAATAAGAGTGAAAAGAAAGATCACTTATGCAGAAGCTGTAAGAATGTCAAGAGAACAGAATAATGTTCCTAATGAACAGGGAGCAATAGGGATACGAGAGATGCAACAAAGAACAAATGACAGGATTTATGTAGACAAAAAGGCTCTAGTAACATTCATTGCAGGAGTGATTAATAGTACTGCTGAGGTAAAGTCAAAAAGTGACAAGATTCAGCTGGTGGTGAAAGCAGCAGTAAACCATTTAGGGTTAGTAGGACTGACATGGGAGGAAGTGAGGGAGAACCTCAGTAATCAGTCAAGCCAGGAAGTGTCATGTGTTGGTTAATACTAATTATGGTGATTCTTTTACAATGGAATGCAAGGAGCTTACTGGCCAATAGCCAGGAATTCAAGCACTTTATTAAAGAAATGGTTGTAAAACCGGATGTAGTGTGTATTCAGGAAACTTGGTTGAAACCAACTTTAGACTTTGTGGTATATGGGTATACAATGATGAGGAAAGATAGAAATCTAGGGGGAGGAGGGGGTTGTGCTATGTTAATCAAGCAAGGTATACCATATAGGGTACTGGAAATAGGAGATGATCAGGAATACATAGTGGTGGAAGTGTGGGAGAGAGGGGAGGGAGTGGTTATAATTAACTACTACAATCCATGTAAAAGGTTGGATTTGGACAGCCTATTAAAGATACAAGGACAAAACAGACATAATGTAGTGTGGTGTGCAGATTTCAATGCTCATAGCACAATATGGGGGGATCAGATTACAGATCCAAATGGGAAAGTAATTGAAGATTTGATGGAAGAAAGGGATTTGGTGTGTATGAATGATGGTAGCGGCACAAGGATAGATATAACAACAGGAACTGAGTCAGTGTTAGATATTACGTTAGTGTCTAATACCTTGGCTGGCATTAGTAACTGGGGAGTTTGGACTGCTTCAGCAGTAGGCAGTGATCACTACCCAGTTTTGTGTTCAGTGGGTGAAAGAGTTGAAGTAAGACCAGGTGGCGGAACCCCAAAGTGGGTGTTTGAAAAAGCTGATTGGGGTAAGTTCCAGAAGTTGAGTGAAGAAGGGTTAATAAAGATTGATATTTCTGGAAATGTAGATGAATTAAACAGTCAGGTGACTTCAGCAATTATCATGGCAGCAGAAGGATCTATACCTCGGAGTAAAAATAGGATGAATAGAAAACTGGTACCATGGTGGACAGAGGAATGTTGTCAGGCTGTAAAAAACAGAAATAGAGCATTCAGGCTAGTTAAAAGAACCCATAATATGCAGCATTTGGTTCAATATAAGAAAGCGCAGGCAGTGGTGAGAAGAATTATACGTCAAGCTAAAAGGGCAAGTTGGAGGAGTTTTTGTGACAAGGTAGGAAGAACAACACCTGTGGGAGAGATATGGGGAATGATTAAGAGGATGGGAGGAGATAGAAGGGAATGGGAATATCCAGTAGTGATATCTGAGGAGGAAACTGCAGTCTCCAGTAGGGATAAGGCTGAGGTCATGGCCAAGTCATTTGTACTGATACACAGTTTAGAAAATTTGTCTGAAGAAGGGAGAAGAAGAAGGGAAAGAATAATGAGCCAACACCCAGGTGTGTTAAGCAGGAGGGAAGGAACAGGTGATATAATTGATGATCCATTTACATTAGCAGAAATGGTGAGAGCAATAAAGAGATCGAGACCAACCTCCCCAGGGAAAGATCTGATATGCTCTGTGATGCTAAAAAATCTAGGAGAAGGAGTGCTCTTGAAGTTGCTGCATTTTTATAACAGAGTGTGGGAGGAGGGAAGATTACCAAGTGCATGGAAAGAAGCAGTAGTAATTCCAATAAGGAAGCCTGGCAAGGATCTGTCAAAACCCACTAGCTACAGACCAATTGCATTAACATCAAGTATATGTAAGATAATGGAAAGGATGATAACAGAAAGGTTATCATATGAGCTTGAGAAAAGGGGAATGCTGGCAAGTTATCAGAGTGGTTTTAGAAAGGGAAGGAATTCCATGGAATCAGTGATTATGTTAGAGACTGAAATAAGGAAGGCCCAGGCGAATACAGAGTCAGTAGTGGCAGTGTTCTTTGACATTGAAAAAGCCTATGATATGATGCGGAAGGAAGGATTATTAATTAAACTGCACAAGATGGGGGTTGGTGGGAGAGTTTTTAATTGGATTAAAGATTTTTTGTTTGGTAGAAAAATTCAAGTTCGGATTGGATCAGAATTATCAAAACAGTACATAGTGGAAAATGGCACACCTCAAGGTAGTGTGATTAGCCCGTTACTTTTCATCATTATGATCAATGATGTCTTCACAAAGGTACCAGTGGATATAGGTAGGTCACTGTTTGTGGATGATGGGGCCTTGTGGAAAAGAGGCAGGAACATGGACCATGTAATCAGGAAACTACAAGAAGCAATTGATGAAGTGGTGGAGTGGGGTTATGATTGGGGATGTAGATTTTCAGTAGACAAAACTCAAACTGTATTTTTTACCAGGAAAAGGGTTGAGGTAGGGAAGAAGTTAAGGATGTATGGGTCTGAATTAGAAAGGGTTGCATCATTTAAATTTCTGGGAGTTATATTTGATTCATGATTAACATGGGCAGACCATATCAGGAAAGTTGAGGAGAAATGTAAAAAAGTAATAAATGTGATGAGATGTTTGACTGGTAGGGAATGGGGAGCAAGTTGTTCAGCTTTGAAGAGAATGTATGTGGCTTTAGTAAGATCTGTATTGGATTATGGAAATATAGTATATGGATCAGCAGCTAGGTCTCTTATAAGGAAACTGGATGTGATTCAGGCTCAGGCCTTGAGAGTGTGCAGTGGGGCTTTTAAAACGTCACCAGTGTCAGCCCTACAGGTAGAAAGGGGAATAATACCTTTGGAACTAAGAAGGATGTAACTGATGGCAAACTACTGGGCTAACTTGAGGGGCACAATGATTCTCACCCTACTAAAGGAGTGTTGCAGGAGTGCTGGGAAAATGGGAGGTTTCAGAGGGATACCTTTAGTCGGGTAGGGAATGATATCGCGAAAGAATGTGGAGTATTTGATCTGAGGATAAGTCCTTCAGTAGTTTATCTGGTTGTAGCTCCATGGAAGCTTGTATGGCCTGACATAGACTGGCATTTGTTAGAGGTAAAAAGGAAAGAAAGATATAAAACAGATTTGGTAAATGCATTTAACTGTCATGTGATGGAAAAGTATAGTGATTATACTCACATTTATACGGATGGTGCGAAGGAACCTGAAACAGGAGTGACAGGGTTTGGGGTCGTAATACCAGCAAAAGAAATTGGAATCAGCAGAAGAATATCTAATAAGTTAGGGGTGTTTACAGTGGAGATGCTGGCAGTGTTGGTTGCATTGCAATGGGTGCAGAAAGCCAGACAAGCCAAAGCATTGATATGTTCAGATTCATCCTCAGTTCTAGCAAGTTTAAGGTCTTTTCACACAAACAGTCGGCAAGATGTACTTTATGAAGTCCTTCAGTTAGTTACAAGAATTGCAAATCAAGGAGGTCAGGTAAAATTTCTATGGATTCCAGCACATGTAGGGGTGAAGGGGAATGAGAGGGTGGATGAGTTGGCAAAGAGGGCGTTAAAGAAAGAAAATGTGGAAATGCACATTAGTATCAGTAAAGCAGAGGTTAAGTGTGTAACCTGGGAAAAAGTCAACCGAATGTGGCAAGAAAGATGGGACAGGGAGGGGAAAGGGAGGCATTTATATTAAATACAAAAGAGTGTTGCAGTTACTAGGGTAGGTAATGGAAACAGAAGAGAGGAAATTGTGTGGACTAGGTTAAGGCTGGGGCATTGTGCATTAAACAAAACATTGAAAATGATAGGGAAACACCAGACAGGATTGTGTGAGGAATGTCAGGAAGAGGAGTCAGTAGAACATGTAGTTTTGTGTTGCAGGAAGTATGGGATACAGAGAGAGATGATGAGAAATAAATTAAGGGAGTTGGGGATGCAGGAATTCACATTAAAAGGGTTGCTGGGCATGGGTGAGAGAGCACAAGTCTGGGTATTTTTAGCGTTTTTAAGGGGTACATGGGGTTTTATAGAATATGACGAATAAACAGGAATAGGATACTAGGATGGTCAAAGATGGGAGGGTGAAGTGTAGGTTTGTGTGTGTGTGTGTGTGTGATTGGGTGAAGGGATTTAGAATGTATGTCTAGTGCACATTCTGGAGCAGAGGGTGGCGGTAATGCACCATTAAGCTGGATGCCAACCGCCGTAAAACAAGACACAGACACAGAGAAAATGTTTGGTCACCTGACCTCGACTGCTCAATCAGCTGCTTCCTGCTGAGTCTGAGCTATTCAAATCTTGATTGTCTAATCATATGGATCAGGTTGTTGGACAATATCTAGTAACATGAGGAAATGAATTGAAGCAGCAGAGATGTGGTTTTTGAGGAGGATGCAAAGAATATCATGGACAAAACTAATCTCTAACGAGGATGTCATGAACAGAGCAAGCACAAAAAGAGAAATAATGTATGAGATCATGAAAAGGCAACGTAACTTCATTGGACATGTGATTAGGAGAGAGGATTTAGAATGGACAGTAATTATGGGAAAGATTGAAGGGAAGAAAGCAAAAGGAAGGCAAAGACAAATGATGATGGAGACAGCAGCTAGAGAACTGGAAATGAATACCAATGAATTGATCCACTTGACCCGAAATAGAAGTGTGTTGGCCATGGCAGTCAAAGCTCAAACTGGGCATAGCACCTGATGATATGTTGATAAATCTGAATATACAGACATCAAGTAATGGCCTGAAGACTAAATGTTGAATTCTATTGAGCCTAATTTCATTTGTACCAGTGTTGGATGCTTTTAACTCCTTCCAAAGTTTCCAGAAAGTAGAAGGAGATTTTCACAGTAATTTGATACAGTCTGACTTAAAGTGATGCTGTGGTACTGTTTCTGTTTTTGACAGGCACTGCCTTGGCCAGCAGGCTACTGAGATCAGGCAAAGCAAATTAATAAACTTGTTTTCTAGAAAGCAACTGCACTTATGCTGCTAATTTACAAGCAAATGCTGCATTCATGGTTCCCTTTCCCTAGCCTACTCCAATTCAATATCCTCTTTCCATTCCAAACTCCTAATGAGTGACAGGATTTTTAAAGTGTCATTGGCCACAGGGAGTAAATTTTCTTCAAGCTGCCTCAATGCACGTCTGCATAATATTGGGTATGTATGCAAAGTTCTTATAAAGGTGGGATGTTTGGTTCCCCTGACAAGGGTGTACACATAGAGGGACCTGTATGTTTGATGACAAGAGGTGCTTCTGTCTTTAGTGGCCCATTAATAAATCTGCTTAACCTTAGGTGATGGGTTTCATGAACTAGGGACTCCATAGTGTTGTTTTCTCCAAGGTCACAAAAGCTTAAGAATCTTTACAAGTGACAATGGCTCTATGCTTGTGAAACTAATGTTTTTTTTTTAAATAGCAGAGTGGAGTTCAATTATGATTATTATTTCTAGGTCAAATTGGACCACACTTGTGTCATAGAATCATACAGCACTGAATCAAGCACTTTGGCTCAACTTGTCCCTGTTGACCAAGTTGCCAAACTGAGCTCATCCCATCCCACTAAACGTGACCTATCCTTCCTCTGGAAGCTTGTTCCACATACCCAAGAGGAAAATGTTGCCTCTTGGGTTCCCTTTAAATTTTTCCCCTCTCAGCTTAAACCTCTGCCCTTTAGTTTTAGGCATCCCTACCCCAGGAAAAACATACTTTATCTATGCCTCTCATGGTTTTATATACTTCTGTAATGTCACTCCTCAGATCCCTACACTCCAGGGGAAATAAACCCCGGCCTGTCCAGTCTCACTTCATAACTCAAGCACTCATGGTAAAATTCTTGTGAAGTTCAGCTGGGCATTTATTGTTATGATTAACTTTAGCTCTGTTCCGTTGATTTATGTAACCGTGCAACAGCTTCGTGGGGGGGGAAATTACTCTTAATTGCTCTGTCCCTACATTCTCTCAGAACGAGGATCAGCAGCAAGGTCCAGTTTTATTTGAATTAGGTTGGAATCACTGCAGTTAAAGGTCATTCCATTTCCCTACCTCCACCCAACGAATCACTCACCTCACCTCACCTACTCCCTCCGGCTGCTGGTTTCTCATCCCCTTCACCCCCACTCCCTAGGCCTGGATGCAGAGATCTAAACCCGATCTGTTTTATTAACCTGCTTGGGCCCAGGGTACTGCAGAATTGTATAGTACCAGGCTCAAGACACATTGTTATACCTCGTAACAAGGAATAGTGTGCTCCAGAGGGTACCAGTGATCCTTGGTTCCTCAAGGACTGCCATTGGAAAATGGGGATGGAATTTATCCTAAAGTACAATAAATAATGTGGCTCTGCATATTCTACATAAAGCAACTGAGTGCTTATCATTTATTGGAAGAATGGTACTATGATGAGGGTCATTCTGTTCTGCAAATCTACTAAGCTACCTTTGGCTTAGGTACTTTTACTTAAAAACAACTTATTTGCAATCTTTTTGTCCTTTAATTCAAGTAGGCCACATTTTGTGATTCTGTTCAGAGGAAAAACTAACTTCGACAAAATGCTTCTGTGATTAGAGGTGACTTTCTCAAAATCTGTCATGGAAGTGGGCATCTGTCACCTTGGGCAAGCCAAGATACTGGAGCATGTGAATTGCTAGTGCACTTGCTGGTATGAGATTTGTTCAAATGCCATTCAGTAAAATGGATTATGATTAATTCACATCCAGCATGTTTTTTTTTTGCATTGTGTATAACAAAATTTTCTTTGGGAATAATTACTATCTTTTCCTCTTTACTGTGTTTATCTTTTGTGTCATTTTTTGACTCTTCTTGTTTAATTTATTACTCTGTTGGATGAATTATCTTACCACCATCTGGGTGATAATCCAGAAAAGCAGATTGCCTATCAATTTAAAAAAGAAATCTGGTGTATTTTTGTATGTTAATTTACAAATAGTAGGTCATTTACTCCGCCAGATTGTTGTGCAGCACCTGCCTTATTCCTGTACATTAATTGTCTGGTTAGCCCCTACCATGCGGGCAAAGAAGAGAAACATGCACCCAGTCATCCCATCAGTATTTGTTCTGTCAGTATTTTAGGTGTATTCTAAATTCTCCTTCACTTGTTGTACAGTACTTGTAATGATGATTTGTGGCATTAGTTAAGTAGAGAATGATGCTCTTTGACATCAGTATACCAGATGCTTCAAGAAACCTCAGTAAATCTGAAGTTGAAAGGAATTGAGAGAAGATCTGCATTTGCTGTTGTCAGAGTGAGCACAAAGAGAGATGTGATTGGTTTACATCAATCATCTTGAAGTGTTCTTGTACGGGTTCCTCAGGGCAATATTCAATACCTAAGCATCTTCAGCTCTTTTTATCAATGACCTTTCCTCCATTTATAAGGTCAGTTGCAATGTTCAATCCCATTGCCAGCTTCTGAGATAATGAAACAATCTGTGCCAGCATGCCGCAAGGCCTAGACAACCTTCAGGCATTGCTTGATAAATAGAGAATAGCATTGACTGACACTTGCATGGAGTAAATAACTACTCCAACAAGGGAGTTGAACCATCAGCAACTTATAATTGACACTGTGACACCTCTGAGTCCTTTACCATCATATCTCACTTTTTATCAGAAAATGAACGAGATCCTTCACAAGATTAGCTCAAATGCTTGATATCCTTCATTCAGTGCCTTGCATCCTGATTGTCCTAAGACTTGTGACACTTCAAGATTCTTTTCAAGAATGTAATCCAGTATGGTCCACTTGCCTGAGTTCCCTGAATCTTGACATTTTGCACCCAATTCTCAGTGGGCCAGGCAACATCAGTGGAGGTAAAGAGATGCAATAGGACTGAGAGTGGGTGGGGTTGGGGAGTAATGGACAGCATAAAGAATATATCTATCCTGCCGTTCAGTACATTTCACCCTACACATTTGCTCACTGCACCAGTGTGTAACATGGTGCTATGTATAATACCAACATAACTGCTTTACCGCCATCTCTGAACCTTATGATTTCCACCAGAAAGAAAGAGAAAAGATTCTCTGCAAGCTTCCTTCCTAATTTCATGCAATTGTGACTTTGAACTATCAGCCCTCACTAATGGTGGATATGAATTCTGGAGCTCTGTCTGAAATAGTGCTATAAAGGCATGTTAATCTACTAAAGCGACTCAAGGTGATGTGCCATAAACAGTTGACAGTGTTGCAGTGAATGCAGGCCTGCTGACCTTGCGTTGACCTTCATTTCACTCAGTGAAAGTAATGGGTCAGCTCAGGCCTCTCTTCTGCTGGCAGATCTGTTGGGATCCTAAAGCTAATTGCAGAGCGGTTGACTCATTTCTGAGTTCCCTGCTTGGGCTGTGCAAATGAGTTGGAAGTTGCATGTTGGTCTTCCATCACTGGACTCAGTACAGAGCCCAGCGATGGTGAGGAGTGGTCCTGGTCAGAGTTGTACTGAGGTCAACAAGGTGGAGTGGGCTGGCCTTAGAATTCACGCAAAATGCTGGAGGAGCTCTGCAGGTGAGGCAGTATCTATGGAAATGAATAAACGTTTAACATTTTGGACCTAGACCCTTAATCAGGAATGATGAGGAGGTTGCCAGAATAAGAAGGTGAGGGAGGGGAAGGAGTACCAGCTCAAAGGCTTCAATTATACCAGTGCTTATGAAGAATGTGGTAACCTGCCTCAATGACTATCATCCAATAGAACTTACATCCACTGTGATGAAGTGCTTTGAGAAGTTGATAATGAAACATATCAACTCCTGTCTGAGAAAAGACTTGATCTGCTCTAATTTGCCTACTGGCATGTCAGGTCCATAGCAGATGCCATTTCATTGGCTCTTCACTCAACTCTGGAACATCTGCTCAGTAAAGATGCATATATCAGGATGCTCTTTATCAACTACAATTCAGCATTCAATACTATCATCCCCTCAGAACTAATCAATAAGTTTCCAAGACCTTGGCCTCATTCCCTCCTTGTACAGTTGGATCCTTGGTTTCCTCATTTGCAGACCACTATATGTTTGGGTTGGCAACAACCTCTCCTCCACGATCTCATTCAGCACAGGTGCACCACAATGCTGGGTGCTTAACCTCCTGCTCTACTCACTTTATACTTATTACTGTGAGCCTGAGCACATCTCCAATGCCATATTCAAGTACGTGGATGACACCACAGTTGTTGGCCAAGTCATGGGTGGGATGGGTTGGCCAAATCTCTTCCTATATGCTGACGGATCAGCATATGGGAAGAGATTGAAAATCTGGCTGAGTGGTGCCACAACAACAATCTCTCACTCACTGTCAGCAAGACCAAGGAGTGATTATTGACTCCAGGAAGAGGAAACTAGAGGTCCATGAGCAAGTTTTCATTGGAGGATCAGAGGTGGAGAGGGTCAGCAACTTTAAACGCCTCAGTGTTATCATTTCAGTGAATCTGACCTGGGCCCAGCACAAGTGCAATTACAAAGGAAGTACAGCAACTCCTCTACTTCCTTAGAAGTTTGCGAAGATTTGGCATGACCTCTAAAACTCTCTCAAACTTCTATAGAAGAGGTGGAAATTTTATTGACTTCTTGTATCACAGCATGGAATGGAAACACCAATTCCCTTGAATGGATAATCCACCAAAAACTAGTTAATATGGCTCAGTCTACCAGGGTAAAGCCCTCCCCACCATTGAGCACATCTACACGGAGCATTGTTGCGGGAAAGCAGCATCCATCATCAAGGACCCCCACCATGCAGATCATGCTCTCTTCTCACTGCTGCCATCAGGAAGAAGGTACAGGAGCCTCAGGACCCATATTACCAGGTTCATGAGCAATTACTACCCCTCAACCATCAGGGTCTTGATGAAGGATCTCGGCCTGAAACATCGACTGTTTACTCATTTCCGTAGATGCTGCCTGACCTGTTGAGTTCCTCCAGCATTTAGTGTGTGTTGCTGTGAAATTCCAGTACCTGAAGAATCTCTTGTGTTTATGATTTGACCTCAGAATTCACCACCTATATCTAATCACTGCGGTGTAGACTGTTTGCCCTCATGGAAGTGCATCCATATATGCAAAACCTCTAGTACGTCAGATCTGCAAGTCTGTAAAGAATACTGTCACAATGGCAGTTCTGCAGTTAGCATACAAAAGAGGGTGGAGGAGATGTTTGAGGTGGAGGAGCCAGTTTTGTCAAATTGATAATTTATTCAAAGTGTGGAATTTACAATTAATTAGATAACAGAAATGATCTGTCTTTCTGTAATGCTAATGCTTAATCTATATGTACATTCAACAATGTCATGTTATTATCCCTAATAAATCCAACTTCCCATTTGGCTTCTGGCTCCTGTCGCAGTCACACAAGGTATACTGCAGCGTTAATTTTATAACCTCATTCTTTAATTGATTCTTATTGCAAAAGCAAAATAAATTTTCTGCTGATAGCTAATATTCCTTTTTTCAAAAAAGAAGGTGGGGACAAGACAGGAAACAACATCTGTCAATAGTACAGAAATTATTGGACAAAATTTTAAGGGACAGAATTTACATTGACTTGGAAGGCATGGTCTGATTAGGAGGAATGAACATTGTATTGTGAAGAGGTAATCCAACTCGTGCAAATCTGACTGAATCTTTTGAGGAGGTACTAAGAAAACTGATGAAGGCAGCTCAGTAGACTGCTTCTGTGGAGTTTAGCAAGGACTTTGACAAAGTCAGGCATGGTAGGCTGGTCTAGAAGTTTAGGGAATAAAGTATACAATGTGTGCTGCCCAGCTGGCTTGGTGATAGGAGGCAGATGGTTGTGGTCAAGAGGTGTTTGACTGGAGGTTTGTGGTACACCACAGTTCAAAGTTCAAAGTAAATTTCAAAATACACATGTCACCATATAAAACCCTGAGATTTGTTTTCTTGTCATCATGCACAGTAAATCCAAGAAACACAACAGAATCAATGAAAGACTGCTCCCAACAGGTTAGGCAAACAACCCTTGAGCAAAGGACAACAAACTACAAATACAAAAATAAATTTTAAAAATCCAGGGACCAGAGCTGGGACCTTTTGTTGTTTGTCACATAGAAACATAGAAAATAGGTGCAGGAGTAGGCCATTTGGCCCTTCGAGCCTGCACCGCCATTCAGTATGATCATGGCTGATCATCCAACTCAGAACCCTGTACCAGCCTTCCCTCCATACCCCCGATCCCTTTAGCCACAAGGGCCATATCTAACTCCCTCTTAAATATAGCCAATGAACTGGCCTCAGCTGTTTCCTGTGGCAGAGAATTCCACAGATTCACCACTCTCTATGTGAAGAAGTTTTTCCTAATCTCGGTCCTAAAAGGCTTCCCCTCTATCCTCAAACTGTGGCCCCTCGTTCTGGACTTCCCCAACATCGGGAACAATCTTCCTGCATCTAGCCTGTCCAATCCCTTTAGGATTTTATATGTTTCAATAAGATCCCCCCTCAATCTTTTAAATTTATAAATGGATGAAAACGTAGATGGACTGATTAATAAGACATAAAAAAATCATTGGAGTAAAAGACGGCAAAGAAAGCTGTAAGAGCATTCATAGGGACAATGATTGTTTCAAAAGCTGAGCAGAGTTGTGGCAAGTTTAATACAATCCAGACAAGAGAGTTATGTGTTTTGGGACATGAAATACTAACAGGGCAAATGCAGTAAATGGCACAGACTTCAGGACTGTTGATGTACAGAGGGAACTTGACTTGCAAGTTCTCAGCTCCCTGAAAATGACAACACAGCTGTATAGTGCAATGAAGAAGGTATAGTATATGACATGCTTGCCTTCACAAGCCAAAGTGTAAAGTATGAGAGTTGAATGTTGTGTTACAGTTGTAGAAAACATTGGTGAAGCCGATCTTGGAGTATTTTGGTCACGCACTACAGGAAAGATGCAGTAGCGTTAGAAAGAGTGTAGAAGGGATTCATCAAGATGTTGCCTGGAATTGAGGACTGTACTTACAGGCTTTCCCATGTTTTAGTCTTGCTGAAACACAGGGAACTGAGAGTTGACCTTATAGAGGTTTATAAAATTATGGGAGATGGGGATAGGATAGTCAGAGGTATTATCATACAGTGAGAGAGTCTGAAACAAGAGGGCATAGGGTTATCATGAGGGGAGAAGTTTTGGAAGAAATCTGAAATGCAGGTTATATGGAATGAACTGCTAGTGAATGCAAAGAGCTAGATACAAAGTTTAAAAACTTTTGGACAGGTACTTGGATGGAAATGAAGAAGAGGGATATGGACCTAATGCAGGCAAATGAGGTTAGTATCAATGGGTTTCTCAGTTGGTGTGGATGAATTGGGCCATCTATATAATTATGAAATGTTTATTTTTAATATTATAAGACATTTATTTATCTGAGTTTACTATCATTTCCAGAGGCAGCCAATGGCAACGTCCCAGCAGGTCAACGACCACCACCAAGAATTAAAGATATTCAAATCAACAATCAGATTATCAAATTGAAATATTGCTACACATGCAAGATATTCCGTCCACCCCGGGCATCCCATTGCAGTGTCTGTGATAACTGTGTGGGTAAGTAAGATGGTCATTCTTTTAAAGTGTACTTGAAGTAATCCAGAGACCCTGGCTAAAAGTAGACATATAGTACCTCCCAGTGATAAGCTCTCCCGCTGAAAATCACTCTTTTTCTCAAGATACCAAACTACTCAAAAGCTGTACAGCATTACTTTGAGTGGAAATTTGTGTCCAATTTCAACAATTGCAGTTTAGAACTTGCATCAGAATTGGCTTTTCCATGGTTTGCCTTCTAAAGGTTTCTAAAATGAAGTAGACAGTTAACAAGCAAACTTGATCTGTTTGCAACACTCTCTTGGGATTGCGGCACCTTTGCAAGAATGATCATTCTGGCATTATCAGGAACTTTGATTCAAATATGTGGAATGTGGAAACATTTCGGGCTCTGCTTTGAAGCGTGATGGGTTTGAAGTGCTAACAGAATGTGCTGCTGATACTACATGGTGGATAGGCAGCTCTTTAGCATGTTAGTTGGAGTTCTAACATTCGTTGAATTTCTGTTCTGTTTTATTTCATTAAACAAGGTCCCAAGTTTCAGGGATGTGCAGTGGCTCTATGCTGAGGTAGATTTCCAGTGTGACAACAGTGAGCTGAACGCTCCCCTCTGTGCTGTACATTTCTATGGTCCTTGTACATTAGGTGCAGAATGCCTGTTATACTATTCTGATCTCTGTCCAATCCATTTTATCCCTTTGCTGGTGGCCTTGCTACTTTAAAAATTCTGCCACCTTATTCAGTCCCTTCTCCAAAGGTTATAATTACCGTGATGTAATTATAAAAAGCAAATTTCCTCCAAAGAAGCAACGTGCCCAGTCATAATGTCATAAAGCTTATCAGTAAGCTAATACAAAACGGTGTTCACTTCACTGACCGTGTCCAGAAGTACCCTGAACATGATGTGGGTGGAGGGACCCAATTGACTTTGGATTTATAAATCATTTTTGGTTTACATAAACACTGGAAAGTCTGCAGGTGCTCGAAATCTGCAGAGACCCACACAAACTGCTGGAGGAACTCAGCAGGTCAGGTAGCATCTATGGAAAAGAATAAACAATTGATGTTTTGGGCTGAGACACTTCTTCAGGCCAGTTTGCTCTACAGTTGATATCCAGGGTGCATAATTTGAATTAGAAAAGGTTCCAAATTTTAATTTTCTGTGTTTATTCCTTCACAGAGCGTTTTGATCACCACTGTCCCTGGGTTGGAAATTGTGTTGGAAAGAGGAATTACCGTTTCTTTTACCTCTTTACCATCTCGTTGTCATTCCTCACTGTCTACATCTTTGCTTTTGATATTGTGCACGTGGCACTGAGTAAGTAACTGGGGGAGTTAATTATCTCAACGATTTGACATGATAGGTTTTCAATGAAATTTGATTAGTTGGTACATTTAATGATAGTTCTTTTTGCTATCTTTCTCCGTGTAGTGAGATCAAAAGCAAATAGAATTTAGGATTGTTTTGAGCTTTTAGAAGTTATATTGATTTTCAGTGTAGTTTGTAGAGTGTATCTTTCTTTCTTTGATATCAAATATTTGTAATAGGCAGGCTTGTGTTCTGCCCTAGTTATGTACATCAGCTTACTTGCTGTACCGTTTTAATATGTATCTGCTTACCACATCAGTCCGTCCATCAGCTGAAGAGATTGCCGATTTAAAAATAAAATACAGCTCGGGCTTTGTCCATTTAAACTGGTGACTCATGAAATTAAGTTCCTTCAGACAACAGGAAGGCAAAAGGTTTTCTTTGCCAGATATAGAATGATTTGCCTTTTCATGTTTTGGCTCTTCCCCCTCAAAAATAATCTATTAGATTTAGTAAGGCCACATCTGGCTAAATATACATAGAGCACCTAAGTTGCTTCCACGGTATAAGTGTGTTGTGGTCTCCATTCCCCACACTGTTCTCTTTCTTCTTCGGGCAACAGCATTATGAGGAAGGAGGGTGTTGGTTCTGTTCAGCTGAGCCAAATCCACAGGGTTCAGAGTAGAATTTGACTTAAGAGTCATAGAACGTTACAGCACAGAAACAGGTCTTACTTGGCCCAACTCGTCCATGCCAGACTATTTAATGTGGCTAGTTCCATCGACCTTCACCCAGACCTATAGCCCTCCATACCCCTCCTGACCATGCACCCATCCAAATTTCTCTTAATGTTCAAATCGAATCCACATCCACCAACCAGCTGGTAGCTCGTTCTACAATCCCACCATCCTCTGAGTGAAGAGGTGCCCAGGCGTGTTCTTCTTAAATGTTTCACTTTTCACCCTTAGCCCATGACCTTTAGTTCTAACCTCACCAATCTCAGTAGAAAAAGTCTGCTTGCATTTACCCTGTCTATACCCCTCATAATTTTGTATACCTCTATCAAATTACACCTCATTCTTCTATGCTGTAGGAATAAAACCCTAACCTATTCAACCGTTCCCTTTAACTCAGGTCCTCAAGTCCTGGCAACACCCTAGTAGATTTTCTCTGCGCTCTTTCAACCTTGTTAACATCTTTCCTTTAGGTAGGTAACCGAAACTGCAAATCAGGCCTCACCAATGTCTTATACAACTTCAACATAACACCCCATCTCCTGTACTCAATACTTTGATTTATGAAGGCCAGTGTACCAAAAGCTTTCTTTATGGCCCTATCTATCTGCAAAGCCCTTTGAAGGAATTATGGATCTGTATTCCCAGATCCATCTGTTCTATCACAATCATCAGTGCCCTACCACTGACCGTGTAAGTCCTGCCCTGGTTTGTCCTCCAAAAGTGCCGCACCTTACACTTGTCTGCATTAAATCCCATATGCAATTTTTCAGCCCATTTTCTCCAGCTGGTCCAGATCCCACTTCAGGCTTTGATGGTCTTCCATGCTGTCCACTATATCCCCAATCGTGGTGTCATTTGCAAATTTGCTGATCAAGTTTACCACGTTATCATCCAGATCATTTATATAGATGACAAATGACATCTGACCCAGCACTGACCTCTGCAGCAAACCACTAGTCAGAGGGGCAACCACCCTACTGCCACTCTCTGGTTTCTCCCGCGAAGCCAATATCTAATTTGATTTACTACCTCATCTTGAATGCCAAACAACTGAACCTTCTTGACCAACCTCCCATGTAGGACCTTGTCAAAGACCTTGCTAAAGTCTATGTAAATACTTTATAAAATTGGTTCGTCATGACCTACCACACACAAAGGCATGTTGACAATCCCTAATTAGTCCGGGTCTATCCAAAAAGTTATATATCCAGTCCTTAGAATACCTTCTAATATTTACCCACATACTGATGTCAGGCTCACTGGACTTTAATTTCATGGCTTATTCTTGGAGCCTTTCTTGAACAATGGAACAATATTAGCTATCCTCCAATCCTCTGGCACCTCACCATGGCTAAGGATGTTTTAAATATCTCTGCTAGGGCCTCTGAAATTTATGCACTAGCCTCAAACAGGGTCTGAGGGAAATCCCTGGGGATTTCATCCAATCTAATTTGCCTCTAGACAACAAACCCATCCTCCTCTGTAAACTGTATACAGTCCTTGATCTCACCGCTGCTTTGCCTCACATCTGTAGGCTCTGTGTCCATCTCCTAAGTAAATACAGATGCAAAAAATCTATTTTAGTTCTTCCCCATCTCTTTCAGTTCCATGCACAGATTACCACTCTGATCTTTCAGATGACTAAACTTGTTGCTTTTAATATATCTGTGGAAGCCCTTGTGATGCTCCTTCATCTAGCCTGCTAGAACAACCTAATGCCTTCTTTTACCCTCCTGATTTCCTTCTTGGGTGTTCTCTTGCATTTCTTATACTCCTCAAGTACCTAATTTGCTTCTTTCTGCATGTATCTGCTATGTACTTTCTCCTTTTTCTTAACTAGGGCTCACAAAAATATCTCACAAAAACCAACATTCCCTAAACCTGTTAGCCTTGCCTTTTATTCTGACAAGAACACACAAACTCTGTAGTCTCAAAATTTCCCCTTTGAAGATCTACCACTTACTAAGTACATCTTTGCCAAAAAACAATCTACCCCAATCCACACTTGCTAGATCCTTTCTGCTATCATCAAAATTGGCTTTTCTCCAATTTAGAATCTCAACCTGAATACTGGACCTATCCTTCTCCATAATTATATTGAAACGACTGCATTACTCGGTGCAAAGTGTTCCTCTACACAAACTTCTGTCACCAACCCTGTCTTGTTCCTTAATTGGAGATCTAGTTGAGCCTTTTATGTCCTGATTAAGGAAACTTTCCTGAACCCATTTGACAAACTCTATCTCATCTAGTCCTTTTACAATATGGGAGTCCCAGTCAATATGTAGAAATTTAAAGTCACCTATTATCTCAGCCTTATGTTTTTTGCAACTGTCTGTGATCTCCTTACCTGTAGAATAAAGGGACCCCTCCCCACTTGAGCTACTGCATGGGGCATCTACCGAGAATGTTCTCACTGTCCACAAATAACTTTTTGTTTCTTGTATTTATTTTTTCTCCTAAAACTTCATGCAGGGTCTTGTCCTGAAAGCACAGTGGAGGAAGGAACAACGATAAGCTCCATGGCCACTTTTACCTTTTTTTGTCAAGGCTGATCCACACTTGGTTTCAAGTCATCTTTCCTAACTAATCGCCGTAACCCTGTTTCCAGTATAGTCTAGAAATCCATCTATCACTGTTTTGATAGCACTTAATGATGCAGCACCCAACATATCTCTGCGATAGTTAAACCCAAAGTTCCATTATCAATCTGGAGGGTAAATTTCTCTTCATTAAATGGGTGGCACACTATCCTGAAACTACCTCTAGATCCCACCTCGGGTAATAGCCCTACTCACATTATCTACCCAATGAAGTCTTCTCCCTCAGAATCTAGTATGCTTCAGTATGCACTACTCATTCTTCAAATTTGTATTTGTTCATTCCTTTTCTCTTAAGATAACCTCTCTGTTCCAGTATTCAAACTGTCTCACTATTGCCTCTGAGTTTTGCTACTGGATCTTGTAATTTCTTTCCAGTTAAACCAAAGTTTGTTTATTTTTCTCAACCATGCTACAACAGTTGGGCATTTGCGGGCAGAAAGATTGAGAGAAGAAAATGTTTCAGCATGGGTTAAAACGCTTTGCTGCAGACAACAGGCACACATGGCGTTATAGTTACCAATATGTCATACTTTGTACAACAATAAAATGCATGCTGTGGTGTTGGGCTGGCTTGCTGTTCACGTTATTATTCTGTGCTGCTTCTGACTGCATTGTATAACCTGAAACTTCTAACAATAGGTTCTGGAATGGTTCATGTGCCTCTTTTCTCTTGTGTTGATCATGTTATAAATCTGTCTGCCTTTCTCCTTTCCATCCTCCCTCATTCACCAACCTACACTCTCATACATAACACTTGTAAGAACCCCAACCCCAAAATGAATGAGGCAAATGCTGGCTTAATTAAAATGAAGTGTGTCTGATGCCAGTCTCTGTTCACAGGATATTTGAACTGCAACATTTTATGAAACAACAGCTTCTTTTCTTGCTGCATGTGTTCAGAATTCAGTTTATTCACAAATAATCCCTTGTACTCAGTGGCTGTAGGGCAATGCCTTTTACCAAGATTACGGTAAATCGCTTTGCTTAAAAAGAAACATTTAAATATCACATTTAAAAAAAACACGTGTTTTAAAATTCTTCCCTTAAAGGTAATGAAAAATGACCTTCAAGATTTCTTAAAATTTGCAATGGTAATGCCATCCTTTTTGAATTGCATTGAAGATTACAGTGGCACAGATATCAGAGCTGTTTTTCACAGCTCCAGTGACCCCGATAGCAGCTGGGTGGAGTTTGCAGTGATCCTCTTCTGACTGTGTGGGTTTCCTGTAGGTTACCTGGTTCCATCCCACATCCCAAAGATATGCATATTGGTAGGGTAATTGGCCACAATAAATTTGGCTGAAGGGCCAATTTCTGTGCAATGTGACTTTGATTCTTTTCCTTGGGTGAAAGTGCAGCAGACACTTAACACACACAGTGAATGGGCAACCAGTCAAGGCATTTTTGTACATTTCTAACAAAGAGAGTAATTAGACTGGACACCTATGTAATTTTCATTCTTTAGTTAGCAAGAAAGAATTTGAGATGTAGGAGGAGTAATTGGTCACCAGACATCTTGAGGCTGCTCTGCTGTTCCATGTAGTCAGCTCTGTATCTTGGGCTTTGCTTCCTCTGGGATGTTAAAAGTCTGTTGATCTAAAACTTAAGTACACACAACCCCTGAGAACTCCAGTCTTTTTCCATGTTAAAGAATTTCAAAAATTATATAATATGTCCATCCTTGTTTGGGTCCACGTAGTTGATTCTTTATGTTGTGTGTATGCCTCCTAGTTTTAGAATCTTCAGTTGAGCGTATGACATAATTTCTATCAGTCTCATTTCAGAAAATTGCAATTCTCCATTAAATCATTTCTCATTCTTTGAAACTCCCGTTTGTATTAAGCTGGTCTTTCTTGATCTCTCATCATAAAGGAATTTCTTCATTAGACTGGTTCCCATGAATAGAACAAATGAATCTGTTTCCCTGACTTCAAGACAAGTATAATCTCCTTTAGCTATGGAAACCCAAAACTGCATAGTTTTCAGGGCGTAGTCTCTTCATAGTGTCACAAAATTTAAACTACTTCCTTACTTTAGTATTCCAGTAATGACAACTATGTTCCTTCCTAATTGCTTGCTCTCTCTGTTTGCTTATACTTAGTGATTATTGAGCCAAGGCACTAAAATCCCTCTGTTCACCAGCACTTACTAGCTTCTCAACACTAACAAATATACTCGCTTATTTTATCTCCTCAAATACATAACCTGACATTTTTATCTTCATCCTTCTGCTACCCAGGTTCATCATTGTGACATTTAAGAGCCCTTGTGCCCCACTGCATCCTTCTCTCCAGGAGTTGCGTTATTAGTAAACTTGGATATGTTAACACATTTTTTCCATCTAAGTCACTAACATAATAGTGAATAGTTCAGGGCACTGTACTGATCCTTGGGGAGTCCCTCTGATAAGTCTGTTCAATTTAAGAAGATTTGTGTATTTCTGTTGTTTTCTGTCTTTTATGTAATATGTTGCCCCAGAAGTCTCTGACCCTTTGTTTTCCACTTCACAGAATGCAATTGTTAAACCTGAATTATATCTGGTATGCACATGAGAAGTACATGTTCCAAACCATCAATAAATTTAATGCCAAGAGCCAAATGAATGACTTCACTGTTTATTACACTTTTAGTGAGCTTTTGAGAAACTATTTGGAGTTGCTGGTGACCTTTCTAGTCACTGTGCCCTCTCAATAGTTTTTAGCATGGAAAAACTAGTTAGTCAACTATATTTATTCAACCAGTCAGACTGGAGAATCCTTGCTGAGAAGTGCAGAGTCTAAAACAGGAAGCTAAATTAAAATATTCGATTTAAATACATACAGAAAGATGGAGCTAAAATGAGATATGGGATTCTGAGAAAGAAAATGTCATGGAGTATGTAATTATTCTTTTTGTTGCATGTATTAAATATGTGTATTGATCTCTGTTCTATTGATTTCAGTGGAACTGAATTTTATGTGTGCATTATGATATTGTATGTGATGAAGAATGAATTTCCTTCTGCAATTTTGAAAATCTCCTATAATAATAGAATTATGAAGGGATGAGACTTCACATTTCAAAATGTGTATTTGATTATGGGAGAGAATGTATGAATGTTCTGGTGCCCCACCTTGCTCTAACCTCCGTGTTAATTCCTTATAATGCCCTTGGTCCTCTCTGTGTCTCTGTGTGTGTCTCTCTCTGCCTCTTTCTCTCCCTTTTCCTGAACAGCCCTTCCCAGTCTACAATTTCTTTATGGTAATGATCTTGGCACAGCAGCAAGCAGCAGTGGGAAGGGTTGAGGTTCACACCAGGTTCCCTGCATAACATTGTGAAGCACTGTGGGAGCAAGATTCATGTCAGTAAACACCCATCAATAATGCATATGAATGCCCATTTTAGTGCTGATTTCATTAGAAATGTTATTGCCAGAAACACATCCTGGGTTGTGAGTTATCTGTTTAATTAACTCATCACATGTTAAAGATTAACAAGTAGCTGAATGCATAGATGATAATGATCTGGTCTATTTTTGTGGGTAAATCCCACAATTTCATGCTTTATATCTTTATCTGTATATCAAAGTTTGAGGAGGAGGAAGCTAACTCAGAGGACAAGTGTGAATTGCCACTGTTACCTGTGCACGTGAAGGTGGCTGAAGTTGCTGTTTGGTGTGCTCCATAATACACTACTTTGCTAGCTTGTCATCAAATCCACACTGCAGTTTTGAGTTCTCAGTTACCTAAAGAGCTCTGATTAAAAAGGTGCAAATATTAAAGGTAGTTGGGAAGTATTTAGACCATTATGCTTTTTGACAAGCTGCTAGAAAATAATTTTCATTGATGTAACACTTTCAACTTAGTGTTTGAATTTTACAGATAATGGTGGTTTTACAGAAACAGAGATTATTGAATGGCTGATTTGGATAGACAAAGTGGTTTAGTACAGTATTTATGCAAAGTATAAATGGTCATTATTGAATCAACTAATCAAATTTGCAGATCATGTGTTTAATAAAATAATTTACGTTGAGATTAAACCTAAATTTGCTCCTGTTGATCAAAAATATGGTCCTTTTGGGTGAATCCAAATGCAGTCTAATTTCACTATATTCAGAACCATGCTATTTTATTCCTACAGGTTTTCACTGAGCTTAGTTACATTATTTCTTTACTTTAAATGAGACGCTATGTTTTGTTGCTCCTTTCCGAATGTTATTTCCCAATTCAAAGGTGTATTGCTTTGAATTTTGCTCCTGTATTTGAAAATGCCATATATATGCATTTTTTGTTGTTATTTTCTATTGGAAACTCCACCCTGACGGCCTATGTAATATTAACTAGACTTTTGTGTTCTTCCTTTAGCCGTGGGGGGGGGGGGGGTGGCGGGAAATGCTGCTTCATTCCATCTATCTGATTTGTCTCTTCAACATATTTTCTTATTTTTTAATAAACAGGATCAGTGGACAATGGCTTTTTAAACACACTGAAGGACACACCAGGAACATATCCTTTGAGCAGCATCTATGTTTGAAAGTATTAATAGTCATAATCTCTGGACTCACAAAGTGGGAAAATAATTCCACAACCCACAGCATCTGTGCAAACCATCAACTACTATTTATGCTTATCTATTTTCCAACACTTGGTCTCTAGCCTTCTATGATATTTGAGTTGCTTATGTAAATACTACTTAATGTCATGTGAGTACATGTTTCCACTACTCCCGTAGTAAGACAATATGTGACCTTTGTCAGCTTTTAGAATATTGAAGATTTTATTCTTGGTAACTCACAAGCATTTACTTTATTTTATATGCAGTTTCTTGTACTTTAAATGCTAAGATGAATAATTGAATATGGTAGAGCAGTAGTTCCTGTTAGATCTTTGTGTTAATTGATTTTCATTGTTGGTGTGCTACACAGTAAGTGGCCTTCTGTTTTGAGAGAGGATCAATTTTCCATGGTTGACCTACCAGACTAAGGTTGGTTGTGTGGGAAGAGCACAATTGGATTTGGGAATGGCACCCCAAGGTGGAATAGCATACACGGAATCAGTAGATAAGAACACACGGAATGACTACCTGAGGTACTAAAATACATCCCATGTAATTGTAACTTGATCAGGAGTCTGCCCAAAGCTTTTCTACCATCTACAAAATTCTGGTCAGGAGTATGATGAAAGATTCTCCATTAGCCTGGATGTCTACAGCTTCAATACACGTAAGACTTGGTGTAAAGCAGTCAATTTGACTGATGCTGAATCAACCACTCTGAACACGTACCACCTTCTCTACCTGCATTTTATCTACTGTATTACCGGCTGACACACAAAATGCTGGAGGATCTCAGTGCGTGGAGCGTAGGCACTCAGTGAGACCTGATGTAGATTGGGAGACAGCTTCGCTGAGCACCTATGCTCTGTCCACCAGAAAAAGTGGGATCTTCCCGATGGTCACTTCTCATTCCTTTTCCAACATGTCCATCCATGGCCTCCTCTACTGTTGTGATGAAGCCACTCTCAGTTTGGAAGGAGCAACACCTTATATTCCGTCTGGGTAGCCTCTAACCTGATGGTATTGAACATCAATTTCTTGAACTTTCAGCAATGCCCCCCTTTCTATTCCCCATCCCCTTTTCCCTCTCTCACCTTATCTCCTTGCCTGCCTATCGCCTCCTCCTGCTTTTTTTTTCCTCTATGGCTTCTGTCCTCTCCTATTTGATTTCCGTCCTTCTCCGACCCTGTATTTCTTTCACTAATCAATGTCCCAGCTCTTTACTTCACCCCTCATCCCTCCAAGTTTCATCTATCACCTTGTGTTTCTTCCTCCCATCTCCCCCCCCCCCCTTCTAGCTCTGACTTCCTCTTCTTTTTTTCCTCCAGTCCTGCTGAAGGGTCTCGGCCTGAAATGTCGACTGTACTCTTTTCCATAGTTGCTGCCTGGCCCTCTGAGTTCTTCCAGCATTTGGTGTGTGCTGTTTGGGTTTCCAGCATCAGCAGATTTTCTCTTGTTTGTGATCATATTACCTGCCAAGCTGTTGCTGCACCACCTCCCAAACCTGAGAGAGCAGGCACGTGGAAACAGCACCAGCTAGAAGTTCCCCAGCAGGTTACACACCATCCAGACTCCATCACTTTTCTTTAATTATTGCTGTCACCACACTGACTGCAGCACTTCATGATGGCAGATGATTTGGATAGGCCATTCTTGCTGGCTTGTTAGTAATGCGCCTAGCTCTAAAAATCAAATTGTTTACCACAAAAGTAAAGTGAAATCAAGTGTTCTGAGTATGAGGCAAGAGAAAGAAATTGAGGCCAATAATCAGATCAATTAATGAATGATTCACCAGGCAGGAGGAGGTATACCATATATTGTTCTGCAGCTTCTATTATTTTAGATGGGGGAATTCTGGTAGCTAATTTCCAAAAGGTCCCACTGAATGCAATGATATGATTGCTCTAAATAACCTATTTGAGTGAATTTGTTTGTGTCAAATATTATTAATTTTACTCTCATAGTGAAGATATAAATGAGTTTTCAGATTGGACTTGCTGCTTCTAGCAGCTTATTAAGTATCCAATATTTTTATATTGCAAAGAAACTGTCACCTGCACACAAGAAAGAAGGGGTTAACAGAAGAGGACTCTCTTGTTGGTGCAACTGTTAACATTTTTATCATTCTTTGCATATTTGTTGAGAAGTACTTTGCATTCTTTTACAGGACGGAATTGATTTTTGGAAGGCTCCCTGATGTCCTGATCTTTTTGCCTTTCCCACCCCAACAAATCACTCTCCTCCCTCCCACGTTGTCTGCGTTGTTTTACCACTCCTCCAAATATCCAGTGGCTTATTGCAGAATTGTTATTGAGCTTTGCCACTTCAGAGGTCCTCAGTAATGGTGTCATATTTCATTTTTGCCATATGCCTGACAAAAAACAATGGGAAAGATGGCATTTCTTGCCACTTCCTTGCACAGCAGGCACTGTTCTCCACAGCAAACTGCCACGGCCCCTTCATGCCTGTGTTTTTCAATGAATTTCACCCCAATAATTCTGACTGAAGAGTAGGCAGGTTTCAAGTTTAGCAGAGAAAAAACCTTTCCCTCCCTCCTTCCTACATTCCAAGAACACTCAACTGAACTACTTTAAGAACTGTTGCTGATTTAGTCTTTTTTTTTGGTTCACCCTGCCTTCTAATGTTAGTGGAACAGCGCATTACAATTATAAAACATTTACACACAAAAGCTGGCCATTGTTCCAGCATATCCACGTAAGTATCCTCCCACTTCACTTCACCTGTCCATTTAGCTCAACCACTTCTTGGAAGGATGCATTCTGCATTCTGATCAGATGTGCTTACTCCATTTGTTTTTGCCCTTAGTCATGCATGAGTTTACCACTGATACTTTTAAAAAGACTCTTGAAAATCCAGATATTTCCTGCTGTGTTATTTTTATCCTCCCCAACGTTTCGTCAAAGAACTTGTTAGGATTCTGAAAACAAAACCAAAGTTGTTTTGCATCATTGTAAGTAAGCGTTGAACACCTTGGCAACACTCACACAATGCTGGAGGAATTCAGCAGGTCAGGAGCATCTATGGAAATGAATAAACAGTTGACATTTCAGGCCGAGACCCTTCTTCAGGACTGGAAAGAAAGGGGGAAGATGCCACAATAAAAAGGTGGGGGGAGGGGAAGGAGGATAATGAGAACGTGATAAGTGAAGCCAGGTGGGTAGGAAAGGTAAAGGGCTGGAGAGGAACGAGGCTGGAGAGAACGAGAGGAGGGTGGACCATAGGAGAGAGGGAAAGAGGAAGGGACCCAGAGGCAGATGATAGAAGGGATCTTGGCCCAGATGATAGAATGTTTATTCATCTCCATAGATGCTACCTGACCCATGGAGTTCCTCAGCATTTTATGTATGTTGGATTTTGGATTTCCAGCATATGCAGAATTTCCCGTGTTTACGATTGAAGACTTTGTAATGCTATGTAGCTTTCCCAGGGCAGCTACATGATCCTTTCAACAAATAGCATAGCGTGAAAAAAGGTTTATTCTTCATTCATTTTTACTGCTTGTGCGGCATTCTTGATGTGAATGCTGTTTTGTGTGGTTGCCTAATCCACTACACTCCATGGAAGCCATGACAAGCAGTTTCTATTAGTTTCGACAAGGTAAGATGCCATTTAAGTGCTAGTACACCAAAGTTAGCTGTGAATTTAAAAAATTGGCTTTAATAGTTTTTAAATTTGAATGTTCAAAAGACCTGAACTTTGCTAGAAATTCTCACATACCTTGAAATGAAGAGGCGATGAAGAGTCAGCCACATTGAGGGTCTGTAGTCGTAAGTCACCCAGATCCGATGCAGATGGCAGATTTCCTTCTGTGGAAGGCATCAGTAAACCAGATGGGCTTTTACAAAAGTCCTGTGGTTTTGTGGATAATGTTACTGGCACTGCCTTTTTAAAACTGTATAATTCCACAGATTATGATTACTTTAATTCTCCAGCCATTGTAGTGATTAGATCAATAGACCAGAGCTCTGGCAACTAGACCACCAACTTAACTACTACAATAGAGTTCTCCACTGTTCTGAGATTAACTGCACTCTTTTAAAATAACAAGATGCAGAGCTAATTCTGTATACGAGACAAATGTGCCATATAAAAGATAATGGTCTTTCAGCAAAAGTTTGTGTCTAAAAGGTGGCTTGAGATGTCTAAAGTTAAACCTGGGTTCACAAACCTGTGCTTGTGAAGAGTTTTGTATTGCTTATAGACTAATTATACTTGTTGAAAGTTAGTGTTGATAATAAGATGTAACACCACTTGTGTTTGGAAAATATTAAATGTATTTTTATTAGATACAAATATCTTTGTAAATACATGAACTTAGGCCTACGGTTTCTATCTCTGTCCAAGGTACAGTTTTCTGTTCAGTCATTTTTGCCCATCTGATTCTGAAGATCAAATCTGGGGACTTTAAGATATGCAACATCAAATTTGTATACTTCAAAAATGAAAGTTTTGGCCAACTGTAAGTATCAAGAATCATCCTTTTAATGAAAGCTGGTATTACTGAGTTGAAATGCTGTATTAAAGGTTAACTTAAATAACAATGAACATAATTTTTGTTTTAAATGCTTTCTGACAGTTTGATGTCGGAAAGGGCAGCATAAACACAAATGTGTAATAACTGCACGAAATGATGTTTACTATTGATGTGATATTCTTTAACTCTTCCTTTACTGTGCTAGAAGTAGTAATCTGCTTCTTCACATTATGGTCTGTGATTGGTCTGTCTGGATTTCACACCTATCTTATTGCGCTCAACCAAACCACAAATGAAGATGTAAGTAAAATTTATAAAACAGAAATGATTATGTAAACTCCACTTTTGTGGAATAAACCATAGATAGTCATAGATATAAAGGCACATTTCATAAAAATTACAACTTTATTGAGTGTAGACTCCACTTTCCTCCGTGGCCTTTTGTAACAGAATAGACTTTGGTTTTGGGGAAGCAACCATAGACAATCAACTGTAACAGGTGCATTAAAAAATGTTGACTTTTATTGAGTTAGGCTCCACTTTCTGTGCTGTTCTGTAACTGAGAGTAGGGATTGACTATGGAAATGAACTTGGTGATCAAAGTAGTTGCTACTTAATTATTAGGATTCATGTTCAGTTGCATTGTGAATATGATCTTGCCAGTTTACTTAGCTTACTCACATTGATAACTTCTGTACAGTTCAGGGCTCTTCCTTATTAATGTTCTTGATAAAGCAAATTTTTCTGTTTCTCAATACTAGCTGTTACTTAAGGCAGATAAAACTAGCCAGATATATTACCAATTTAAAATGTATATTGGCTACAACTCATATCGATGCCAATTTGCTTTCAGGGTAATGATCAGTATCACCTTCACTAGTCTTCAATGCAACACGAATTTTCCTTTTAGATTTGCTTTTTGTAGGCATTACTATCTTTATAAATGGGCATCATTACTACGAAGAACTACATGTGATGCCTAAGAACGTGTTAGATGTCTAGGATTTGAAAGAATTTACTCTTATGAAAATTTATTCTGTTCAATTTTTTGTAATTCTTTTACACAGATTAAAGGTTCTTGGTCAGGTAAAAATGGAATTCATAACCCTTACAGCCACGATGGTATAATAAAAAACTGTTGTGAGATCCTTTGTGGGCCAGTGCCACCAAGGTAAGAAATCCATTTATAAAATTAAAATAAAAAGGCTACTGTGAATAATGGAATTTTTTAAAAAATGAAGTGCAATCGTGAACAATAGCCAGATCAGAAACACTGATCGAGTCAACTAGTTCAAAAAGAGAACTCTGATAGGCCAATCAGATGGTTCACTGCTGCTCAGCGATAGAACACAAAAAAAAAATCACATGTACAATTAAGAAACATTAAAAAATAGTAGACATACTGGAGTCATGATGACGTCTGCTGGGGAGAGACATTTAAACACATGCTGTCCTCCATAATTTAAAGAGATTGAAGTTTAAGGTTGCAGGGTGACAAAACGTGGCGGGAGCACTTGGAACTAAAAACTAATCCCTACCGGGAGAAAACAGCACCTGTTCTTTCCGCACTGTTCTCCAGCAGTTTAAGGACTAAGTCCAGCCGCAACATAACTCACAAGTGCTCTTGAAAGTCAGGTATTAACCCTACCTACCAACAACCAAGCATTACCATGGAAAACTCTTTCAATGTCTTGGCTAATAGTCACTTAAGCTTTGAACCTTCAGCATTGAAATGTAAATTGTTGAACTCATTGCTGTCCGATGGACCATAACACAGGTTGAGTACCCCTTATCCGACATGCTTAGGGGCCAGCACTCTTTCAGATTTTGGATTTTTCTAAATAGATAACTTGGGATTGCCATCATTTCCGACTCTGAATTTATGCGCTACTAGTAAGCAGCCTTTAGAAACATAGAAAACATACAGCACAATGCAGGCCCTTCGGCCCACAAAGCTGTGCCGAACATATCCTTACCCTAGAACTACCTAGGCTTACCCATAGCCCTCTATTTTTCTAAGCTCCATGTACCTATCCAGCAGTGTCTTAAAATACCCAATCATATCCGCCTCCGCCACCGCTGCTGGCAGCCCATTCCACACACTCACCACAATCTGCGTTTATAAAAAAAAAAAAATTACCCCTGACATCTCCTCTGTACCTACTTCCAAGCACCTTAAAACTATGCCCTCTGGTCTAGCCATTTCAGCCCTGGGAAAAAGGCTCTGACTATCCACACAATCAATGCCTGATTATCTTGTACACCTCTATCAGGTCACCTCTCATCCTCCGTTGCTTCAAGGAGAAAAGGCCAAGTTCACTCAACCTGTTCTCATAAGGCATGCTCCCCAATCCAGGCAACATTGAGAATTGAGCATAGTACTCCCAAGTGGGGTGTAACCAGGGTCCTATATAGCTACAACATTACCTCTCTGCTCTTAAACTCAATCCCACGGTTGATGAAGGCCAATGCACCATATGCCTTCTTAACCAATGAGTCAACCTGCATAGCAGCTTTGAGTATCCTATGGACTTGGACCCCAAGATCCCTCTGATCCTCCACACTGCCAGGAGTCGTACAATTAATGCTATATTCTGTCATCATATTTGACCTACCAAAATGAACCACCTCACACTTATCTGGGTTGAACTCCATCTGCCACTTCTCAGCCCAGTTTTGTATCCTATTGATGTCCCGCTGTAACCTCTGACATCCCTCCACACTATCCACAACACCCCCAATCTTTGTGTCATCAGCAAATTTACTAACCCATCACTCCACTTCCTCATCCAGGTCACTTATAAAAATCACGAAGAGTAGGGGTCCCAGAACAGATCCCCGAGGCACACCACTGGTCATCGACCTCCATGAAGAATATGACCCATCTACAACCAAACTTTGCCTTCTGTGGGCAAGTCAGTTCTGCATCCACAAAGCAATGTCCCCTTGGATCCCATACCTCCTTACTTTCTCAATAAGCCTTGCATAGGGTACCTTATTAAATGCCTTGCTGAAATCCATGTACACTACATCTATGGCTGTACCTTCATCAATGTGTTTAGTCACATCCTCAAAAAATTCAATCAGGCTCGTAAGGCACGACCTGCCTTTGACAAAGCCATGCTGACTGTTCCTAATCAAATTATGCCTCTCCAAATGTTCATAAATTCTGCCTCTCAGGATCTTCTCCATCAACTTACCAACCACTGAAGTAAGACTCACTGGTCTATAATTTTCTGGGTTATCTCTACTCCCTTTCTTGAACAAAGGAAGAACATCTGTAACCCTCCAATCCTCCGGAACCTCTCCCGTCCCCATTGATGATGCAAAGATCATCGTCTGGGGCTTAGCAATCTCCTTCCTGGCTTCCCACAGTAGTCTTGGGTACATCCCGTCCGGTCCTGGTGACTTAACCAACTGATGCTTTCCAAAAGCTCCAGCACATCCTCTTCCTTAACATCTACATGCTCAATCTTTTCAGTCCACTGCAAGTCACCCCTACAATCGCCAAGATCCTTTCCTATAATGAATACTGAAGCAAAATATTAAGTACCTCTGCTATCTCCTCCAGTTCCATACACACTTTTCCACTGTCACACTTGATTAGTCCTATTCTCTCACGTCTTATCCTTTTGCTCTTCACATGTAGAATGCCTTGGGGTTTTCCTTAATCCTGTCTGCCAAGGCCTTCTCATGGCCCCTTCTGGCTCTCCTAATTTTATTCTTAAATTTCTTACTGCTAGCCTTATAATCTTCTAGGTATCTATCATTACCTAGTTTTTTGAACCTTTCATAAGCGCTTCTTTTCCTCTTGACTAGATTTACAACAGCCTTTGTACACCATGGTTCTTACACCCTACCATCCTTTCGCTGTCTCATTGAAATGTACCTATGCAGAACTCCACGCAAGTATCCCCTGAACATTTACCACGTTTCTTCCGTACATTTCCCTGAGAACATTTTCTTTGTCTTACACTTGTTCATTACACATGTCTACTTAACAGTAAAAGTTATTACACGCCACTAAGTAATGTAAGGTATGAAAACAGCCAGTATTGTAGATTTGTTTTGGAGTTAGATCTTCACCGGTGACAATTCCTAAACTTATCAATGATTTTTTCTGCTGCTTCATGATCAGTATATGCATTATCTTTAATTTTTTTTAATCTTCAAGATTTTTCTTAAATTTCTGCAACCAGCAATTACATTCAATTTTCAGTTCATCATGACAGATCTTTGCTTGTTTCATGCTCAGCATACTAAGTGGTACCTATTCTTTCAATACATGATTTTTCATTTTATGCAGTGTTTTTCTATTTTTCATTAACTTCTGTTCATTACATATGTGAGGTCACTTCTGAGAACTGTGTGTGATGAGCAGAGACCTGCAGATTGCCTGGGAATCTTCCCAGTGTCTTGTGGATTTTCCATTTATGACGTCTTGTCAGCATTCAAAGAAATTTCGGATTTTGGGGGTTTTCAGATTTTGGAATTTTAGATAAGGGGTACTCAACCTGTATAAGAAATTGACTGCTCTCTATGTATGTTTAGTAACAGTGGCCAAATAAGTCTTTTATTTAGAAGAATATGGGGATTGTTTTTGAGCATGTAAGTGTTGTTAAGTAAACTTATTATTATAGAATAGTACAGCACAGTACAGGCCCTTTGGCCCACATTGTTGTGCTGACCCTCAAACCCTGCCTCCCATATAACCCCCCCCCACCTTAAATTCCTCCATATAGCTGTCTAGTAGTCTCCTAAATTTCTCTGGTGTATCTGCCTCCACCAATGACTCAGGCGGTGTATTCCAGGCACCAACCACTCTCTGAGTGAAAAAACCTTCCTCTAATATCCCCCTTGAACTTCCCATCCCTTACCTTAAAGCCTTGTCCCCTTGTATTGAGCAGTGGTGCCCTGGGGAAGAGGTGCTAGCTATCCACTCTATCTGTTCCTCTCAATATCTTGTATACCTCTATCATGTCTCCTCTCATCCTCCTTCTCTCCAAAGAGTAAAGCCCTAGCTCCCTTAATCTCTGATCATAATCCATACTCTCTAAACCGGCAGCATCCTGATAAATCTCCTCTGTACCCTTTCCAATACTTCCACATCCTTCCTATAGTGAGGTGACCAGAACTGGACACAGTACTCCAAGTGTGGCCTAACCAGAGTTTTATAGAGCTGCATCATTACCTCGCAACTCTTAAACTCCATCCCTCGACTTATGAAAGCTAACACCCCATAAGCTTTCTTAATTACCCTATCTACCTGTGAGGCAACTTTCAGGGATCTCTGGACATGTACCCCCAGATTCCTCTGCTCCTCCACACTATCAAGTATCCTGCCATTTACTTTGTACACTGCCTTGGAGTTTGTCCTTCCAAAGTGTACCACCTCACACTTCTCCGGGTTGAACTCCATCTGCCACTTCTCAGCCCACTTCTGCAACCTATCAATGTCTCTCAGCAATCTTCGACAATCCTCTACACTATCTACAACACCACCAACCTTTGTGTCGTCTGCAAACTTGCCAACCCACCCTTCTACCCCCACATCCAGGTCGTTAATAAAAATCACCAAAAGTAGAGGTCCCAGACAGATCCTTGTGGGGTACCACTAGTCACAGGCCTCCAATCTGAATGCACTCCCTCCACCATGACCCTCTGCCTTCTGCAGGCAAGCCAATTCTGAATCCACCTGGCCAAACTTCCCTGAATCCCATGCCTTCTGACTTTCTGAATAAGCCTACCATGTGGAACCTTGTCAAGTGCCTTACTAAAATCCATATAGATCACATCCACTGCACTAGCCTCATCTATACGCCTGGTCACTTCATGTAGCTTAGTTTGCAGTTGTAGAATTATCCTCAATTTTTGTTGAAATTGATATTTTTGTAGAAATATTTGCTTCTGTGTTTATTTTCTATGAATTTTATTCAGAGTAAAGCTTGCTAAACTTTGGTTGGGTTCAATCAAGTGGTTATCGAAGAGCAAAGACAAATATGTTGCTCTGAATATTTAAAGAAATGCAGGGTTATTGCTGTATGCTGATTTACTCTTTTTAACAATTGATAGCCCCAAAGATAAACTGTTTAACCAGTCATTTGATTTCTTCAAGTTAACTGCTGACAGGCTTATGTCGGGTTTTTGTGCAGGTACTCTGAGAAACACAAATATTATAACATACTTAAACATTGGGCAAGTTTTAAAATCGTCAGTCAAAGAATTGTACAGCAAGGCAACAAGCCGTTCGGCCCAACTGGTCCATGCTGACCAGGATACCCCATCCAAGCTCGTCTCATTTGCCATCAGTTTGCCAATAACCTTCCGATCCATGTACCCATCCAATTGTGTTGTTAAAGTTGTTAATGTGCCTGCTTCAAACGCTTCGTCAATATAGATTACCACCCTCTGTGGGGGGGGGGGGGGAGTTGTCCCTCAAGTTTCCCTTAAATCTTTCTTCTCTCATCTTAAACCTACACCCTCTATTTCTTGATTCTCCAGATCTTGGGGGTGGGGGGGAGGTAGGTGAAATCTCTGAGTGTATTCACCCTATCTATGCCCCTCATGATTTCATACCCCTCTATAAAATACCTCTTTGTTCAGCACTTGATGGACTGTGTTATAGGGAAAGGGATGACAGTGCTCTTTAATAACTTATTTCTTGTAGCAAGTGACCAAAACTGAACACAATACTCCAAATGTAGCCTCATCATTCTCCTGTACAACTGCACCATGCCATCTCCATCTTTATACTCAAAAGGCCAACGTGCCACAGGCCTTCTTCACCACCCTGTCTACCTGTGACTCCACTTTCACAAAGCTCTGTACTCTGTTCTACAGGACTCTCCAGGGTTCCACCGTTGACTGTGAACGTCCTACTTGGATTTGACTTTCCAAATTGCAACTCGTCGCACTTCTCCAAGTTTAACTCCATTTGCCATCCTTTGGGCCATTTACTCAGCTGATTAAGATCTCCCTGTAATTTTGACAAACTTCTTCATTATCCATTGTACCACCTATTTTAGTATCATCTGCACACTAACCATGCCTTGAACATTCATATCCAAATTGTTGATATGGTTGACAACAGTAGGCCCAGCACTGATCCGAGGCACATCACTGGTCACAGGTTTCCAGTCTGAGAAATAACCTTTCACTATCACCCTCTGCTTTCTCCCATCAAGCCAATTGTACTTCCAACTAGCCAGCTCTCTTTAGATTCCTTGTGATCCAACCTTACTGAGCAACGCACCACATGGAACCTTATCGAAAGCCTTACTGAAGTCCATACATTACAAACCATGGTATCAAGAAACTCCATCAGGTTTGTAAGACATTGATCTCCCAGGCAGAAGGCCTGGCCCACTACCCCTAATCGACCACTTTGGAGAGGTACATATATCGCTCCCTTCAGAATCCTTTCCAGTAACTTGCCTATCATAGATGTTAGACTTACCAGCCTATAGTTGCTAAGTTTTCCTTTGCTGCCTTTTTTAGGTAAAGGCAACACACGCGCTGCCTTTCAACTATCAGCAGCTCAAGCCATGGCTAATGATGATGCAAATATCTCAGCCAGGGCTCCTGCACTTCCTTCTCGAGCCTCCCACAAATGTAAAGAACTTACCAATGCCAAAGACTTATTTGTGAATTGCAGCTTTGGGCTTTTTAATAAGTGTACCATTGTGCAAAGGGTGGTTGAAGATTTTAGAATATTGGTGCCAATAATATGGCTGCAGCTCATTGAAGTTTTGCCATATTGTGTCTCATGTTTTTGATTGCTGAATGGTTTTTTTGCTCAATTTCTTCCTTTTATCCTGTTTTAACCCTGCCCACCAATCTGTCTCCCAAAAAGGAATTTAGTTAACTAAGAACTAATCCCAAATGCATTTTTTTTTTCAGTGTTCTTGACAGAAGAGGGCTTATTAAAGAAGAAACTGGTATTTCAGTCCAAACTAGTGGCGTTGCCTGTACAGCACCACAGACAACGGTAAGACTCGTGGGCTGGTTTTGTAGCTGAGGTACTCAGAATACATTTAACACTTGGAGAACCAAAAGTAAGATGAAATGTTATGGAAGAACATTTTCATTAATATCACTTAGGTATTGGGGAGAGCTATGAAAGAGATCATTTAAATTAGTTAAAGATATAATTCAATCACGAGAAAATCTGCAGATGCTGGAAATTCAAGCAAGTCGACATTTCGGGCCGAGACCCTTCGTCGGGACTAACGAAAGGACCTGACGAAGGGTCTCGGCCTGAAACGTCGACTGTACTTCTTCCTATAGATGCTGCCTGGCCTGCTGCGTTCCACCAGCATTTTGTGTGTGTTGCTTGATATAATGCAATAATGTTTTCTGCGATATGATTAGTGAGAAGAAATAGTCTACTTGGTTTTCATAACCTGTTTCTGAGCATAAAACTGCTGGATGTTGCATGGAATTCAACTACATTGTTAGAATATACTGTGCCTACTATGTTCCCAAAGTAATCTGGGAAAGCATTTTGATGGTTTACTGAAGAAGTGCTGCATTATTAATTGATATCTTTGATTGAGGGATTTGAGGCTCCTTGTAGCCTTGGCAGTGAGTAGTAATGATCTACTTATCCTGCTGTACAATAAGGTTCTAAATGATATCCCTCCATTGATCAACACTGCCTAAAATATTAAAAAAATGAATGTTTTAGGACAATACTGTTGTTCTTGGAGACGCAGAGTCATAGAGCATAGAAACAGGCTATTTGGCCCATTTAAGTCTACACTGACCATCCAGTATTCATTTATACTAATTTTGTTGTAATTCCATTTTATCTTCCTATACGTCTCCTAGATTAACCTGCCAACCTGTTTTGTAATAGTGAGGGAAACGGGAGCGCCTGAGTGAGCCCATTGTGGTCATGGATATGCAAACTCCATACACACAGTAGCAGAGGGCAGGGCTGAAGCTGAGAGGAAACAGCTCCAGTCGCTGTACCATAGTCTGCCTATATAAATGGGTATACTTAAAAATGCCATTAATCTTCCTGCTGTAATTTGTTATGTTCCAAGGACCACATGTGACACATTTGTGTAATTACTTTATTTTTCATTTTATTTTCTTTCTCCCCTTGTTCCTCTTGTTATAAAATTCAGAGTGTGAATACACTGCTGAGGATTTATTTCCAATCTGCAGTTACCCTGATGATAAGATTTGACAGGAGACCACTCTGAAGGAATGGCCAGACTTTTTTGCTGAAGAAGTATAATGACCCATTTGAATCTCTTTATATCAATATCCACTACCTTGCATGGTTATCACGGTAGTTTAACGGTTAGCCAACATCGTGGGTTCAATTCCTGCTGCTCTCTGTAAGGAGTTTGAATGTTCTTTCCAAAACGATAGGAGTTTTCTCCAGGTTCTCCAGTGTCCTTCCACATTCCATAGATGTACGGGTCAGGGTTAGTGCGCATGCTATGTTGCCACTGGAAGTTTGTCTTTACTTGTGAGCTGCCCCTAGTGCGCCCTCAAACTCTGTTGGTAGTTGACACAAAACTATGCATTTCATTGTATGTTTTGAAGTTTTGGCATACACGTGACAAAGCTAAACTTACTCTGTGTTCAAAAGCTAGATTTGCACAAGCATGTCCATTGTCTGCTTGTGTGTACATTTTTTTGTTTGTGTGTGATTCCCGTGAGGTACACTTCCTCATTCTTTCTGCCAGTCTGTCTCTCTGCTCCATGAACACAGCCTTCCATTCTTTATTATCCCTGTATTCATTAATAAGAAGTTCATACCACTGGCAAGTCCACAATTAATTGCTCATGAAAATAAGAGTCCAGTTAACTGACCCAAGTCCAGCATGACACAGGTCAGTTAACTGGACTCTTATTTTCACAGCCCAGAATTTACCTAGATCAGGAATATTCATTTTGTATTATAGCATACAGCTTGATTGGGTATGGAAAAATTATAAGGTCTTGCAGTTGTGTTCAGATTGTCCATGGCCAGATGCATTTTAATTTTATGTCCAGTCCATCCTTTGCCAATGCTGAGGTCCTTGTTAAACATTTATAGTAGGTACAGAATTCCAGTATTTTGATCCAGAGATATGAAGGAACTGGACTATTATTTTAAGTCAGGATTGTGACTTGATATTTTCATGTTTTCCTTGTTTATGTAAGTGGTGGTGGCCATCAATTTGGGAGGTGCTTTTGAGGGGTATTAGCTGCAGATAGAGAGCAGTGTGCCCACAGTGGTGGAAGGTCAGCAACAGGGTTGTCATCACTGAAATTTGTTGTTTTGTGGCAATAGTATAGTGCAAAGACATAAAAACGTTGCTATAAATTTCAATAAAAAAATAAATAAATTGTTGAAATGAGGAATAGTGAGGTAGTGTGCATGGGCTCATGGACCTTTCAGAAATCTAATGGGAGAGAAAAGGCACTTAGTTTAAAAATGTTGAGTATGGCTCTTCAGACTCTGACATCTCCTCCCTAATGGTATTAATGAGAAGGGAGGATGTTCTGGGTGGTGAGGGCAGGTAACGATGGATGCCCCCTTTTTAAGGCACCACCATTTGAAGAAGACCTTGATGGTGGGAAGCTTAGACCTGTGATCGATCTAGCTGAGACTCTGCAGTCTCTTTCCATCCGTGTATTGGAATTTCCATGCCAGGTGGTGAGCAAACCAATCAGAATGCCCTCCACTGTCAATTTGTAGAAATTTGCTTGGGTCTTTGATGAATTATCAAATCTCCTCAAACTCCTAATGATGCTTGCGAGCCTTTTTCATGATTACGTCAATGTGTTGGACCCAGGATTGTTCCTCTGAGGTGTCGACACCCAGGAACTGGAAATTACTCATCCTATCCACTGATGAGGCCTCAATGGCAATTGATGTGCATTCTCCCAACTTTCCCTTCCTGAAGTCCTCAGTCAGTTCCTTGGTTTTGCTGATATTGGTTGCGTGGTCATTGTTCCAGCACCATCTACCAGCTGATCTATCTCAGTCTTGTGCCCTTCCTCATCGCCATCTGAGATTCTGCCATCAACAGTGAATTTATAGATGGCAACTGAGTTGTGCCTAGTCACGCAGTCAGGAGTGTAGAGGGAGTAGAGCAGTGGACTAAGCACACATCCTTGAGGTGCATTGCCACAGCATTGCCATTGAACATTAAGGGAAAATGTTTGACTCTCATTGTACAGGTGCATTCAAGGGGTACCAACTCTATTTACCTCTTCCCCCAGGAACCCCTACTCAGGGTACCATTAACCGAAGGGTCCATGGACCCCAGGTTGGGAACCCATGCCCTACGTTAACGTCCTGCGGCAAATAATTGGGTTTCTCTAAGTACAACCTTCCTCTTTAATTGACTCTAGTTAGATGAAGATTTTCACACCAATTCTCTTTGTCCTTGGGGAATTTAGAGATGGATAAGAAATGCTGTATTACTAAAGATGTCTAAATTCTCTAAATGAATAAAAAAGGTTAGAACTGTCATGTCCCTTGAGGACAGGACATATGAAAGCAACTTTCCTCTTTACTTGATAAATCTCAGTGTTGTAATGTTATTGGTATGGCTTAGGTAGCAGCACAGCTAATTCTGGATAGTAAGACTGCAGCCAGGGTATTTTTAGGGCTGACAGTCCTTGTTTAATCCAGTGCACCTGGCCATTACTTTCTTCCATGGAATAAATCGTATTACCTGTATGTATTTTTTTTATTGACGGAAACTACAAGAGGATACCAGAATAGATCAGCCACCTGCAGTTTCTGGCTGAAAATGCTTGCAACAAGCTCCACGAGTCTGTTCCTTTCCTGTGCTGAGTTTGACTATTACAGAGAATGGAGATACTCATAGAGCCTTCACTTGTGATGTCCTTTAATTATCCACCATCGTTGTCAGCTTGATATGGCAGCACTGAAGAACTTTAACCTGATCTGTAGGACAGCTGAATAACTCTAAACAGTGTGTTTGGCTATCTTAAAGTCAAAAGCTCTTTCTGTTATGCCATTTTTTTTTTTACATCTCTCAAAAGCTATCTCTTCATCCGTTTATCCTCCTGTGGTATTAAATTCCTTCATATGGACTACATGTTTTGAACTAAGTACTTTCAGGATATTGAATCATTGTCAAATACTTATTTTACATCCTGTCAGTTATTTTTTCCAGTCCTTACTAAGATAGAAGTTACACCAATCAGTGCAACTCATTCATGAAAATATTGTCAGAAATCATCGCTCTAATGACCTCACTTCCACCATTTCTGACTATAATGTATTCAAAGTCACAAACTATTAGGCATAAATGCACATTTGACAAAAATATGAGCAATTGAGGTCATGTTGTTTCTCTTGAAATCAGTGTATGGGAAAGGTAGCATCTGAATAGAGTAAGTGTATAACTGCACCACTGTTACTTTCTCATGTGTTGTAAAAATTTTGTAATTTTTACTTTTTAAAAAAAAGTACTTGCAAATGGAAAGAAATTGGACTTTATTCTGCCAAATTGACTCTGGGTCAAAGAAGTGAAAATATGTATTTTGAGCCTTTATTTAAAAATGACATTATGCCACATTATATCAGGGCCTTTTTGAACCCTTGATTTTTTTAATCGTTTTTCTTCTTTGATGAAATTGCATGGCAGTAGAGTGGAAAACCTTATTAATAACTTTTCTAAATGTTCTCTTCTCTATCAGGCAAGTAAAGCTCCTTTGATATCCAATGAGCAGGCACCAGTAAAAGTACTTCCTTTCGTTCCTGGACAAATGGAACCAGAAGCAAGAGAAACGACACTATCACCTAATACAAACATAGCACTTCCATCTCCACCAACAGTGGACTTAAATATACAGACTGGCAGCACAGTCCTGCGAAGAGATGCAGTTACAAAAGGAACATATCGAGGACATGCCCTTTAGTAAATTTGCTCCTGAAGGGAGTTCAAACAGAAGAAGGGGCACAAGATGTTGGAAGATGGTTCTTCTATCTAAATTAAGGTGCAAAAAGAATTGACACTGCAATTTCCATCTGATCAGTATTGTGTGTTTTATATGAAGGTGTTTTGGAAGTTGGATATGCTGTGATGTAGCATCAGAGTAGGAACGATAAAGAAAAAGTCAAATTGCTCAGAGACTTTTCAGGGCCAATTTGCATATTTATGGCCAAATTTGTCCAATCATTAACATTTGTTATTTTACTTCAAAAATACAAAAATGCAGTTTGACAAATGAATTTTTCAGAAAGAAGTAACTGCTAATTTCTTGGTTTGTTTCCCACTTCATTTTGTAACTTCATGAAAATAACCGGCAGGACAAATATTATGTGAATACCTCGTGTAGTAATATGCTGAATTTCATTTAGGTGCTATGCAAAATATTGACATGTTTTGAGTTTACCAGGATAATTTTGTGATATCACCAATTACTGGCATGTTATGAATGAAACACAATCTATATAAAGATGGTTATGTGAGAGTTTTGTGTGTGTGTGTGTGTGTGTGTGTGTGTGTGTGTGTGAGAGAGAGAGAGAGAGAATAGGGCTCTTCAGCTACATGAATTTGACGTTGGGTAAGTAACATTGAACCTAAACCTAAAACTACATTTTTCCTGTACAAGTTCATGAATGAACTTATGCTGCCATTGGATGTTGTTTTCATGAAATTACAATTTCTTTCCCAACATTATATTGTTGATCTATGTGGCTTTACACAAAATAAATTTACTGTTCAATTTTTGAACCAGGTCACACAACACTATGGAAATACGTGAAATAGCTTACAGCTTAAAATAATTAGCTATGAGAAACAGTTCCTGAAAAATTGAACGTCACCATTAAAGCTGGAGTTACCCTACCTTGTGCATTAAAGGACTTCGTGAGCTCAATGTGCGAAGTGTAGAACTGGGAGAAAGGAAGCAAAGAGTCTGTGTTGATGGGAAATTGTTTTACATACATCGTATTTTCAAATTTTAACAAATAATTCATTGCTGGGAGAGAGTGAATTATATTAAAAACAGAAAAATGGTTTAATATAATTTAATATAAATGAAGTCTTTTAACAGCAGTAGAGGTATGCATGGAATTGTTTTTCCCTTGTAGTTAATCAACCAGTGTCTTGAATTGTCCAAAGGCTAGTTTTGCAGTTTCTCAAGACTGCTAAATTTCAGTAAGGATCCAAGGACAAACTGTGGCTTAGTTAAAAGGCTTCTAAGTTAGACTCAAACACTGGCTTCAATTTTCAAAGTCCATAACTGAGGCACAAATACAAAGGTTTTAAGACTGAAGAAAATGCTTTGTGCTCCCAACCTCTTCTGAACAGGTTATAGTGCCTTTGATGATACTGGATGGAACCATTTGGAAATTTGTAATATCTTGCAGATTGATATGTATGATAATGTGTTAAATGAGGTTAGTCTTATTGAATGAAATGGTGACAACAATGAAATTGATTCATTTGCTTGTGTTTTTGTGCAAAACAACATTGTTATTGTAATTATATTAGTCTCTACATTTTTGCACATCCTTACACCAATAACAGAACGTGCTTTGTAATCTGAATAAAGTGACCCTGTCTGTTATTCACTATATCTAGAAAGACAAATAGTTCTGAAGTTGCACTGACCCATCATTTCCTTATGCATGATTTTTAATAATAATACGCCGATTATAAACAAGATTCTGAGAAAAAATGCAGTTTCTTCTGATTTTGAACCCTTCAAAACAGAATGATCCAAATGCTACATCAGGAAATCTGAGTCTGTGGTTGGATTAGGTATTTATGAACCTTTTTGAGTTTCAACCAAATAACTTGTAGCACAATTGGGTTCTGTAGGTGGTAACTTTAGATACATTAAGTCTTGGGACTGAAACTGCATTTTGCAGCATAGGTTTCCTTATAAAAACTTAGCGTTATGTAAGACAGTGCAAAAGTTAGGTAATAATTTATAATAGCTTTTATCTGATAATTTCATAAACATGAAATTCTGCAGATGCTGGAAATCTTGAGCAACACACACATAATGCTGGAGGAATTCAGTAAGTCGGGCTGCGTCTGTGGAAAGAAATTAACAGTTGGCGTTTCGGGCCTGAAACATCAAATGTTTACCTCCATAGGTGTTTCCTGACCTGCTGAATTCTTCCAGCATTTTGGCTGTGTGTGTGTGTGTGTGTGTTGTATCTGATAATTTTGAGTGTTTGAATAAGAAAGCTCAACCTTCTTTCATATCTGAGGTCCATTTCTAATTATTTCACAGCCAACTGTAGCAACATGCATGCGATCTAAATTAAATAATCATTAAACTTGCTTGATCTAATAGCTTAAAAGTAGACCCAAACAGCAGACTTCCCATCTGAAGTATTGTAATCTAATAGAGCCATTTTACAGTTGTCTTTTTCCTTGTGTGAGGATGTCACTCTGAAATAGAACCTTATAGAATTATTACTAACTCATATGCACACTGCTAATCAAAATTATTCTCAAAAAATGTTGCAGCCATTGAATTTTATATGTTGTTGTCGTTGATCCCTCATTTAATATTAACCGTAGGATGCCAATCAGCAATTTTACAGAATTCAATACCAAAAGTAATATGTTTGATGGAATTTCGCAAAATTGAGATGTTGAGTGGTTTTTGAAACGTTATAGTGAGGGATAAGTAGTTCAAACAAAAATGGCCCCCAATATCTTTGAGTATTCTTTCTAATATTTTATATTCACACTAGTTTAATCAGTTCAATATATTTTTTTTACATCAGGTGGAATTGGAAGCTATGGAAAGGTCAGTTTATTAGTTGAAGGGCCATTGATATGGATAGTTTTCTTTTTCAAATGGTCATGCCTTTTTATTCATCTTCAGCAGCCCAGGTCATCCTGGGATCAGAAACTGGTCTCTTTTAAGGTTCGATATTAGAAGATAAAAGATGTAGCAGTTGCAGATATATGGACACTTGTTTCTCATATTGTAAGGTACCATGGTTTAGGGTAAGTGTATGCATTATCTAAATTGACCCTATGAATCAGATTTGGGGGCATATTCTCCCTCATCTCTGCTCTTCAACAATTCGACAATCCGCCAGCCAGCCAAAAACTGCACTTGCACTACATGTTAGAAGTTCAGTTAGATAGGCAAAATCTACCTGGTTGAAGTCAAGGTGCAAAGGCCTTAAATTTGGTCAGCTCACTTGTTATCGTGAATAGTCTTTAATATTTAAGATACTAGTTGCTCTGACTATGAAAACATGAAATGCGTCTTGAAGCAAGTTGGTACATACTTCCCCAGAAAATATCAAGATTTGACATTTGGAAACTTGGAACAGGTTTCAATAGTTTGCAATATCGAAATGAATCAAACAAATCAATGCATCAAATATTAACGTTTGCAAATGTTAATTTTTTTGAAAATTCTCACACACTTAGTGATTTTTTTCTTGTTGAAATTGTCCTTTAGTTGTAACTGATGCTGCAATGCCAAGAGAAAAAGCCTAATGATAACTGTGGAATTGAAAGTGAATTGGAATTGAGGATGATGCAACAATTAAATTTGTGCACACTCCTTCAAATGTTTCATCAAAAGTTGTGTGATCTGATAACCTACTATTTGTATTTCACGTTTTTTATCTTGTTCAATAAATGTGATATATTTAGCAGTGAAACCCAATTATCATCTCTCCAACTACCTCCAAACATGATTTACCCTTTCATAAGATTCAAAACGTTTTCTTTCCTCAACACAATGGGATCACCTTCTCTCCCCAATATTTGTTTTCACAAGTTCAGAGATACCCTTCCCTGTCCATTTTTATTCTTTCATGGGCTCACTGTATCCCCCACCCCACCCCACCCCACCCCACCCCAACAACCAAAACATCCACTTCATTGGGATGTTCTTTTCCTGCTACAAACCTCCAATTCATTCTGGACGTTTGTCCCAGAGCCTGTAGAAGAAGAGCCCCTGCTCTTCTAAGGTCAACAGACCTACTCTATCTCTGCTCAGGCCATATCTTTGATTTCTCACATTTGGTTTGTCATTCTTTGTTTTGGTTTTTTCACAAAATGAAGCATGCAGGCTTTTACATTCTGCTGTTAAAACTCGCTGTGGGTGCGGGTTGCAGATTGTATGAAAATTCTATATATATGGTTTACAGTAGCATTGGATTGTTTAGAACAAGAAATGATGTATCATTGACTGCCCATGAATTCAGGAAGGACATCAGTTTTCAGCACTGAATGAGAACTAAGAGTGCTTATTCTATCTGTGGATATAAAAGTGGTTTTGATTTTGTATGGAAATATTTACAGTTAGCTTGGATTTCAATCATATTAACCAAATATTATAAAAGTCACTATTATAAGCAAAGGCTAATTCCATTTCACAAAGCCTTCATATCAACTACTTCAAATTATGAAAGACTGTCTTGAGGGTATTTGTTTTAAACTTGAAGAAAAGCTGTTTTCGTTGGAGGTGACAAGTGGAGAGACAGACTATATTTCCTTAATTGTGGTGGAAAGTTGTACATAGAGTTCTATGCAGCACTTTTAGGTGAGCCCAAATGGCAATGTTTAGCTATACCAAGCAACAAATTTATCTCATTTTAAATTATTATTTACAGTGTTGTTTAATTGCCTCCAAGTTTACTCATTTTTTGGAATTTCCATTTGTTCAAATGATACAACAAAATTATCCTCGGGAAAAATTTGGTTATATTTGTCAGAATTTTGTTAAATATATTTGAACATCTGTTGGAAAATGTATAGACGAGTAGTCCTCCCCTTCCAAAATTTGCTCTGGTGGAGTTGGTGGACACTGATATTACCACCATGCATATTGATTACCGTGAACTGGGGATAAGTTTCTAGTCAACCAAGCTTGGAAAGCCTTCATTGTTATTAATTGACTGATGGTGATTTTGTCATAGCATCATAGAAAATGTATGACATAGAGGGTGGTCATTGGCTCCGCTGCCTAACCCCAACTTCTGGTGCTAGGTCTGATGCTATCTATTATCCAGCCAAAATTCTCCCATTTATTGCCCTCATCTTGTTGCATCCTCCCAGATGCAGTGCTCTGGATAAAAATACCATTTCTCACTTTCCTGCCCAGCTAACCAGGCCATCTGTAGTTTCCTGCAGGCTAAGGCTTTCTTCCACGCTACTAACAATTTAGCCAGTTTTTCTATCATCTACAAGGCATTGAAGTCACAGTTAATAACGCATATTGCAAAAATTCAAAGGCCTGAGCACTTGACCCTGTGGACCTCATTGACAATAGTCTTCCAGTCACAAAAGAGGCACATCAGTCATTACCTTTTGCTTCCAACCAGTTGATTTTAGACCAATTTGCCACCCTCCCTTGGATTCCGTCCAGCTTTTATTTTTCTGTCAAGTAGCTGACTTAACCTCATTTGATGATTTCTCACACATCATTTATTCTCAGAGCTGTGATTTTCTATTTTTAACCAAAATTATCACTATTCCTCTCTCTCCCTTTTTAAATTCTGCCCTCTATCATTTTGAAACACTAACCAGGAGTGGTATGCTGCCAGTCGTGCATGTTTTCAGTGGTTGGCCAGTGCTGTCAATTCATCTGCCTTGTACTCTAAATTCATTTCATAACAGTATATATATATCCTTAAGAACATGCACACAGCTTTTTTTGCCTAAAAATGTTCTAATTTTTCTCTGCCATCTATTGACTTGTTTTAAGGTTTCTCTTTGTCAAAAGGAGTGTCTTGGTGCAGATAAGTATGTTTAGAGTAGTTTGTTGCATGCTAAAGACTCTAGTTATCTAAATCAATGTTATCACATAAAGCAAATCGCAAAGGTCAATTTGGATTATAGTACATCAGATGCCAAAAATACAAATTGCTGAAATGTAGCTCATTCTTGATGATGGGAATCTTTATTCCCATCACCAGATACTGATTTGTAAGCACTGCTGTTTCTTGATAGTTCCCTCTTTTTCACGCTCTGTTGCAGGATCGCTTCTGCTCGTGTCTCTCTTTCCCTCCACTGTTCCTGGCAACTTACAGATTTTCACAGTGTGATTCTGGTATATTTAAAAAAATAACACAGATTCTCTAACTATATAGGAAATTAAATATGGGTCTATTTACCTTGAATGGAATAACTCATTAATTTTTTTCGTAAGAGGGTTGTATGTAATAAGTTTCAATGGACAGTTTTGGCAACAAAATTTGCTAAATTTGTTTTTGAAAGGCATAGTTTTTATGTACAGATAGAATGCAAGATGTGGGCAATTTCTTGACAAGAAAGTCAAGTGGGTATATTGTAAATAGAATTGGTTGCATTTTTCGCTGCACACCTTTTGTATTTTAAATTGTTCAGAAAACCAGTTTCATTGCCGAACACGTCATTCCAAAACATTTAAGCAGAGAAACAAATAATACCTTGAAGGACATGTTTAACAAGTGATCAGAATCTAACACCCCCATCACCCTACCCAAGCTAGCAATATTCTTTTAAGTAAACTCCCGAGGCAAAAAAGAATCTAGTGCTTATATGCCGAATAAACTCTTCTTGGGCTTCCAGCCGTTTACAAGTATCAGTGACACAAACTGCCATCTTTATCAGGGATGATGCCTGGGCATGTCTAGTCTGGTGGTATTTATACCCCTGTCATCCATCCCTCCTGATTGGTTAGTCCCCAGCTAATCAGATTTCTGCTGTCTCACCTTGCTTACAATCAAATTCCAGTTCTTACTTAGAGTGAGACCTTTACCTCTGTTAAAATTCTTTTCCTCTAGTTTTATTTCAATGGCTTCCTTTACCAGACGATTCCAAAACAGTAGTTTTGACCCTTCGAAGTCGAGCGTATGGCCATTGAGAATGCAGTGTTCTGCTCCTGCTGATTTCTCCGGGTAACCCAAACAGATACACTCCCTGTGCTCCATAATGCGAGTTTGCACCGTGCGTACTGTCTGGCCGATATACGCTGTTCCACATTTACAGGGATGTAAATGCCACCCATCCTGAGTTACGGGTCATCTTTGACCAGCATAAGTGGAGAAATCGGTGGTAGCAGAACATTGTATTTGCAATGGCCATAGCATTGACTTCGATGACATAAAACTACTGTGCCATGCCAATGGTTTTTGGGACCGCCTAGTGAAGGAAGCCATTCAAATAAAACCAGAGGAAAAGAATTTTAAAAAAAGATGAAGATCTTGCTCTAAGTAAGAACTAGAATTTGATTGTAAACAAGGTGGGACAGTGGAAACCTAATTGGGTGAGGACTAACCAATCAAGAGGAACAGATGATGGGATATAAATACCACCAGACTAGCCATGTCCAGGCATCAACCCTAATGAAGATGGCAGAGTTTGTCATCAAAACGTCAGCTAAGATTGTTACCTATACCTGGCTGGAAGCCCAAGAAGAGTTTATTCACAATCTCAAGGCATTCTGCATGAAAGGATTGTCCTCTCATACACAAATGTCTATCCTTTAGTGTAGTGCCTGGGGATTGAGTGCTCCAAAATACATGGGAGCATGAAAGACTTGAAAAGCAAAGTAAATAAAATTTGTATTCGGAAATGTATGTGCTAGACCACAGGGGCAGGTAGACAAGTCCTCTTAAGTAGCAAGAAGCGGACATTGCCTTTTCTTGTCAATACCTTTTACATATGTTGTAAATGTTAATCAACCTACATATTTTTTAACACCAATGTTACCCACTCAGAAAGATGTGATCACAATGTGAAGAATTTTTAGGCTGTGATATGATCCGTGGAGTACACTTTGGAAGAATTCTGTAGCAACATTCGTTCATGTAAACATTTCCTGTTTGGTTTCAATTTAACCCTTTAACCATTGAATAAATAATCATCTATTTTTGAAGGGTAGAATCGGATGGTGTAGGGTAGCTCACTGTTGGATTAACTGAGAATTAGCTTCCTAAACAGCTGTAGTGTCCTGCAAAAGCACTTTCTCTGCCTGTCATTTTACTGGGTAGTGGTTTTGCAGTAGTGTAGAATGTGATCAAAACTATTCAGTTTTAAAATTTTATTAACTATTAGAAGACATACTCAAGTTCTTTATTTGTTATCTGTAATTAAACTAAATCTAATTTTGCCATTGATGCAATAGTTTGAAACATTATCCTTTCCCAATCTAAGCTATGTTCCTGATAGGCAAGTTTTAAGTGATAAGTTTAAGATGTGTGCAAGACTGCACAGGGTGTCTTGCGTCTTTTTTAAAAAAAAAAATAAATAAATACAGTACTTGATTGGTAAATCAGTGCTGATATGGTGTGTGAGTGCGGTCTAAGGGAAGTTGAAATGGTGCAGAGACAGGATAGTCCATAGAAATTTTGTTTAAAGGATGTGATTATTAGAAATAAGTGAAGTTCAGCAGCACGGGAAGCTGTTCAATTGGTGCTCTGCGTCACATAACCTGCATTGCCTACTGTCAGGTTATATTATATTGAATAAAGTGAAATCTTGTTGGTAAGACATCCCTTCTTCTGCTCCCTGCAGTTACTGCCGATCATTATTTGTACGCTTCTCTAAAGCACTTGAAATAGTTCAGCAGTTACCAAGCTACAAGCTACAGATGCTATTTGTGTCCCTATTCTGGTCAGTTGGAGCATGTATGGATTTGCTTGGATGTATTGATAGAGATGCTCATCCCATTCAAATCAGTCGAGAGCATCTGGCCCAAAGGTTCTACTTGATTATCCATTTTCCGATGTGAAGATCAATTCCAAATTCAAGTTTAATTCTCATTCACCCATCACAGGAACACAGCCAAATGAAATAGTGTTCCCGTGGAGCCAAGGTGCAAAACACAGAACCAAGTGTCGCAAACAGCACTCAGCACATATAACACATTTAATTATGATAGCAGAAAAATATTTTAAAAAATAACAATATAGCCCAAGTTCGTGAGTGTCCTGGCATGTAGACTGACGGTGCATGGATGTTGTTCTGGAGCCGTGTTTCTGCAAGAACAAGCCGCAGCAGTTCTTCACCCACCAACCCCACACTTATCATTCCATGTGACTTTAAAAGCCTTTTACCTCAGGTTTAACCTTATTGTTCAGTTAGTAATAATATGTGCTGCTGTCTGGATAAAATGTGTGAAACTAAATGCAAAAAAGAAAATCATTTTTGTATTCATTATTTATAAAGAAATTACTGTTTTAGAAAATTGTTCTACGCCTTTTCAATATTCTGATAGTGACTGTTAATTTATGATTTTCACTTATCATGTATTCCTTTACAGCCAAATTAATGTAACTAAGTACAATGTCTATAAATACGATTCTTGCACATTATTTGTTTCATATGTGTGATTTGATTGTCATTCTGCAGTCGTTATTTAAAGTGGCTACTGTCTGTGAGTTTCATAAATATTTGCACACTCTAACATCTGATATTGCCATCTGTAGTGGGTTACCAGCTGGCAATGGGATGGATTCTGTTCTGCATGGATCATGATGGGACTTGATAATCCACTGAAACTGTGAGTTAAAAACTCCTGTGCAATGTGTTTTCAATTTTTTCTACTCAGAAGATCTGTATCATTATTGAATTGTGAGCAGTTGTGCTACATTTAGGTGAATAATATCTGTTGTATAGAAGTAATGCTTAAATTTGTTTCAGACTGAGAAGTAGCTTTGTTGCAGGATCGTAGTGCATCAATCCTCTGTGGCTGAAGAATGCTTGAACACATTTAATTTACTGTATTTGGAAAAACTTTCTGGACATTATTAACTCATTTCTATTCATTTTAATTCAGTTAAGGTTTTCTCTTCATGACATTCTTTCCATCCAGGATTGTTCCTGGATATTTGTTGTGAACCAAAGCAAGAAGGGTGGCCATACTTAAGTTTGCGATTGGTGATTCTTGGAGTGAGGGACTTTTACAATACACTTTTAAAGACAACTAGGACACCATACACAGAGTTCTGAAACATTCTAGCCCTCTTACATTGAATATTAGAATAGTTACAGTACACGAGGCAATCAGGCCTACTGTGTCCTCTACCAGTGCAGATCATTAGTTGAAGCTCCTAGCCTCTCTTTTTTTTAAAATATAAATATTTCCTCCTCGTGTTTATCAATTTCCATCTTGAAGGCCAGAATGGAACTTGCCTCCAGATTCCAAATGCACTGTTTAAAAAAACAAAATCCTCACATCGCTCTAAATTCTCTTTTCTTTATTTTATACCTATAAGCACTAATCCTTGACTGCTCCATCAAAGGGTGCTGTTTCCTACTATACATCACTCCTGGCACCTCTTCCTTTTATATAACTCTCCCCTATCCTCATCATTTTCAAAACAAAATGGTCCCTTAAGCAATCCTAGACTTTCAAAACTAGACTCTCAAGCCAGGAATCATTTTTTGTAATTCTATTATGGTCCTAATGCCTTCACGCCATCCTATAGTGTGGTGACTAAATTCCTATGTAGCATCTTAGTGAGATCTAATTCTGATAATGTTTATAGCCAATATTTCCCTGATATTGCAGTCAGCTCATAAGTGTGTAACTTTGTGATTCAGCCAATTTTCATTCTCATAATGAAGCCTGAAAAGATGATATTTATGCATTCGTACAACACTGAACATACATGAGGTAAGATGTGTACTCCATATTGTCAATGCACGCAGAGCAGTGGGACCAGATGGTGTATCCGGACGGGTCCTCAGGGACTGCAGTGACCAGCTGGTGGAAGTTCTGATGGGTATTTACAACCTTTCGCTGTCCAAGGCTATGGTTCTGGCACGCTTCAAAGCAGCAACAGTCATACTAATCCCCAAGACATCAGCAGCAACGTGTCATATTGACTACAGATGGGTGGCACTCACTCCCACAGTTGTCAAGTGCTTGGAAAGATTGGTCATGTCCCACATCATGGACGTATTCCCGGCTACCTTTGTCCAGCATCAATTTGCCTATAAGGTGAACAGATAAACTGAAGATGCCATTTCTATCGCCCTTCACACTGTCTTGGAACACCTGGAGCATGAAGACACCTACATAATTTTCATTGATCACAGCCTGACCTTTAACACTGTACTACCTAACAAGCTGACTATCAAATTCCACAATCTAGATCTCAGCACATCAATTTGTAATTAGATTGTGGACTTCCTCAATAAGCGTATGCAGCTAGCGAAACTAGGCCACTCCTACCCACCCAACCCTGAACACTGGTGCCCCTCGGGTGTGTACGAAGTCCAATTCCCTACTCTCTCTACACCAATGAATGGTCTCCTGTTCCTGCTACAAGCTCAGTCATGAAATTTGTAGATGACACAACTGTGATTGTCCTAATGACAAAGAATAATGAATCTGCATTAAGAGAGGAGGTGCTGAGACTGACCAATAGTTTGTTGTTCCTGCACCAATCACTCAACATCAAGAAGGCAAAAGAAATGATAATTGATTTCAGGAAGGCAGGGAGGCCTGGACAAGCTCCACTATTCATAAATGGTAAGGTAGTGGAAAGGGTCCAGTTACAAGTTTTTGGGGATGAACATCACCGAGGAGCTCTCTTGGCCAGTCAACACAACCTCAATTGTAAGGAAGGGACAACAGCGACTATACTACCCCAAAAAAATAATCTGCCCCAAAAGTTGCTGGCCAACTTTTATTAAATACAGAATGACAGTGTAGTACTCTAGCTGCAGCAAGACAGATCACAAAGCACCCCAACAGGTGTTTAGGATGGCTCAACACATCACTCTGTCTCAATACCGGACCTGGAGACCATCTACAACTCTTGACGACTACCATGCACTCGTAACATCATTAAAGACCCATCCCATCCCATCCCAGACACTGGCCAATCTCCTGGCATCTAGTAGGAGATACAGAAACATCTTAGCCAAGACAGTAAAGCTGAAAAATGGCTTCTTCCCAAGGGCTGTTGTGCAGCTGAATAATTCTATATCCTGGCTTGCCAGTGGCCTTTGAGTGTTATGGACTATCAAAGTCACTTGTTGCATGTAAATATTGGATTTTTAAAATTAAACATGCATTGTAAATGACTGTTTTGTACAGACTGGTGTGGCCTGCAGTCTTCATGTCTTGAGCAATGACAGTAAAGTTTATTCTTAACCCATTTTCTGCTCAAAACTTGGTAATGTTAATTTTACTTTTCTTCACCATAAATGTGTGACCTTTCTAATGAAGGTTTTTAGGTACTTCCCACATGTACTTTGGGCATTCTTGGAGAACCCAATATCCAATTTGTTGGGAATAGGCAAACACATTCCTCATGTGGTTATGGACTCAGAAGTGCACGTTTGAGCCGACTACTGGCAAGGCATAATGAAATTTATGGCTCTTTTGAAGTTTGCTTCAATGGGATGTGGATATTGAGGCAACCAGCAGGAGGAGCTCTCTATTACTTTTACAAATTTTCTGTGCTCTGACAATATGGCAAAATGTTACGGAGTCTATGAATATTTCAAGCTGGATTGAATTTGCTGCAGTTAGCAACTTTTTGACACCTATCATTCTAAAAGCTACATGCAAGAATGTTCCGAATGGGAAAATATGACAAATATAATATTTGCATCAAAACACAAGATTAAACACAAAATTTATCAGATTGTAATTTAGTGAAACTTGCTCATAATTTGTGTGGCACAGTATCTCTCTTTAAAGGAAGATCACTACCCTAACCAACGTTTAGACTAATCCATATGAGTTAATTTCCTGTTTTTAAGCTATGCTGCTGAGGTGTCCTCTGTAGGTCTGTGTGTTTCTGAGAATCCTGAATATCCAACGTGTAGTTCACACCGGGTAAATACAACCTCCTAAATTCAATGGAATCTAAGAATAACAGTTCCTTTGCATCTTTTGTACAACTCCCATCATTTGGGTTTAAAAACTGTCACAGACAATGCTAGTCTTTAATTCCTGGTAACTAGGAACTGATAGTAGTGAACATACTGCAGGATTCACATCAGTTGCAAGTGTCTTGTGCAATTTTGAGTCAGATTTCTTTGATGGAATGAAAGGGGGAGGCGTTTAAAGAAGGGAAAGAAGATGTTCAGATTATGAGAAAATCTCACAATGAACTGCAACAGTGGAGGTACCCCATCAATGGATGGAAAATTTGGAAAATGTCTTTTCCCTTATTGTCAGATTACAAGATCATTCGATCTTGCTATTTGAAGCAACAGATGAGTCTCTGGAAAAAGAAAAGACTAAGAAGTTAGCTTTCATACTGACCTATGTAGAATTCAGCCCTTTTGTCCATCTTTGTACTACATCCATAAGACTGAGTGGATCTGATGTCTTTAGAGAGCATCAGTAAGCAGATTGTTGTAGGGTTTGCAGCAGTTAATAGCTCAGCTGATGAAGTTACTTCTGATAATATACAAACGTAACTGAACACATTGAGGATGAATTTAGCAGGGTGTTTGTTAAAGGAAGCAAGTACTTCACTAATTTGTTTTAATAAAATGAGCTCACATAGAACTGGTTGTTAAGTTTTGTAACTTCAGAAACTACTCAGAAGGAAAACACGGCAGCTGGGATGCATGGGCTTAGTTTCTTCTAGAGAGGTGCTCACATATGGCATGGGGACATAATGACGTATGCCATTCATATGCTTCTCACATTTAACCCATAATGGATTATGTAAACCAACAAAGAATGCTTAATTAAACAATATATTTAACAATATTACTGAGATACTAAATATAATACATCCCTCCCTGTTTTAACTATAAACTCCAACGCAATATAAAATGCACCTTAACTCAACTATATCTTTCCTGACAAGGTGGGGGAGGGTGGTCACTCTGCTTGGCAGGTGAAACTTGTGTCTGCGGAACGACTTCATATTCTGGGGTCTCCTTCTCCATAGTTGCAAGAGTTGACTCTGGGGCTGCAGGAAGCAGCTCTCACAGCTCTCTGGACGCCTTTCTTCTTAAACAATTGACCCCACTCTCCTCAGCTGTTCAATGTGCCATCTCCAGATGACATCAGACGCAATCTCCACTGGGTAGGAGAGTGGTCCAGTTCTGCTTTTATCTTTCCAGTACCAACTTTTGATCACCTCTGTAGTCCCTCGCCAGGACTGCTTGTCCAGGAGTGAAACATCAAACCTCTTTGCTCAAAGAGTCCTCAATTTTTTCTCACCTGTTTGACCTGTTTACGTCTTCTGAGATTGGGTTGAAGGAGATTCAAGCACGAGGGCAAGGTATGACCCAAGAATAGTATAGCTGGTGAATTGTTGGTTCTGGAGTGTGCTGCATTGCCACATACAAGGAGGAAGTTGGGGAGCTTCTAATTCAGTGTCGGTGTAGTGTTTTCTGCTGACATTGCTCACAGTGCATTCTTTAGTCTCTGGCCTAATCTTCCGCCAAGCCATTTGTACTGTAGCTGGATGGTACAGTGCAAATGTAATGTGTCTTCTTGTATTCATTTTCAGGAATGACTGAAACTGTTCCACTACAGTGGTCCATTGTCACTGACTAAGTGTTCTGGAACACCAGTCCTTGAGAAGTGGTTCCTCAACACATCAACAGTGTGTGAGGCTGTCATGGAGGTTATTTGGAACACTTCTGGCCCTTTGTAGCTGTATTGATTACTACCAAGACACTTGTGCCTATGAATGGTCTGGCAAGATCTACATGAATCCTCCTCCAAGGCAATGCTGGCCATTCCCAGGGATGGAGAGGTGCTGCTCTTGGCATCTTCTGGACATGTTGGCATTCCAAACAGCTACCAGACAAAGCTTTGAGTCAATGCTTTCATTTTGACCATGCCTAGATTACCCATGTTTCGCTCCTCCAACACTTTAGCTCTCAGCTTGGATAGTACAACATCTTTTAACCTCCACAGAAGGCAACCCCCGTCAAGGGCAAGTTCATCCAAGTGCTGATATAAGTGGAAGACCTGGAGTTTCTGCCGCACATTCCAGCCATTTTGGGTTACCATGTTGACTTGAGACTGTGTGGGGTCTTTTCTGGTTTCCCTTTGATCAAGTCTGCCAAAAAAGGGAGACTTTCCATTTGTGATTGTGTCCCCCAAGAAACAGAGCCCAGTGCTGCATACAGGCTGCTGCTGTTGGTGAATAACCATTCTGTGGATTGGAAATGGACACAAGTCATCGATAATCAGTAATGAGAGTAAACCCTGTCTCATGCAAATACTGGTTGAAATGTTTTACACACCCCAAACCAGACTCAAGGCCTCTCTGTCAATCTGTGCATAATTTTTCTCTGCAGTGGTAAGAGAATTTAATGCAAAGGCAATGGGTCATTTACTTCCATCACTCATAGCCTGTGATGTGACTGCACCTGGACCATAAGGTGAGGTATCACAGGCAAGTCTCACTGAATGAAGATCATAATGTGTGAGCACAGTGTCTGATATCTCCATTTACTTTGCCTTTTGGAAAGCCACCTCAGTCTGCTTTGTCCATTGCCATTTCTTCCTGATCTGTAGTAATGAGTTCAAGGGGTGGGGCACAATAGACAAAATAAATTTGTTAAAAATAAATTTATTATCAAAGTCACCATATACAACCCTGAGATTCAGTTTCTTGTGGTCATACTCAATAAATCCAATAATGATAATGGAATCAATGAAGAGCTGCATTAGTACAACAAGTGTGCAAAAGACAATAAACTGCAAATACAATAATAAATAAGCAATAAATATTGAGAACATGAGAGGAAGAGACCTTGAAAGTGAGTCCACAGGTTGTGGGAACAGTTTGGTGATGGGCAAATGAAGTTATCCCCTTTGGTTTAGGAGACAGATGGTTGAAGGGTAATAACTGTTCCTGACCTTGGTGGTGTGAGTCTGGAGATTCCTGTACCTTCTTTGGTTTAAAAAAATCCCACTTGTTGCGTCATGCTCTAAGCCCATAACCGTCTAATGTTTTTAACCCTGTCTTGAGGTTTTGGAGATGCTCCTTGTCATTGTTACTGGTAACAATGATGTCATCCAGGCAACACTGAGCACTTGGGCAGCCTTGCAGCACCTTGTCCATGGCTTTCTGCCAGAGTGAAGGTGCAGATGCTACCCCAAAAATAAGCCCATTATACTGATAAACCCTTTGTAAGTGGTTATGGTGAGAAACACTTTGAATCTTCTCCCATTTCCATCTGTTGGTAGACCTCAGGTAAGTCCACTTTGCTGAAGTGTTATCCTCCAGAAAGATTTGCAAAAATATCTTCTATACTGGTCAGAGGGTATCGACCTACTTTCAGTACTGGGTTGATGGTGACCTTAAAATAACCACAGATCCTGGCAGGTTCATCCTTCTTGGCTACTGGGACCACTGGTGTTGCCCATGGCCTCCACTCAACCTTGAAAAGAATTCCTTCAGCCTCCACGTGGTCAAGCTCACTGGCTGCTTTATCATGGATAGTATAAGGAACCAGACAGGCTTTGTAAAACGTGGTTGTGACATTTTCATTTAACACTATTTTACCCTTTGATATGTTTGAGTTTTCCAGTGCCATCCTTGAACACTGTGCTGGCATCATCCAGTACCTTTCATAATTCACTTTCAGTTGACTCTATTGCAGAGCATGAGGCATGCAAATTGTGAATGGATCTCCAATCAAATTGCAGTTGTCTCATCCAATCATGGCCCCACAATGCTGGCCCTCCTGTTTTAACCACATACAAGTCCAATATGGCTTGAAGGTTGGTGCTTTTCACAGCTATGAATGTCATTCCCATGGGAGTTATCTTTTCTCCACTGTAAGTTCTTAGTTGGCATCTGCAGGCTTCAGGTCAGTATCTTTGAAATGCTATTCAAACTCAATTTGTGGAATGACTGAAACAGATGAATCAGTGTCCAGTTCCATTTTAATTAATTTGCCATCCAGTTCTGTTGTAAGCCATATTGCTTGTCTATTGTCATTTGTCATGTGGGGAACCTTAAGGCTATCCAGTCCTGTGTCACTCTCATCATCATCAGATTTTTCATCAACAGCCTGTAGATTAGTGCTCCGCCTGAAGCTGCAATTAGAATTTTTAGTTTTTTTTCCTCTTCCCTGTGCAGTCCATTTACTTTTGTCTGCAAACATGCTTTTTGTATTTGGTCTTGCTTTGTTGAATTTTCTGCAAATTTCACTCTTAAACCTGCGTAGGTCTGGTGTATGCGAGTTCCTGTCACAATGGTAACACAATATGTTTAGCCAGGCAGATTCTGTTCAGATGCTGCAATTTCATTCATGCTCACTTTTATTCTTGACTGCAACCCAATCGTGTTTCTCAGTCCTGACGAAGGGTCTCGGCCTGAAACGTCGACTGCACCTCTTCCTAGAGATGCTGCCTGGCCTGCTGCGTTCACCAGCAACTTTGATGTGTGTTGGTTGAATTTCCAGCATCTGCAGAATTCCTGTTGTTTGTGTTTCTCAGTGTTGCTTTCATTGATACAGCAATTTCAACTGTTCTTTTTAATGTGAGTGGTGCTTCAGTTTGGAGCTGTTTTTGCTTGCTTTCCTGTAAGGTTCCATGAACTAAACGATCTCTCAGTACCTTGTTCAAGCAAGTCTTTGTTCAGACCAGATCTGGAATACTGTATGCAGTTTAGGTCTCTATCTGAAGAAGATAATGTACTTTGTTTTAGAAATGGTTTAATGCTGGTTCACTATATTGATTCCTGGACAGAGAATGATCCAAAGAGAAGAAAACAAGCTTGATTGGCCAGATTTTATGCTGTTTATTGGACAAAAATTGCCCAAGTTTTCTTATGTTAGTATAATTTACACCATATTAGAAGAAATGGATGATATCATTGAAATTATCAAGATATTGAAGAGGTTTACAGGGCAGATGTTTTGATAGATTGTCTCAGCCTGATGGGTTTACAAATTAGGATAAAAGTGATTGGTCTTTTAGAACTAAGATGAGGAGAAATTATCCACACTATAGCAAATAGGTACTCCGTCATTGCATACAAGAGGATGTTTTGCATTGCATACTGAAAGACAGGAGCATGGAAAACGTATAGGTTTGGCCATTTTCTCATAAAATGGCAGAGCAGGTTTGAGAAGCTATATCATCTTTTTCTTCCACTTCTTCCAATCCATCTACTTGCTAATATTTTAAATGGACCAATAATATATTGCAAATTATCAACTTTTAAAAATTTTTTCCAATCTTAAGTAAATGCTTTATTGAAATTAAAGTATACACCAGTTCTAAAATTAAGTAGAAAAATATAAAATTAAGCTACAGACATGTGTAAAAAAAAAAATTAAATTTCAGAGTCCGGTTTGCATAAGTACCAAATCTTCATAGAAAACACAATTGAACTTCAAAGTGGTAATAAAGTCATTCCTGAACTGTACCTATAAATGCCTTGCTAATCACCTTCATACAATTGCACCTACCACCAAGAGAGCATTTTTTCATGCATAATACCAGACGTATATTATCTTTAAGGGAAGAGTTTATAGAGAACCTGAAGATAGCCATCATAATTTTTCATCCACTAGCTGTGTGTATCAAAGCATTGTTGGCATTTTACCCATAAATTTTGGGTCTATGAACAACAGAAGAATTTTGAAATTATCCTTACACCTTAAGTATTCTATGGATTGAGCTGACTCTAAAGAAGTATCAATGATTATAACATATGAGCAAATGTGTGTGGACAAAGTGCTACCTGGCAATGAATGGCCACTTCTGTCAGTTCTTTAATCCCCAGAGAACAGGACCTTAATTAGATCCTGGAACATGCATAAGATTTGTATTTCACAAATTCCCACACAATATTCCTTTCCCTAACTTTCTAAAGCTGAATATTGTGCAGGACAGTATAGAGTAAACACCAAACAAAAAAAGATGCTTTCCAATTCACAGTACTCATCAATTATGATGTGGCATGTTGCGGCTTGATATAAAAGAGTTATTGCTGTTTTCAAGCTACTGTGCTTTGCATTCTTTAAGCCCTACATGTCAGGAGTCCATTATACAAATGGTTGAATGATGTGGCTCAGTTTTCAACAGGAGGCAGCTGCTCCGCTGTGACGCTTAACTCTGAATCTTCTTGTGTACTCTCCAAGTTCTCAGAACTTTCATAGCATCCTGAGTCCCGTGGAATATCACACAGTGGAGCTGAGCTTGAGCATTGTTCATCAGTATTCTCTTCCTGCTCTTCTGTCTCGATTCCTGCTGTAAAGAACACACCAACCATATAAACGTTAGTAACTTGGTAGCTAGTCTAAATTGTTGGCCAAGAGGCTAACATGATCCTTATGGTATGTAATTTCAACAGTGCAAATGTATTCATTAAACAATCCTCTTCTACACAACTTGTACTAAAGATTTCCCATATAACTGCCTTGTTAAAGAGTCTGCAGTACTTTATTGTTGTTCTATCTCATGTTTAAAGAGGTGTACACGAGGAAATCTGCAGATGCTGGTATTTCAAGCAACACACATAAAGGTTGCTGGTGAACGCAGCAGGCCAGGCAGCATCTCTAGGAAGAGGTACAGTCGACCTTTCGGGCTGAGACCCTTCCAAAAGAGGTATTCTTTCTCTTAGCTGTAGCCCACTACTGTCATCCTTGATCAAATTGCAGCAGTGTCAGATTTAAAACAATCTGATCTAATTAGCTCCATTAAGTGGCAGATACAAAATGAGCATAATATTTATCACTGATGTGTCAGTTGCAAATGCTTAGAATGTATCAACACCACACAGGTTAATAGATAAGAAAAAAATGTGATGGCTTCCAAGAGTTTATACATGGTATTTTAAATATTGCCACTTGGTTTAAAATCTCACTGGGAAAAAATGTTTTACAACATTGTGAAAAGAACTCTGATTTTGAAGTGGAACATTAAAGTAACAGACCCTTGTACTTTTGTAATCTAAAAATACACAAGTATTTGTACGTCCCTTTTTATCTGTAAATTAATGGCTGTTATTCTGGGCTAAGTGTGGGGGCTGGACTTAATTTGGCAGATCGTTCAAAGAGCCGGCATGAAGGCAAAGTTCTCTCGTATTGTGTGTTTCTATTTCCAAACGTGCCAGCATCGAGAAAGCATTGGGTAATGTACAATTTAATACTGGCTTTAACTTGGGATGAAACCTGTTCAGATCTTCTGGATAATGTTCCTTTCATGAAGACACTTATTTAATATGAACTTTGGAATCCAATGCCTACTTTAATGTAAAATTATGTATGCATCTATGCCAGATTCAACTTGAATTTAAACCTATAATAAATCAGTGGCTACTGATATTGTGTGCAAAGATGCTATGCCTGTGCCAGCTTGGCAAAGCTTCGACTACTTTTGTTCCAGAGCTAATGAATTCTTGGCTTAAGCTTCACTTTAGGAGTTAAGTACACAATTCAAGCTAAGAATTCAATGCAGCACTAAAGAATTAAATTCTGCTACAACTATAAGATGTCAAAACCAGGTCCTGATGGACTAACTTCAGTGGATATAAGGCTACTATGGTTATATCAGGTAGCTTTGCAATGTTCTGGTCAAAGTTCTTTTCTCAATGAAAGGAAGTGAAAACAGGCCATTCAATTTCTTTACTGAATGCATGATCCTACTACTTGGAGTTTCCTGATGCATTTAATTTAATGGATGTGAAATATATTAATCTAAAATTCATTTTCCTCCTGTGCTGTTGATCAATCTAAGATTGGAGAGTTATTGGAAAAAATACGGTATATTTATGAGTGTTCAGCAATGTCAATGTGTAAAAGCCAGCTGCATGATTATGGATCCTCCTTCATTTTTACTCCTATCGTTCACTCTCTCGATTGTTTCCATAATCATAAGACCAGAAGACAAAGAAGCAGAAGTCAGCCATTTGGCCCATCGAGTCTGCTCTGCCATTTTATCATGAGCTGATCCATTCTCCCATTTCGTCCCACTCCCCCGCCTTCTCACCATAACCTTTGATGCCCTGGCTACTCAGATACCTATCAATCTCTGCCTTAAATACACCCAATGACTTGGCCTCCACTGTTGCCCGTGGCAACAAATTCCACAGATTCACCACCCTCTGGCTAAAAAAATTTCTTTGCATCTCTGTTCTGAATGGGTGCCCTTCAATCCTTAAGTCATGCCCTCTCGTACTAGACTCTCCCATCATGGGAAACAACTTTGCCACATCCACTCTGTCCATGCCTTTCAAAATTCGAAATGTTTCTATGAGGTCCCCCCTCATTCTTCTAAACTCCAAGGAATACAGTCCAAGAGCAGACAAACGTTCCTCATATGTTAAACCTCTCATTCCCGGAATCATCTTGGTGAATCTTCTCTGAACCGTCTCCAATGTCAGCACACCCTTTCTGAAATAAGGAGCCCAAAACTGCCCACACTACTCCGTGAGGTCTCACCAGCACCTTACAGAGCCTCAACATTACATCCCTGCTCCTATACTCTATTCCTCTAGAAATGAATGCCAACATTGCATTTGCCTTCTTCACCACCGACTCAACCTGGAGGTTAACCTTAAGGGTATCCTGTACGAGGACTCCCAAGTCCCGTTGCATCTCAGAAGTTTGAATTTTCTCCCCATCTAAATAATAGTCTGCCTGTTTATTTCTTCTGCCAAAGTGCATAACCATACACTTTACAACATCGTATTTCATTTGCCACTTCTTTGCCCATTCTCCCAATCTTATCCAAGTCTCTCTGCAGACTACAGGAATTCTGCAGATGCTGGAAATTCAAGCAACACACATCAAAGTTGCTGGTGAACGCAGCAGGCCAGGCAGCATCTCTAGGAAGAGGTACAGTCGACGTTTCAGGCCGGGACTGAAACGTTGACTGTACCTCTTCCTAGAGATGCTGCCTGGCCTGCTGCATTCACCAGCACCTTTGATGTGTGTTGCTCTCTGCAGACTCTCTGTTTCCTCAGCACTACCGGCCCCTCCACCTATCTTTGTATCATCAGCAAACTTAGCCACAAAGCCCTCTATTCCATAATCCAAATCGTTGATGTACAACGTAAAAAGAAGCGGCCCCAACACGGACCCCTGTGGAACACCATTGGTAACCGGCAGCCAACCAGAATAGGATCCCTTTATTCCCACTCTCTGTTTCCTGCCAATCAGCCAACGCTCTATCCACATATGCAACTTTCCTGAAATTCCATGGGCTCTTGTTTAGCAGTCTCATGTACAGCACCTTGTCAAAGGTCTTCTGAACATCCAAATACACAACATCCACTGCATCTCCCTTGTCTAGCCTACTTGTAACTTCCTCAAAAAATTGCAATAGCTTTGTCAGGCAGGATTTTCCTTTAAGGAAACCATGCTGAGTTCTGCCAATATTGTCATATGCCTCCAGGTACTCTGTAACCTCATCCTTGACAATCCACTCCAACAACTTCCCAACTACCGATGTCAAGCTAACAGGTCTATAATTTCCTTTTTGCTTCCTTACCCCCTTCTTAAATAGCAGAGCGACATTTGCAATCTTCCAGTCCTCCGGAACCATGCCAGAATCTATCGACTTTTGAAAGATCATTGTAATGCCTCCGTAATCTCCACAGCTACTTCCTTCAGAACACAAGGGTGCATTCCATCTGGTCCAGGAGATTTATCTACCCTTCCTGAGTACTTTCTCTGTCGTAATTGTGACTGCGCACACTTCTCTTCCCTGACACTCTTGAGTGTCCAGTATACTTCTGATGTCTTCCTCAGTGAAGACTGATGCAAAATACTTGTTCAGTTCCTCCGCTATTTCTCCGGCATCATTTTCTATTGGTCCTATATCTACTGTCACCTGTCTTTTACTCTTTATATACTTGAAAAAGCTTTTAGTATCCTCTTTGATATTATTTGCTAGTTTCCTTTCATAGTTCATCTTTTCCCTCTTAATGGCCTTAGTTTCTTTTCGTAAGCTTTTAAAAACTTCCCAATCCTATCTTCCCACTAATTTTTGCTTCCTTGTATGCCCTCTCCTTTGCTTTAACTTTGGCTTTGACTTCTCTTGTCAGCCACGGTTGCATCCTTTTTCCATTTGAAAATTTCTTCTTTTTTGGAATATATCTGTCTTGCACTTTCCTCACTTCTTGCATAAACTCCAGACACTGCTGCTCTGCTGTCTTTCCCGCCAGTGTCCCTTTCCAGTCAGCTTTCGCCAGTTCCTCTCTCATGCCACTGTAATTTCCTTTACTCCACTGAAATACTGGCACATTGGATTTCGGCTTCTCTTTTTCTAATTTCACAGTGAACTCAATCATGTTATGATCACTGTCTCCTAAGGGTTCCTTCACCTCAATCTCTCTAATCACCTCTGGTTCATTACACAATACCCAATCCAGTACAGCCAATCCCCTAGTGGGCTCAACAACAAGCTGTTCTAAAAAGCTATCTCATAGACATTCTACAAATTCTCTCTCAAGATCCAGTGCCAACCTGATTTTCCCAATCCACTTGCATGTTACAATCCCCCACAATTATCATAACACTGCCCTTCTGACAAGCCTTTTCTATTTCCTGTTGTAATTTGTAGTCCACATCACTGCAGCTGTTAGGAGGCCCATACATAACTGCCATCAGGATCCTTTTGCCCCTGCGATTTCTTAGCTCAACCCATAAAGATTCCACACCTTCTGATCCTATGTCACCTCTTTCTAATGATTTAATATCATTTCTTACCAATAAAGCCAAGCCTCCCCCTCTGCCTACCTTCCTATCCTTCCGATACACCGTGTATTCTTGGACGTTCAACTTCCAGAGACATGCATCCTTTAGCTACCTCTCAGTGATGGCCATAATATCATACCTGCCAATCTGTAGCTGTACGACAAGATCATCCACCTTATTCCTTATGCTGCATGCATTTAAGTATAACACCTTAAGACCAGTATTTGGTACTTTTTGCTTTGACTTCACTGCAACTTTATTGCACTGCAACTCATCCCAATGGCTGCAAATTTGCCCCATCACCTGCCTGTCCTTCCTGACATCTTTACTGCTCATTATCTTAGATTTATTTCTGTTTTCCCCCTCCTCTGCTCTACCATTCTGGTTCCCATTCCCCTGCCAAATTAGTTTAAACCCTCCCTAACAGGTCTATTAAACCTTCCCATCGGGATATTGGTCCCCTTCGGGTTCAGGTGTAACCTGTCCTTTTTGAAAAGGTCATACTTCCTCCAGAAGAGATCCCAATGATCCAAGAATCTGAAGCCCCGCCCCCTGCACCAGTCTCTCAGCCACACATTCATCTGCCTGATCCTACTATTCTTGCCCTCGCTAGCATGTGGCACAGGTAGCAATCTCGAGATTACTACCCTGGAGGTCCTGCTTCTCAGCTTTCTTCCTAACTCCTGGAAGTCTCTCTTCAGGACCTCCTCCCTTCTCCTATCTATGTCATTGGTACCAACATGTACCAAGACAGCTGGCTGTTCACACCCTCTCCCTTCAGAATATTCTGGACCCGATCCGAGACATCCCGTACCCTGGCACCTGGGAGGCAACACACCATGCGGGTATCTCTATCAGGCTCACAGAATCTCCTGTCTGATCCCTTGACTATGGAATCCCCTATGACTACTGCATTCCTCTTCTCCCTCCTTCCCTCCTGCACAACAGCGCCAGGCTCAGTGCCAGAGACCCGGTCACCGTGGCCGTCCCCTGTCAGGTCATCCCCCTCAACAGCATCCAAAACAAAATGTTTGTTGCTGAGGGGGGCAGCCACAGGGGTGTTCTCCACTCTCCGGGCATTTTCCTTCCCTCTCCTGACAGTCACCCAGTTTTCTGACCCCTGTAGCCTAGGGATGACTACCTCCCTGTAGCTCCTGTCTATCACCTCTTCACTTTCCCTGACAAGCAGTAGGTCATCAAGCTGCAGCTCCAGATCCCTAAACACGGTCTCTGAGGAGCTGCATCTCAGTGCACCTGGCACAGATGTGGCCATCAGGGAGGCTGGAGGTCTCCCAGGATTCCCACATCTGACACCCTGAACAAAGAACTAACCCTGCAAGCATGCTACCTAATTCTACAGGAGTGAAGCAAGGAAAAATCTTGCTTGGCCTGGACATTATTTGATAATCTGTCTGATGACTTGCATGAGTTGAATATATCTTAACGAGCAGGCTGTCTTCAAGTCATGAACTGTTCTGTTTTAACAGATGTCCATTGATCGATTTTGTCCGCAAGTCAAAATATACATAAAATCACTCAATATGATAACTATATATACAGCTCTGTATATATTGTAACAAATGGCATCAAAACAGACAAGAAAGAACAATTAATGAAATTGGAGGAAGGAATCCAATACCACCATTCACAGGAATTAATGTATGTATTCACTTTAGACTTAATATTATTTAATTATGGATGATTGTTCATCTGTAGGTGAGTCTACAAGTTGGACGTTAGTTATGGGATAGCCTGTAACCTGTTAAAATAAGTGTTTTGATTTTTCATCCAATAGGCAAAATGATTGATGAGTAAACCTTGCTTGGATTCACTGCCAAATATTTTGCCTTTGATAAGAAAGGCAAGTACTTGGTTAAAGATACCAGCCAGGATTCAACTACCGATGTTATTTTCAAGAACATTTAATTTTTAAAAGAAAAACGTGCTTTTTATTAGCTAAGTCTCTTAATTTGTTTTTTTTTTAAATTTTAAAATAATCCATCTGAACCAAAACCCTCAATCTTTCTTTTGCCCAGGAAGAGTTGTTGGGAGTGGGGAGAAGCTCTATTTTCCGCAGATTTCCATTGTAGCAGCTAATAGAGCTTCCACGGGTTGGTGTTTTCACTGATTTGCTTTGGTTCTTGGTGTATTAATAGACAAAGAAATCAACCTACTGTCATAGTCCATGAGTAGTTCAGCAGCTGTGAGCAATTTGGCTCTCTGCTCAGGGTCCAGGATATTCAGTTCATTCAGGTGTGTTTCTTTCAGTTCTTTAAAGTCATCCAGAGTCTGGTAGCCATTTAACAGCAAAGTGGACGTAAGCTCTTGCTGTAGAGGGAAAAAAGCACTTTTTAATAACGCTTAATGCTGTGGAGTGCATCAGCAATCCAGGCTTTTCAACCAAACATATCTCTGTTAAAAACAATTGGGCTTCAAATCACATGACCTGGAGAAATGAACCATTTTTTATTCAATATAACATGCTAGTAATTATATGTCAGAATAAAATGTCATTAAAAACCCTAGTGGTTTCAGGATAAGATACTTGCAGCAAAAAGCATCTTTTCATATTGTATTACACAAAATGCTTTGCCAGCGTAATGACTTTTATGCTAAAATAATTTGATGCAAAAGCTGTACACAGTGACTGAAGGAGTAGTCTCTTTTTGTTTTGGTTTAGCAAGGGAAGCTGGTTCACAGATAATCTGTGAACAAAATGACAGGGAAGGGGCCAGTGATGGCTAGGCGATTATGGGGAATGAACTGAGATGGTGTGTTGCAGAGTCAATGCAGATGGAGTTCCGATGCCTGTACAACAGGCCCGGGTGCGAGGATGGATCACTCTGGGTGCCAAGTAGAGGAGTCAGGGCCTGGGCAGAGGAGATTTGGTGCCCATACAACTGACCGGGATGCGAGGTTGGATCACTCTGGGCACCAAGCTGATTTGAAAAGTTTGAGAGCTGCTTTGGGCTGGGCAGCAAAATTTGGGCACAGAGTGAGTCTCTGAGTGGTGTGGTTTAGGCCTGGATCCTCTTGCTGCACCGGGTCCTAGTGCAAGGTACAGTTCACTGTTTACACAATTTAAATGCCGGCACAGATCAGAGGTGAGAGCCAATTCCGCTTGCTCTCCACGATGTTCATTCTTCTCTCCCAGTGAGCTGAGAGAGAGAGAGCCTTTTGCTGTTCTGTTGTTTGGTCAATTTAAATGCCAGCCCAGACAGATTGAAAAGATAGGGTGTTGGGACCTGGGGTGAGAGCTGATTTTGCTCGTTCACTCCTCTCTGTATGGTGCTGAGGCTATGAAGACTGCCCCGGCTGCTGGGCTTTGTGCCCGCTAATATGATAATCTGATAAGCGAGGCTTTGGGCCTACCGCGGGCTGCTCTGGGGTTTGGATCAGAGGAATCAATTTTGGTTGGGAATGTTGTTATTCGCTTCAATTGTTTGCATGATTTGTGTTTTTTTCTCTTGTGCATCAGGTACAGTATTGGTGTTTTATTTTTCTTATTTTTATTTTTTTTAAACTAGCTTATCTAAAGAAGAACACTTGTTGCATGTTGCTACTGAACCATGGGAAGGAGTAGTAGGGTAGATAACCAAAGGCTTGACCAAAGAATTAGACTGCAAGCAACACTTTAAGGGGGAAGTAGAGAGATTTTAGGATGATATTCCCACGAGGCTGAAAACACAGCTGCATATACTTAGTAAAGCACAGGTGAAAGCCATTTGGCCCATCACACCAATACTAACTCTAGCAGAGCAATTCCTTCTTTATGTCATTGTCTAATATCTTTCCTGCTTTCCATGCTTGTGTGTAACAGTTTCATTTCTTGCTTGATTCCATTCTTGTATCCAGTTGTAGCCAAAACAATATCACCCACAATATCTCTTCCCATGTTCACACTTGCCTCTGGAATCTGCAAAGTTCTATCAATGATCCATTCCGATTTCTTATCTACAAGCTGCCCTGGGTGCCATCCGAATACAAGTCAAGTTTCATAAGTTTGATGATGATACACCAATCATTATCATTTCTCTTAACAATCCATCATCTCTTGTTTATTACACTTGATGTGAGATAACCCATACCAGATCGATAGAAATTTCTTTCAATAAATAATGGGAAAACTCAGAGCTTTGAATGTGGTTTGATTTGCCGTATCAATTTATTGCATACCAGACAGAGGCCTGCATCACAAGTTGCATCTTCTCTGTTTAAGAACCACTGAATTGCAATTGATTTGGACTAAATGAGAAGGCATTATGAATGCCAACAAATTAGAATCTTGACAGCCTTTTGTTTTGACACCCCTTTGAAGTTTATAGGAATGCTTTAAATTTAGAATCTCATTTAAGGTAACTTAATTTTTTTTCCACTCACAAATCTGGGAAAATTACCAAACCCTCCTTGAATTTGACAAGTATTTTATTCCACATTCCAGTTTGACACTAAAAGACAATGAGAAGATATGGACAACTTGCCCAATGATGCGTGTGAAGTCCTAAAATTTGCAATCCTACTCTGTCTCAATGATACAGAATGAATTTCTAGGTCACCATAAAAATTGAAAAAAAAAATAACAATGATTAATTCTAAATATTTATTTCTATGTATCACTTTGGCATTGATTTATAGATTCTAGCTACTGTTGAAAGCAAGATTTTTAGCTGTCACTTAAATATCCTACTGAAGGAGAACAGTCATTGGTGACTGTCTGGCCAATGCAATATTAAATCTCTTGATTCCAGCGGTTTAGTCTGATATTATAGATTCCATAGAAATTTTCAAAGGAAGTAAGTTCTGCCAGCTTCCTAACCTGAATTCCTCTTTCATTTGATGCCACTAAATTCAGTATCAGTTCTGTCATTATTATTTGAGTAACTGTCCATGAATTTTCAGGAGAGTACCTGCTTCAGTCCCTCTCATATTGACCAACTCTTAAATCTTCAGCTGCAGCAATCTCTGCTAATTCCTTTTCCTTGCACTTCCTCGTATCCCTTTACATACTCAGTGGTTCTGCTCCAAGATCACAAGTTTGAAATATGAACTGTCTCCCTCTCCCCAGATGCTGTTTGGTGTGCAAAATATTTACAGTATTTCTTATTTCATTGTTTAAAAAATTGCATGTTAGAATACTTGGCCTCTTAAATGATGTAAGGTTTCGACTTGAAAAGCTATTTGTTGCAATTTGATTTGGAGGGGGAAAAATATGTCATTTCCCCCTGAAAATCTTGAATCTGGGCTGTTTTTAAAAATGATTGACTATATAGAGAAAGGCTAATTTATGATCTTTTAAAACTTCTTCAAGTATTTTAATATGATATAATACTTGATTTACTTTGGGAATGAAAACTGCACATGCAAGAGAAGTACCCCACTCTCAACATGTTGAAAACAAGAAAAGGAGTAAAAGGCTCCCATCATCTTTCCACAACTGTTTTTAGGATAGTACTTTGGAACAGAACAGAGTATAGAGTTCAGATCTAGCAATGAGTATAGACATGAACTGGGTACTCTGTACGGAGCTATACACACCAGCAGTTCCAGGTTCCATTCCTTATCATGTAATTCAGAGCAATGGTTGGAATAACGTAACCAGTTTCAGTGTTACTCGGAATGGAAGTTTAATCAGTTTCCTTGAGCAGTCACAGCAAGGTATTTTCATGTCTACACCATGAACAGATGCATTTTCAACTATAACCACCACATTAAAGAACTGCAATGTGAATATTAATGGATCAGGTGTCATTGCTTGCACTACCTACATACTCAACTGCCTTCTCACATGGTAGTTGAATCTGTCACTGGGAGGCAATGGGAATAGTTGATGGTGGGGTCGTCTTGATCTCCAAAATCCCAGAGGTCACTAACCATCAGGCCAGAGATCTAAGCTGCCTATCCCAACATTTATTGAAGCCTTGGGTTTCCTCCATATTGAGTCATAAAAATAGAAATGTTTAGTGTTTCCAGACACACAAAGACATCTGTGTGATTGTTCAACAACCTTCTATATTGTTAACTCTTTCTTTTCTTTAATAGAATTATATGATTTTTTTAAATTTTGTTTCACGTTTTCTGGAGAATACTTGATGCTGGGTAGTAACTTGTTTTAGCTCTGACAGGACAGGAACTGATAGGCACACTTGATGAATGAATGTTTGAAATTGCCTTGCATCAGTATGTGGACAGCCTGAGTGACAACCCCCATGTCCACGCATCACAGGCAGCTTCTTGCGTTACTGCTGACAACCCACCAGCATGCCAATAGGTGGATGAGTCTCAGGTGATTGTTTTTTTTCCTTTCTTTGAATCAAATTGGACCTTGAAGTATCCAGAGGGAATATATTGAGGATGGTGGGCTTTTCAACAATCACTAGTAACGTACGTATGTCTATCTGGTGGTCTTCTCAGGGCTATTTTTCTGGTGTAGCTGATATGAGTGCCTGAGCCTTCTGAAAGGTCAAGCTGAGTTTATCCACGCATACATCGTTACATCAATTGTGACTATTTCTAGGTCTGTATTGTGTGATTTGGAATAGAGCCTGCAGGCAGTGGTGTTCTCATGTGGTAGAAACTGAGAGTTTGGTAGTGCTGTCAGAATAGCCTGGGGAAGTAACTTGCTGTAAGTGCATTTTATCAGTGGTTCACAGTGCAGTTATGCTTCACTGCTGAAACATGGAGAAAATGTTGCATCTTCTATTTATAATATAAAGTTTGAATGTATGACTTCTAATACATGGTTGTGTAGACTGCTGTCTAACTTCAATAAAGGATGTCCATTTCTAACTTCTATCCATAATACCAATGGACATCACAACTCTGAATAATTGATGAGGCAGGTCTAACTTTAAATGAACTGTACGATTTGCCTTTCATCATTCTCATCTGAGTTTTAATCACAAGATTCAGAAAGCCTGTGTATTTGCTGTTAACGTTACAGAAAATGGAATGTGCATTTGCTGAGCATTTCAGTTGCCACTTAAGGGCTGCCTTTTAACTTCGGCTACTAAAATTTTCCCTGGACAGTACAGTTTTATAACGTTAAACCCGTGCATTCTCTGATATTAACAGCGTAACACATCTCACCTGTAGATTAATTCTGTCCAATAGCTCTTGCAGGTTCTTAGGCTTTGGCCTTTTGCTCTTGTTGAACAACCTTGATTTCCGAGGTTGTTCTTCTTCATTTGGTAGGATATCCACGTAAATAAATTTAAAGGATCCTACTTTGTTTTTCAACCTGCCAGTCCATGTCCCTACTGGAGGTTTCTCAATTATGTCTATAATATCTCCTTTCTGTTAGCAAATAGAAAATAAATTAGACAAATAGGATAAGGTTAGCCATCATACCTGTCTAAACTTTCAAGAGAGAATTAGTCCCATCACTTCCAATGATTGTTTATTTTCTGTGTTATAATCTATCTATTCAAATCTTCACACAAGAGAGTACTACTAAATTTCCAAATGAGCAGAGCTGTTCTGAGACTGTCAGACATAAAACTGTTGTGTAGTCTGGTCAGGGCAGGTACTTTCCATCTGTGCTCAGTCTTAGATATGTTTTCAGATAATCTAAACTATGGATCTTAAAGTAATTGGGACCAAATCTTGATGGACACAAACATAATTGAATAATGGGAGGCATATAAAATGAAGAAACCTTAGCAACAGAATATCTTGACCTCACTAAGTACCTCATTATGAACTTGCACCATATTGTTTACTTGCACTGCACTTTCTCTGTAGCTCTGAAAAATCCATTGTTATTGTTTTCCCTGTTCTGACTTCGTGCACTGTGCACTGTGCGAAGAGGATGCAACACATGCTTCTCACTGTATCTCGGAATGTGTGACAATAATAAATCAATTCCAATGTACTCTGCTTTGGGGGACGAGCAGGGCCTTGAAGCTGTACTCAATGAATAACCAAAAGAAGGAAGAGTAAAAAAATAAGCCGAGAAAATGGCAGATGCCAATTTACTAATACTAGAATTTTTACGGAATACCTGGGACAGCTAATAAAGGAAAAAGAAAAACTCTGTGTGTGTGTGTGTGTGAGAGAGAGAGGTAAAAATGAATCAATTATTATATCATAATGTAAATATTTAATTGGAAAAGGGTTTTAAGAAGAGAAATGGGGCTAATTAAAGATCAAAGAAAATTTGAATATGTTGACAAAAAGCATAGCTGAGTCTTCGCCAAGGAAAAAGATAAAGCTGGAGTCCCTGCAAAGGATGATACGATTTAGATTCTGAGTGGACTAAAAGAGTCAGAAGAAAACTCAGTTACACTTAATTTGGATAAGCTGGCCTAGGTGGGAGACATCCAATGTTACTGTGGTGAGTAAAGATCATAAGATATAGGAGCAGAATTGGATCATTTGGCCCATCGAGTCTGCTCTGCCTTTCAATCATGGCTGATCCTTTTTTACCCCTCCTCAGCCCTACTCCCTACCCTTCTTTCTGCATCCTTTGATGCCATGTCCAATCAAGAACCTATCAAGCTCTGTCCTTAATACACCCAATGACCTGGCCTCCACAACTGTCTGTGGTAACAAATTCACCGCTGTTTGGTTAAAGAAATTTCTCCACATTTCTGTTTTAAATGGACACCCCTCTATCTTGAGGCTGTGCCCTCTTGTCCTAGACTCCCCCATCATGGGAAACATCCTTTCCACATTTACTCGGTAAGACCTTTCAACATTCAAAAGGTTTCAAGGAGATCCCCCTTCATCCTTTTAAATTTCAGTGAGTACAGACCCAGAGCTATCTAATGTTCCTTGTATGATAACCCTTTCATTCCTGGAATCATCTTTGTGAATCTTCTCTGAATCCTCTCTAATGCCAGCACATCTTTTCTTAGATGAGGAGCCCAAAAATGATCACAATACTCAAGGTGAGGCCTCACCAGTGCCTTTATAAAGCCTCAGCATCACATCCCTGCTCTTGTATTCTAGACCTCTTGAAATAAATGCAAACGTGGCATTTTCTTTTCTCACCACTGACTCAATGGCAAGTTAACCTTTAGGGTGTTTTGTACAAGGAATCCCAAGATCCTTTGCACCTCAGATTTTTGGATTTTCTCCTCATTTAGAAAATAGTCTGCACATTTATTTCTTCTACCAAAGTGAATGACCATGCATTTTCCAACATCATATTTCATTTGCCACTCTTTTGCCCACTCTCCTAATCTGTCTAAGTCTGTCTGTGGTTTCCTGGTTCCTGAACACCACCTGCCCCTCCACCAATCTACAAACCTGGCAACAAAGCTATCTATTCCGTCATCTAAATCACTGACATACAGCATAAAAAGTAGTAGTCCCAACACCGATCCCTGTGGAACACCACTAGTCACCGGCAGCCAACCAGAAAAGGATCCTTTTATTCCCACTTGCTGCCTCCTACCAATCAGCCAATGCTCTAACCATGCCTGTATCGTTCCTGTAAAAGTAGAGGCATTGGCCATAGTATTTCGGGTGTCTGTAGATTGCGGATTTGTTCCTGTGAATTGGACTATTGCAGTCACCATTGCAGGAAAAAAAAGGATTATGAATAACCTGAACAGCTGTGGATCACTCATTTCTTCCTCTTGGGGAGAAAGTTCTAGAAACAGTAATATGCATAGGTGTAGTCATTTGGACAAGTGTGGATTGAATTGACAAAACCAACATGCATTTTGCTAAAGACAAATTGCATCCAACTAACTGGATCATTTTGCTTTGACAGGATCGATGAGGGAAATATGTTTATGTATATTTTGATTGCCAAAGATGTTTGATATGAAGTAGCCTAATAAGCTGGTCATCATGGTTGAATGCCTTGGAATAAGAGGGGCCCAAAGAGCATAGAAGGAACATCTGTTAAGTACTAGGAAGCAATGGTAATTAAGGGTTGTTTATCCGACCATCAGGATAGTGCAGATGTTTGAATATACTCAAACTTGACCAAATACATGCCAATGATTTGGATGTGACTACATAGGATGCAACTTCCAAATCTGTAGATGATATATAACTTAGAGGCATAGTAATCCGTGAGGTACATAGTAATCGACAACAAGGTGTTGACATTTAATGCTGAGGAAGGTAAAGTTTTGTATTTTGGCAGGATGACTGTAAAGGGATGATGCTGCCTAAAAGACACACTTCTAAACAAGGTATAAAAACAAGGAGATCATGATGCATATTTCATTGGAAGTTACAGCTCAGCTTGAGAAAGTACATGCAATAAATTGGGGCTTTTAACTAGAGGGATGGAGTACAACAGCACAGCGAACCATTATAAAATACTGGTTTGACTACAAATGGAACATTGCATCCAATTCTAGCTAGCACACTTTCAGAAAGATGAGTATTCTGGAAGGATACAGAAGGCATTTACTGAAACACTTTCAAGAATGAGAGACTTTAGCTATATAGTCTGGAAAAGTTGGGGTAGTTCTTCATGGAACTGAGAACATTGTGAGGGGACATGACAGAGGTCAAGACAGTTATTACAGATTAGATGGAGAGAAACTTGCATTGGAACTGCGATCAAAAATTGGAGACATGAAATAAAAGATCAGCAAAAAAGATCAAGTGATATGAAACATGATTCAGATTTCTTTATCAAATGTACATCAAAACATACAGTGAAAGGGTATCATTTATCTTAACAACCAACACACACAAGAGTGTGCCGGGGTCAGCCCTCAAGAATCACCACACAGTCCGGCACCAACAGAGCATGTCTACAATGCTCAGTAGAACACAGAACACAACAAGCAACAAAGCAACAATAGCAAAGCAATCCCTTTTCCTCCCACACTCACACCCATGCACGTATACAGTCTCCTAACCCAAGGACAGGGAGTCTTTGGCCTCTAGCTTCCAGCGAACACGTGGATTCACAGACACTAGGCCCCAACTTTCCTGGCGAACTCAGAGAGTTACAGACTCGGGCCATCAAGTCTCGACTGCTGGACTTCTAATCGACATTTGAGCTTTGATCTGGACTCCCAGTCAACCTTTGGGCTTTGATCTGGACTAACAATTGATCTTCAAGTTTTGATCTGGACTTCTGATTGACCTTTGGGTTTTGGTCTTCAGTGTTGGAGGACTTCAGATGATGATGATGATGATGAGGACCCGAACTCTCGGTCTTGAGCATCAGCCTTGCCGATAACAGGACCCCAAAAATTAGGCTTCAAACTCTAGTCTTACTCATGATGGAAGCTTAGATTGGAGGCTTAGACTCTGGCCTGTCCTCCAATTCCCTCACGTTTTTGTCCCTAAACTTAACCTGAATCATGACACCGTCTCCCTCCCCAAAACCATCCCTACGAAGCTTAAAAAAAAGTTGAAAAAAAAGAACTTAGCTTGAGCCGTGAAAGAGTCTGCAGCTTAGTACCATCTTGGCAACAGACAAGATGAGTAGTTAGGTCTTGATATTCATCTTGAGCCTAATAGCCTACTTCTGTATTTCTACTTATTCTGTGATTCAGTGATTAAATCAGGAACTCCAGACAAAATGTGGTACCTTTTGATAGTGTACAGGCCAATTTATCCCTGTAACCCATTCTAACAAGCAACCTTGAGATTTGTCTTCTTGCAGACCACCACAAAACAAAGAAACACCATAGAACCCATTTAAAGGCAACCCCCAGACAACAAGACCATCAGATGTGTGAAAAAAACATTGCGCAAATGGCAAGAAGTGAACAAATAACACATAGAACATTAAACATCAAACCGTAGAGTCCCCAAAAGAGAGTCCACAGCTACGAGGCCCTGAGGCAAGTAAAGCCAATCCAGGAGGTGATGGCCGTGGCCAGAGCCACTGAGTTAGTTAGTTCGGCGCTGTTCAAATTGCACAAATAGTAAAGCGCATTCAGCACTAAGGCCATTAAATGTGAAACCACAGCCGAAAGTGAGTCTATAGCGACGAGCCACGAGCGACAAGCCGCCAAGGAGATCGAACCTTGAGGCTTGGGGCCCAAGACTCCTGAACCTTCTGCTGGCAGCAACAAGAGGGAGACCGGTCAAGCACAAGCAGACGGCACTGAACACCTGTTCATTTTCCACTCTCGTTTTCGTCACTTTAATTGGCGCGGAGTAAAGGAGCTGACCACGGGTTGGTATTCCACCAACAGGAATTGACTCAGTGCTCAGCCTCAGCGATGGCCAGGGTTGCACTCCAGACCAAGATCCCCAGAGATCGCAGAAGCTCCAGATCATGCAGTTGGCCCAAAAATACATTCTTAAAAGGGAAATTACAGGCTGCAATCTATCCCAGTTCGGAAGATTAAGAAGTACTGTACATTAAGAAGATATCCAGTAATTTTGTACGCTGCCTGCAAGATGTTGCCTTTGGTCACTGGCGCCACCTTGCCAGAACCTTGCTGGTCTCAGTGGAGCTTGCTGTTAATCTGCCAGAACTGCTGGAGCTACGGTGAGAATCTATTGGAAAGATTGCACAGTTTGTATCTGAGACTGTGAAGCAAGTAATATATGTAACATTAATACTCAATGTTGAAGAACACATTTAGCTATTTATAACCTTAATTCTGCAAAATGGAAACTTCTCAGTTTATTTTTAGCTTTAATTCAGTTTTGCTCAGTACTATTTTTGTTAAAAATGGTATGAAGTCAAGCAGTTACTGAACAACTTCTTCATATGCATAGAACCTTTTGATCATCTATACCAACCATGGACATGGGTATTCTCCTGCAGTATGATTTTTGTGAATAATGTATTCCTGAATATCAAACTATATCTACAAACTAATGTCTTACCTTGAGTTTCAAAGATTCAAAATCATATGGACTTGGAGTGAAATCTGTGTGGACCCTGGCACGGCCACAGAACGGTCCAAAGTATGGAGGTGGAACGTTATCTAATTGGACACTGTCTCTACTGCTGGCTTCAGAATCCGGGGTAAATGGATCTCCACCTGGTTGAGAAATATACACTTGAATACAGTTTCAATACCTGTGGTATTAATATTTTTTATTTAAAGGAACTCTCTCAAACATTAACTGTTTTGGTGAATGTTGCATCATTTAATGTTTTCTGGTGTCACTTTTCTGTCCTTAGTTGAATACTTCATGTGTTATTTTACTGCGAGATCAAAAGATTAGATAGTGCTGGGAAATAATGTCAAACTATGAAGACTGGACATTAACACCTTGACACTTCCTTTTTTCTCTTCCTGGGTCATGACCAGTGGTCCATCACTTTTCAGACATGCATTGCCCCAGGAAATCTACTCTCTTTGGTATCCAACCTCATCTCGTACTCTTAATCCCAAACTGTCTGCTCCGACCTCCTTTACAAATTATGTAAAGCAGCTGGTGAAATTGCATTTCAGCCCATTTTATGTCTTTTCCATCCATACCTTTTATCTCACCTTGTCCAAAGGCTCTCAATCAACTTGCATAATTATTCTGAAATACTCTGCCACTATAACAGTTTAGAGTCACAGGGAGACAACCACAGCATTGGAAACAGGAAGGATAAATGAAGATGGCAAATTGTAATCATTGTTTGATCTTTTGGTGTTCTTAATAGCGTAATTATTCGACAGCTTCGATTTTCAATTTATCATTGGAAACAATAAAGATTATTAAATACCGTGGATTCCCAATAATTGGGCCTTTGGTTAATTAAGGTAGCTGCTTATTTGGGACAACTCTTAAGGAACAAAAACTAATCAAGAAAATACCTGGGATTCCTTTAGTTTATTTGGGACACTATGGTGCTTAATTGGGACAGGAGACTGTTGCCGAGCAGTTTCTAACTTGCGTCAGTCGTGCGCATATGTGGCCATTAGATGCTACACTGTGCTTAAAGTGAACAAATTTTAAATTGAGTCAGCTTGTGTTCAAAAGCAATGATTTTTGTCACTGTTAGTTGGTGAGAAATAAGCAGCAAGACTACTCAGAACTGTTTTGCACACTGCAGTTTCAAGCATTGAGGCTTGGTGACGCCAGAAATGGCTGGGAGTGAAAATGAAATGATTTCATAACTTCAACAAATTAGGAACAATGAAGAATTTGAAGATATCAACAATCATCTTGCATGTTACAATGAAAATGAAGATTTGGAGGATGCAATCGGTGAAAGCACTGCATGAAGGCAGTTCATGAATTCCATTTGGTGTCTGCACTGATTTTGTTCATTTACGGTCAATCAAAAGAACATGGCTAAGTTCACTGGATGAATTAACAGGAATTCTGCAGATGCTGGAAATTCAAGCAACACACATCAAAGTTGCTGGTGAACACAGCAGGCCAGGCAGCATCTCTAGGAAGAGGTACAGTCGACGTTTCAGGCCGAGACCCTTCGTCAGGACTAACTGAAGGAAGAGTGAGTAAGGGATTTGAAAGTGGGAGGGGGAGGGGGAGATCCAAAATGATAGGAGAAGACAGGAGGGGGAGGGATGGAGCCAAGAGCTGGACAGGTGATTGGCAAAAGGGATATGAGAGGATCATGGGACAGGAGGTCCGGGAAGAAAGACGGGGGGGGGGGGAACCCAGAGGATGGGCAAGAGGTATAGTCAGAGGGACAGAGGGAGAAAAAAGAGAGTGAGAGAAAGAATGTGTGTATAAAAATAAATAACAGATGGGGTACAAGGGGGAAGTGGGGCATTAGCGGAAGTTAGAGAAGTCGATGTTCATGCCATCAGGTTGGAGGCTACCCAGGCGGAATATAAGGTGTTGTTCCTCCAACCTGAGTGTGGCTTCATCTTTACAGTAGAGGAGGCCGTGGATAGACATGTCAGAATGGGAATGGGATGTGGAATTAAAATGTGTGGCCACTGGGAGATCTTGCTTTCTCTGGCGGACAGAGTGTAGGTGTTCAGCAAAGCGGTCTCCCAGTCCGCGTCGGGTCTCGCCAATATATAGAAGGCCACATTAGGAGCACCAAACGCAGTATATCGCCCCAGCCGACTCACAGGTGAAGTGTCGCCTCACCTGGAAGGACTGTTTGGGGCCCTGAATGGTGGTAGGGGAGGAAGTGTAAGGGCATGTGTAGCACTTGTTCCGCTTACAAGGATAAGTGCCAGGAGGGAGATCAGTGGGGAGGGATGGGGGGGACGAATGGACAAGGCAGTCGCGTAGGGAGCGATCCCTGCGGAAAGCGGGGGGGGGGGGGAGGGAAAGATGTGCTTAGTGGTGGGATCCCGTTGGAGGTGGCGGAAGTTACGGAGAATAATATGTTGGACCCAGAGGCTGGTGGGGTGGTAGGTGAGGACCAGGGGAACCCTATTCCTAGTGGGGTGGCGGGAGGATGGAGTGAGAGCAGGTGTGCGTGAAATGGGGGAGATACGTTTGAGAGCAGAGTTGATAGTGGAGGTAGGGAAGCCCCTTTCTTTAAAAAAGGAGGACATCTCCCTCGTCCTAGAATGAAAAGCCTCATCCTGAGAGCAGATGCGGCGGAGATGGAAGAATTGCGAGAAGGGAATGGCGTTTTTGCAAGAGACAGGGTGAGAAGAGGAATAGTCCAGATAGCTGTGAGAGTCAGTCGGCTTATAGTAGACATCAGTGGACAAGCTGTCTCCAGAGATAGAGACAGAAAGATCTAGAAAGGGGAGGGAGGTGTCGGAAATGGACCAGGTAAACTTGAGGGCAGGGTGAAAGTTGGAGGCAAAGTTAATAAAGTCAACGAGTTCTGCATGCGTGCAGGAAGCAGCGCCAATGCAGTTGTCGATGTAGCGAAGGAAAAGTGGGGGACAGATACCAGAATAGGCACGGAACATAGATTGTTCCACAAAGCCAACAAAAAGGCAGGCATAGCTAGGACCCATACGGGTGCCCATAGCTACACCTTTAGTTTGGAGGAAGTGGGAGGAGCCAAAGGAGAAATTATTAAGAGTAAGGACTAATTCCGCTAGACGGAGCAGAGAGGTGGTAGAGGGGAACTGATTAGGTCTCCAACCTGATGGCATAAACATGGACTTCTCTAACTTCCGCTAATGCCCCACCTCCCCCTCGTACCCCATCCGTTATTTATTTTTATACACATATTCTTTCTCTCACTCTCCTTTTTCTCCCCCTGTCCCTCTCACTATACCCCTTGCCAATCCTCTGGGTTCCCCCCCCCCCCACCCTTGTCTTTCTTCCCAGACCTCCTGTCCCATGTTCCTCTCTTATCCCTTTGCCAATCACCTGTCTAGCTCTTGGCTCCATCCCTCCCCCTCCTGTCTTCTCCTATCATTTTGGATCTCCCCCTCCCCCTCCCACTTTTAAATCTCTTACTAACTCTTCCTTCAGTTAGTCCTGATGAAGGGTCTCGGCCTGAAACGTCGACTGTACCTCTTCCTAGAGATGCAGCCTGGCCTGCTGCATTCACCAGCAACTTTGATGTGTGTCACTGGATGAATTCCTCTGTTGATAACTGTTAGGAACTAATAGAGTTTTATGGTACTGCAGTAGTACTAGTAGTGTTCTAATTTGTTCTATATTTCAGTTAAGTACCTAATTTGTTACTCAGTTAAACAGTGTTTTGACTTTTTTAAAATAACTTTTTAACTTTTTGTGAAACTTTGGCCAATTGGAGCAGCTGCTTAATTGGTCAAATATACTGGTTATATTGTGTTCCAGTTAACCAAATCCACTGTATTTAGAATGCAAACTACAACAATACTACATTTTAGAAACACTTTGGAATGATTCCCATGTTCATTACTAAACACAAACAAAAGTTATTTTTGCACATTCCTGTGGCTCACAGTTTGTGTTCTATGATTACTGTGGTACTCACTGTTTGAAGCCTGTCTACTGAGTGGACTGTTGACATACTCTTCTGATTCACTGGCTGAGTATGAGGCCCTGTCCCCTAGTCTGAGATACATGAGATCATCAGGTGTCATTGGAGACATGGGACTTTCTTCTGCATTTTCAATCTGAAGAAAGAAGTTGTCAATAAGTTAATATGAGTCACAACTTATATTTGACTGCCAGTTTAATAGCCAATCCTGATATATGATGTTACCATTAATAACAGGTCATTGTCACTTACATCTTTTCTAAAATTTCCTTGCACAGTCTTCAACCTTCTATTTCTTGCACAGCCCAGTTCTACCTGTCCCAAAAGTTCTGCTGGTAGGATTGTCCCGAGAGAACCATTGCTTCCACCTCTCTTGCTCTTCAGAATATCTTCCCATCTTAGCTCTATTCTTTCCCTTGAGTAGCCTTTCCTATCACTCTCTCCTTTGGCTGGCTGCATTTGTTATGTTGTAAAAATTCCCTTCACTCACTTTCTCCAGGTCAGAAGTATAGATATGGGACCACAAGTGGGGCCAAATATGCCCATCTCTTCATGAGATACAGTATGTCCAGTCTTATTCAGGGTGCTTCTCTCTATTCATTTTCCCTGACTGTGACCCCATTTGCTGCCAATTTGCACCTTGGTCCTGTTCATATGGTCAATATCTGACTCTTCCTTTCTCTGACCTGGCACATCTATCTCCAGCTCAGGGATTAAGTTAATTACTAACATTCATCATAAATCCAATGATTCCCTCAACTATTTTGACTTTGCCTCCTTTGTCCCTGCTTCCTGAACGTGGTGCAGCTGGTATGTCTGCTGTCTCATTGCCCCAATGACCTGATTCATTCCTCATTCCTTATCATTCTGTAATGCTCAGTCTGATGCATGCGACTATGTACCAGCGAGGAAAGCCCCCCTTCCCGCCACCACCCCCCATGCCAGAGGAATAGGCTCTTTGTCTGGCCACAGCTGATGTGAGGAAGATGCTAGCCAGGGTCAATCAATGTCATGCAATAGGGCCTGATAACGTACTTGGTCAGGTGCTGAAGGTCTGTGTAACCCTGTTAACAGAGGTTCTAACAGATATCTGCAACATCTCTCTGGAACACTGTCCCCTCAGGCTTCAAGAAGCCACCATCACCCAAGAACCAAAGAGTGTAACCTGCTGAATGACTGCCCTCAGTAATGAAATGCTTTGAGTGGTTGGTTATGGATCTCATTACATCCCATCTTCCTGCTACATTGGACCTTTTCCAGTTTGCTTATCACTCAGAATGGTCCACTGATGATGTCATAGCCTCTGCCCTCTTCCCCATCCTGTTTCACCTGGAAAATGGTGCCTCATATCCCAGGATGCTGCTTATTGACCAGCTCGGCATTTAATACATCTATCCCTCAGAAGCTGGATAGCGAACTGTCCTCATCACCTCTCTCTGTAACTGGATCATATGGACTTGGAATGAAATCTGTGTGGATCCTGGACTTCTTGCCAGAAGGGCCACATCAGTCCATGGTAGCAGGAACATCTCTAGCTCCATCACACTGAGCACCAGCACTTCCCAGGGCTACATGCTCAGTCTGCTGATGTTCATGTTTCTGATGTCTGAATGCACTGCTTGATCTGGATCAAAATGAATCATCAAGTTTGCTAATGACACAACAGTGGCTGGCCTCAGCAACGATGATGAGATAGCATACAGTGAGGGGGTAGAGAGACTGCTAGAATGGTGTGACCACAACACCATGAGTCTAAAAAGATGATTGTGAACTTTAGAAAGGTGCAGGCTCCATTTCTGAGGAGATAGAGGTGAGCAAGTCTCCCCCCACCCCCATTTTAACCAATTTTTACAGGAGAACCTTTGAGAGTGCCCTGACCAGCTGCATCACCACCTGGTACAGGAATTGCAAGGCATCAAACTGCAAATCTCTACAAAGCAATGAGAGGACTGCTGAGAGGATAATCAGGGTCTTTATTTCACCCATCAGAGACATTTTTCAGGAGCGCTGTGTATGTACAGCCTTCAGCATTGTCAATGATACCTCCCATCTATCCAACAATCTCTTTGGCCCCTACCATCAAGCAGGAAGTAAAACAGCATTAGGAAAAGAACTGTTAGGATAGTGAACTGCATCTTCCTCAGGACCTTGAGACTATTGAAACTTCCACCACCCAGGTCTCATCATGTCTGAAATGACAGTGGTGTTATATTGTTTACCTTTTAATTTGTATCGTATGTGCACCTGATATTTTGTTAATTTATTTGTGGTAGATAACTTTGTGGTATGCGTGTAAGTTATATGTACTGTGTTGTGCACCTTGGTCTGGAGGAACATTGTTTCGTTTGGCAGTATATGTGAATGGTTGAATGACAATAAACTGAACTTGAATTCTGTTACTGTCTACGTGAAATTGGGTTTTCTCCACATGCTGCAATCTCCTCCCAAGTCACAAAAACACGTAGGGCAGAATTTTATTTGGACACTCTATACTATGCAGGTGAGTGATAGGTTCTGGGGGAATTGATAGAAATGTGGAGAGAATAGAATAGGATTAGAGTTAATAAGACCATAAGGTAATAAGACATAGGCCCATTGTGTCTGTTCCACCAATCGATCATGACTGATTTACTTTCCCTTTCAACCCCATTCTCCTGCCTTCTCCCCATAACCTTTGATGCTTTTACTAATCATGAACCTATCAACTTTAAATATACCCAATGACCTGTCTTCTACAGCTGTCTGAGGCAATGAATTCTACAGATTCACCACCCTCTGGCTAAATAAATTACTCATTGTCTCTGTTATAAAGGGACATCCTTCTATTCTGTGAATGTGCCCTCTGGTCCTAGATTCTCCCTCGAATTCAATCATCCTTTCCATACCCACCCGAGATGGGTCTTTCAATATTCAAAAGGTTTCAGTGAGATCCACCATCTACCCCCCCCCCCCACCATTCCCCCATTCTTCTAAACTCCAGTGAGTAAAGGCCCAGAGCCATCGAACACCTATACGTAATGAGCAACTGATAGTTAGCATGAACTTGGTCGGCTGCTGGGCCTGCTTCTACTCTATATATCTAAGCCTTTGACTTCATTCCATTCACCTCGTTTCCATGTCTTCATCATATCTGCTCTGATGATAGGAAATTCCACACTAGATATCTTCCTTTCCACATAAGATATTTTCCCCTCTCCTAGCCCACCCCACTAAATAGAGAATATACTGCTAGCCACATTTTAAGAAGGAACAAGAAAGAAAGTAACCTGTTAATCTCTTTTGAGACATTTCCCCAACTAATTTCTACCATGGAGATGGACTCATAATTCCCCATGTTGCCTTCACAACAATTAACTACATTCAAGACTCTCTTCCCAGAGTGAATGTTTTGAAATTCTGATGGCTAATATCTTTATTATTTTTACCCTTATTTTAAAAAATAAATTGATAGACAACCTCTTTTCAACTGGAATCCTCAGGAATTTTATTAAATGTCTAATCTTTTTATTTGACTTTATTTTAAAACATGAACTATTGTCTTCTTTGCTGATCAACTCCAGCCAGTGTGTATGTAGAAATCTTTTCCTTCCCAGAGGTTCCAGAAATATTTTTCATTTAATGCTAATTCACAGTGTAAACACTGTAAGGTGGTGTTGTGGTGACAAAATGGAATTAAGAAAGAGATTTTACCTTCTCTTCTGCTAAAGCTTTCACCATCATTCTGCCAGTCTTCCTGTTCATAGTACGTGAAATAACCGCTCGCCATTTCTTTCCTAGTTTGCTTCCAGCTTTGGTGGCCTCTTCTGTGCTAGCTCCAATAGTGTCAGCCACCTCTGTCTGAAAATAAAATGTCAGGTTGAATTTCTATTCTGAGCATAACAGGCAAATATATAACACTGACACACTTTATTTAATAATTCTACCAAGGTGTGAAATTATTTATTTATAAATTGGTTATCACCTTTTCTAAGATATTGGACAATGTTTTTCATGGGATGGTTTAGCCTTGTGACTTGTGTTGAAAGGGTGCTGCTAAAACTCAGCAAATTCCTATAAACACCAGCATGATAATGATTTGAGTATCGGTCACAGGGAACTTGAGGGATAAATGTTGTCCAGATTACTTGGGAGAAAATAAAATCACCTGTTCCTCTTTGGCATATTAGGTGAAACTCAGTAAACACCTAGAAAAGACATATCAAGTAAATGGAGGCATTCCCAAGGTATCATTAAAATAACTGGGGCTGCCACCTTTCTCTCTTTTGCCACTCAGAAAACCTACTTTACCTGACTTCCAGATAGGTGACATTACACCTTCAATCATTGTCCCCAGTTGCAATCAGCCTGAAGGATATTATTGATGAGTGGTGATTAAAACATCCCTGGTTTATCCCTAACGATAAAATGGCTTTCCAGCCTGTTTTAAATTGCCTACTGGATCATTTGGTTAGTCAGTAATTTCCCTTAAATACTGTTTACTTAATCCAATTGATTCAATGAAACATGTAAAATATGCAAACTCAGCTAATAGATTGCCAACCTGATTACATCCCATTTCATGATCTTTGTGGTTGGTTGGTGTGAGGGTAAGACCGACTGAAAATATTGTAATAATAGCAAGACTATAAGGTGACATAAAAGAAATAGTATATTTCTTAGTAAGAACCTCTTTTCTATTTTAATATAATTTTCTCATTTATGCTGCAACAGAGTTACTTATCAGACTTACATTTTCATTTATGCTGAGCTGCTCATTAACCAAAGGTGAAGATGGAGGCTTTGAGCGATCAAAGTGCTTGAAACTGCTTGACCTTTGTAGGGAGAGCTAACAGGAGAAATTATAAACATTATTGTCATTTTATATTAATTGAATAAACATGTAATACTCACAAGAATGAAAGAATGTTCATATTGATTTGAATATATAAGTACAATGCCTCTGTATTGACTTTCCTGACTTCAGTAGTTTTGAGTTGTCATCGACATTATTGTTAGCAATACTAATTCCATGATCTTCCTTTGTCAAGCATAAAATAAAAAAAAAGAAATATATTTACATAATATATATAAAGTAAATATTTATACATATACTAAACTAATGGCTAAACAAAGCAATTTTACTGCCTTCAATACTTTGAATTGCTGTCTATATTATCGTTAGCAATACTAATTCCATGATTGTGCCCTTTTTGAGCATAAAATAAATAATTAAAATAAATACTTTAAATGCCTCAATCCAACAGTTCAAATCATGGGTCTTAAAAAAAAAACTATGACATACTAAAATCTATTAAAAATCTCTCTCTATATTTCAGTGCAGGGATTGACCAAATCATATATTAAAAATGTTAAAATTGCTATTAAAATAGAAAATATGTGAACACTTTAAACTCTCACATGACATTATGAATCGCAGGGGCCATATTGTTTTGTTTTTTTTATTTTGTAAAAATCATGCAAGTAGGTCATGCAAATACAGATTGAGCCTCAATAATCCTCACACATATAGAATTCAAAATTTTTGTCACTCTTCGAATGAAAAGTATACTCCTCATTTCAATCCTAAATAGCCTATGCATCATTATAAGACTGGGATCTATTTCTAGATTTCTCAGCCAGGTGAAATATCTTCCCTGCATTAACCCTGATGAGTCCTCTTAAAATTTTGTAAGTTTCTTCTGTACTCTAAAGAATAGAGGCCCAGCCTCCTCAGTCTCTCCTCCTGTTGTCAGATCTACTATCACAAGTATTCTTAGGTTTATAATCCCTTCATTGTTTTATCCCTCCTTATGTTTAAAACCTCTCCATCCTTATGATTGCCTTGGAAATTTGTGCTTTTCCAATTCTGAACTACTCTTCTTACATCATCATCTAGGAATTGATCTATCTCTGACTCTCCTATTCACCCTCTTCTTTAAGCCATTTCCTGAACCCCACTTCTTAGAACAAGCTGCAATGGTCACTTTTGACATTCCCCTCTTTGTCTCAGTAAGGAATTTTGTCTGATTACACTTCAGTGTGCAACTTGGGATTTTTTTAATTTAAGGAGAAAAATCACTTCTGGTTGTGTATCATAGATACAAGAACACAAAGGAAATAGGAATGGGAACAAAAGTAGAAAAGGTCGGAAACACTTAGCAGGTCAGTCATCATCTGTGGGGAAAAGAAATAAACGTCAACGTTTCCTTAGAAGTGAAACTGAAACAACAGGAGCTTGTGGGGAGGAGGCTGTCACTGACAAGGTAATACCAGGGTGACCATGGGGATCAGCTGTAAACAAAGTTAAAGGGTAAGGACATCAGCAAACAAACCTAGATAAAATAAAGTTGGACTTGTGAAAGGCAGAGCACGAGGACAAACCCAATAGGAGAGGGAGTAAAAAACAAGCTGAGCTAATATACAGAGGGATGACTGATACAGACCAAGAAATTATGTTATCTGAGTTTTAGAATTCAGTATTGAGTCAAAAGACTTAACTCCTCTTTCACATCAGTTCCCCATATCCCTCACTTCCCTAATCTTTAAAAGTTTATCCACTTCCTCTTTAAATACTTCCAATGACCTGACCTGTACATAGATTCATCATCCTCTGGAGAAGTGCACAGGAACATAGTCATGAAATGGTATATTTACAGATCGATCATGAGGAAATGTTATTGCCCTAGTCAGGGGAAATCCAGTTATTTATTATTGAGCTACAACACAGAATAGGCCCTTTGGCCCTTTGAGCCACGCCGCCCAGTAATCCCCCAGTTTAATCCCAACCTAATTACGGAACAATTTACAACTGGTACGGCTTTGGATTGTGGGAGGAAACCCAGGCATTTATGGGGAGAACATGCAAACTCCTTATAGGCAGCGGCGGGAATTGAACCTGAGTCGCCTGTACTGTAAAGCGTTGCGCTAACCTCTACACTACTGTGCCGCACCTTTTATGCAGGTTGTTGTGATACCTATTTCACTTCAATAACCAGACCTCTCACAAATCATTGTTTGGGTGGCAACGGGGATTGGAACCCCTGCTCGAAACCTTTCTGTCCATGAGCCTGTCTAAATGTACTTTAAATGTTGTAATTGTGCCTGCCTCTGCAGCTTTTTCTGCCGGTTTGTTTCATATTCCCACTATTCTCTGTGTAAAATTATTGCATCTCACTTCGCTAATAAATCTGCCCCCTTCAGAATCCGAATCCAGTTTAATATCACTGGCATATGTTGTGAAATTTGTCGTCTTGTGGCAGCAGTACATTGCAATAAGTAATAATAAAAAAACTATAAATTACAACAAGAAGTATAGATAACAAATTAAATGAAATAGGTAGTGCAAAAGGAGAGGAAAAAGTAGTGAGGTAGTGTTCATGGATTCATTGTCCATTCAGATACCTGATGCGGAGGGGAAGAAGCTGTTCCTGAAACGTTGAGTGCGTGTCTTCAGGCTCCTGTGCCTCCTCTTTGATAGTAGCATGAAAAGAGAGCATATCCTGGATGATGGAGGTCCTTAATGCTGGATTTCAACTTTTTACGGCATAGCCTTTTGAAAGTGTCCTCAGTGCTGGGGAGGTTGGTGCCCATGATGGAAGTGGCTGAATTCACAACTTTCTGCAGCTCTTGCTGATCCTGTGCAATGGCCCCTCCATAGCAGACAGTGATGCAACCTGTTAGAATGCTCTCCACAGTACATCTGTACAAATGTGTGAGTATCTTTGGTGACAAACCAAGTTTTCCCAAACTTCCAATGAAATATAACAGCTGTCGTGCCTTCTTCAGAATTACATCAATATGTTGGGCCAAGGATAAATCTTCAGAGATGTTGACGTCCAAGAACATGAAACTGCTCACCCTTTCCAGTGCTGATCCCTCATTGAAAGACTGTTGTGTGTTCCCTTGACCTCCCCTTCTGAAGTTCACCATCAAATCCTTGATCTTACCAATGCTGAGTGCAAGGTTGTTGTTGTGACACCACACAACCGGCTATCTCGCTGTTATATGCCTCCTCGTCACCATCTGAAATTCTGCCAATGGTAGTTGGCAAATTTTTAGATGGTATTTGAGCTGTAACGCAGTTTTGGTGTAGAGAGTATAGAATAGTGGGCTAATCGCACATCCTTTCGGAGCACCAGTGTTGATTATCAGTGAGGAGATGTTATTTCCAATCCGCACAGGTTGTGGTCTCCCAGTGAAGAGATCCAGTTGCAGAGGGAGGCATAGGGGCCCAGGCTTTGCAGCTTGTTTATTTAGAACTGAGAACATCCTTGTGTTGAATGCTGAGCTGTAATCAATAAACAGCAGCCTGCGGTAGGTATTACCATTGTCCTGGTGATCCAAGGCTGAGTGGAGAGCCAGTGAGATTGCATTTGCTACAGTCCTATTGTGGCGATAGGCAAACCATGAACAATCTCTCAAAGCACTTCATCACAGTAAGTGTGAGTGTCACTGGCTTATAGTTGTTGAGGCAACTCACATTGCTCTTCTTGGACACTGGTATGATTGTTGCCTGTTTGAAGCAGGTCTGACTGTAGCAGTGAGGCATTGCAGATGTCCTTAAACACTCCCTCAGCTGGTTGACACAGGTTTTCAGAGCCCTACCAGGTACACTATCAGAGCTTGAAACCATGTAAAGGTTCACCCTCTTGAAAGATGTTCTGACTTGGGGCTCCGAGACAAAGATCGCAGGGTCACTAGATTACCCCAGGGATTTACCCAGATGTAGTTTTTTTCTCCCTTTCAAAGTGCGCATAAAAGGCCCTGAGGTCATCTGGGAGTGAAGCATCACGGCCATTCACGACGTTAGATTTTGCTTTGTTGGAAATAATGGCCTGTAAACCCAGCCAGGGTTGATGTGCATCTGATTCCATCTCCAACCTCAATTGGAATAGATTTTTGCTCTTAAAATAGCCTTCCATAGGTCATACCTGGTTTCTTGTATAGTTATGGATCACTGGCCTTGAACGGCACAGATCCAAGCCCTCGGCAGACTACGAATCTCCCGGCTCATCCACGGCTTATGGTTTGGGTATGTCCGGTATGTTCTCAAAGGCACAGCTACACTGGTCTTGATGAAGTTGATGACAACTGTGGCATATTCATTCAGATTTGAAGATGAATATTGTCTAGGCCAGTGACTCAAAGCAGTCCTCTAAACGTTCATCCACCTCCCTTGATGATGCATTGTTCATCTTTACCACTGGTGCTGCAGTCTTCAGTTTCTGCCCACACACTGCCTATACCCCTTTCACCTTAAACCTATGCCCTCTGGTTTCAGACTTCCCTAACTGGGTAAATTACTGTGACCATTCACCTTATCTATCCCCTAAATATTTTCTGTCCTAAAGATTAGTACCTGAACCATGTGTTAATGAAAGATTTGGATATATAGCAATTTCCCTTGAGTTCCATCTTGCATCTTATCATGTTCAAATTCTGTTTTAAAATATTCAAAAATGATTCCAGCTTTTCTTCACTTTTTCATTTTACCAGCATTCTACCCATTACACGGCTTTTGCTGGGACCCAGCTCCCCTTGTCTCAGTATCTCTGAGTTGTCCTGTTCAAATGGACATTCTTCACATATGGGATTGAGCAATTGTTGTCAGTGCTTCTTCATTTGTATGTGAGCATGATCCTGTTTACACTAAGTATCCCTACCTGGTACTTTCCGACAGGAGTCATGGGTAGATATCATGACCCTAGATATTTCTTCCCACCTTACACAGAAGTGCTGATGGCAATAGGAGATCCCCATTTATTCCGCAGATGAAGTCAACCAAATGAGCCTGCCAATTAACCCTGGGACTTTCTGTGTGTGTGGTTAAGTGCACATTATACAGTTAATTTGTTCATCAACGTGATAAAGAAAACTCATATGGAAAATAGATTACAAGTGATGAGTTTAAGCATTATCCCAATGGAAACACTTTCAGCATGGATGATCACACCTGTGTCCCATTATAAGCACAAGAGGCATGCTGGAAATAAATCAATGTTTTTATATATACAATTGCATTTCTATAATTAATAAAGTAGAAAACACAGTTCAGTTTTATTCAGTGAAACTACTGGATGCCAGGATACAACCAGCCATGTCATTAATGGCAGTGATTGGGGTGAAATTGGCCTAAGTAATGATCGTGGTGGCTGAGGTGGGGGAGGTATATTTTAAACATCCATTCATCTTTCAGAATACTTTACTTGAGCATTGCAATTTTTAACAACTGAATAAAGATTCCTGCAATCAATTCCACTAGAAAAACAGAATTTTAAAATGTGAAATGACTCAGAAAGGCAACAGTTTACGATGACTAAAGGGCAATGGGATTGGGGGAAGTTTGTATCAACAGCATAGATGGGGGTGGGGGAAGGGAGGGAGAGGAAGAGAGTGATGAATGCAATTAAATTTTAAACAAATCAGGGGAAATCACCATTGGTTGAAGTTGTATCTACCGCAAATGAAGATTGTTGTGGTTCTTGAAGGTCATTTATCTCAGCCCCAATCCATCACTACAAGAGTAGAGTGTCCTTTTCAAACTTCTTCTGTAGTCTAATGAATGACCTTCCCACATTCAGCATAGGAGTTCTGCTATATAACTTTGGACTATACAGACTGCTTGATATTATTGAAACAGATTGAGGAATGAAATGTCTTTTATTTGCACTCAATTCCTCTTCTGATATATGATCCCTTCAAATTCAGTGGAATTACATTCCACAATCAAAATTCAATGTATGTTTCAAGAGGACTAGAATATAAAAGCAAGGATGTAATACTGAGGTTTTAAAAGGCACTGGTAAGGCTGCACTTGGGGTATTATGAGCAGTTTTGGGTTCCTTATCTAAGAAAGGATGTGCTGGTATTGGAGATGGTCCTGAGAATGCATGGGTTAACATATGAGGAATGTTTGATAGCTCTGGGCCTATACTCTCTGGAGTTTGGAAGAATGACAGGTGATCTTATTAAAACCTATTGAATATTGAAAGGCCTAGGTAGAGTGGATGTGGAAAGGCTGTTTCCTAAACAAAAGTGTCTAGGACCAGAGGGTACAGCTTTAGAATAGAAGGTTATCCCTGTAGAAAAGCAATGAGAAGGTACCCCATCCATTATTTATTTATATACGTACCCCATCTGTTATTTATTTATATACACACACATTCTTTTTCTCTCTCTCCTTTTTCTCCCTCTGTCCCTTTCACTATACCCCTTGCCCATCCTCTGGGCTTCCCCCACTCCCCCTTGTCTTTCTCCCTGGGCCTCCTGTCCCATGATCCTCTCATATCCCTTTTGCCAATCACCTGACCAGCTCTTGGCTCCCCCCTCCCCCTCCCACTTTCAAATCTCTTACTAGCTCTTCCTTCAGTTAGTCCTGACGAAGGGTCTTGGCCCGAAACGTCAACTGTACCTCTTTCTAGAGATGCTGTCTGGCCTGCTGCATTCACCAGCAACTTTTATGTGTGTTGCTTGAAATTCCAGCATCTGCAGAATTCCTCGTATATGAGGAGGAATTTCTTTTCTAGTGGGTAGTAAATCTGTAGAATTCATTGCCACAGATGGCTGTGGAGGCCAAGTCAGTGGGAATATTTAAAGCAGAGGTTGAGAGGTTTTTGATTAGTAAGGTTGTCAAAGGCAATAGGGAGAAGGCAGGAAAATGGAGCTGAGAAGGATAATAATCATCCATGATGGAATGGTGAAGCAGACTCAATGGACTGAATGGCCTATTTCTGCTCCGATGTCTTATGGTCTTAGATCTTATATGTATTTGTGTGCTGTGTGAGAGTATGCTGTTCACATATGAAGAAAAGCAAACCAAATTTTGTTTCATGGGCACAATGTCCCTTAAGAGATAGCTCAAGTTCAAAGTTCAAAGTACATATATATCACCATATACTTCACTAGGAGTTTCATTTTCTTGCAGGCATTCATTCACAGTAGAACAAAGAAGTACAATAGAATCAATGTAAAACTACACCCAAACAAAGACTGACAAGGAACCAATTTGCAAAGCAAGACAACTGTGAAAAGTAAAAATAAAGTAAATAAATCATATTGAGAACATGAGTTGCAGAGTCCTTGAAAGTGATTCCATAGGTTGCATTCAGTTATTCATCTCTTAGTGGTTCATCCCTCTGGGCCCAGTTTTAAAACACTGCCAGCCACAACAAAAACCACACAATCCTCCGTTCTAAATTTCCAAATGACGTCTTTAAAAGCGTTTGTTTCACTGTCAATCCAAATGAAGAAGTATGCATGTGTGAGTGTGTGTACATATGTATGTGTGTATGTTTCTTGGAGACAGGCCTGCACCAACAAGCAACAGCCCATTGACAACTCCATAAGAAGGAATGGGGAAAGAATGTCCCCAGAATCTTGATGCACGGTCTCGACCTGGATCTTTGACTCCATTTTCTCCATAGATGCTGCCTGACCCGCTGAGTTCCTCCAGCATCTTGTGTGTTGCTCCAGATTTCCAGCATCCACAGTCTCTCTTGTGTCCCAAGAATCTGCCTCACTTTATCCCCAAATTAGTCTGTTGGATTAAAGGGAAGTCCAAAACCCGATGCTGGGACCGGTACTGAATGCAGCACAGACTTGAAGTAATGAGGTGGTGTGAGAAACCCTTCAAATGTTGAAGGAAGCCTATGGCAAGAACTTTCTTGTATCACCAATTTAGGATTATTTTTGTCAGATGGACCTGAAGCCGCATGGTGTCAGATAGAAAAGATGCTGATTTTTTCCCTGCTGCCCGGTAAATCCTCATAGCCATTTCTTCATAAAAGGTGCCAGGTTTATTGCAAGACCAGGCCACGGGGTTGTGGTTAACACCATGTGACTTCCCTATCTTAACCAATGCCAGATCACTTTTTGAAAAAAAGGAAACACCTTGTGCGTTGCTGTTGCATTTCCTCACGGTATTGTCTGCTTCTTTTTTTAGGGGTTTATGCAAATTTATTTCATTTCACAGTATGAATTAAATTGGAAGATATTTGTGGGCATAAATGCTGCATTTATGAATATTTGTAATACAATATTTAAATGTGTCCAGAATCCTGTTTCCTGTGTCAACACCATGTTTAATTGGAATGTAATATGGAAAATGGGGTGGGGGAGTGTTGAATGGAAAAATGTTCGGAAGGTTTGATGGTGAAAGTTATGTGAAGATGTAGAGTAATCTGGGTGTCAGAGTTCACAATTTGCCAAGTGTTAATATGGTGGTCAGCAGGTAATTAGGAAAGCTATAAGCATGTTATCACTTGCAGCTAGAGAATTGAACACAAATACAGGGAGGCTATACTTCAGCTGTATTGTGTATTGTTGAGAACACATGTTGAATGCTGTGCTTACTTTAAAAAATAGATGTTAATGCATTGGAAGTAGTTCAGAAAATGTTTACTAGTCTAATTACCATGGTAACGCTAATCTAAACTTATATGAGATATTATTTTTGTCCCATCCATCTATCCATCCCTCCCCACCCTCTCTGCAGCTTATAACTAACTTGTTTTCTCCCTTTTGCAATTCTAACAGAAGATCTTTGCCTTGAAAGAATAACTCTCTTTAATCTTCCACAGATGCTGCCTAACCTACTGAGAGCTTTGATTAATGTCTGTACTTCTTAACATTTTTAATTACTAGAATGTGTAGGTTGCCCTATGAGGAAGAATTGGAGAGGCTAACTTGCATTTGCTGCAGTTCAGAAAGTTGAAAGCTGATTTTGTTGACCCATGCAAAATCTTGTGAGGAGTTGCTATTTAAAAAAAACAAGTTATTACCCATTTAAAGCAATGGTAAATCAATTTATTTGTTCATTGTGAATCTTTGGAACTCTCTTTCCTAAGTTTGAGTGGATTCTTTGTACGTTTTCAAGGCCGAGTTAAATAGATTCCTGATAAGTAGAGGTAGTGGTCGGTGGGGTTGTGTTACCGCAGGTAAGTGGTAAAATAGATGAGGCTAAAACCAGATTAGCTATGGTTTTATTAAGCTGTAGAGGATGCTTGAGGGTTGAGTGTCTTACTCCTGCTTCTAACTCACATGTTTTTATGTATGTTAGTAACTTTCACATTACATTTAACATTTTGATTTATGGCAGGTGTTTGAAGTTTATGCAATAACAACTAAGTAACATGACATTTGCCTCAGGCAATCTTAATGTTATATAACACCTTTCTCATCTTTTGAGAACAATCCAAAGCATTTTACAGCAAATGAAATACTTCTTGAAATGCTGCTGCTTTTGTAAACATGAGAAATATTGCAGTCAATTTGTGAAAGCCAAGGTCCTAGAAAAAGCAAATGGAGACCAACCACTTTTTTAAAAGAATTGTTGAATATGTGATAAAGCCTAGCTGGGATACATGTGTAACTGAGTCATTTTTGTCCATCTGAGAGAAGAGATGTGTTCTTAATGACTCATCTCAATGACAGCTTTCAGGCACTCAAGATGGCATTCATTGACCAAAGTTTATATGAGGATATACATTATGAGACATAAATTTATTTGAACTTTCAGAGGTGTTGCTTATAATATGTTGAAAGATTCTTTTTTAAAATTATATTCCCCTCATTTGTTAAAGACAGGACAAGATAGAAAACTGGGCATTGAAACTAATGATTCACTTGTGTATTGGGAAAGGGAGCAGGGAATTTTAGCTTTTGCAACATCATATGCTATTAAATTTTAGGAACCCATTAAAGAGGTGTTAAATGCTGGACTCTCCTTTGAGAGCAGGTCACTGGAAGGAAAGTCCAGCGCTTAACAACTCTTTAATGGGTTCCTGAAATTTAACAGCACAAATGTAAACCTTGGGGTCAATCTTCATTGGGAGTTCTGAAGCTGACATGGTGGAGCAAAAGCAAGCACTTTTCTTTACTCCTGGAAAGTAAAGAATGTGACCTCAGATGTTGTCAATTCAATTGCCACAGCCGAGGCTGAGGGTAGAAATCCCGTACTAAGGCTTGGTGTGCTCTGCTATCACCTGCAAAGTTACATCGTTGACTCTCTGTTCAGCTCAGCATAACATGACTTGATATTTCTTTTGTAAGGCTGAACCCCCCCACTGATAACCTCCCTTAGGTTCTAACACACTTTTGAGCTGAAGGAGAAAATACTTTAATTCAGATGTTGTCTTCGCTGAGAGTCATTTAGTTTTTGGACGCAATATTATTCTTTGGATATTGATTAGCTCGATCTTCTAAAGAGTTTGACGTATTTTGGAGGCCTCGATGGAATTCATGCTAGCTCATCTGCTGTGCATACTGCTGAGAGCTTACAAGGGTGAATTTGCAGACGTGTGCAGTGAAACTTCTTCCACAATCTCTTGAGGAAGAGGATGCAGGTGGAATATCTGATTTTAACTCTACTGTAATTTTGAAACACGATGACAAATTGGTCTTAATCTATTCTGCCCCAATTTCTAGTTGCACCTTAAACTGAAATCAAACCCTTTTGCCCTCTTTTAATTAGAAAAAAACACTTTTATCCATTCTGCCTGCATACCACACATCTTTATACAAATATTGAAACTAGGCTAAATTGAGAATTACAGAGTCAATGATTTTTTATGTCTACACATTGTTCCCTTCTCCCCCTGAGTTAGTATCTCTCTACTAACACTTAGCATAGAAAATGGGAACTTGCTTATAGTTATGATGACTAAGAAGATTAAACCTACTGTATTACTATTATCCCTCAGCTGTTGAATTAACTTACTTATTGCTTCTGTAGATAACTCTATTCTTGCTTGAGCACTGACCTGAGTTCTCCATTTGAACATAATGCAGTTCAAGGTGTGATTGGCTCTGTACTCATTCTCTACTTTTAAGATGTTCCTTTCCTACTCAACAACAGCATAAAACAGCTCTCTCTTTAGAATTATGATTTGAGAGCACTTGTTCAACTTTGGAATTAATCAATGTATGGACCCTGGCAACATTTGATCTGAATCTATGCTCAGCTCTTTGTTGGTTGGTAACAATACCTTCGTTCAGTTAGGCGAGGTCAGACAGAAGTACAAGTCTAATGAAGAGGTTAGCCACTTCCTGCCAGGCGTCCTATTTTCAATTTTCACAGAAAATGCTTCAGTTTCTTTTACTTGCAAGGATGTATACTTGACTAAATTGCAATGAATTTGAAAATATGGAAGCTTGTTTTAGAGATATAATTTTCATTTAATTTATCTGAATATTAATAACTTGAAATGTGGTAAGCAAATGCTTGTTGGTCAAGGAGATTTTGGGAACATATTGCTGAAGTATTGGAACAGTGGTATATTTGCCTCTAAATTATATGACTGTGGGTCTGGCGTTGCTTACTCATAATAGTATTGCACATTGTTTTGTGCAAGAACCTCCAAGCAACCATTTCATCATTAGCAAATAATTACTGTAATCTTCAGGAGCAGGCAAACCCTTTTTACATGGAGGCACGAGAGTCTGCAGATGCTGGAAATCTGGAGCAACACACAAAAAGCAGGAGGAACTCAGTTGGTCAGACAGTGTCTGTGGAGAGAAATGGATGTTTCAGCTTCATCAGGACTAGGAAGGATCCAGATGTAGAGTCTCAGACTCCCCATGAATGCTGCTGACTCACTGAGTTCCTCCTGCTCATTGTGTGTTGCTCTAAACTATCTTTATGTGTGTTTTTTTAAATTAAAAGACTGCTGGGAAACAAGAGCTTTCAGTTTCATCCCAGGTAAAATACAAGGAATATGGGTCGTTTCCAAACATGCAGAAACAGTTCAGTTGGTAAGAAAAGGAGAGAACTTGGCTATGATTTGAAGAGACTGCATACTGTTATTTCAAGATGCGGAAGAGCACTGTACTAAATATAATTCTTTCACTATTCCCAATTTTTTCCCTATCTGTCCTGCGAATGCTGACTTCCTGCTGCAGTATGTTCCTGTGATCACTAGTTCTAATAGTCTTGATTCACCTGTGATTTATGGTGGCAAGCTTGTTAATCATGTAAGAAAACCTGCTTGCTTAAAAAGTTCTTGCCCTTATTGTTTATCTAGATACACATAGCTCTGGCATTTTTCTGCTTTAGAATCAAGAGACTAATTCTAAAATTGGATTACAATAATATGCAAAGAAACGGGCCTCCCATTTGGTAGTCAGTCTAGACAGTCTGTATATGCAGGTGGGTGTTTATTTTTGTGTATGTTAACAGGAAGAATGGACCTCAGAATCGTACTTCTTATTTTTTCTCTTAACAGAGAGGAAGGCCATTTGGTCTGTTGAGGCAATGCCTGTACTCAGAGCAATTGTGTTAATCCCATTGATTTTTCTGCAGCATATCCTCTCTCATAAGCCCATCATCTCCATCTTGGCTTTCCATCTGCTGATCTACATTTAGGGTAACTTACAAAGGCCATTTACCAACCAGCCAGTGTTGCAGAAGACAAGAGGAAACCAGAGGAAACTGGTGAGACCTGCATGATCACAGAAGGAAGATACAAACTTCACACAGTCGGCATCTGAGATCAGGATCAAATCCTGATCACTGGAACTGCGAGACAGCAACTCTGCAAGCTGCCAGTATTGACCAAACCTTACGTCAATAAGGGTATAGAGCTGATCTGCACATAGGCCTACTAGTCTATTGGTTGGCACAATATCTTTATGTGCTATATGACAAAATTTTATCAAAACAAGCAGGGCTGTTCAGGAATTATTTGCAAATTGCTTCCTTGTCATCCATGCACAAGACATGGTGCTTAACAGAGGCAGTCAGACATGTGCAGTATATTGATGTCCAATGGTGTTCAACAGCTTTGATCATCATGTTTGAGACTTGCTTCAGGAAAACTTAAAGGGTGCCCACCTGATCCAGACTAAAATCTTGGAATCCAATGCTTGGATTTACCTACAAATATGTCTTGGCACATTCATTGCCACATTCGTCCTTTCCCCTAACTCGTTCGAACCTTCCCTCCTCTTTCCACCAATTTTCCCCAACCTGGGACTTCTGCCAATGAATACTCTCTTTACAACTGGCAATAAACTGCATTTCCCATGAACACCACAATGCCAGAACTCCACGTGCATCACAAAATTAACTTACCTTTGCTGGTATAGAAAAACTATTTAGTAATTGTCTGTCTATGATCTACAACCTGCTAATCTGGTCAACAGTTGCTCTTCAATCAACATCAATCAAATATATTGGTCTTTGGTAATAGAGCAAACTGGGCCATGATAAATTGTTAATCCTGTTTAATTTTCTATTTCATTGCCCACTCAAATCAGATGTAAACATGTCAGCAGGATTGGAAATATGGGTAGGTGGATCCCCTTACCACTATAAAGTAACACTCAGTGATGAGTAACACACATAAAGTTACTGCACCTCTTCCTAGAGATGCTGCCTGGCCTGCTGCGTTCACCAGCAACTTTTATGTGTGTTGCTTGAATTTCCAGCATCTGCAGAATTCCTGTTGTTCTCAGTGATGTGTTGGGTCAGTTTTGTAAGAAAGATGGGAAGGGTGAGTTTTCATGGCTCATGAAATTCTAACTCCCATTGTGGGAAATAAAAGAGCACTCACTTCCCTGGCCTCAGAAAGGACCATTTTAAACCTGTTTTGAAGGACATCTCGTCTTCCTAGGACACTCTTCTCATTCCAAATTTCACTATTTTGGGTATAATTTTAATTTCACCTTATAAATAAGATGAAATGTACTGTCAAGGAAACATTATTTTGTGGGTAAGATAGCCTGAATGTGTGGAAGATCAGAACATATTGATATAAAGCATGAGCCTGGCTGGTAGTTCTCCATGAACTGGTCTGGTCCATTTACTACATGGTGAAGATGAGTTCATTGGGGAAGATTGCCTCTGACCATAATTTCAGCCTTGTAATAATTTATGTTAAAATAACAATATCATTGGATTCCACAGCAGATGATATGTGATGGAAGCTTAATCTGTCATTTGATGATGCAGAAAAAAATAGTCTGAGAAAAATATCCCATAAAATACATCCTTTTTGTTGCAGACTGTGCAAGTTCTGAGAAAATATTTAAATCCTTTCCCCTGCTGAAGATTTAAGACCTCCTGCGAAAGCACCAACAACGGGGAAATGTGGGAAACAATGTGAAACATCTCTCTTGGAAACCATCTCAAGGATATGTTGCAGACTGAATGAAATTTGACTCTGTGTAGCTTGGTGATCTGTTCCAAATAAGAACCCTGTCATTATGAGTGTAGAGGCAAATCTGAACTCAGCTTGCAGAAGAGAAGCACAATATTCAGTCACATTATGTCACTCAACCCCTTTTCTCCAACTACAATGCAAATAAGAATCAAATGAAGTGAATTTTGCAAATCAAGTAATATTTATTGGGGGATTTCCTGCTGGTTCTCTCAAGCGATATTTTTTGAATCATATTGCTAAAAGAAGATTGCATGAGTATTTCAAAAGCATAAGGCAAGGTGACTTTCAAATTAAAGAGGACAAATAGTTTGAAAATATCCATGTATAAATATGTTTCTTTTAAAGTGAATCATATTCTGCTGGTTAATATTTTTTCTGACTGAAGGTTGTAAGAAGTTTGGTGGTATATATATTGCAACCAATGTGACATGCATTGCACTGCAAATGAATTATCTTGCATATTTAAGCACCTTTGCAGGGTGAATGTTAAAACATAACTTAAAACCACAAACCGTTGTCTAGGGAATGAAGCAAGTTCAACACATGTTAAACTGTGAAATTCTTAATAGTATGATATTTTTCTCCATGACGGAGAGCAACATGTTGAATTTTATAATCACAGAGATGGATACATTCAGTTTTTCATGATATTCTTTTGCTTTCTGTTGTAATATATTGAGCTCACACCCTCATTTCTGTAAGTATTGAAAACTGCAAGTGTTAAAATTTAGGCTAATGCCGCCATAACTAATTTATCTCTTTAACATTAGCAAATCTAATTGTGTATTTATTTATAATTATTATTTAGATTTTTTCTCATTTTGTATTTGCACAGTTTGCACATTAGTGTTGTTTGTCCTGTTGGGTGTTGTCTTTCATTGATTCTATTGCATTTCTTGTACTTGTTGTGAATGCCTGCAAACAAATGAGTCTCAGGGTTGTATGTGATGACATATCTTTACTTTGATAATAAATTTCCTTTGAACTTTGAACTTTTGGTTATCTGCCAACTGGATACTCTTTTTTGTTTTACTATTTGTCCTGAATATTACTCAGTTTCAGTACAATATCCTCTTAAACTTACTGAATTGATTCAATATTCTTTTCCTTTGTTAATTCCTCTTTCTCTTTTGCTGGTGTTGATATTAAAGTTAGGGAGTGAAACAGTGTTTTATCAACATTTCTTTCCCTTGCTTGTAAGCTAAAACTTAATCCAGTTTATGGGAACTGACATTAACATCAAAGAATGCTAACATCTCCAAATCCAGTTAACATAAATCAAAGCTATTAAATGATTTTAATTTTGGTACAAAATGGCACTAAAGACATAAGGCTAATTCATGAATATACCTTGGAACCAAAAATATAATCAGTACTAAAGCAGCATATTATTTGATGTGTATCTTCAGGATACTTCAGGGAAAACAAACTATATTACATCTTTCTTGTGGACAATTTGATTAAGGGTGTGTTTGATATTCTCTCTCATTACTAGGATAGTAATGAAAGGAAAATATGCTGTTCTTTAACAGCACAATTGATGCTATCATATCACATCATGGAAAAATGAACAACTGCAGGACACATGCATACAACTATGAAGAGATTGACCTCTTCTTTGAAGAATAGAATAACGAAAAAAAAAGCATGTGTTTTTGTTGGCAATCAAAGAAGTAACTTTTGTTTTGTATTCATAAGGCCAGTACATATTGTCATCTCTAATTGCCTTTAAGGAGGTGGTGGTGATCTGCCTTCTTTAACCATTGCAGTCCTTCTGTTACTCCCACACATCAAATTTGGACAGAGTTCCAGGGTTTGACCCCAGTGATGATAAGGGATTAGCAATTTATTTCCAGTTAGGTTTGTAAAGGGGACATACAGTCGCTGATGTTCCCATGCACCTGGAACCTTGCCCTGCTTGGTGGTAGGGAAGCAGTTGGAGTAGCTAACTTAAGGAAATACATTGCAGCTTCGGAGATAGTACACAGCAGCCACTGTGTGCTGTTAGTGGAGCCAAAGAAAATTTAGAGTGATGGATATTGTTCTTGTTGGCCAGAAAGAACAATAATCAATGAACAAGAATGGAGTTAAGTCATTTTCTAAGACTGTCCTTGCAGCTGCCAGTCTGTGAACTGCTTGAAGAAATGATTCTTGCTCTAGGATAACTCACTCGAGCAATTGAACGCAAACACAAGGCCTTCCTGCTAGTGATCTGCTAACCTTGAGACTATTCTCCAATAAGAAGTTGTTTATTGTGTAAAATGGCAGGTTTGCAGAAATAATCTCAACATCTGGGCCCTGTGTCTGGGTGATCCTGTTTGACTGGTTAGAACCAGTCAGAGTTGAAGAGAACAAAATAAATCACCTTGACCATGAAGTTGAAGGTGAAGTCCATAAAACGATACTAGTACTGCTTGTGGCTCTGTGCTACATCCAATGGGAATCTGACACAGGTCCATCAGATGACCTCAAACCAACAAAACTGAAACATCATAGATTGACCTGATGAGGAAAAGTATAAAAATAGAGGATTCTGGGAGCTCAGGCAGTGACAACTCTCCAGAGACCAACCACTACGGATATGGAGGACCCCGCATTGTACACATGGAGATCTCATCAGGACCATGAGGAACACTTGGTCAGCATGGAATCTTCTTCCTTTTCTACTCTTTGGCTGTTCGTGGAGGGTCAGGGAAACTTAGTAGGTGGGCACACAGGTATTCAGCTGTGTAAATGTATCTGCTTGATGACTGAGCCAATAAATGTACCTATCAGTAAATACAGATTCTCTCTTTGTCTAACTGATCAATACTACTAAGTTGTAAACCTTGTAACAGAATCGGTGTCTCTGTTGGGGGCTCGAGGATCAATCTCTCCATTGAGTCTGCTGGAGACTTGAGTTGGACCACCTTGGAGAGGTAGACATATCTGGGGTTGGATGGTTAGTCACTACTGAACCAGAATGAAGAATTCAGGGAACTCTGCAAGTCCGGAGGACATTGATTGTTTTGATTGGAGGGGCCTCCAGAAACACGTATTGGGGAAATGGCCACAATACAGTGAGTATGTTCATCTCATTGGCAGCGAAGGAAGAATCACTGGGGAAGCTCTTTGGAAGATTGCTCAAGGGAAATTGACAGACATGGAATGTAAATGGTTACAGAAGCCAGTGGCTGTTGGCTGTTTAATTGATAGTTGGATAGAATGTTGACTGGAAGTTAAAATAGAGTGAGAAAGATCAGAAGAGGAAAACCTAGAACACTAGCAGAAAGATTAGAAGAGGAAAACAAAGACTCCATGAGGAGGTGGAAAAGCTTAACGAGAAGCTTACTGATTTACAGGGTCAGAGGAGTGTGAATTTGATACATTTGTACCAGTCAGTTCTGATTCGCAACATCTCCTATACCATCTCCTTCAGCTCTGGTGTACCACAAGGCTGTATGTTTAGTCCCCGCTCTCCTTGCTTTACACTTAGGACTGTGTGGCTAAGCACATCTCCAATGCTATATTCAAGTTTGCAAATGACACCACTGTTGTTGGTCAAATCCAATGCGGCGATGAATCAGCATATAGGAGGGAGATTGAAAATCTAACTGAGTTGTGCCACACCAACAACTTCTTACTCAACGTCAGCAAGACCAAAGAGTTGATTATTGACTTCAAGAGGAAGAATCCAGAGGTCCATGAGCCAGTCCTAATCAGAGGATCAGAGGTGGAGAGTGTCAACAACTTAGTTCCTCAGTGTTATCATTGCAGAGGACCTGTCCTGGGCCCAACGTGTAAGTGCAATTACAGCAGCACCTCTACCTCCTTAAGAGTTTGCGAAGAGTTGGCATGGCATCTAAAACTTTGAAAAACTACCATAAATGTGTGGAGGAGAGTATAATGAATAACTGCATCATGGCCTGGTATGGAAACACCAATGGCCTTGAATGGAAAATCGTACAAAAAGTAGTGGATACAGGCCATTACTTTTACATCATGGGTAAAGTGCTTCCCATCACTGATAACATCTACATGGCATGTTGCCACAGGAAAGCAGCATTCATCATTAGGGACTTCCACCACTCAGGTCATGCTCTCTCTTCATTGCTGCCATCAGGAAGAAGGCACAGGAGCCTCAAATCTCATGCCATCAGGTTCACACCAACAGTTATTATCCCTCAACTGTCAGACTCTCAAGCCAAAGGGGACAACTTCATTCAACTTGCCCCATCACTGAAAAGTTCCCACAATCTATGGATTCACTTTTAAAGACTCTTCATCTCATGTTTTTGATATTTATTGTTGATTTATTTATTAATATTATTTCTTTCCTTCTGTACTTGCACAGCTTGTTGTCTGTTGCATGTTGGTTGAACGTCCTAGTTGGTGTGTTCTTTCAAAGATTCTATTATGGCTATTCTTCAATTCTGGATTTACTGAGTATGCCCACAAGAAAATGAATCTCAGAGTTGTATATGGTGACATATATGTGCCTCGATGATAAATTTATTTGAAATTTGAACTTTGAACAGTGTGTAAAGCTGGTTAAAGGAAAGTGTAAGCCTGAAGAAGCCTGAGTAGCTAAGAATGAGGTGAAGGGGTTGAGGAAACAGTGCAGTAATTTAAAGATGGCTATGCATGAGAAAACTCAGCACCTATATATGTACCTTTGGTGGACAGGTTGAGCTCAGAGTCAGCCAGAGAAAGACTGAGGCTGTGACCCTCAAAGTAGAGTCTCCTCCTCCTGTCAAGGCATATGGCATTGAATTACCCAGCACCAGCAGATTTCCCTCCCTGGGCAGCTTCGTTTGGCAAGATCCGTTTGCCAAGGATGACATCCAGTGCAGACTCAGCAAAGATGGAAACATCTTCAGATCAAGAGCAACATATGAGGATCAACCAAACACAGCGCCCACACCAAGGAGAAGCTGTACCAGAGCTGTGTTCTGTCTGCACTCTTGTATGAGTCAGAATGCTGGTGCATGACAGAGAGTGACCTTGCGAAGCTGTCGCCATTCCACACTGCGAGTCTCTGGAAGATCCTCCGTGTTTTTTGGCCAAGAAAGGTCTCCAATCATGCCTTACTCTTTCAATGTCATCAAGAGGGCATGACTTCAGGATTTGGATGTCCTTTTAGAACAGAGATGTAGAGAAATTACTTTAGTCAGAGGGTAGTAAGTCTGTGGGATTTGTTGCCACGAGCGGCTGTGGAGGCCAAGTCATTGGGTGTATTTAAGGCATCGATAGATAGGTTCTTGATTAGCCAGGGCATCAAAGGGTATGAGGTGAAAGCAGGGGAGTGGGGATGACCGGATGAAGTGGATGAACCCATGCTTGAATGGTTGAGCAGACTCAATGGGCTGAATGGCCTACTTCTGCTCCTAAATCTTATTGTCTTATCTTAAGAGGACATAGCCACAATCACCATGAGGAAAAGTTAGATAGATTGGGCACTTGATGAGAAGAGAGACTAAATCCATCATGAAGACAGCACTTCATTGGACACCTGAAGGGTGGAGGAAGTGTGGGAGACCAAAAGTAACTTGGCACTGTACCATGGAGGCAGAAATGAGGGCCCTGAACCGCACTGGGGCACAAAAGAGAAGAGGAACAAGGACAGACGGACAGGGAGAACCTTCATTGCTGCCTTAGTGCCGGTGGTGTAACAGGCATTATGACGATGATGAGTCTGATATAGAAATCAGTACCTCAAAGGAAAAACAACATTACAGATCATACAAAGTGTCTAAAGCAGATACAAAAACTGCAAGGTCAAGCTACAGCTCCAGAAATGAATAATATGTGCTTTTGGATCTGAAAGAGGGGAAGAGATTGAATATGGAGATATGGATTGGAGAGGTTTCGCATATAAGGTTACAATGAGGTGTCTCCTCCTCCGGATCCCCCGCCAATGTACAACCTAAAGGAGCAGGTGCTACCATCAGCGAGAGTGACCCACTACTTACTATTAGTGAGGGAGGAGCTGGGACCAGCTTTTCACACTGTAACTAAAGATCAAAATTGAAAGTAAATTTATTGTCAATGTACCTGTACATATACGTTACCATAAACAGCTGTAACATTCATTTTCTTGTGGGCATACTCAATAAATCCATAATTGAATATTAACTAAATAGAATCTATGAATTTGCATGTTTAACTGAAAGACAACAAACTGTGCAAATACAAAAAGAAATAAATAATATTTATAGATAAGTAAGCAATAAATATCGAGAACATGAGATGAAGCGTCTTTGAAAGTGAGTCCATAGGTTGTGGGAACATTTCAGTGATGGGGCAAGTTTTTGTAGATAAGTCTTTCTTTCTTTACTTGTTTGATCCCAGTGATCCTACACTTTCTGAGGCATGGGGTGCTTAGGAAAATAGAGCATGAGATAAGGAAGTGCAGGACTTTGATTCTAACTTTAGGAATACTTCAGAGGCAGCTAAAGTGTTTGCCCTTCAAGAAAATACACTGGGTATCGTGGGGAGAAATGCAGGTCATGGTAAAAGTCAGCAGAGGGATTGCAGAAAAAAACACAGCACTGGAGTTCACCCTCACACAATCAGGTTAAATGTTGTCAGGGGCAAACATTCCAGTACCGTACTCAAACCTGCTGTTTCAGCTGTGGTAATGTGGTTCATTATGCCTGGAAATGTACAGCAAACAGTTCATTTAATTTGAATCCTAACATAGATCAGAGATTGGAGTTACAGAAAGGTCAGAATATCTTGGAATGTTTGTTAATATGGGGTGATATGCTTTAAACTTGTTGAAAATTCTTTACTTGTGCATGATGAATAACTTCCAGCATTTCTTTGTTTTAAAGTATTAAAATAACACATATCCTCCATTTTGTCTGATGGTAACTTAATATTGTGGAGCAAAACATCTACTGAGATGGTTTAAAGTGCAAGTGGTTTGTACGTTTCAAATGTATGAAGGGTGGCCACATGTGAGTTCATGCGTGTGTGTGTGTGTGTGTGTGTGTACACACACACAAAGGCTGCTATGTGTTGCTCAATTGATATTGGGAGGAAGTTTGAATTAATCCTACTCGGATGTGAATCTTGTCTTTTAAGAGGTTGTGTGAATGCATGTGGGGCCCCACCCAGCAGTATTTTCTTCCTTTGTTCTTTGAAAAATATGTGAAAGCTTTTCACAGTGGGAATTAACTGTTGACTCTAAATTTTGAATTTATTTGTGAAGTTTCTGAAGGAACAAAAGCACAATCTTGGATTTTTGTTTGTCTTGTCTGTTTTTAGTTTGTTTCTTGATCTGTTTCCCATGGAATTGGGTTTGCAGAGAGACCTAGATTCCACATTGGTCATGTGGAATCCAGGTTAAGGTGTTGGAAATCTGTGAATCTCTGTTTAGGATATGAGATGCCCACATTTCAGAGAGAAATGGGCATTTGGGGGAATTTCAAATTAACATTTTGGAAGATTGGAATATTTGAGAAGCAAACCTAAAAGTTGTTTTTACTAACAAGAGTGCTTTACTTTTACAGAACATAAAAGATGTTGCTCAAGATCTTTGACACATTGATTTTGAGGTTGAGTTTTTCAGGAAAATAGTTTTGATGTAATCATGGTGTATGTCATGTAAATTACAAATGAAAGCACATACTTATCTAGCAATGGCTGGATGTTCAAATTAAAATGATTTGGTGAGTCAGAATTGACTCTGCAGGGTTGAGTTGTAGTTAAAAAAGGTATTAAGGTTTCTATGTTCTTTGGAGATAATCTTCATTGTACTGTGGAATCACACTGGCATCAGGATATAATAGCAAATGATCCCAAGGGGCCACTTATAGCAAAATAATAAGGGGGTGGGGAAGTGGAAGAAGATCAGAAAGCAACATCCAAGAAAAAAGACACTAACAAAGTTTTGATAGATGGTCCCTCATCTGTACAGGATGATGAGAGGCGAACCAACTGTGGGATATATGTCAATGTAAAAGAACACAGTCATAATTGTTGAAAGCTCACTCAGAATTACCCAGAGGGGGAATAAAAAGGCTGACATGTTTGCAAAACAAGGTGCTGCAACTGGACAGGGCAGTTGCAGACTGGAGAGATTGGAAGACAGAAGAAGCAACAGGGGTGGGGGAAGCAGAGTAAAAGGAGTTCACAATGTGGGCAAATATCATGAAAGGGCTTGGATATCCTGAAGAAGCTGACCAAAACATGCTATTGTTATGAATGGTGTTGGGAAAAGGATAGATTTATCAAGGTGCCATCATGGGGGAGACCACTGGCCTTGCCCAGAGGAAATTATAAGACAGAAACTTATAGATTGTGATTTCAGTAATTATGAAAATTGTTCATGGTCTGTTTTACCCATGAAGAATTAGTCTTCCGTGCAATATCCATTGATTAGAAAGACATATTATATAGCAACAGTACCCACATGTTATGCCAAGGGATGGAAACAGTGCCCTTTGGGCACTATCACAATTGGGAACGTGATTATAGATCTGGCTATTGGAGGACAAACTTTGTCTCAGCTAGCAGTAGACACAGCAATGAAGGAGAACCTCATGATCTAGTGCACTGATATAGATCAATATTTGTGGGACTATGTTGTTAAGTTGCCATCGATTCCTCACTTGACTGTAGACTGGTCACGTGTTGTGGAGGAGGTAAAGAAGATAGTCAATCAGTGGATTAATCACACTAAAGTAATTAAAACACATGCTGATAAGGCAAAGGAAGTACTGATGACTCAGCTTTTTGGAGTAAGATTTGGAATTGGAGGTATAATGTTCAGATACATCAGTAGGTGAGAATAGCATTGCATGCAGCTGTAATACTAATTTATGTGCATTGATAATTGTAATGCTTAGAAGGTAGAAGTCTGAAATTATGCAAAAATCAGAGGATTACACTCTTATAAAACAGAGGAAATGACCTTTGGTAGAAAAAGTGTGCAAATTCATCAGTAAATATTACTTTTACATTGATATAACGTAAGTGTTACACACTTATTGGGGTTCTATGGTGGTCCTATGGGCAGTGAACAGAAGGAAAAGAGGATAATGATCCTAAGATGAATATCTTTGGATCAAGAAGAGGGAGATATTGGCCAGAAAGAACTACAATCAATGAACAGGAATGGAGGTGGCCATTTTGTGGGACTGTTCTTGCAGCTGCCATTTTGTGAATTGTCTGATGAACTGATGAATTGCTCTGGGATAACCTAATCAGGGCAATTGATCGTAGACACAAGGAGTTTCTGTTAATGATCTGCTAAACCGGAGACCATTCTCAGATAAGAAGCTGCTTAATGTGTAAAATTGCAGGAATGCAGAAGTAATCTCATCATCTGTATCCAGTGTCTGGGTGACCTGATTTGACTGGTTTGAACCAGTCAGAGCTGAAGAGAACAAAATAAGTCACAACCATAAGATATAGGAGCAGAATAGGCCATTTGGCCCATCATTGACATTAATTGCTGATCCATTTCTCTCTCAGTCCCAATCTTCTGTCTTCTCCAGTAACCTTTCATGCCCTGACTAATCAAGAATCTACAACCTTTGCCATAAATATACCCAATGACTTGGCCTCCAGCTGCCCGTGGCAATGAATTCCACAGATTCTTCCTCCGCTGGCTAAAGATATTGCTCCTCATCTCCATTCTAAATGGATGTCCCTTTATTCTGAGCGTGTGTCCTCTGGTCCTAGACTCAACCACTATAGTAAACATCCTCTCCACATCCACTTTGTTGAGGCCTTTCAACATTTGCTGGGTTTCAATGAGGTCCCCCCTCGATCTTCTGACATCCAGTGAGTACAGGCCCAGAGCCATTAAATGCTCCTCATATGATAAGCCTTTCAATACCAGAATTATTTTCATGAACTTACTCTAACCTCTCCAATATCAGCACATTTGTTCTTAGATAAGCGGCCCAGAAACTACTCACAATACTTCAAGTGAGGCCTCACCAGTGTCTTAGAAAGCCTCAACATTATATGTTTGCTTTTATATTCTAGTCCTCTCAAAGTGAATACTAACATTGTATTTGCCTTCCTCACCACCGCCTTAACCTGAAAATTAATCTTTCCCAAGTCTCTTTGCATCTCAGGTTTTTTGAATTTTCTCTCTAATTAGAAAATAGTTTATTCTTTTATTTCTTCTACCAAAGTGCTTGACCAATTCCCACACTGTATTCCATCTGCCTCTTCTTTGCTCATTCTCCTAATCTGTCTAAGTCCTTCTGCAGCCCATCTGCTTCCTCAACACAACCTGCCCAAAGCCTATCTTTGCAACATCAGAAAACTTGGCCACAAAGCCATTAGTTCTGTCATCTAAATCATTAACATATAACATAAAAAGAAGCAATTCCAATACAGATACCTGTAGAACGCCACTAGTCACCGGCAGGCAACAAAAAAAGGCTCCCATTTTCCCCACACTTTGCCTCCTGCTAATCAGCCAATACTTTATTCATGCCAGTATCTTTCCTTTAATGCCTTGGGCATTAAGCAGGCTCATGTGTGGCACCTTGTCAAAGGCCTTCTAAAAATCCAAGTATACAACACCAATTTTTCTTTGTATATCCTGCTTGTTATTTCTTCAAAGAATTCCAACAGATTTGTCAGGCAAGGTTTTGCCTTAAGGAAACCATGTTCTATTATACAGCCTGTTCTATTATGTGCCTCCAAGTACCCCAAAAACACATGCTTAACAATCAACTCCAAAATCTTCCCAACCATTAAGGTCAGACTAACTGGCCTATAATTTCCTCTCTTCCTTCTTGAAGAGTGGAGTGATATTTGCAATTTTTTAGTCCTCCGGAACCATGCCAAAATCTATTGATTCTTGAAAAATAATTACTAATACCTCTACAATCTCTTCAGCCATCTCTTATAGAACCCTAGGGTGTATACTACCTAGTCCAGGTGACTTATCTATCTTCAGACATTTCAGTTTCCCAAGCACCTTCTCCCTAGTAATGGCAACTTCATTCACTCTGCTCCCTGACACTCTCAAATACCCCGCACATTGCTAGTGTCTTCTACTGTGAAGATTGATGCAAAACACTTACTCAGTTCATCTGTCATTTCCTTGTCCCCCATTACTACATCTCCAGCATCATTTTCCAGTTTTCCGATATCTGCTCTCATGTCCCTTACACTCTTTATATATATGAAGAAACGTTTGGTATCCTCTTTAACATTATTTTCTGGCTTACCTTCATATTCCATGCTTTCCCTTGTTATGAGGTTTTTAGTTGCCCTTTGTTGGTTTTTAAAAACATCCCAATCCTCTAATTGCCCACTAATTTTTGCTCTATTATATGTCCTCCCTTTTGCTTTTATATTTTTTATATTTACTAATTCTTCTCTTGTTAGTCATGGTTGCATTGCATCATCCTGCCTTTAGGATAATTCTTCTTTTGCTCTTCTTTGAGAGAGAGAGAGAGAGAGAGAGAGAGAGAGAGAGAGAAAAAAAAGAGAAAAAAAAAGTATATATGTGTGTGTGTGTGTGTGTGTGTGTATATATATATATATATATACTGCGCCTTCTGAATAGCTCCCAGAAACTTACTCTCAAATTTTTGGGCAAATTCAATGATATTATGACCATTTATCCCCAAAGGGTTCCTTTACCTTAAGCTCTCTAATCAATTCTGGTTCATTGCAAACACCCAGTCCAGAAAAGCTGATCCCCTACTGGGCTCAACCACAAGCTGCTCTAAAAAGCCATCTTACAGGTATTCTATAAATTTCCCCTTTTGGGATCCAGCATCAACCTGATTTTCCAAATCTACTTGCAGTTTGAAATCCCCTATGACTATCGTAACATTGCCCTTTTGACATGCATTTTCTATCTCCCATTGTAATTTGTAATCCACATCTTTACTACTGTTTGGAGATTTGTACACAACTCTCATTAGGGTTTTTTTTAACCTTGTAGTTTCTTAGCTCTATCCACAATCATTCTACACCTTCGGATTTTATGTCACCTCTTTCTAAGGATTCGATTTCATTTTTTACCAACGGAGTCACCCAACCCCCTCTGCCTACCTGCCTGAACGTTTGATACAATATGTATCCTTGGATGTTAAGCTCACAACTATAATCTTTTTCCGCCACAATTCAGTGACGCCAACAACATCATACATGCCAATCTCCAACTGTGGTACAAGTTCATCTACCTTATTCCATATACTGTGTGCACTCAAAGATAACACCTTTAGTCCTGTCACAAGGAATTCTGCAGACGCTGGAAACTCAAGCAGCACACATCAAAGTAGAGTGGAGAGCAGAGTGTTCGGAAGGAGTAAGGTTGGAATGAAGGGTCTCGGCCCGAAACGTTGACTGTACCTCTTTCTAGAGATGCTGCCTGGCCTGCTGCATTCACCAGCAACTTTGATGTGTGTTCCTTTAGTCCTGTATTCATCACCCTTTTAGATTTTGTGCCCTTTTACATTGTAACTCATCCTGTTAACTGCAGTTTTGCTCTAACATCAGCTTGTCCTTGCCAGCAGTCTCACTACACACTGCTTCTGTTTGTAAACCAATGATCCCATCCCCAGCTCTACCACTCCAGTTTCCATCCCCTTGTCAAATTATTTTAAACACTCATGAACAGCTTGAGCAAACCTGTCCACAAGGATATTGGTCCCCCTCAGGTTCAGGTGTAGCCCGTCCCTCTTGTACAGGTTGTACCTTCCCCAGAAGAGATCCCAATGATTTATTTATTTATTTATTGAGCTACAGTGTGGAATTGGCCCTTCTGGCCCTTCGAGTTGCACCGACCAGCACTGCCTCAATTTAATGCTATCCTAATTACAGGACAGTTTACAATGACCAATTAATCTACCAACCAGTGGGTCTTTGGTCTGTGGAAGGAAACCGGAGCACCCGGAGGAAACCCACGTGGTCAGCCGGAGAGCGTACAAACCAGAAACCTGAACCCCTGCCCCCTGCACCAGTTCCTCAACCACACATTCATCTGCTAAACGCTCCTATTCTTACCCTCGCTGGCGTGTGCCACAGGCAGCTATTCAAAGATTACTAACCGCCAATCTTTTCAGCTTTACACCCAGCTCCCTAAAATTTCACTTCAGGACCTTCTTGCCTTTCCTATCCATTTACCACTGTATACTAAAACTTCTGGCTGCTCACCCTCTCCCTTTAGAATGCCATGGACCTGATCTGAGACATCCCTGCAACATGCCATTCGGGTGTCTCTATCGCATCCATAGAATCTTGTCTCTATTTCTCTAACTACAGAATCTCCTATCATTAATGCAGTCCACGTCGCCTTTTTTCTCTTCCGAGCCACAGTGCCAGACTCTGTGCCAGAGACCCGGTCCCTGCGGCTCCCTCCTCAACAGTATCCAAAATGGTATACTTACTGAGGGGAACAACTACTGGGGTACTCTGTACTGGCTGCCCATTTCCCGTTCTTCTCCTGACAGTCATCCAGTTACTTGCCTCTTGCAACCTAGGGGCGACTACCTTCCTGTAGTTCCTATCTATCACTTCCTCAATCTCCCATATGAGCCAAAGATTATTGAGCTGCAGCTCCATTTCCTTAACACTTTCTCTGAGAAGCTGAAGGTTGGTGCACCTGGTGCAGAGGTGGTTATCCCGGAGGCTGGAAGTCTCCCAGAATTCCCACATCTCACACAAAGAACACAAGACTACCATGAAGCCAGTTTCACTGCACTAACTGTGCCCTGATTGATGAGGAATGAAAAATGAAGAAGAAACTTACCAGATAATTATCACACCTCAGCCAAATGAGCGTAAGCCAAAGTCAGTGCCTCTCCACTCTAACACTGGTCCATTCACACAAAGGTTGATCCACTTGCCCCTGCCTTATTTTTATATTAAGTTGAAGTTGAAGGCTATGAAACAATATTGCTTGTAGCTCTGGGCTACATACAATGTGAATCTGACACAGGTCAGTCAGACACCCTCGAGCCAATGAAATTGAAGCATCATAAATTGACCTGATGAGGAAAGATATAATAAAAAGGATTTTGTGCGCTCAGGCATTGACAGCTGCCCAGAGACTAACCATTGTGGTTGTAGAGAACCCTGCATTGGGCACGTGGAGATCACATTGGGACTATGAGAAATGCTTGGCTAGTGTAGACTCTTCTTCCCGGGTATTAACTTGTCTATTCTGTAATGGTTGGTGAAGGGAAAGGACAACTGTGTACTTATTTGTGTAAATTTACTTGCTTGCGAACTGAGCCAGTAAAAGTACTTGTCAGTAAATACAGATTCTCTCTGTGTCTACCTGATCATTTTTACTAAGAGGTAATCCTTGTAACATACCTATCAGGTGGACTGCTCTGTTTTGGATGGTTTAAGTTCCATATGTGTTGCTGAAGCTGTACCCATCCAGGTAAACTGCGAGTATCCATCACAGCCCTAATTTGTGCCTTGTTTATGGTGAAAACTTTGCAATTGCTGATTTCCTTTGTCGACGTATACTTCTGTAGTTGGTCCAGTTCAGCTTCTGGCCAATGGTAACTATGGTGGTTGTGGGCTACAGAGCAATGATAATGTCAATGAATGTCAAGGGTGGGTAGTTAGGCTCTCCGTTGTTAGAGTAGGTCATTGTCATTATCATTATCACTTCTTAAAATTTATCAACCTCATCATTTGCTGATGAATTGTAAATGGGATTGAGCATTGTGTGAACCTGTGAACATACCCAATTCTGACTTTATTTTTGATGTGCAGCTGATGGTTGGGCCTAAGACACTGCCTGAGGAACTTCTGTAGTGCAGTCCTGGGTGTTGATGATTGACCCTCAGCAAACTTTCTGTTGATATGACTTCCACCATTGGATTTTATCCTATTTCAAGCCTTTTGACCTTAGTTTACTAGAATTCCTTAATGCCACGATCAGCCAAATTCTGCCAAATTGTCATAGGCAGTCACTCTGGTCTCATCTATGGATTTAATTTTTTTGGTCCAGGTTTTGAACAAAGTTATGATAGGGTTTGGAGATGAACAGCCAAGCAAAACTCAAATTAGGCATTGTTGAATAAGTGTCCTTGATGAGACTGTTGATGTCATATATATTGACAGTCATTGATGATTGTGAGGAGACTGATTGAGCAGTAATTAGCCAGATTGCACTTGTCCTGCTATTTTGTGAGCAGGACTTACAAGGACAATTTTCCACAATACCAGATGATGCTAATGTTGTAATTGTACTGCACCTGAGAGATAGTAAATACTAGAGAAGAAACTGATCTAATTTGAGATAGTAAAAAATGTTACAGAAGCTTCTAATCATATTCACACTCTGATCTGTCTGCTTATGCACTGCTACAATGAGGGCTAATACAAACTTGAACAATATTACCTCATTTGCCATCTAAGTCTCATTGATGTCTTTAGGTAATTTTTCTTAATGCTGGTATCAGAACTGGCTACTTTGGCCACTTAAAATTTTGGCTCAGTTTTACTCTTTTGTACTAATTTGACTTTACCCACAACCTTCCAATTAGCAAAACAAAACTCTGACAAAGAAATGTTGGGTGTTTCCAACTGCCACATTAAATCACTTGGTCTTATCCAATTAACACACATCAAAGTTGCTGGTGAACGCAGCAGGCCAGGCAGCATCTCTAGGAAGAGGTACAGTCGACGTTTCAGGCCGAGACCCTCCTTCAGGACTAACTGAAAGACGAGCTAGTGAGAGATTTGAAAGTGGGAGGGGGAGGGGGAGATCGAAATGATAGGAGAAGACAGGAGGGGGAGGGATGGAGCCAAGAGCTGGACAGGTGATTGGCAAAAGGGATATGAGAGGATCATGGGACATGCTTGAATTTTCAGCATCTGCAGAATTCCTCGTGTTTATGTCTAATCCAATTAGAGTTTTTCTCTTTATCCTATCTATTCACTCTCCCAGGCTTCTGAAAATCACCATGTTTTCTCTCTTCCCCAGTATTAATGAATGGTCTTAAGCTTGAAACATCAACTGCTATTTTTCCAGTAATGTTGCGTAACTAGTTGAGCGCTTCCAGCATTCTCTGTATTTATTCCAGAAGCTGGAACTGGGAAAAGCAATTTTAGAATTCAGGACAGATTCATACAATAAGATGATAACAAATAGAATAAATTTCCAAGCTGTTCACTGGAGATGAAGTTTTTGGGATCTCTTAAAAAATGCTATGATGAAAGAATCGTTGGTTTATTTGAATGCATTAAGTTGATTACTGAAAGTTTAGTCTGAGGCTTTATGATTTTAAAGATTAAAATGTGTCTGTCAAAATTAAAATCAAAACTATTAGTCAAAGTAAAATCTGCTATTGTTCTTTCTATTGCTAAATAGTTGGATTATAAATCACAATACACCAAGTAGAAGAAAAGCTCGTGGAATCCTTTAGATCATTTAGAAAATCCTTTTTCTTGATCTTTCTAACTAAAATTTCTAATCTAATCCATAAATACATTGAATTAGGAATTCAGAAAAATATAATTCTTATCATTCTGATGAGTGCTTGCAGGTCTTGATAATTGTGCATTGTGAAGTCTGTATTCTAGCTGTTGAGCACTAATTAAAACAGACATGGGCTGATTTTATGGAATCACTGAATAAGATGCAAGTTTCAAACATGGAGTCCATGAGGAAAATTATGGATCGAGGCTCCAATATCCCTATGTACACTTTTAACTTCAACTCATGCTACCATTACAAAAGGAAAATCTTGTGTTTTGTGTGAAATTGTCAGCTTTTTGGAGTTCCACTACTAATGATTTTATGCTTCCATTCTGAAGTTGAGGTGGCTATTGCGAATGTGGTACAAGCAGCTAAGAATTAAGCCATGATGGTTATCAAAACCAACCTGCCTTTCAAATGGTAAGTTGCACCCAGTAAACATTAATATCAGATGGCAATACAACCTAAATTCATGGATACTTACTGTCTATTCAACATACATAAAGAAATCCAAGACATTGGATACATCCTTTAAATTTGAAAAAATCGGGCGACCTTTTATTCAATATTTTCATGATCTGATTTTTGTACTGATTCTCTTCAGAAACTTGGATTTGATCAGAGAGTCTCTCTTCTCTTGGTTTTTCTCTCAGGATGGACTGCCCAGTCCTTTTTTTTTCCGTTTAGAACAGTGCTTTTTTTCTTTTTTTATATATAAAGATTTCTAATAGTCATTCCTTTCTTCATAAATTGAAAAGAGGAGAATGAATTACGTTTTTTTTCTGTATTATACATTCTATATCAAATTTGTACTTTGTAGATCAACACTATGTGTGATTCTGATATTGTGTATTTTACCTTCTGTATGTACTGTTACTGACATATATACCAGAGATATTCTCCTCTTGTTTGTATACACACTTTTTTTAAAATCAATAAAAAGATTGGAAAAAGAAAAGAAAGAAAGAAAGGCATTCTAAAACTCTGAACCAAACAGAACAAGTTGAAGCAGAAAATCACAAACACGAGGAATTCTGTAGATGCTGGAAATCTAAAGCAACATACACACACGATGCTGAAGCAGGCCAGGCAGCATCTTTGGAAAAGAATAAACAGTCGACATTTTGGGCTTAGAACCTCCATCAGGACCCTTCATCAAAATTATTTCATCACCTTTTGAGCAGAGAATGAGTTGAAGTGCAGTTTAAAAAGTGATAATTCTATTTTCCACTCTATTTTTGCTAATTTATCACATGAATGCCCTTGGTTTTAGCTTTAGTAAATACTTCTGTTGAATATTGGCAAGACTTGTAAATGCAAATTAGGTGCTAATGACAAACATTGGAGTCCATTGGGACTTTTACCTGTTACTGACATTCAGATACATTTATCCATGACATTCGATGGCATCACCATCAGTGAAATCCCCCCCATCATCCCTGACCAATAATATCCTGGGGATTACCATTGGTCAGAAACTTAACTGGATCAACTTCAAAAGTACCATGAATACAAGAGCAGATCAGAGGTTGGGTATCCTGCGGCAATTGACACACCCTCTGACATCAAAACAGTTCCACATTCTACGTGATATAAATCAGGACTCTGTGATGGAATCCTTTCTGCTTGTCTGGACAGGTGCAGCTGCCAATTTCAGTCGATCAACCACATCTAGGAGAAGTTGCCTGCTAAATAATTTCCTTCATTAGTGGTGGACAGTATGCAGTTACTCTCTAGCGGTCCCTCCCAAATTCACAACCTGTACCAATAAGAAGGTCAATGCTTTCACATGAAAAGAACACCATCACCCGCAAGTTCCTTTCCAAGTTGTACACTGGCCTGACTTGTATCACCGTACCCTCATTATCAATGGGTCTAAATGTTGGAGCTCCTGTGCCAGCAGGATTGCAATGGCTCCCTACTACCAACTCATGAGTAATTAGGAATGAAGAATTAAATCAGTGATTCCCAGATCACTAAGATACAAGTTTAGTTTATAATATAATATTATACGTTTTAACAAAATCAATGTTGGTTACTTTATTTCTTTACTTCTGCATTGGTGGAAGAGATTTCCCCAGAAAATCTAACTCTCATGTTAGACAGTGTTCTACTCTATAGCAGTAGTGACACAACTAGCAAAGCTTCTGCCCAACAGTTCCAGTGACCAGAATTCAATTGAGAACTTCGGTGTGGTTTGTGCTGCTTTTGGACATTGTTTTTTGATTACCTGGGGCTTCCATTGAATAGTACAGGTTCCTCCTACATCCTCTGAATAATTCTGATTTAGAGTGGGACTTGAGGATGTCATTGGATCCTGTTCTGTGCATTAAACCCAAATCTCAAGCTCTTCATGTTTGGCTGCTTCAAAGACTAGTTTAACATTTGGACTTGATGATAAGGCAATGGGGGCAGAAGAATTAACTTATTCCTCTTATTTTAGCAGCATGCCGCTTTTGGTTGCCCTCAAATAAATGGGAGTTGAGATCAGAACACCAGTGTCTAAGATCACATTTGAATAATGGCAACAACATAAGGAAGACTGTGATAGATTGTTAACATCGTAAACCTGTACCAACATTCCCCACTAGTACTCCTAGTAGAAGTCTCTTCAGCAGTCAATCGGCAAAAATGCCTCTAGCAAATCAGAAAATCTCTTTAAGGAGAATTACTTATTTAAAATAGTTCACTAAGATTAAGTAAAAAGATGCAGGGTGATTTGAAAGCATATTATTATAAGTCTGGTGCTTTTCCATTTGACAGGACACAATTCAATAAAAAATTAGTTTCCATTAAAAAGAGAATTTAGAACTAGAAGCATTAAATAAATTTGAGAGTCCTGCCTAATGGTAACAGCAGCCTTGCTGACTTAGAGGAAAGGTAAAGAAAGCTTGACATTTCTAAGAAGTAACACATGGCGAGTTGTGGTTTCAAACTCCAAAATGGTAAGCTGAGTGCCTAATCTTTGTCGACATTCCATCGGAGGACTTAGACACTTGGTTTAAACTGCTTGATTTAAGACTTTAAAGTCAGATTTCAACCTTGAATTTGGACAGTAAGCCCTCAAAATAGAAGATAATTCATGCTGCATCATGAATAAATTTATCACTTTAATCTTCGTTACAATATATACAGTACTAAATAAAACAATAGTTTGATAGCATCGATTTAACAGGTTTAACACAAACGTGAAAGTATCTGGAGTAGAAATGTATTCATGAATCATTTGTTCAATGACTAACTGGACAATTTTAATTAGCATTTATTTTATACTATATAATCAATGCACGATACTGTTTTTCACAACAAAGAAATGGACATGCACTAATCTGAACTCAAAATGAGTAATTTCAACTAATCGGAATTTGTTACAAGAGTACTAAAAACTGTGATGTACTGAGATACTGCATGGTGTGACTAAAAGACAGCCCAATTGCAATCTTGCGGCCCCACATAGTTCATTCACAATCTGTAAAAACACTTGCGATTGACCGCTATTTCAATCATTTTAGAGATTCTTGCCAATAAATTCCTTACCTTTGGTTTCCGACTTTGCTCCTTCTCTGAGGCATTGGAGGGCTTTCTTCGTAGCATTTTGTAAGAATTAAATGCAATATAAATGATTGAGGTTCTGCTTAACTGAAGGAATCTGAGTCACAGGAAAGAGAATCACGTGGTATTCTTTTACCGCAACAACATGGTGTGGGCTTGCACTCTAACGTCAATCTCTAGTATCTAACCAGGAAGGAAGTAACAAGTCTTCCTGAGTTCTGTCTGTTTGCACAGCAACATTATCAAGGTTAAAAATGACAAAAGCTGTTATTATTATTTAGGCTCTGCACTCAATATAAATTCCAATATATATATAATTAAATATGATATTTGGTACAATAAACTATATGTTTAATTAGATGCACATGCTGGATAAGTTTGAGAACTTCATACAAATATTTGAACATACCAATAATGATTACTGTATGTCAGTAAAATGATGAAATAATTACAATTTTTGTTAAAATTGTGAAATTGTCTGCTCCTATATTTTTGACATCACAAACACAAAACATTACAATGATTTTCTGGTCAAAAAATGATATATCTTGCGTTTGGTTTTTAAAATGATGCTCCATTTACCAGTAACTAGCTTAGTGGGATGACAGATCTCACCCATTTAACAAGTGATACTAATTTCTGATGGGATTTTACCTCTGTAAAATGTTTGCTCAATATCAAAGCACCTTAGTACCCTTTCTGATACTACACAATTTGCAAGGTGTTAATAACAAAATGTTGTAAACTTGTATTTCCAATGTTCATGTTTCACTTAGCCCATGGCGGGTAGGGTAGCAGAAGACTAAAGGATAGCTAAATTTGTGCCTTTGTTTATAACGGCTGTAGAACAACCCAAGGAACTACATGCCACTGAGCTTTATACTTGTGTTGGAAAAGTTACTGGAAGTTTGCACATTGGCTGTTTGCCAGTCTTTCTTTGTGTATAGTTTTTCATTGATTCTATTATATTTCTTTGTTTTACTGTGAATGCCTGCAAGAAAGTGAATCTCAGTAGTATATGATGTCATATACATGCTTAGATAATAGAGCTTTCAATGTTGAGGAACAGGATATGTCTGCGTTTGGAAAGGAATGAGGTGATTAGGAATAGTCAGCATGCCCTTTTTGGGGGTGATCATGCCATCAAATCTGAACCAGAATTTTGTTCTTGATGAAGAATGAAGAGAGGCAGAGGTCTTCACGTTCTCTGCCCTTTGACTTCTTTCCACTAGTACAAACCGCACCCCCCATGCCAACTTCTATGCCACATAGCAATTATCCTTTATTTTGGCTTACTATGTTATGTTTGCTGTTCAAAATGTCATCTTTTCTACACTGGATAGACTACATGCAAATTAGAATGTAGAACTTTACATACAGCACAGGAACTGGCCTTTCGGGCAATGGTGCATGCATTGACCTCGGCTAATTACAATTGCACATCTGCTTGCACATGGAATACAGTATACCTCTCATTTCCCTGACTTTTCATGTGGCTTTCTAAATGCATCTTACGGTCATTACTTTGCTTAAGAAGCATTTGGATAGACACACAATACTGAGTTTCAAATTTTAATAATTTTAACCTGCTGCTGCTCTCAACTCTGATACCTTCATTTTTGGTGTAAATGAGGCTCGCAGAACAACAACACTGCCCCAAAACTTTGGGGCATTTAATGGATAATTAAGATTGTTATTATTCAGCTTGCTTATGATCTTTTAGCTCATGGGCTCACTGCTGCCGGTTTCATAAGGAGCCCGAGGTGGAGATCCTGCTCTCCAGAAAGATTCACTGGGTCTGCATCTTGAGGAATCAAAATGCCAGAAGACTCAGGAAGTCACTGAGTTGGAATGATCTCTGTCCAGCAGAATGTTGGGATAAGATCAGTGAGTGAGCAGTCCAAACATGGGGCAATATGTGGGAGTGGTAAGGGCCACTGTGCAACTGAGGGAATTAGGAGGAAATTATAAATGGTTTGATTCCCAAGGTTTAAAAGATGTGCATGGAAATTACCCTAAAGTATTCCAGGCATGGTTGTCCTGGGGATGCTCAGTGATGATTACTCCCGAACAACTTGTTCTTAGCCCTGTTACAGTCCACCAAAGGGAGAACTGCTTGGGGAACGATGGCATCTATTGCATGCTTAATTCCTGCTGTGATACACATGGGTTGACAATGAAATAACTTTCAAACTCATGCAAATCGGCATGAATTTCTGGAATTACAAAAATGACATGGAATTAGGAGATACTGTAATTTGCTCTATGGAAGTAGCTTTTCAATTATGCACCACCGAAGTAAAGGATGCTCTTTAATCTTCAGTGCTTTCTTTATCTTTTCATTAGGCACCATACTGATATGCACCTCCTCTAGATACATAGAGTCGTAGAGTAATACAGCACAGAAACAGGCCCTTCAGAACATTTAATCTGCCTATTCTCATCAACCTGCACCCAGACCATAGCCCTCCGTACCCCGCCAATCCACGTACCTATCCAAACTTCTAAACGTTGAAATCGAGCTTACATGCACCACTTGCCCTGGCAGCTCATTCCACATTCTCATGACCCTCTGAGTGAAGAAGTCTCTCCTCATGTTCCCCTTAAACTTTTCACCTTTCACTCTTAGCCCATGACCTCTAGTTGTAGTCCCACCCAACCTCAGTGGAAACGGTCTGCTTGCATTTGCCCTATCTAAACGCCACATAATTATGTATCCCTCTATCAAACCTCCCCTCAATCTTCTAAATTCCAAGGAATAAGTTCCTGATTTATTTAATGTCTCCTTATCACTCAGGTCTTCCAGTCCTGGCAACATCCTTGTAAATTTTCTCTATACTCTTTCAATCTTATTAGATCACCAAAACAGCACACAATACTTCAAATTAGGCCTCATCAACATCTTATACAACTTCAACATAACATCACATTTCCTGTACTCAGTACTTTGATTTATGATGCCTAATGTGCCAAAAGCTTTCTTTACGACCCTATCTACCTGTGCCGTTACTTTCAATAAATTGTGGATCTGTATTCCCAGATCCCTTTGTTCTACCATGCTCCCCAGTGCCCTACCATTCACTGTGTAAAACCTACTCTGGTTGGTCCTACTGTAGTGCAACACATTGAATGTCTACATTAAATTCTGTCTGCAATTTGTCAGCCCATTTTTCCAGCTGGTCCAGATCCTGCGGCAAGCTCTGATAGTCTTCCTTGCTGTCCACCACACTCCTAGTCTTGGTGTCATCTGCATATTTACGGATCCAGTTAACCACATTATCATCCAGGTCATTTATATAGATGACCAACAACAGACCCAGTACTGATCCTGCAGCACTCCATTAGTCACAGGCCTCCAGTAAGAGAGGCAACTATCAACTACGACTCTCTGGATTCTTCCACAAAGGCAATATCTAATCCAATTCATACCTCATCTTGAATGCTTCACTGAACCTTCTTGACCAACCTCCCATGCAGAACTTGACAGATGCCTTGCAAAGGTCCATGTAGACAGCATGCACTGCTTTGCCTTCATCAACTCTCCTGGTACCTTCCTAAAAAAACTCTATAAGATTGGTTAGACATGACCTATCATGTATAAAGCCGTGCTGTCTGTCCCTAATCAGTCCATGTCTAATCAAATACTCATATATCTAGTCTCTTAGGATACCTTCCAATAACTTTACCACTACTGGTGTCAGGCTCATCAGCTTATAATTTCCTGGTTTATTTTTAGAGCCTTTCTTGAACAACGGAAGAATCTGAGCTTTCCTCCAATCCTCCGGTACCTCACCTGTCTCTTAAGGATAATTTAAATATCTCTGCTAGGGCCCCTTTAGTTTCCGCACATGCCTTCCACAGGGTCCAGTGGAACACCCCATCAAGCTCTGGGGATTTGTCCACCCTGATTTGCCTAAAGACAGCAAACACCTCCTCCTATGTAAACTGTATCAGACTCATGACCTTGTTGCTGCTTAGCCTCACTTCTAAAAGACTCTGTGTCTATCTCCCGAGTAAATACAGATGTAAAAAATCTATTTAAGTTCCTCTCCATCCCTTTTGGCTCCACACAGAGTTTACACCGGAAAACAAATTTTTTGAAGGTGTTGCTTCAGAATGTTTTTGGTTATGATGGACCGCTTGAAGCTGGACACAAATATAATTTCAGACTACTTTGTATCATGTAGGAATTTGGAGAAACAAGAAAGTAACTTTTATTGACAATAATATGTTTAATTGCATAATGGTGTTGACGCTTTGTAATAGTTCAACTAAGGTAAAAATGTTTTGTTGATGATTTTCATTTTTACTCAATGTCTGAAGCTTCTCGCTTAAGAGTCCAACGACGTTCAGCCGGTGGATTCTAGTTGCCCTGATACTCTTTCTCCATGACTGCAATGCTCATCACTGACAGTGCCAAGATTTGCAGGGAAGAGGTCTAAATGGAAATGCAGAAAATGAATCTTTAGTGACGTGTTGCACTTCATGGTTTTGTAGGTTTGAAGCATGTTGTCAACCAGCTGCATGTACGTAGTTTGCTCTGTAGTTGCCAAGAAAATTTTCAACAATATTCTTGAATGCCTTCCATGCAATCTTCTCAAGGACCACTAGGAGTTCTTTGAATTGTTGCCGTTGATGACCTGTTTGATATATGGATCAACAAAAATGCCTTCCTTAGTCTTGGCATCAGTTATTCTGACTTGAATTATGAATTGAAATAACAAATATTGGTGGTTTGAAAAAATTGTGCATGATAGAGAAATTTCATGATGATTTCATGATCAGTAGCCCAAAATCCATCAGATACACCCAAAAGTATCCAGGAAGCAAAATCTTTGTCCAAGGTTACAGCAGGATAATGTAATGTATATAATTCATAACCGCCGCCGGTGGGTTGGGGTTACAACTTAAGAGGCTGGTCTGATGTGATGACATTGTTAGGTAAGGATTTTTAGAACTCTTTTGTGATTAGGTTTTGGTATTCAATAAAATGTGTTACGGGTTTCATTAGATATAAAATGCTTCACTTCATTTTATTTGTGAAAACCTACATTACCATTCTGATCTTCCTGAGGATCAATTTTTTTTCCCTTGCAATCCATTTGCTCTTAACATATCCATAGAATTCCTTCACCTTGTCTGCTATGGCAAACTCATGCATTCTTTTAGCCTTCCTGATTTCTTTCTTAAGTGTTCTCTTGCATTTCTTGTACTTCATTTGTTCCTATCTGCCTCGATCTGCTGTGCCCCTCCTTTGTTTTTCTTAACCAGGACCTTAATATCTCTGGAAAACCTGTTACCTTTACCTTTTATCCTGAAAGGCACATATAAGCTTAGTACTCTCAAAACTGATGGCAATCCACTTAGCAAGCACACCTTTGCCAGAAAACAGCCTGTCTCAATCCATACTCGTCAGATCTTTCTGGTACTATAACCATTGGTCTTTCTGCAGTTTAGAATCTCAGCCTGCAGACCAGACTTACCTTATTCCATGTTTACTTTGAAACTCATTGCAACTTACTGTTCTTCCCATGCACTGTTACTTACACTTCTTTCCTTCCACACTCATCCCTTTTGTTGTTTATCTTCTTCATCCTGCATCCACCCCAAGACCTTCCATTTTGTTCTCTAAGATCTACTGTCACCTTCCCCACTTGGTCCTGGCTCTGAATTTACTTAAGATACTGGTACAAAAACAAAACCAGGAAAATCAGTCATTCAAGATTTGATTATATTCAAGGAAACATGATGTAGGAATAGTGCAGAAAACTTATATTGAGGTAGGTGATCATATATGATTCTGGTGAGTGGCAGAGTAAACTCAAAGATCCATCAGCTCTTATGTCCTAACTGGTATCGAGAAAAAGAAAGACAGAAAATGTTCAAAATGTTGAACGTATGTGGAATGAAAAAATTGAGTGAACATTTCAGATTGAGGACCTACCATCAGATTGCGAAAAGTTGGAGATAAAAAAATGTTAAGCTAAGGAGAAGGAGGAAGGGTGAAAATTAAGAAGAGACTAAATCATAAAGTGATCATATTTTAAGAAGAAGAGAATAGCATTTTGACGAGACAAAAGCAAGGTTGAGAAAAGACTTAAGCAAAGAACCAAAATTGTTTTCTAAAATTGTTGAACTCAATATTGAATCTACAAGGTTGTAATGTTTCTGGAGCCAGATGAATGATGGAAAGTTTTGCTAATTTTACCCTGGACTTCATTGGAACTCCATGGAATTGAGGACGAGGAAGTCAGAATGGAGAATTAAAACTTACAGGGTACTTACTGAAAATCTGGGGCATGCCTGTAGGCTGAATTGTAAACTAGTATTATTTCTATTTTCACAGTTTGTCTTTTCTACATTAGCGTTTGTCAGTCTCTGTCTTTGTATGGTTTTTCAAAGGTTCCAATGTCTAACTTAAAGTCAGAGAAATGTATACAATATACATCCTGAAATGCTTTTTCTTCACAAACATCCACGAAAACAGAGGAGTGCCCCAAAGAATGAACAATAGATAAACGTAAGAACCCTAATGTCCCCCCCCAGCTCTCCTCCCTTCCATGTGTAAGCGGCAGCAAGAGACAATCCCCCCTCCCCCCACCGGCAAAAAAAAGCATCAGCACCCACCACCAAGCACTCAAGCGTGAGCAAAGCAACAGCAAAGACACAGACTTGCAGTTACCCCAAAGACTTTGTGTTTCACCCAGCATTCAATGTACCACAGGTTCTCTCTCTCCCCCTAATAAGGGAGAGGGAAGTGTCTCAGTTTTTTCCCCCAGTGAGCGGGGAGACATAACAAACAACTCGCTAGTTTACGATGTTTTTCCATAAAATCCTATTGTATTTCCTGTAGCTTGCAAGAAAATGAATCACAAGATGGCATATGCTAACACTAATGTACTTTGATAATAAATTTACTTTGAATTTTGAACAGAGGGGTTCACAAAACCTGCATTTTGACTGCCCACTATAGTCGTCTACTGTTTCACCTGGAGAGTGTCAGCTGCTCTGGGCAGTGGAGAACAAGGATGTAAAAGGGCAAGGTTTACATCTCTTACTGGTACGTGGATAGGTTCTGTGGGATCCAGATGATAATTTAGTGTGAGGAAGAATGAATCAGTGTGTCTTGGGTAGAAATGTTCTTTTGCAATGCTAAAACTTTACAGCAGGATTGATCTGAAGATGCAGGCAATGTGTCCAACAGATGTTGTTGTCCAGAAGTGTGAGAGTCAAGGATCCTGTCAACTACTGTGGTGGGAAATCCCCTACTGAGGAGGAAGGAAAAGTCATAGGAAGCACTGATATGAAGATGACACTCTCTGATGAGGCAGATGGAAAATCTTGAGCAGTTACCACAAAAATCTTCAGAATACAAGAACAAGGTGGGACTTCCTGTACCAAAAGCTCAGTGAAAATTAAGCTGTCTTCCTTTTGTTACAAGTGTACTCTCTGAACATAACCACATCATTTACAGGAAGAATGGTAACCGTCAGCTACACAAAGTGTCACTTAATAAAGTACCACTCAGTGAGTAGTACAGAGTTCTTAAGTTTGAAGTTGAGATAATCAATTAGAGTGACAGTTAATTTCCTCCTCTGGGACAGAACTACTCCAGAACCAGGAGCAAGCCGGAGGGCTGGGAAATATTTATTTTAGACTTGCATGGGGAGATAGTACCAAAGTCTTTCTGTCCAAAATCTAACTACATGTCCAGTCATACAATAGCTTTTCAAAAGATAGTAGTTGACTACATTAATTGTGTGTATGTTTGTGTAACGTACTTGGGCATGGGAACATCCTTATCACGTTCATATGGATGAGCAAGCTGATGATTCATAATAGAGAAGTACAGAGAAAGCACCAGCAAGGTCTTCAATAATGTTAATGGAAAATACTGGGGATACGCAGAGTCCAGGCATCGTCAGTGGAGAAAGAAGCAGAATTAATATTTCAGATCTGATGATGGAAGGTCAATGACCTGAAACATTGACGGGCTGTTCCCCACAGATCCTCCGTGACCTGTTAAATATTTTCAGCATTTTCTGTTTTCATACTTTCCCAGTGGCCAGGCTCCCAAGCAAATCTGCTTCTTCCTTAAAAGGAGAACCAAGTATCCTTCCAAGTAAAACAGGGAATTGTGTACATTTTTCAGTTTAGTATTCTGAAATCTGTCTACTTTGGCATTTCCCAGGAGCTGGGACACCAAATGGAGATTAGCGAAACTTCTCCATTCAGGCTTTGTTTTTCAGGTTTTGATTTTCTGCTCCACTCCTAACCCTAATACATTTGTCTTGGGTTTTAAAACTTCCCAATAATTTTCAATTTGCTCTCCAGGAGGACCACCTTAGCTTTAGATCAGGCACCTTGCAGCCTTCCAGACACAACACTGATTTCACATCACAGCCAGAGCTTTCACATTTGCAGACAATGTCTGTTGGCACTGGCTTGAGTCTCAGAAATGTACAGTTCTGCTCAGAAATGCTGGGTATTAACACTGAACACATCTACATGGAGTCCTGTCGCAGGAAAGCGCCATCCATCTGCAGGGACACCCACCAACCAGGTCATGCTCTCTTCTCACTGCTGCCATCAGGAAGAAGGTTCAGGAGCCTCAGACTATCACCACCTGGTTCAGGAACAATTACTAACCCTCAGCCATCAGGAGCAGTGAGGATAACTTCTCTCAACTTCACTTGCTCTGCTACGAACTGTTCCCACAACATTTGAACTTACTTTCAAGGACACATCATCTTGTGTTCTCAATATTTATTGTTTATTTATTTATTTAGTACTATTATTCCTCTCTTTTTGTATGTGTACGTTTTGTGGTCTTCTGCACTCTGGCTGAATGTCCAGTTGGCGCGGTCTTTCACTGATTCTATTATGGTTATTATTCTATTACGGACTTACTGATTTTGCCAGCAAGAAAACAAATCTCAGGGTTGTACATGGTGATGTATGTGTACTTCAATAATACATTTACTTTGAACTTTGAGCTATCCGAATTGGCAGAATTTAAGACTATCAAACAAAGGTGAAATTCTTAAGTTCTATTCGGCTTATTGGCAATCACATGACAAACAGAAGCCTGCAGTTTAGGCCCTGTGCTTGTTCTGGCAGATCTGCTGCAGGACAGCTTTGCAGCGGATGACTGCAAGCAGAGACGCTGCTCCAACCAAGAGCGGCTTGACTCACCAAAAGGAGAAGAGCTTGGCCATTGATTCTGGTCTTCCCATTGATTCTTCTCTCCACCCATCTTTTATTCTCTTTACTTGTGTCATTACCATTCACTTCTTCCCTGCATTTACTTGCTGTTGATCTATATTGTTTACTTTCTTGTTCTTTCCTTTCATTTTATTCCTCTCATCCCCCTTTCTTTACCCCTGGCACGTGTGCATTTGTGTTCTCTTTTTTTCCAGTTTTGAATTCAGGTCTTCAATCTGACTCAAAGCTCCCTCCATAAGTAATTGACCAAGTGATTTCTTTTTGGTACTTTCTGTTTTTTTTTTCCCCTCACTTTCCCTAGTCACCACAGTACAGTAACATAGGGGGTAGCATGGTAGTGTAATGCTTTACAGCACCAGCAATCAGTGACCAGGGTCCAATTCCTACTGCTGTCTGTAAGGATTTAGTATGTTCTTCCTGTGAGTGTGTGGGTTTCCTCCGGGTGCTCCAGTTTCCTCCCACATTCCTAAGTTGTACAGGTTAGGGCTATTAAGCTATGGGAATGCCACGTTGGTGCTGGAAGCATGGTAACACTTGCGGGCTGCCCCCAGCACATCCTTGGACTGTGTGGTCATTGACACAAATGCCGTATTTCATCAAATATTTCGATGCGTACATCTGAAACTCAGTGTGGCAAGGAATTATGAACATTTGGATCAAAATCCTGAATGAGAAGCCCAAAATATTTACATTTCCTTTTCCCCCACAGACGCTGCTCGACCCAGTGAGTTCCTCCAGGTGATTGTATGTTGCTCCAAAGTTCCAGCAGACCTCTTATACATCATCCCCAAAACCTTGTCAAATGTGGCGAGCCAAGTTGGAAATAATCTTCGAGCTTCATAAAAATTTAGCAGTCACACATTCATCACAGAATGGTTTAGCTCAGCTTAAGTTCAAGGAAACAAGAGAAAATCTGCAGAATCCTAGAAATCCAAGCAACACTCGCAAAATGCTGGAGGAACTCAGCAGGCCTGGCAGCATCTATGAAAAGGAGTACAGTCAATGTTTCAGGCAGAGACCTTTTATCAGATGAGTAGTCAGGGTAAGAAAGTGGGGGGAGGGGAGGAAAAAACACAAGGTGACAGGTGAAACCAGGGGGTGGGGAAGTGGTGAAGTAAAGAGCTGAGAAGTTGATTTGGTGAAAGAGATACAGGGCTGGAGAAGGGGAATGCGATAGGAGAAGATGGAAGGCCATGGAAGAAAGAAAAGGGGGGCAAGGAGCACCAGAGGAAGATGATAGGCAAGTAAGGAGATAAGGTGAGAGAGAGAAATGGGAATGGGGAATGGTGAAGGGGGGGAAGCATTATCGGAAGTTTGAGAAATCAATGTTCATGCCATCAGGTTGGAAGCTACCCAAACGGAATACAAGGTATTGCTCCTCCGACCTTATCGCAACAGTAGAGGAGGCCATGGACTGTCAAGTTGGAGTGGGAATGGAAAGTGGAATTGCAATGGGTGGCCACTGGGAGATCCTGCTTTTTTTGGCAGACAGAGCATAGGTGCTCGGTGAAGTAGTCTCCCAATCTACGCTGGGTCTCACCAATGTACAGGAGGCCACACTGGGAGCACTGGACACAGTAGATGACCCCAACAAACTCACAGGTGATGTGTTGCCTCACCTGGAAGGACTGTTTGGGGCCCTGAATGATAGTGAGGGAGGAGTTATAGGGGCAGGTGTTGCACTTGTTCCGTTTGCAAAGATAAGTGCCAGGAGGGAGATCAGCAGGGAGGGATGAATGGACAAGGGAGTTGTGTAGGGAGCAATTCCTGTGGAAAGCAGAAAGTTGGGAGAAGGAAAGGTGTGCTTGGTGGTGGGAATCCTGCTGGAGGTGGCAGAAATTACAGAGAATTATGTGCTGGACATGGAGGCTGGTGGGGTGGTAGGTGAGGACAAGAGGAACCCTATCCCTAGTGGGGTGGCAGGAGCACGGGGCAAGAGCAGACGTGTGTGAAATGGAAGAGATGCAGTTGAGGGCATCGTTGATGGTGGAGGAAGGGAAGCTCCTGTTTTTGAAGAAGGAAGATATTGAAGTTCAAACCACATTTATTTTAAAAGAATGTATTAATTATACAACCTTGAGTTTTTTTTCCTTACAGGTAGCCACAAAGCAAGAAAACCCAATTAAAGAAGAAAATTAAATTAAAGGACTAACACTTGATGCGCAAGAAAAAGCGAAAAAGTAAGCACAAATCATGCAAACAATTGAATTGAGCAACCACATTCTGAACCAAAATCAAGTCCTTGAACCAAACCCTGGAGCAGATCGGAGTAGGCCCAAAGCCTCGCTGGTCAGTTCACCATTATTAGCGAGCATGGAGTACAGCAGCTGAGGCAGTCTTCAAAGCCTCAGTGCCTTGGACAGAGGAGTGACTATCACAGAGAGCAAGCGAAAATAGCTCTCACCTTGGATCCTGACACCCTGTCTTTTTAGTCTATCTGGGCTGGCATCTAAATTGACCAAACAATGAAACAGTGAAAGGTTCCAGCACCCTGGAGAGAGGAGTGAACATCACAGAGAAAGAGAGTGAAATCAGCTCTTGCCTTCGATCTGGGAAAGAGTTTAAATTTTCTAAACAGCAGATTGTACCTCACTCTAGGACCTGGCTACTGCGAAAGGCTTGGGGCCTAGATCACGCTGCCCAGTGACTCGCTTTGGGCCCAGATTTTGCTGCCCAGCCTGAAGCAGCTTTCAAGGTCTTCAAATCAACTCGGTGCCCAGAGCAATCCAACCTTGCACTTGGGCCAGTTGTATGGGCATCGGAACTCCACTGCTGGCCTTCTCCTCCTGGTGCCCAAGAGTGATCCAACCTCACGACTGGGCCATTTGTCTGGGTATCCGTCTTCCACTGCCCAGACTTCTCTCCGAATGGCTCACTCCATCTGCATCAATTCTGCAACACATCATCTCGGCACATTCCCCGAACTCGCTTCACCGTTGCTCGCCCCCTCACTGTTTGCAGCAATAGGTTAACACAATTTACCTCAGTAAAATGATTTTAGTCGAATTTCTGGCCTATTTAACTACTAGTGAGCTGTTGCACGTGTTCAGTACCACCACCTTAACCAGAAGTTAACAGGAAATATAGCTTCAAATATAGCTATTAGTAGATTTTAAAGGAGAACGACATCAAAATTTACACACCCATTTATATTCGAAACATTCACTGCACTGGTATTACATTGAGTGAAGCCTCTGTCAGTCGAGGTCAACCATGGATGTTGTGTTCTAGCTACCTAGATATGCAAGCCTGGGAAGTACGATAGGGAGAGCAAGTTGTTGCCTGTCTAGCAAGCTCCTCCTCTCCATGCATCTGATGAACCCAAAGGTACAGCAAAGACCAATAGAGTTTGGTGTTAAATTGAGACTGAGCACAAGAGCACTTAGCCCCACCCTCTAACAACTGAATATGTCACACGATGCCCTGCCAGGGCAACACAGATGTTCCATTCAACTTGAAGAGAAAAGAAATCTTTTGGGAGCGTTGTTTTACATTCAGTTAAGTAGTGTGGACAGGGTTCTGATACATAAATTATGAGAACTGTGAAAGTACAGACATGTTTTTGTAAAAATCTACTTAGCACCAAAGTAATTTTTCATTTCCTTCTGTAGTGCTATAGAGTATGTGAGAAATGACGTTGATCTTATTTTTAACATGGGGAACAGCTGCTGTACACTTCCTATTAAAATTGAGTGGGGTTGGATTTAATTTAAAACAGTAGTGGCTCTGAATAATTTCTTTTTATTTTTATCTAAGTTATTTAACTGAATTTGAAGGCAAGCCCCTCTATTTATAGACTTCAGGGGATTTTTTCTTGGTGTGAATTGAGGATGTGAATATTTATGATTTAGGCCACCACTGAACTGAATTGTGTAAAAGGGATGATAGAGTAAATCAAGGAGCAGTGATTTAAAGTGTCTGTATATTGCAGGAGAAAGGGGAGAACGAGTGAGCCAATACATTTTAGTACATCCATGAAGCCATTTGCAGCACCTCTACTTCCTCAGGAGTCTGTGGAGGTTCGGCATGTCATCAAAAACCTTGGCCAACTTCTATAGATGTGTGGTGGAAAGTGTGCTGAGTGGCTGCATTACGGCCTGGTACGGGAACACCAATGTCTCTGAGCGGAAAATCCTGCAAAGGCTAGTGGATTTGGCCCAGTACATCGCGGGTAAAGCCCTCCCAACTATTGAGCACATCTACATGAAATGTTATGGTAGGGAAAAAGCATCAGTCATCGAAGATCCTCACCACCCAGGCCATGCTCTTTTCTTGCTGCTGCCGTCAGGTAGAAGGTACAGGTGCCTCAGTGCTCGCTCCACCAGGTTCAAGAACACTTACTAGCCCTCAACAAAGCCCTTACACTCATTTAAGGGCTCTGTTATACTGTTAGTTTATGCGCTTCATTTTTTGCTATTTATCTATATCTGCATTTGCACAGTTTTTTTTTACAGTTAACTGTCCCTGTTGTTCACAGTTTACAGTTACTATTTTATAGATTTGCTAAGTATGCCCGCAGAAAAAGAATCTCAGGGTTGTATGTGGTGACATGTACGTGCTCTGATAATAAATTTTACTTTGAACTTTGAATCAGCGCTCATTCCAAATTCAGTTGTTTTATAAGACCCCGTTTTGAATTTCCCCTTTGCTGAGATTCATCAGTAAGATTTCAAAGTTTGAAATACAAAATAAATTTAATATCAAGTACACATATGTCAGCATATACATCCCTGAGATTTGTTTTCTTGCAGGCATACTCAGTAAATCCAAGAACCATAACAGAATCAATGAAACACCACACCCTACTGGGTGGAAAAACAACTAATGTGTAAAAGTGCGCAAATTCAAAAGAGAAAAATGGTAATAGTAACAATAAATAAACAGGCATTGAATATTGAGAACATGAAATGAAGAGTGCTTGAAAGTGAGTCCATAGGTTGTGGGAACCGTTCGATGATGTAGCAAGTGACGCTGAGTGAAGTTATCCCCACTGGTTCAAGAGCCTGATGGCTGAGGAGTAATTACTACTCCTGCCGGTGTGAGCCCTGAGGATCCTGTGCCTTCTTCCTGATGGTAACAGCAAGAAGAGAGCATGGCCTGGGTGGTGGGGGTTCCTGAAGATGGATGCTGCTTTCCTGCGACCGTGCTCTGTGTACACGTGCTTAATGGTGGGGAAGGCTTTACTCATGATGGACTGGGCTGTATCCACTGCCTTTTGTAGGGTTTTCCATTCAAGGGCTTTGGTGTTTCCATACCAGGCTTTGATGCAACCAGTTGATATACTCTCCACCACACACCTATAGAAGTTTGTCAAAATATTAGATGTCATGCCGAATCTTCGCAAACTTCTAAGGCCGTGCTTTCTTCGTAATTGCACTTGTGTGCTGGACCCAGGGCAGAACCTCGGAGATGATAACACTGAGGAATTAGACATTGCTGACCCTCTCCACCTCTGATCCCCCGATGTGGACTGGCTCAGGGACATCTGGTTTCCTCCTCCTGAGTTCAATAATCAGCTCATTGGTCTAGATAACCTTGAGTGAGAGTTTGTTGTTGTGGCACCATTCCGCAAGATTTTCTATCTTCCTTCTACACACTGATTCATCACCACCTTTGATTCAGCCTATCATCAGCAAACTTGAATATGGCATTGGCCACACACAGTCATACAGTAAGTGTAAAGTGAGTAAGAACAGGGGGCCAAGCACACAGCCTTCTGGTGCACCTCTGCTCATGGAGATTGTGAAGGAGATGTTGTTACTAATCTAAACTGACTGGGGTTTGCAAGTGAGGAAATTGAGGATCCGATTGCACCAGGAGTTATTGAGGCCAAGGTCTTGAAACTTGTGAATTAGTTTTGAGGGGATAATGGTATTGATTGCCAAGTTATAGTCAATAACGCATTCATTAGTCTCATGAGACCATGGATTTGTGCCTTGGAAAATTTCCACGGCGCAGGCCTGGGCGAGGTTGTATGGAAGACCAGCAGTTGCCCATGCTGCAAGTCTCCCCTCTCCATGCCACCAATCTTGTCCAAGGGAAGGGCATTAGGACCCATACAGCTTGGCACCGGTGTCGGCACAGAGCAATGTATGGTTAAGTGCCTTGCTCAAGGACACAAACACGCTTCCTCAGCCAAGGCTGAAACTAGTGACCTTCAAATAATTAGACGAATGCCTTAACTACTTGGTCACGCGCCAACACAGGGGTGTATGGGGTGTCAGAGAGGGGTAGCACCTCTGGTGGGGGAACATGCTGCATCCTTTTCAAGGCGGTTTGTCCACCTTTGGTCCCCACCCGACAATCAGCTCTCACCTGTGGCTTCCCATAGCTGTTTGCATGCGACAGCGGCCACACTCCGGGCAACGGCTTCGACAAGCCGGCTAAACCAGGTGAGGGTAGCCGATGGGTCTCAAACCCTCGGTGTGATAGGGAGTTGTCTATCCCTGCATGTGATGACAGACTCCGGCAGATTGAGCGGATAAGACCAATGGAAGGTCCAACGGTCAAGATGGCGGTCTCTGCAAGCGTCGTGGAATGTGTAGAGCAGGACAAGACACAGAAGACGTCCTGGTCATCCACTGCGCCTAGTCCCATCTCCAGCCATCTCAACTCTGTCTTGCCACTGGATCCAGATGAGAATTGGGAAGAGAGATTGAGGCTGACACTGCGCAACTCTCCCTCACTTAAATCCAAATCACGCGCTAGTCTCGACACCATCATGATGGTGTCGAGGTCCTCATTGACGACGATGGATGAACACAAAATAGTCAATAAAGAGCATCCTGATAAATGCATCCTTGCTGTCCAGATGTTCCAGGGTTGAGTGAAGAGTCAATGAGATGGCATCTGCTGTGGACCTTTCACTCCGATAGGATTAAATTTGCTTCTCAGGCAGGAGTTGATTTGCTTCATCAGCAACCTCTCAAAGCACTTAATCACAGTGGATGTAAGTGGCTCTGGACCATAGTCATTGAGGATGGTTACCCTGTTGTTCTTAGGCACCGGTATGATTAAGGCCTGCTTGAAGCAGGTGGGTAGCTCAGAATGCCGAAGCGAGGGATGAAAGATCTCAGTGAACACTCGCCAGTGATCAGCGCAGGTCTTTAGCACTTGGCCAGGAACCCCACCTGGATGAGATGCTTTCTGTGGGTTCACCCTCCTGAAAGATGCTCTCATGTCAACCTCAAAGACTGAAGTCACAGGGTCATCGAGAGCTGTGGGAGTTTGTGAAGATTCCTTCGTGTTTGACATAAAGAAATATGAGATGGAATTTTTATTTCAATGATTCTCATATCCCTGAAAATGCACAGAACAACTCCTGAGTTAAGGAACTGATTTGGCATCACGTCCTATTGCACAACAAATGCCTAGAATTCTGCAGAATTCATCTGTAATGTGATTTATTGAGTATGAAGTTTCCGAATGTTCAGGTACACAATGAAACTTTCAGCAGGCCGTGAAACCATCGACTTCCGAGCAAGTGAACGGAAGTGGCTACGTCATTCACGTAACAGCAACTGCTACCAGCCAGGGATGTTTCAGTATGTTAAAGACAGCATATGAAAGCAGGCACAATATTGAACTGCAAACCAAGACATCGAGAAGATCTTCCGGACTTGGTTAAAAAAGGTAGTGTTTGAGCAGGATTTTAAATGAGGAGAGGTGGAAAGGAAGCGAGAGAGAATCTGCAGATGCTGGAAATCCTGCTGAAGGGTCTCAGCCGGAAATGTCGACTGTACTTTTTTCCACAGTTGCTGCCTGGCCTGCTGAGTTCCTCCAGCACTTTGACTGTGTTGCAGCGGCAGAGAGGAGGAAGGATTAGGGAGAGTGTTACAAGGCCTAGTTTTATGCAGTTGAAAACAGAACTAACAACAGCAGGGCGATGTAAATCAAAGATGCTCCTGATCCTAGATTAAGAGGAAATTAGAGATAGTCATAGTCATAGTCATACTTTATTGATCCCGGGGGAAATATTGGTTTTCATTACAGTTGCACCATAAATAATTAAATAGTAATAAACCATAAATAATTAAATAGTAATATGTAAATTATGCCAGGAAATAAGTCCAGGACCAGCCTATTGGCTCAGGGTGTCTGACCCTCCAAGGGAGGAGTTGTAAAGTTTGATGGCCACAGGCAGGAATGACTTCCTATGTGTTGCATCTCGGTGGAATGAGTCTCTGGCTGAATGTAGTCCTGTATCCAACCAGTACATTATGTAGTGGATGGGAGACAGTGTCCAAGATGGCATGCAACTTGGACAGCATGCTCTTTTCAGACACCACCGTCAGAGAGTCCAGTTCCATCCCCACAACATCACTGGCCTTACGAATGAGTTTGTTGATTCTGTTGGTGTCTGCTACGCTCAGCCTGCTGCCCCAGCACACAACAGCAAACATGATAGCACTGACCACCACAGACTCGTAGAACATCCTCAGCATCGTCTGACAGATGTTAAAGGACCTCAGTCTCCTCAGGAAATAGAGACGGCTCTGAGATTGTGAAGGTTTGAGATAAATTGTAATCAAGAAAATTTGATTATAATTTTTTTGAGACTGTGAGAATAAGTAGAGAAAGCACACCTGGGAATATGGAGGCCCTCCCTTCCTGTTGCAAATTTGCATAATACCCATCATGTGCTGCGGTGATACAGTAAGAGATGAACCTAAAAAGAATGTCTTTTGGTATTGGGAACAGGTCTTTGAGAATACTAGCAAATTGTGTATATTTCATTGATTAGCTGACTGATTTGTAAAAATATTACAGCTTAATCTTGCAACTAAAAAATTCTCATCATGTTGTAATGGAAAATGCTGGAAACAAGATAATATTTCTAGTTGATTATTTTTTATTAGAACCATGAGCAAGGTTTATTCTGTTCCTCTTTCCACAGATGTTCCCTGATGCGCTGAGGACTTCCAGCACGTTTTGTCATTATAATGGATTTCCGAAGTCTGCAGTATTTTGTCGGTAAAATTTCTTATGGTATTTGAGCTTTGTTGATTCCGCCTCACCTAAATTGTGTCACCTCCAAAAATAAGATGTTGTTGTGAATTGTAAGTGTTAGATGCTGCAACTTGCCACCTTCTCTTCCTCTTAGCAGCGCATTAATTTTAATCAAGAGTCTGTTTGAAGTGTTATGATTCTGCCTATTCCCAGTGCTGGAGCGTGGGGGAAGTTGCCGAATGCCTGCTGCTTGCTGGCAGTAATTAAATTAATGCCTGAACAGGAGTGTGAGTCAGCCAAGCTGAGGCTGCATTAATGATGAGACTTTTAGCAAAATAACCCTATGCAGTCTCCTCTTTGCGACGCCAGCACACCACGTTGGGTTATTTACCTGTGGAGTTAAAGAACACCACCTTGGACCTGATGTCAACAGGATGTTTTGGACTTCTCCCCTTTATTTAATCTTGAATTATTGTCAAGGTCGAGTCCTTTTTTAATATTAAAATGTTGGTTGCACCTTAATGTTGCTTCACTGATGTAAAGTACTTCGAGCTCTCCTGGAGTAACTATAAATATTCAATTTGTTAACCTGATTTACAGGAAATGCTACTTTGTTCAACCGCCTCTCCTCTCCTGAAAGTACTGGGATCAACCTTCACAGGCACTGGTTGTCCTTCAGTGCCTCTCCCATGTTGACTCTTTTGACTCGTGTCAATGCAATATTCAGGTACTGCTGTTCTTTAAGGGTGAAGGGGGTTAAAAATATGTCAGTGGCCCAAGTGCGATGCTGAGTTACTGATTCTAGTACTTGGCCCTGGCTAGTTTGCTATCCCTCTGTATGGCTTAAACATTTACTGTAAACTTAGCCAATTGCAGCATAGGATGCGGAAATGCATGACTTCAGTATGGTTGATCTAACACAATTCACCATCAATAGAATAGCCTACTACCGAGTTCCTGAATAAGCTTGCACTGATGCTTCATATTAATGTCGGTTGTCCAAGACCCCAGATATGGAAATTAGTTTGTACAAGTAATAGATAAGCAAGTCATAGAATGATAAAGCACAAAACAGGCCCTTCAGCCACTTGGATCCATGGGGATCATCAACTACCCATTTATATTAATCCTATTTTAAACTTATTTTTTTATTTTTTAAATTGCCTTCACATTCATATCAATTTCCCCCAGATCCTACCATTCACTGAAACACCAAGTGCGATGCACAGCTTTAACCAATCAATCTGCATGTCTTTGGGATGTGAGAGGAAACCGGAGAAACCTGGATGCAACCCATGCAGTCACAGGGAGAATGTTCAAACTCCATGCAGCCATCACTCGAGCTCAGCCTGTGGTGCTGTGTGAGGCAGTGGCTCTACTGGCTGTACCAACACGCCACCCATGGCAGCAGGGTAAGAGCCTGCATTGTCCTTATTGTATTGCTAGATGAAATCACCAAACTGGAGGCAGGAACTTCTGTCACATACTAACTGACTGTTTTTGTGGTCAGGAGTGAGCCACCTGCTCTGGCACTGATCTCGGTAGTTCCCACTCACCTTTCTCACATCCTCCTGGGTAATGATGGCTCCAGCCCCAATGCCGCTGGAGCTTCCTGGCATAAATCCCATCTCCTGCCTGATCAATGTTGACAACATTCAGAAACAACGAAATACATTTTAAAATTATTTGAACTTAATAAAAATTGAGCATTTGTTTATAAAAATAAGAAAAATGAAGAAGAAATAAATAAACTCAAATGAAAAAGTAATAAACTAATTAAATCCTGGAATGTGTTCTCCATTTTACCAGGTTACAGAGTGAAGGCACAGATGTATTGCTGTAACTTTGCTCTTCGTTTAGTGTATACCAAAAGCGGTGTCAAACTTCTGCCACTTCCAATGGGATCTCACCACTGAGCACATCTATAGCTCCTCCCCACCTCCACTTTCCATAGGGATCATTTTCTGTGTAAGTTCCTTATCCACATGTCCGTCCCCACTGATCTCCCTCCTGGCACTCATTCTTGCAAGTGTGACAAGTGCTACGCCTGTCCCTACTCTGACTGCCTCACCACCATTTGGAACCCCAAACAGTCCTTCCAGGTGAGGCAACGATTCTCCTGTGAGTCTTTTGGAGTCACCTATTTTATCTGGTATTCCTGGTGTGGCTTCCTCTGCATCGGTGAGAGCCATTGCAGATTGAGGGGACTACTTTGTTGAGCACCTTTGCTCTGATTGCTGCAAAAGGCAGGATTGGTGATTATCCACTTCTATTCAACTTCCTATTCCAATTCTGAATGTTTGGCCACAGCGCCTATACTGCCACGATGAGGCCAAACTCAGGCTGGAGGAACAGCACCTCATATTCTGTCTAGGTAGCCTCCAACCTCATGGATAATTTCTCTTTTGTCCCTCCCTATTCCTTACCCTCCTCCACCTTCTTATTCTGGCTTCTGCCCCCTTCCTTTTCAGTCCTGATGAAGGGTCTCAGCCCAAAGTATTGACTGTCCATTTCCCTCCACTGCTGCTGCTTGAATTGTTGATTTCCTCTGGCATCTTGTATGTGTTGGTCCAGATCCGCAGCATCTGCAGATTCTCTTGTGATAATGCCAAACTTCTGTTTTTGAAGTTCCATTCCAGAGACTACATGAGTGTCGGCGCCCTGCCCAGAATAAAATGGATTGTAATGGGAAGGAACTGAAAAGTGAACTAAGGAACCATTCCATGAGGAGAGATGGAGAGAATTAGCCTTTATCTCTAGAATTTAGACATTTGTGTCAATTTTATGGCTGGTAAATTCATCCTATTAATCCACTTGTAGTGCCCTGGTTCACATCTTTGCTGTTATGCTGTAGGTATTTCCTTTAGCAGCTCGTACGAGCTGCTGTTCTACTTTCAGCCTGTCTGGGTTATTGTTGAAGATGAGGGATGATGTGGAATCTGTGGCATCCAGTTACCAGGAGGTTTTCTCGGTGAGGGATGATAAGGTTGGGCTTGGGGCTTTTGTTCAAGAGGAAATGAAGCGAGAAGATACTGGGGAGAACCGGTCCTAGCACACGATCCGGTGGGAGACCCGTTTGTTCAAGATAGATTGTGAATGACGTTTGGAAGGTGGTGTGTGTTTTCATGTTGACTGGGGGCCCAGTGCATGGGTGACTGAGAAGTTCAAGATGAGCTCCAACTTGTGCATGTTTGACTGTTTAATTAGAATGGGCACTTTTCTTTTCATTATTCTTTACTAACCCTTCAGTTAGGATTCATGAATATAATTCCTTTAATCATGTGCAGTGTACTGTGTGTTATTTCATGGCGTTAATTTATAACAGGGTAGCAAATGACACAGCATCCACATAACCGGGGTTTGGGGAGGGATCAAGCACGGCCCAATCTCAGGAGTTTGATGGGGCCGGAGATTGTCTTCCCCAGATTTACGCAGCCAAGGAAACCAAGGTGGTTTCACACTTAATTCATTTTCTGTTAGTGCAGGAAGTCAGGAGAAAACAGGGGTTTTAATCCTAATTTTCTCAATACACTCTCGTGGAGGAAGGATCTAAATATGGTTGTCTCAATTAGATTTTACATGGTTTGTAGATCTCTTAATCATGATACTTTGTCGTATTTCATTTCTTTTGGACAGTACAATCTATGAAGGAAGTTATTGTGACAAATTGTGATGGATATTTACTGCCCTGTGACAGGAGGTCTCATGTTTGCTAACCTTGTTTTCTATACATACAGCACCTGCCACTTGAAAGTTGAAAAACAGTTGTAAGTAAACTTCCAAATAACAGTTTGTTTATTTTTTGGTTGTAAATTGAAGTCAGCCTTCAGTTCTTAAAATGCAAATGGAAAGCAGTAATCAGATTGAGTTTAAAACACATCTTGCAAAAAGCTCTGTACGTAGAAGATGCTCTGTCTTTGAAAAGCAGATGCTAGTCACTGCACCTGCTATATTGCTTGAGAGGTGCAGGATAAGACAATGGGTTGTTTAATTTGGATTGTTTCAAACAACAGGCTGACTCTTAAGTTGCTTCATTCAAGGAAACTTCCAGAACAGCTGGATAATATCATTTAGCATATCAATAACTGATGTTTATATCTTGAAGGTTTATATGCTCAGAATTTAGCTTTATAACATTTATAGCATTAATTGTGAATCGCAAACATTAAGCTGAGGTCTGTGTCTCCAAAAATCCTTCCAGACCTTTTGTGCTAAAAACATATCTGAGGAAATATCATATGTGTGTAGTCTCCTGTGGGAGAAAAAAGGTATAAATGGAGAGAACAGTACAGGCTCATTAGGAATAGGGTAAGGATCATCAAAAACCATGAGGCGAACTAGAATCCATTCCTTCAGCTTCGCTTTCTGTGATGGACAACTTGTTCATCTGCATCATGGTATGTCTTTTTAGCGTATAAGAATTGTACCAGTATTTTGGAAATCTTTTGTTGTTTGTGTTTCAGAAATGCTTTGTGCCTTGTGATTAGTGCTTTGTGGTTTAGAAATGGTTTGTAATTTGGAAATGTTTAAGATGGAAATCCTCTGAGTTTTAGATGTATTTTAAGAGTGTCTTTTGGATTTAAATGTGCATAACTGAAAATAAATGAACTGTGTTATAAACTACTTTGTGAGGTGCTGAGGAAGAGGATTTCTTGGAATGTATGCAGGACGGTTTTTTGAACCAACATGTCGAGGAACCAACTAGAGAGCAGGCTATTCTAGACTGGGTTTTGAGCAATGAGGAAGAGTTAATTAGCAATCTTGTCGTGAGAGGCCCCTTGGGTAAGAGTGACCATAATATGGTGGAATTCTTCATTAAGATGGAGAGTGACATAGTTAATTCAGAAACAAAGGTTCTGAACTTAAAGAGGGGTAACTTTGAAGGTATGAGACGTGAATTAGCTAAGATAGACTGGCAAATAACACTTAAAGGATTGACGGTGGATATGCAATGGCAAGCATTTAAGGATTGCATGGATGAACTACAACAATTGTTCATCCCAGTTTGGCAAAAGAATAAATCAAGGAAGGTAGTGCACCCGTGGCTGACAAGAGAAATTAGGGATAGTATGAATTCCAAAGAAGAAGCATACAAATTAGCCAGAAAAAGTGGCTCACCTGAGGACTGGGAGAAATTCAGAGTTCAGCAGAGGAGGGCAAAAGGCTTAATTAGGAAGGGGAAAAAAGATTATGAGAGAAAACTGGCAGGGAACATAAAAACTGACTGTAAAAGCTTTTATAGATATGTAAAAAGGAAAAGACTGGTAAAGGCAAATGTAGGTCCCCTACAGACAGAAACAGGTGAATTGATTATGGGGAGCAAGGACATGGCAGACCAATTGAATAATTACTTTGGTTCTGTCTTCACTAAGGAGGACATAAATAATCTTCCAGAAATAGTAGGGGACAGAGGGTCCAGTGAGATGGAGGAACTGAGCGAAATACATGTTAGTAGGGAAGTGGTGTTGGGTAAATTGAAGGGATTAAAGGCAAATAAATCCCCAGGGCCAGATGGTCTGCATCCCAGAGTGCTTAAGGAAGTAGCCCAAGAAATAGTGGATGCATTAGTGATAATTTTTCAAAACTCGTTAGATTCTGAACTAGTTCCTGAGGATTGGAGGGTGGCTAATGTAACCCCGCTTTTTAAAAAAGGAGGGAGAGAGAAACCAGGGAATTATAGACCGGTTAGCCTAACGTCGGTGGCGGGGAAACTGCTGGAGTCAGTTATCAAAGATGTGATAACAGCACATTTGGAAAGCGGTGAAATCATTGGACAAAGTCAGCATGGATTTGTGAAAGGAAAATCATGTCTGACGAATCTCATAGAATTTTTTGAGGATGTAACTAGTAGAGTGGATAGGGGAGAACCAGTGGATGTGGAATATTTGGATTTTCAAAAGGCTTTTGACAAGGTCCCACACAGGAGGTTAGTGTGCAAACTTAAAGCACATGGTATTGGGGGGAAGGTATTGATGTGGATAGAGAATTGGTTAGCAGACAGGAAGCAAAGAGTGGGAATAAACGGGACCTTTTCAGAATGGCAGGCAGTGACTAGTGGGGTATCGCAAGGCTCAGTGCTGGGACCCCAGTTGTTTACAATATATATTAATGACTTGGATGAGGGAATTAAATGCAGCATCTCCAAGTTTGCAGATGACACGAAGCTGGGCGGCAGTGTTAGCTGTGAGGAGGATGCTAAGAGGATGCAGGGTGACTTGGATAGGTTGGGTGAGTGGGCAAATTCATGGCAGATGCAATTTAATGTGGATAAAAGTGAAGTTATCCACTTTGGTGGCAAAAATAGGAAAACAGATTATTATCTGAATGGTGGCCGATTAGGAAAAGGGGAGGTGCAACGAGACCTGGGTGTCATTATACACCAGTCATTGAAAGTGGGCATGCAGGTACAGCAGGCGGTGAAAAAGGCGAATGGTATGCTGGCATTTATAGCGAGGGGATTCGAGGACAGGAGCAGGGAGGTACTACTGCAGTTGTACAAGGCCTTGGTGAGACCACACCTGGAGTATTGTGTGCAGTTTTGGTCCCCTAATCTGAGGAAAGACATCCTTGCCATAGAGGGAGTATAAAGAAGGTTCACCAGATTGATTCCTGGGATGGCAGGACTTTCATATGAAGAAAGACTGGATGAACTGGGCTTGTACTCGTTGGAATTTAGAAGATTGAGGGGGGATCTGATTGAAACGTATAAAATCCTAAAGGGATTGGACAGGCTAGATGCAGGAAGATTGTTCCCGATGTTGGGGAAGTCCAGAACGAGGGGTCACAGTTTGAGGATAAAGGGGAAGCCTTTTAGGACCGAGATTAGGAAAAATTTCTTCACACAGAGAGTGGTGAATCTGTGGAATTCTCTGCCACAGGAAACAGTTGAGGCCAGTTCATTGGCTATATTTAAGAGGGAGTTAGATATGGCCCTTGTGGCTACGGGAATCAGGGGGTATGGAAGGAAGGCTGGTGCAGGGTTCTGAGCTGGATGATCAGCCATGATCATAGTAAATGGCGGTGCAGGCTCAAAGGGCTGAATGGCCTACTCCTGCACCTATTTTCTATGTTTCTATGTTAACTGGAAGTAGTTTCTCCTTCATGGGGAGAGGGGACCCACCCCTCGAATAATGGGTATTGGCAGCTAATCTCCCTGTGGAGGATATACAGGAAAGTAAGCTGGTCTTTAAAGATTGGTTAGTTTCAGTATAACCTCTGTTTAGTGAGAGTACTCGTGGCTATTTATATCTGATAAGGCTTAAGGTCTTTGTCTGAGTTTAGAACATTGTGCTCAGCAAACCCAATACCGTCACAAAATGACTAAGATATACCCAGGGTTGTTTTCAGGTCTGGGTGCTGCTTACCATTCGTCAGATTTTGTGTTCTTTTTCTAGAGTGGTAAGCAGTATGATTCGCTGGGATTGAATTGAATTTCATTAATTTAGTCTTTTGTGGCTTTATCAATTGGAATTGTGACCATCACGATGACAACGTTTGATCCTATCACTCAATTAAGTCATAAATTGAATATGTAGAATTTGCAATTCCTTATTCACTACAAGCAAGTTCACAGAAGTTCACTTTTTTTCATCTGTATTTGCTAAAGGTACAAACTGATGGTTTCAGTTAAATCAAGAGCGAGGACATACCAGTACTCAACACTGAACTGTATTAATGATGTGAAACATATCATATGAATTCACCAGTTGCTCCTCTAAGCACTAATCTGCCAAGACATGTCAAGGATACAAGAGGATCTTTCAGATGATTTATGACAAAAAGATCACAGTTATAGAAGAAAACTTTTCTATTGTGAACTGAAGTAGTTCCCACAGACGTGTCTATAGCCCAAGTGATAATTTCAAAATTGAGAATGCTCTTTCAGAGTTATTTGTGGTAGACAATGGAAGAATCTACATGATCTGAATTTTCCAAATTCCTCAGAAGGAATGGGATCAAACATGTGCACATACCTCTAGATCAGTTAGCTTCTAACAGTTTGGTAGAAATAGTACTTCAAACTGTAGAAGATCAGCTGAAGATCGTGAGGTGAAATTAAAAAAGTTGCACACTTCTTATTCCACTAGCTGATTATATCACTGGACAAAACCTTTTTCTGTACTGATGACAGATATAATAGAAGTAAATGTATTTAAAGCAGGCAAAGGGGAAGAAACAATATGTTGCTAGAGCTTATCAAAGTAGATGAATTTGTCACTTCAGGAATTTAGTTATTGGGTTATGTCATTGATTGTACTGGAGCGATCCTGTTTGCCATTCATCTGAAGGATTATAAAGACCCTGTGACAGTAAACATCCCAGTTATCAATTCACCTGAAGAATAGGTGGAGGAACCAGGCATTTTCTTACCTTATACTCGATCGAATGAGAGAAGAAGGATGCATCTCAAAAAGAGCTGTTACCAATAACTGGTGATGTTCCTGCATGATCAGAGCTGCATCATTGACAACAGATGAGAAAACATCAGGTAGATTGAATGTTAGTTTGTTAACACTGTATAAATGTTATTTTACTGCATGTATGACTTAACCCAGTTTAAAGGGATGTGGGAGAAGATCTGTGTTAATGATTACACATTAGAAGCTGATAAGTGTGATTTCATGCGGAGAAGATCACCTGTGATCACTAACCTGTGTAAAACACCTTTTATGTTCAATTTGCATACAAAAAACCGGCACCAATTATCCAGCTTTTAGGTTTTGTCTTAATAGTTAAGGATTATACCTGATAAAAACCTATTTATGAAAACACAGGCTAAAATACGTAACAGTTCATTTTTAAATTTTGCTTTTGTTATGAATTATAGCAATCTCAACATTTGGATTTTAGCCTTGTTTTCTTGGCTTATTTGATATATTGCAGTAATATCTGGCACAGTGCAAAATAGAGAAATTTCAGGAGCCAGCACAAATCAACTTTTAGAAATGTTTTCAATCAATAGGTACATTTAATGTCGAAGAAATGTATACAATATACATCCTGAAATTCTTTTTCTTTGCAATCATCCACGAAAGCAGAGAAGTGCCCCAAAGGATGAATGACAGTTAAATGATAGAAGCCCGAAGCCCCCCAGCTCCACCCCAAAGCATAAGCAGCAGCAAAGCCACGACCCCCTCCCCCACCAGCATAAAAGCATCTGCACTCTCCACAAGCACTCAAGTGTGCAGCAAAGCATCAATAAAGACACAGACATGCAGTACCCCAAAGACTTACTCATTCACCCAGTAACTCGACATGCCACAGGCTCTCTCTTTCTCTCTCTCTCCCTAATAAGTGTAAAAGAGGTGTCCCTGTTTCACAGTGAGAGGGGAGACATAACAAACCAACTCACCGATTTATGGTGTTAAGAGTCTGCTGCGTCGCTTTTTCTGAGCTCTGTGCCCAAAGAACTCGGGTTCCTGGGCACACAGCCAGCAGCCAGCTCGCTGCTTTCGATCTTCCACGTACTCCCACGACACACCAGGCGGTAGCACCTGCCTCGAATCCGCCCGCCTCCAGAGCCATGAAAATCTGGCACCCTGAAGGCGCGCCAGTCTTCCAGACTGCATCGTTGGCATGTCGAGAAGCAGCCAGTCATGAGGCCCCGAGCACTAGTTCCATTAACACAAAGAACCGAAGTCAGCGTGGAACTCCACGACAGGGTCTTCAAAGAATCCTGAAAAGGGAAAAAGCGGGGCAGTAAAGATGTGCTGTTTTTGAAAATGGAAGCAAAGGAGTTGCCGTTAGGTGCCATTATTCTAAGTTCCGCCCTCCGATGTTTGCTCAATGTTTAAATTTCCCTACAAATTCCACCATCTTCTAAAAGTTTACACCACTAGACTTATCTCCACTCTCCTCCCTTTTTAACATTTCACTGGGACCTTTCCCTCCAACACCCCCGCTGCACTCAGCATTTGCCACCAACCACCCCGCTTCTTATGGATCTTCCTTTGTAACTGCATGTGACTGAGCACTTGTCTTTCACCTCTTTCTTTCCAACCATCCGGTGATCCGAACGATCTTTCCTGATGAAGCAGTGACTGTACAGCAGTTTCTGCAATCTAATGTACAGTATTCAGTGTCCACAGTGGAGAAACCACGCACAGATTGGGTGATCACTTTGCCGAACCCCTGTGTACAGTCCACCGAGGCTTCATGTTGACTACCGCTTTGATTCCTCATCTCACTTCCACTATGACCTCTCTTTCTGTGGCCTCCTGTACTGTCACCATGAGGCCTAAACCAAGTTTGAGATACAGTATCTTGTTTTTGACTGGGGCATGATGCTGCCTTCTAGATTCAACATTGGATTCTCCAACTTCAAGAAACTTGATTTCTCTGTCTGCTTATTTGCTCTCGGTGGGCGTGGAGGACCAGTTCTGCCAGGCATGACCTCCTACTCTGCATTTAGCAACTCCTACATTCTTTCGTTTCTCTCCTTTTGTTTGTGTTCTCACTTCTTTGCTGCTCCCAGTCACTTGTTGACCAAATAAACTTATTTTCATGGTTGTCCTGTTCTCATCCCATCAGAGACATCCCACTTTCTCCACACCCCTCCTCACTCAGCCTCACAAGCTTCCTTTGTTTCCTTTTCACTTCTGACAAAAGGTCTCCGAGCTGAAGCTTTGACTCTGCCTCTCTTCAAATCGGCGTGGCCTGATTGCCAAAAAGTTTTGTTTTGTAACCAGAAAGAAGCCTGATTTTTTTTATGCGTCTGTTATTCAAGATTTCCAGCACCTGCAGAAACCCTTGTTTCAGATTTGATGATGCTTTTCATTCATGCTAATTCCAACAATCTGGGCCAGGTTACAATTCTAACTACTGTTGTACTCTATTAGTAACAGAATATAATGAAAATAAAGTTTTGAAACCTTGTTTCTAATTGGAACTTACATTTTAAATTTGCTGCTCAGAACACTTTTGCTTTGAATGTTAATGAAAACAGTTCATTTCTTTGAATTGCTATTTAGATAAAAATTGTTCAAAGTTCAAAATACATATATGTTGTAAGTTTTTGCAAATAAAAAGAACTGAGGTGTTTCATGTTTAATGAAACCCATAACACATTTTATTCAACTCGAAAACCTGCACCAAACACGTGCTAAAACTCTTTACATAATAATGTCATCACATCAGACCAGCCTCTTAAAAGTAAACCCGAGCTCAGTGTTGGTGGTCGTGAATAATGTACATTTCCCTCAATTACATTAACCTACACAGGCCGCCCACCTCCCCTGGAATTCAGTAACGCCGGCACTGTGAGCCTGTCTGGAGCTCGGACGAGCCGCCCGGCTTGGGTCATGTGTTTCATAGGTGGAGGAACAGTAGGTGCCTCATGTTATGATGCCAGGGGCATGGCAGCAGAATACTCCAAATCTTCGTGGGCTGGCTTAAGATGATCTACCGAAATATGTTCAAATTTACCTCTCTTATCTATGACAAACCTGTTCCAAGATGCAGAATGGGCCATTGTGAGGAGATGTTGGTGTGTGTCATAGTGGATGAAAACAGATAAGGTGGAATGTGGGTCAGAAGGGACCCAAGGGTGCTGTACGCCATGATGGGAGGAAGGATAGGTGAAAAGGAATTGAATTTACTGAGGAGGGTGGAACGCTGTTGAGAGGCTGACCCAAGTGGTCATGGCATCAGGAATGAAATCACCTAGCACTCATAATGGCTGCCCGTATACCAACTCAGCCATGGATGACTGCAGATCTTCCTTCGGAGCTGTTCTGCGCCTGAGCAGGACCCACGGGAGATGATCATGCCAAAACTCATCTGTCAGGGAAGCTCTCAGAGCAGCCTTTATGGGGTGATGATACCGCTCACCTAGGCCATTGGACTGCAGGTGGTATGCTGTGGTGTGATGTAAGGTTCTGGGCTATCGCAGCCCAGAGATCTGAAATACATTGGGACTGTGGTCAGAGGAAGTACCAGATGGGGTGCCTAACTGAGCAACCCAGGTGCAGATGAATGCCTGAGCCACACCTGAGCCACGACTTCTGCCACCTGGTGATGTGATCCACCATGGTAAGAAGGTGCATGAAACTACGGGAGGGAGAAGAGAACCAACAAGGTTCCCATCGACATTAACATGGTCAAAACGTCGCTTAGGGACTCAAAAGGTGCCAATGGAGCCTGAACATGATGGTTAATTTTTGCCTGCTGGCACTCCACACAGGCTGAAGTCCAATCATGTACGTCCTTTCTGAGGCTTCAGTGCAACCAGTTTCTCTTAGGCCTTCCATCCCGGATGCGAGAGGCCATGTATTGAGTCGAAAACAGTCCATCTCCAGTTTGTGGGCATGATGGAACAAGGATGACCGGTTGAGACATTGCACAGGAGAGAAACCCCAGCTTCCCTGAAATTAATGACAGATAACCGCAGACATGTGGTTGCTGTTCAGCAGGCCTGGACTTCGGGTAAGCCTGGAAATCGGTAACTTGATTGGCTGTCATGCCGGTATAGTCTATCTCTGTGTATGACCTCAATGGCTGGCCATGAAAGGCAATCAACCACAGCATTATTTTGCTTCTTGATATGTTGTATATCAGTTGTGAACTCAGATATGTAGACCAGATGGTGTTGCTGCCGTGCAGATCAAGATCTGATTTTTGGCCATTGCATGCACGAGGGGTTTGTGGTTAACGAATCCTGTGAAATGGCAACCATCTAGAAGAAAAAGAAAATGGCTGACGGCCAGATTGAGACTGAGAAGCTCACCGTTAAACTTGCTGTACTTCCTTTTAGGAGGACGAGGCTGCCGGATGAAGAAGGTGAGCGGCTGACAAATGCCTCCGACCAACCGTTCATGCACTGCACCCACAGCATAGTCTGAAGCGTCAGTTGTAATGGCTACAGGTACATTGAGGAGCAGGTGTGCCAGGAGAGTCATATTAGAAAGAGCTCTTTTGGTATTATCAAATGCCATGTTCATGTCTACTGACCAATCAAGCACTTGATTGGGGTTGTTGCCTTTAAGTGCACTATACAGGGGGAGCATAAGTTCACCAGGTAACAGAATGAAGCAGTGATAGAAATTCACCATACCTAAAAACTCCCGTAGTTTTTTTGTAGTGTGAAGCAGTGGGAAATCCATAACAGCAGCTACCTTTGATGGGAGAGGTTTCGCACCTTCGCAGAGATGTGACAGCCAAGAAAATCAATGGTTGACAGCCCAAACTGGCATTTAGCAGGTTTAATAATCAATCTGTGTTGGCTTAAGTGCTCAAAGCGTGCAGAGATGAGATATGTGTTCGGATTTGGACGCGCTGCCAACAAGTATGTCATCCAGGCAAACAAAAAGAAAATCTAATTCTTTTAATGCAGAGTCCATCAGTCATTGGAAAGTCTGTGCTGCATTTTTCAGCACAAACGGCGTGCGCAGAAACTCAAAAAGACCAAACGTGGTTATCACAGCTGTTTTGGAAATGTCCTCCAAGCACACAGGCAGCTGATGGTAGCCCCTAACTGGATCGGCTTTGGAAAAAATTAACTTTGTATCAAAGTTTTGAATGTGTGGAATTGGGTAACAGTCAGGACTGGAGCCTTTGTTAAGGCATCAGTATTCACCAACATGGGCAGCAACCGCCATCGGACTTGGGGACCATATGGAGGGATGAAGTCCAGGGGCTATTTGACCGGTGTACAATTCCAAATCTTTCCATGTTGGCAAACTCAGCCTTCGCAATTCCCAGCTTTTCTGGGTCCAGTCTACAGACGCGGGCATGGCCTGGTGGGCCAGTTGTGGGAATGTGGAGCTCGACCCCATGTTTTGTGACTGTAGTGGAGAACGTGGGCTTGGTGAGGTCTGAGAATTCACCCAGCAGTTGAATAATGTCATATGCGATGTTGCAGGTGCTTCACAGAGATGTCACACGGAGCAGGATAACGAACCAAAGTCCTTGACACCCACAAGCTGGCAATTCATAAGATCGACCAACAGACCTTCGGCACACAGGAAATATGCACCGAGAAGGGGTCAAGCCAATTTAGCCAGGACAGAGTCCCATGTGTAACATTGCTCACTGAAGAAGACCGTCACCCGTCATATCCCGTAAGTCTGAATCTTGCTGCCATTGGCGGCCTCCAGCAAGGTTTTGTCTATCTCTGCCTTTTCATAAATAGGTGATACTGGCAGTACATTCACTTGAGCAGCGATGTCACACAGAAAGCATGTCCCTGAAAGGGTGTCCGTAATGAACAGTAGGTGACTCTGGCAGCTGGAACTAATTGAACTCACAGACCGCTGATGTCCCACTGCACTGGCACTGTCAAAGCTGCAAGGTGGTCGGCACTTCCTAGTGTTCCTACCAAAATGAACATGGCAAAAGCACAGGCCCAGCATCATCTTTTTAACAGCAGCAGGCATCCTTATGTTGGGGGCCTTGCTGACCGAGCTTATCGTGGTAGAGAGAGGAGGAAAGATGTACCACTGCCTAGCTGAATGTAGACTATAAGGCCTTTTAGCAAGCTCCCTATAGTCCCTCACAGGAGCATTAGTGAGGGCTATGTGAACTTAATCAGGCATGGAGAGTTCTTTAAAAATAAAACAAGGATGGTGATTTCCCAGGAGAGACAGCATGTGGTCCATTAGCTCTGAAGACCTAGAATTGCAGAGACTGGATAAAGACAGCAACTGTTTGGCACGCTTAAACTCCAATAGTCCAAAGTTCTGTAAAATGTGATCGTTATTTATCATGTTCAAGCAGATTCACCACTCTCACAGCCCTGGAATCGCTGAGTAGAATTTGTTGTCATTGACAGAGTTTTCTCACAGAGAGAACGAGCCTCAGCCTGTACAAATTAAGCAACAGCATTTTGCTTCCAAAACTCCAGTAGATTCAAAGTGACTGCGTTGGCCGATATGTTCAATAGCTCTGGAATTGTCCTAGAGCATCGGCGTCACCAATGTAGGTTTCACAAATAAAAAGAAGTGAGGTATTTTATGTTTAAAGTAACATGTAACACATTTTATTGAACTCCAACACCTACACCCAAAAATGAGCTAAGAATCTTTATGTAATTATGTCATCACGTCAGACCAACCTTTAAAGTGAAACCCCAACTCATTGTTGGTGGTTGTGAAGTATGTACATTTCTCCAAATTACACTACCTTCCAATGTCACCATATACAACCCTGAGATTCATTTTATTATGGGCAAAAGAAAAAAAAAGAAATAATAATAAAAAATAAATAAGCAATAATTATCAAGAACATGAGATGAAAAGCCCTTGAAAGTAAGTCCATAGGTTGTGGGAACAGTTCAGTGATAGGGCAAGTGAAGTTATCCCCTCTGGTTAAAGAGCCTGATGGTTGAGGGATAATAACTGTTCCTGAACCTGGTGGTGTGGGTCCTCATGGCAGCAGTGAGAAGAGAGCGTGGCATACATGGTGGGAGTCCTTGATAATGGACGCTGCTTTCCTGCATCAGTGGTCTGTATACATCTACTCAATGGCGGGGAGGGTTTTACCTGTGATGGGCTGGGTCATATCCTCTACTTTTTCTCAGCTTTTCTGTTCAAGAGCATAGGTATTTCCATACCAAGCAGAGATGCAACCAGTCAATATATTCTCCACCATGCATCTATAGAATTTTGCCAAAGTTTTAGATGACATGTTGAATCTTTAGAAACTTTTAAGAAAGGCACTGCCATGTTTTCTTTGTAATGACACTCACGTGCTGGACCCAGGACAGAAGACTGAAAAATAACATCAGGAATTCAAGCAACACACGTAAATGTTGCTGGTGAACGCAGCAGGCCAGGCAGCATCTCTAGGAAGAGGTAAGTTGACGTTTTGGGCCGAGACCCTTCGTCAGGACTAAATGAAAGAAGAGCTAGTAAGAGATTTGAAAGTGGGAGGGGGAGGGGGAGGGGGAGATCTGAAATGACAGGAGAAGACAGGAGGAGGAGGGATGGATCTAAGAGCTGGACAGTTGATTGGCAAAAGGGATATGAGAGGATCATGGAACAGGAGTCCAGCATCTGCAGATTTCCTCGTATTTGTGTTTTTAAAATCACCAAGGAATTTAAAGTTGCTGGCCTTTTCCACCTTTGATCCCCTAAAGAGGATTGGCTTGTGGACCTTCAGTTTCATCTTCCTGAAGTCAATAATCAGCTCCTTAGACTTGCTGACATTGAGTGAGAGGTTGTTGTTGTGGCACCACTCACCCAGATTTTTCAATCTCCTTCCTATATACTGATTCATCACCACCTTTGACTTGGCCAATGACAGTGGTGTCATCAACAAACTTAAATATGGCATTGGAGCTGTGCTTAGCCTCAGAGTCATAAGTGTAAGGTGAGAAGAGCAAGAGACTAAGCACATAGCATTGTGGTGCATCTGTGCTGATGGAGATTGTGGAGGAGACGTTGAGAATCTAAAATGACTGGAGTCTGCAAGGATCTAGTTGCACAAGAAGGTATTGAGGCCATCTAAATTTCAAATAGCCCTCAATCATGGACAGCAAGGAAGAAAATTGCAAGGGACCCGATGACAGTTTTTCAGTTCTCTGATTATGTAAAAGAAAATCAAAGACTAATCTCAGAAGGCTTTGACCAATTATTTTGTTTTCAGTGTTTGGCAATTCATTGGAATCCATTCTAAAGGATTGTATAAACATTAATTTAGAAAAGTTTGGATTTATCATGGATAGTTAGTTTGCATTTGTCAAGGGAAAGTTAGACCAATGTCCAAGCACTTTTCAAATGCATTGCCTTATACTTCTCTGGATTAGGTTACTACTAATCAGACAATCTGAATCCTGTTGCAGTCTAATGTTTACTGCGAATTGGCACCCATTTGACCAATAATTGTATTGCCTGTAAAGTTCCTTATCTGTTCCCTTCCCACCCCCACCAATTGGGTCTAAATTGTTAATATATATAAATGAAATAGAAAGGAAGAGACCAATTATAAGTAATGCCCAATTAGAATCAACTAGTATCATAGAACAAAGTTTTAGTTGGGCATTCTTGTCTTATTCTGCAAGGTACTGTACAATTCTGGGTGGTGGATTCATTTACAAAAGCAACAAGATAATATTACTTTGTACATTAAAATTTCACTGGTGCAGCCAGAAAGGGCAGTGTGTTTTTTTAAAAGACAGTTAATATTTCTGCATGGTGTACTTTCATATAGCACTTTGAGTTTCCACATTGAAAGTATTTCTCAGCTTTTGTGCCAGGAAATATGGCAGGTAGATAAAAATCACAAACTACCTGAGGTACAAGAGGTACAGCTCTTAGCCAAAGCATGAGCGCTGCACTAAACCTCACACCAAGCCGCATCATTCTCCTGTTGTCAGTGAAGATTTTTAACCAGTAGAAACCGTGCTTTGTTGCTGTTGTCATGCATAGATATGGGTCACAGCTGCACAGTGTTTGGTGCCACAACCCCATTACAAAAGATCTGCAAAATCTAACAAACAGAAATAAATCCAGTTACGTTGCTGCACCAATATTTTTATCTAAACTAAAATGATTCACCTGGACATGTGTCGCTTCTATGGCATAACACTGAGATCTGTACCAAGAAATTGTTAGAGAACAAGTAGAGTATCACTAAATTAGAAACTACTGAAGGGCATTGTGCATTTTCCTGAAGTGAATTATGTTTCTCATGACCTAGTCTGTTTGCAAGAGAGTGTTGTGGCAGCAGTGAGCCATTGTAGGTTTAATTAGGGCTATTGGATGGCTGTGTCGAATACCACAAGACGGGTGGTGACGGAGGGGAATTGGGCTTTAGTGATGATAGAAACTAGGTAAAAGTACTTCAATGTTCGAGTGTGGCAGGAGCATCATTTTGCTTGAAGGATGTGGTATTTGAGGCAGTAAGACCGAATTGGTGAGGCTCAGGGCAGAGACAGCAGAGTGAGATGTTTCAGTGATTGGGTATGAGGCTCGGAGTGGAAGTTGGAGAGTGAGGTGTTTCAGTGATTGGGTATGAGGCTTGGAGAGGAGATTGGAGAGTAAGGTGTTTCAGTGGGTATGAGGCTTGGAGTGGAAATTGGAGAGTGTGGTGTTTCAGTGTTTGAGTATGGGGCTCGGGGTGGAGATTGGAGAGTCAGGTATTTCAGTCATTGGGTATGATGCTCGGAGTGGAGATTGGAGAGTGTGGTGTTGTGGTGTTTTGGTGATTGGGTATGAGGCTCGGGGTGGAGACTGGAGAGTGTGGTGTTTCAGTGATTGAGTATGAGTCTTGGAGAGGAGGTTGGAGAGTAAGGTGTTTCAGTGGGTATGAGGCTCAGAGTGAAGATTGGAGAGTGAGGTGTTTTAGTGATTGGATATGATGTTCGGAGTGGAGATTGGAGAGTGTGGCTTTTTCAAGATGGTGCCGGTATCTGGCAACTCTGCGCGTGCTCTCCTGAGCAAACTGCCCTCTACACTATCCTATACCCGAGAAATCCTTTTAAACCTCCAACCTGCTACATCTAGCAAGATCAACAACACCCTGGCGAAACAACTGACCCAGCGGGAGATCATCGTGCCAGAATTGCTTCATCAGCTCCGGACTGCACCTGGTCCTGACCAGTGAGGCCTGGTCCGAGGCCCACCACGTTCCCAGAGATCCGTGGCCTGCTACCGTGCTGGAGCACTTGGAGACGTGGCCCATTCCAACCAGCACCTCTCCGGAGCAGATGACCACACAGAAGTGACGGTGGAGACCTCAAGGTGCCCCAAACGCTTCTCCGGAGCGATCACCGTAAAGCCCCGTTGGTGGACATTCACAGCTGCCGGAAGTGAGGCCTCCGCCGCCAACCCCGGAAACCGAACCAGAGGCTTGGCTGGAGCGGAGGCCTCGGCAACCGTGACTCAGCTCACGGACTTGTTTCAGCCAGGAGCCCAGCCCTCCGGGATTAAGTGTCGGTTTCAGGGCCCGACCCAATCGACAGCCTGGGCCCCTGGCAGCTGGAAGTGGCAGCAGAGCCTCCCCCGTCACTCTGCCCTACTCGGAGTGCCCAACAACACAACCAGCTGATCGATCCCCGCAGGACGCATCCACCAACCTCAAAGAGCTGACAACGACACACTGCATCAATGGAAACCTGGAAAGATGCACTATTTACTGAGGAAGCGTGGGAAAAGAGCTGGGCTGCTGGTCAGATTGAAGCTGAGGGGCTTCAGGGTCCCTATGCCCACCATCCTACTAGCTAATGTGCAAGCCATAGAGAACAAGGTGGATGATCTTAAAGGGAGACTCACCTACTGCAGGGAGATGCAGAACTGCTGTGTATTCTGTTTCAATGAGACCTGGCCCTCGCCTGCCACCCCCGACTGTGCCATCCGACTGGAGAGATTTTTGATCCATCAGATGGACCGCACTGGGTCTTTGGGCAAGACGAGGGGAGGTGGTCTGCCTACTGATCAATACTGCGTGGTGCTTGGACACAGTGGCACTGACAAGTTCCTGCAGCCCGGACCTGGAACACCTGTCGGTGAAGTGTCGTCCCTACTATCTGCCACGGGAATTCACCTCGGTCATACTGACAGTGGTCTACATTCCCGCCCAGGTGGACATGGAGTGTGCTCTGAACATATTGTATGCCAACATCAGTGAACTTGAAACCAGCTATCCGGAGGCTTTGCTCATTACTGCCGGGAACTTTAACCAGGCCAACCTCAGAAAGGCGCTGCTAAAGTTATACCAACATGTCTCCTGCCCCACTAGAAGCCCGAATATACTTGACCACTGCTACACAGCAGTCAAGGATGCCTACCATTCCGTCCCACAACCTCACTTCAGAAAATCAGACCATCAGGCTGTACTCCTCCTCCCGGCTTACAAACAGAAACTGAAGCGGGAGGTCACGGTGTCTAAAGTGGTGTCACATTGGACGGAGGAAACGGATGAGGTCCTCCGTGACTGCTTTGAATCGGTGGACTGATTAGTATTCAAGGACTTGGCAGCTAACCTCGATGAGTATGCCTCAGCTGTCACGGACTTTATCTGGAAATGCACAGAGGACTGTGTGTCTCACAAGACGATCCGGGTATTCCCTAACTGGAAACCTTGGATGAATTATGAGGTCAAGTCCCTTTTAAAGGCTACAGCTGTGGCTTTTAGGTCCGAAGATACCAGTCGCTACACGGACTCCAGGCGTGAACTCTGGAAAGCCATTAAGGGTGCCAAGGGGCAATATCGAGCCAAGTTGGAAGCCCAGGCTAACCAGAGGGATGCCGGTAGACTAAGACAGGGTCTAAATGAGATCACTGGGTGCAAAGAAAAAGCTGGAAATATCAATAACTATGGCGCTTCTCTTCCTGACGAACTTAATGTATTCTACGCAAGATTCGAACAGAAGAGGAGCGTCCCGCTCCCTCCGGATGAACCGGACCTGATGGCATCGAGATTCATTGTCACCGAGGAAGACATTAGAAGGGCCTTCCTGAAGATAAATCCAAGGAAGGAGACGGGCCCAGATGGCATCCCGGGATGGGTTCTCCGGGCCTGTGCAAGCGAGCTAGCTGGAGTGTTTGCTGACATCTTCAACTGCTGCATGCTTCAGTCTAAGATCCCCTCATATTTTAAGAAGGCAATGACAATCCCGGTGCTGAAGAAGAGCAAGGTGGCGTGCCTGAATGACTATTGACCTGTGGCTCTGACATCAATTGCTATGAAGTGCTTCGAGCGATCGGTTATGGTACACATCAACCACAGCCTACCGGTCAACCTTGACTGGAGCAACAGGTCAACGGCAGATGCCACCTCTCTGGCCCTACATTCCTCTTTAGAACACCTGGAGAATAAAGACGCATATGTAAGGCTCCTTTTCATTGACTACAGCTCCGCCTTTAATACCATCATTCCAAATAAACTGATTCCTAAGCTCTGGAACCTGGGCCTTAGCACACAGATCTGCAGCTGGATCTTCAACTTCCTCACAGACAGGACCCAGGCTGTAAAAATAAGGGACAAGCTCTCCTCTACAATCACTCTGAGCACCGGTGCCCCACAAGGCTGTGTACTCAGCCCCCTGCTGTACTCACTGTACACCCATGATGGTGTAGCCGAGTTTCCATCAAACTCAATATATAAGTTTGCTGATGACACAACAATTGTAGGCCGTATCTCGGGTAATGATGAGTTTGAGTACAGAGAGGAAATTAAGAACCTGGTGGCATGGTGCGAAGACAATAACCTATCCCTCAACGCCAGCAAGACGAAGGAATTGGTTGTTGACTTCAGAAGGAGTAGCGGACCGCACGACCCAATTTACATCAGTGGTGTGCAAGTGGAACAGGTCAAAAGCTTTAAGTTCCTCGGGGTCAATATCATAAATGACCTGACTCGGTCCAACCAAGCAGAGTCCACTGCCAAAAAGGCCCACCAGCACCTTTACTTCCTGAGAAAGCTAAAGAAATTTGGCCTGTCCCCTAAAACCCTCACTAATTTTTATAGATGCACCATAGAAAGCATTCTTCTAGGGTGCATCACAACCTGGTATGGAAGTTGTCCTGTCCAAGACTGGAAGAAGCTGCAGAAGATCGTGAACACAGCCCAGCACATCACACAAACCAATCTTCCGTCCTTGGACTCACTTTACACGGCACGCTGTCAGAGCAGTGCTGCTAGGATAATCAAGGACACGACCCACCCAGCCAACACACTTTTCGTCCCTCTTCCCTCTGGGAGAAGGCTCAGGAGCTTGATGACTCATACAGCCAGGTTTGGGAACAGCTTCTTTCCAACTGTAATAAGACTGCTGAACGGATCCTGACCCAGATCTGGGCTGTACCCTCCAAATATCTGGACCTGCCTTTCGGTTTTTTTGCACTACCTTACTTTCCCTTTTCTATTTTCTATTTATGATTTATAATTTAACTTCTTAATATTTACTATCGATTGGTACTCCAGGGAGCGTGAAGCGCAGAATCAAATATCACTGTGATGATTGTACGTTCAAGTATCAATTGTTTGGCGACAATAAAGTATAAAGTATAATGATTGGGTATGAGGCTTGGGGTGGAGATTGGAGAGTGAGGTGTTTCAGTGATTGGGTATCATGCTCGGAGTGGAGATTGGAGAGTGTGGTTTTTCAGTTATTGAGTATGAGGTTTGGACTGGAGATTGGAGAGTAAGGTGATTCAGTGGATATGAGGCTCGGGGTGGAGATCAGAAAGTGAGAAGTTACAGTGATTAGGTATGAGGCTTGGAGTGGAGATTGGAGAGTGTGGTGTTTCAGTGATTGGGTATGGGGCTCGGAGTGGAGATTGGAGAGTGTGGTGCTTCAGCGATTGAGTATGAAGTTTGGAGTGGAGATTGGAGAGTAAGCTGTTTCAGTGGGTGAGACTCGGAGAGGAGATTGGAGAGAAGTGTTTCAGTGATTAGGTATGAGACTCGGAGTGGAGATTGGAGAGAAATGTTTCAGTGATTGAGTATGAGACGGAGTGGAGATTGGAGAGAAGTGTTTCAGTGATTGAGTATGAGACTTGGAGTCGAGATTGGAGAGTGAGGTGTTTCAGAGATTGGGCATGAAGCTTGGAGTGGAGATTGGAGAGTGTGGTGTTTTAATGATTGGGTCTAAGGCTCAGAGTGGAGATTGGAGAGTAAGGTGTTTTAATAATTGGGTCTGAGGCTTGGAGTGGACAATGGAACCTTCAACTGAAATGAGTGAAGAAACAGTGAGAAGGTGATATTTAAACCTTGAGAGAGTTGGTGGGAGCATCATTTTGTTTGAAGGGTGTGGTATTTGAGGCATGTTAATGGGGAGGGCGATCTAAGTTTTGGAGGATGGGAACATTGTACTAGGAGACTTAAATGAGTGGGGTTCCATTCTGGCATTGTATTATGGAGATCTAGGTGCTCTGGAAGCATCTAATGATTGTTGTTTCCTGGACAATGTGGCCATTTCCCTGGCAAAGCTCTAAAAGGCTTGTGGCAAGGATGATGACATCACTCAATTTATGTCCAATATGCAAATCACTCAGATGCTTGCTTACAACACATCCTGTTAGGTGACCTGTCAGGTTTCTGGAGTGATTCAGAATTGGTTATTATTGTATTTCAATCCGTGGTAGTTGCATTTCCGCTAAGTGCTGAAAAATGGAGTGTTGCATGATTAAGCTTATGGACCAACTTTCTCCTCAATATGGCTGCTATATTGAACTTAAAATTCTGTCAGAATTGTTGAAGTTAAACAAAAATATTGTCAAAGAGAATGTCGTTGGAATCCAGTGCCAAGGGTTAGCCAAGTAGAACATTCACAGCTATAGTAAACACTTAAAGTGTGTTTGCTTTGTTGGGAATAGAAAAAAGATAGATGTTTGTCATTCCTGAGTGAAGTTAATGCAGTGGAGAATTTATTGATGAAACATAATGATTCCAACAGTGGCTGATAACATACCAGGAGTGATTGATAAATTTGTGGCCGATGCAGAAAGTTTGAAGTTAATAACTCATCTCCTTCTGCCTTAGGCCGCAAACGTATCAATCACCCCCGATGAGTTATTAACTTCAAACTTTCTGTATGATCACTTTAAGAGTTGACCTGCATGTGCATGTAACGAGAACTGTGTAACTCATCTCCTTCTATCTTAGGCCACAAACTTACCAATCACCCCTGCTGTGGACACTTTCTGGAGGTCCAAGATCCGTATGCAACACGACTGCTGCACTAAGTGTGTAAATGTAGGAGGGGACTATGTTGAAAAATAAATGTGCTAGGTTTTCTAATATTGACTCCTTCTACCTTAGGCCATGAACTTATCAATCACCCCTCGTACAATTACCGTAATGCAGACAAGTGAATTTTCAGTGAGGTGAACTGCATGGAAAGAGAACTGGCATTATAAAATGTCCAAATCTTCAAACTGATGGATATTGTAGCTCTTTTGTTTTTATAGAAATTAAAATGTAAAGATCAAAGTTAGTTGAAATCATTATTTCAATGAAGTATGCTTCTTACCTTCTAACAACAGCTTGCCTATATATAATGTTTAACGTGGTAAAACACCCAAGGCACTTGACAGTTAATATGAAAAAAATATTGAGGTATAATTGTTCAAGAAGATCGCAAACGTTGGGTTTGGAGGCTTGTGTCCCTCAATGACCTGGAGAGCTGTGTTAGCTGGAGTTGGGGCCTTGTGCTTTGGCTCTTGGTAGTGTCACCCATGCCAAACAGGTCAAAGGGTAGAAGCCAGACTAAGAGTTGCCACCGATCCTCCAGGTTCAGGGGCGCAACTCAGGGTTAGCAACTCTGACTGCTCAAAAAAAGTTATGGAGACAGCAATGAAAAATCCTTCTATACAGACAGCGATGGAAGATGTTCATTTCTGGCAATGGTGTAATGGACAGTAATTAAATAAGTAAGAATTGATAACCAAAATGCTGGCCAAAGGACTAGTGTGAAGAAGGGGAAGTATAGAGTGGAAAGGCCATAATTGGTTGAGGACTGGTATCTTTGGAGGACTGTAAGATTTAAGAGGTTTGCAGAGGAAGGGGAGAAAAAGGCCCTGGCGTCAATGAAAAAATTAGAATTCTAAGATCAAGCTTTTACTGGACAGAGTGCTAGTGCAGTTCAGTGGACACTTGGGAGATAGATGAACAGGGCTTGTCTCTAGATAGGGGCAAGATTACTCAGTTAAATTTCCAAATAATCTAGCAACTTATTTAGCCGTAGTGGTAAAATTGGGAGCTGTGGACATTTATCATTTCAAATTGAAAAAGAAGGTTTAGAAACAGATGAACATTTAAAAGAAAACTGCAGAAGCTAGAAAACTGAAATACAAGAAAACAGAAAATGCTAGCTATACACAGTTGGGTCATCAACCTGAATCAGCAATGGTGTTACTCTTCCTGAAAATGTGGCCTTTCCTGCTGAGTCCTTCCTGCTCTTTCTGGCTTAGAAACAGATATCAGCCACCAAAAAAGGTACATTGTCAATATGCAACATGTAAAGATTTTGAGTGCAACGAACTACAGTTTCATGTTTTGCTTTAGTTCTGAAGCATGAATGCAGTATCTGGAATGAAGACCAAATAAAAGAAACAGCATCTTTAAGGAACAGAAACTCAGTTAGAATCTGGGACTATCATGGTGGGTATTTGGTATAATTACCCAAGTAGCTTGGGGCAAACCAGGTGGGGCATTGTCAAGAATTGCAGACAATAAGAGTCCAATTAAGCCTTGAATATCAGAACTCTTTTGATGTCAGGGTTTTTGCTATCAAAGGATAAATGATATAATAAAATTTCTGGCTCATTGTGATTCAGATAGGAAATTGTTAAAACAGTAAAGGTGTGATTCAGTTATTGAGGTCTAGAAGGTCGAGAGAATCCATAGATTTTTTCTTGTTCAGATAATATTTGTTTAAAATCAGTTTGGATGGGCCATTTGCAAAGGCTCAATTCTGAAAAGTAGATACTATTTTAAAGAAAGATACATGCTTGTATTCTTTTGGGCAAAGTTCACATGGCACTATTTGTTAATTAGTCAACAATAAAATTGGGGTCACAGCATTTGAAGTGGATGCACACTGAAAATATTGCACTCTTATAAAATACAGACTTTCAAACTAGTTTTGAAAAAAAAGACAATTTCTTTGTTATTGTGTTGTGCCTAATAAGGTCAGTGGAAATATTGCAAGGAAAGATTGCGGCATGCTGAACAATAAGTTCAAATAAAAGCTGTGCACTTAGTCAAGGCAATTGCCTGTAAACTAATGAATGGAAAGGAGTTATTGAGAATAAATAGACCCAAATGACTAGTGAAATGGAAAGATCAATACTGGACTTTGTAGGTGAACCATTTGGAGAAGGAATACAACAAATATAAACAGGTATAAAGCAACCCGGTTAGAGATTATTGGAGTAAACTAGTTAGGAAAATGTAACAGGGAAAGCAAATGTAGGTAAATTACTCATATTGTTCATGACAGCTAAATGAGGTAGAGTTCTTGGAAGTCAAAAGGCCATAAAAGACTCAGGGCAAAATAATTAGGTCAGATTGTTCCATTTTAAAGATTGGCACCCACACTGATGAGATTGGCCAAATAGCTTTCCCTTGTTATGATTTTTTGATTGGAAAGTGTACTATTGCTTGAACAGTAACCGCCGGTGCTTACTTTTTTTGGGCAAATCAGCCAGAGGAAGTAGTAACTTAAAAATATATAGGATCAGGATTTGTATCACAAACATATAAATATGAACTGAAGTGAATCTTTGCCTAGAAAAATTATCAGTCTTCTATCAAGACAATGACAAAACCTTTCCACTGTGCAGCGATTTTTCCTATCAGAGTGTAGGTTTCCAATTCCTTTAATGATTATGACTAACACCTTGGACTAAGACTACCTTAAAATATTCTTTGTGAACACTATTAGTCCCTCAAAGCTCACCACGCAGAAGTGTGATTGTGTGTGTGTTGCTTGAAGCTGCTGGAGAGGGTTGCTGGGTGAGAATGGCATCTGCCACGGTGTAGTATGGTTAACAGTGACAACTGGAGGAAAAACAATAACATTCAGTAGTTTCACAAACTTACTTTAGTAGTAATGAATATGTGGGGATAGTTGAACATGATTTGTGGAGTCAAGAAGATTATTGGAGATACAACATTCTCTTGTTTTACATTCACAGTTCTTTGTGGATCAGAATTCCTTAAAAATGTTAGAAATATCAGTGTCATGGATAAAATAGACAGGCTAAAAGTTCTCTTCAAAGTATTTCTGCGTGAATCTGAGTCAAAAACATTAGAGCAACACACATAAAGGTTGCTGGTGAACGCAGCAGGCCAGGCAGCATCTCTAGGAAGCGGTACAGTCGATGTTTCATGCCGAGATTCTTTGTCAGGACTAACGAAGGGTCTCGGCCCGAAACGTGGACTGTACCTCTTCCGAGACATGCTGCATTCACCAGCAACTTTTATATGTGTTGCTTGAAATTCCAGCATCTGCAGATTTCCTCGTGTTTGCAAAGACACTACAGTTTTTTTTTGTAAATCACTATCCTTTTTCATTTGCGATCTGGGTGTTCTCTCACTTGGAGCTCCAACAGTGACTTAAAATTCATAATTCACAGAAAGAACAGCGAAGCAACTTCATTCTTTCACTCAGCAGCAGAGACATCTGAGTTAAGAAAGCTAAGACAAGTGTTCACATGGTTCAATTTTTTAAAAATTGATCCATTTAAGCCACATTTCTGCCAACTTTATTTCCTTTCAGGGATTGTTCTCATTCACCAGCAAAAGAACGTGGGCTGAGAACCACTATGCCCTGAGTTAAGCAGTTTGTATTTTGTTTTCCATATATAAAAAAGCATCCAGATCAAACTGAAAGTCTGGTTCTAAATGAGTGGAACTGTTTCAAGAATCTGTTTAATTGCATCAGCAGAGCAGGTCTGGTTGTGAGGGAGCTCAAAAAGGGCAGTATTCTTATAGTAGGAATTTTACATTAAAAATTAATGACATTTCCTATAAAGTAAGGTATAAGCACAGCATTTTCTGAAGCAAGATGAACTATTATTGTTTTACATTTCTGAAGAATTTGAATATTAGTACAAAGTCCAAACATTGCCTTAAAGTGAAAACAACACCTGAACTTCGAAGATTCCAAGACACTGCAACAAAAATAATTTATGTGCTTTTTTTTATTAACGTAAGACCCAGAGGTCTGCAAAATTGATTTGATCTATGAATTCTGAGCATTGCTATTGAAGATTTTCCTACAACATCTGGTTCCCCAACAGGACTCCAACTAGAAGAGGCAATGATGATGTCACAACAGCACTGTGTGAAAATGGCTGTGTGTGTTTCTGAAGCCAGTTATATTCTTCTGTTAAGTTTTGTGCTTTTAGTTCAGGAGAAACTGTCTTCCAAATCTTGTCATAGTACTTGTTAAGCCATTCAATCTGCAAAAAAAAGAACATTAGAATAAAATCTTTAAGTACTGGACATAATATCAGGAATACTATCATCTTTAAATTCACTTTTAGTGGTAGTTGCAACAATATGCTGTACCATAGACTACGACTAGAAGGGGTGGAAATTTGTCCCCAATTACTTCACTAAATGGTGGATCAGTCAATAATATGTTCATATCTGCATATTCCATTGAAGGTAGAGATAAATATAGCACTCTACCCATAAATCCTGGTTTTTGACATCCTGTTAAGAAAGCTAAGTTGATTTGAAGCATTTTGTGCTTTGCACGAACTTCCTGTGTGCCTTAAAACTGTTGGCTTTTGAGATCACTTACAGCTGTATATTCTACTGTGCATTGAACCAAACGGCCCCTGCCGAAAATTCGGTCTCAAGAAAATTCATTATCTCAGTTAAAAGGATTTGCAATGAATTTTACTTTAATGAGAAAATATTTCTCTGGTTCCCATTTGTAAACATTTTCTTTTTGATTCATATCATAGTGTGACACGAGTAAGCACTTCTTCCAAAAGAAGCCTCTAAAACTTGGCTACTCAGTTCCCATTCAAGAGCGTTTTTGCAGTCCTGTTATGAATATTAATTCTGAGTACTCAAGATATGCCACAGCACAAGACAAAATAATTTTGAGCTATTTAAACTTTTCATTATAACCCATTTTATATCATTTATTATTTTCTTGTGATGGTTATAAACTTCATCTAATTGAAAAATACATTTTCACAAGCGATCTGCAGGAAGTCTGCTGTGGAAAATTGGAAGATGCCATGCTGATGGAGTGGAGGCTATCTCTATCACATTAGTGGCCTCGAGAGGGAACTTAATACCAGCTAAATATGTCACTCTTAGCATGCAACTGGTCAGAAGCTACCCTAGAGACCCAAGATTTCCCAAATTTAAAAATCTCAATCTGATGAACATGCAATTTATAAAATATTGACCGTTTTGATTTCACCTGCAGGGCCTGGGCAGGAAAGCTGATAATATATTGTTTACAAGAAATAGGGGTGCAAATTTTTCTCCAGTTAACTTGCTCAGCAGGTTCAAGTATATCAGTCAATGGATGTGTTCATTTCTGCATGTTCTATTGTTTTGCAACGTCCAATTCCCAGTCACAAAGCAGAAGTCTCTTCTGCTAGCTTTCCTTCACATTTTGAAAGCTTACAGTATTTTCTCGGAGTTGGAGCATAGTACTTATATGGAAAGTACACACACATCAGAAATCAGCTCTTGTGTGAAGTGATAGGATGTCGTAATGCCTTATTTTACTGATTAATCTAATTCAAAGTGGCCGGGGGAAGTTTTCTTTCTAATGGTGGTTTATTAACAGGATCCTTATTGGACTTGAATGGCAAATATCAAAGTAAGGAAGGAGACAAATTCTGCCAAGTGGGATCAGGCCCGATAACAGAGGGCGCTAGATGTTGTTTTTGGACAATAGTCACTTCTCATGGTTAACTCCAGTTCGTAGTGGCTGTGACTAGGGAACAACTATCTATTTAAATAGCTTGAACGTAGAAGTTTAGAAGAGCACAGGACTATCTCAACCTGTCTGAAATAAATGAATGAACAGTAAGTGAGAATACCCTCACTGGATAATCTTGGTAGTAGTGTTGTATGTAATGAGAAAGGCAAATAATTATGCTAACAAAAGATTTATTTTCTCAGCAATTTCCAAATATTTAAGAGACTTGCATGATAATCTAATTAAAAATATGTTTTGTGGCACAAGTACAAAACTTCAATTTTTATCACCTGTAACTTCAACCCAAACTGTTCCACAGGAATCTTACCAGATGGCATTAGGCATTAAGGCCTGTACCTAAAAGCTTGATCAAAGTCCTAGTTTTTAAGGAAAGTCTTAAAGTAGAATGAAAGATAGACAAATGGAGAGGTATGGGAAGGGATACTTGCTTAGGGCCTAGGCAGGAGTCAACAGCAATAGTTTTTTTCTACAGATAAACAACTAAGCACCCACCTGATTTTCATTCATAATAGACAGGTCAATCAGTTTTCTTTCATAAGGAACAAATGACACGTGCTCAAAGGTCAGGTAAGGCTCTCCTCCAAACGTGTACTGTACAAAAGAGTGTTTAAAACAATTCTTACTTCATCTGCATTTCGAATGACATATGAATCATATGCGGTGGCAGTCTAAGTATTTTTATGAAACTGCATTTCAGCATCAACTCATTTTAATACTTAGAGCATTTTTTTCAATAAAATCCTCTGATTAGAATCAAAATTCCATTTTGCAGAGTTTTTGGCATTCAGATACAATTTATGATGCCATGTGATGAAAGACATTTAACTGTTTAACAAAGTAATTTAAAATGGAAAATGATCTTGTCTGTCTTTTATCAAATGTAGGTTTGGCGGATCAGAGTCAGTTTTTATATCAACAGCAGCCGTTGTGAAATTTGTTAATTTTGCAGCAGCAGTACAATGCACTGCATGATAAATATATAAATTAACCTCAGTTACGGAATATATATATATATATATATATATATTTAATAGTTAAATTAAAATAAGTTGTGCAAAAACAAATATTTAACAAAATAGTGAGGTGGTGTTCATGCCTTCAATGCCTATTTAGAAATCAGATGGCAGAGGGGAAGAAGCTGTTCCTGAATCACTGACTGTGTGCCTTCAGGTTTCTGTACCTCCTTCCTGATGGCAACAATGAGAAGAGGGCATGTCCTGGGTGTTGGGTGGAATGTGAGGTGTTTTTCAGTAAAGTAAAATAAACATTCACTTATAGGCTTGGATTACACCTGAACAAAGGAAAAGGGAGCAGCTGTAAATCACACAGAACCACTCTGGCTTGCTACAGCATTATACAAGATCATGGTTGGCTTGCTGCCTTATCTCCACTTTCCTGCCTGATCCCCACATCTCCTTATTCTCCTGGATTCCAAAACCTATTCAACTCAGCTTTGAAAATATTCATTGACTGAGCATCCAGAGCTGCTAGGACAGAAGATGGCATGTAAGCGTAGTGGTTAGCTTAATTACTTTGCAGCACCAGTGTTCACTGATTGGGTTCGGTTCTCGCCGCTGTCTACATTTTCCCTGTGACCGCATGGGATTCCTCCAGCTACTCTGGTTTCCCCCCACATTCCAAAGATGTACTGCTAGGGTTAATGATTTGTGGGCATGCTGTGTTGGCACCGGAAGCTTGGCGATATTTGTGGGCTGCCCACCACAATCCCCATACTGTGATGGCTGTTGATGCAAAACAATGTATTTCTGTGTATGTTTTGAAGTACATGTGACAAATAAAGCTAATATTTAAAAGATCTTTATCTTTGAAAAAGGATCTAGTGTTTTCCCGACATATCTGATGAATAAACTCTTCTCGGGCTTCCAGCGAGGTGCAGGTATTCATTTTAACCGACGTTTTAATGACGAACTCTGCCATCTTCATCAAGGATGAAGCAAGACCCTCATCTTTGGCGGTAGCAGAACATCACATTCACAATGGCCATATGATTGACTTCGATGGCACAAAACTACTGTGCTGCACCAGTGGCTTTTGGGATCACCCGCTGAAGGAAGCCATTGAAATAAAACTAAAGGAAAAGAATTTTAACCAAGATGAAGGTGTTGCTCTAAGTAAAAACTGGAATTCGATTGTAAGCAAGATGGCATAGAGAAAAACTGATTGGATGAGGACTAACCAAAAAGAAAGGACAGGTGAATGGGGTATAAGTACCACCAGACTAGACGTGCCCAGGAATCATTCCTGATGAAGATAGAAACCATCGAAACCATAGAAAAACTACAGCACAGAAACAGGCCTTTTGGCCCTTCTTGGCTGTGCCGAACCATTTTCTGCCTAGTCCCACTGACCAACACACGGAGCATATCCCTCCATACACCTCCCACCCATGTATCTGTCCAATTTATTCCTAAATGTTAAAAAAAAACCGCATTTACCACCTCGTCTGGCAGCTCATTCCGCACTCCCACCACTCTCTGTGAGAGTACTACTGACTCTCACAGCTATCTGGACTATTCCTCTTCTCACCCTGTCTCTTGCAAAAACGCCATCCCCTTCTCGCAATTCCTCCATCTCCTCCGCATCTGCTCTCAGGATGAGGCTTTTCATTCTAGGACGAGGGAGATGTCTTCATTTTTTAAAGAAAGGGGCTTCCCTTCCTCCACTATCAACTCTGCTCTTAAACGCATCTTCCCCATTTCACGTACATCTGCTCTCACTCCATCCTCCCGCCACCCCACTAGGAATAGGGTTCCCCTGGTCCTCACCTACCACCCCACCAGCCTCCGGGTCCAACATATTATTCTCCGTAACTTCCGCCACCTCCAACGGGATCCCACCACTAAGCACATCTTTCCCTCCCCCCCTCTCTCTGCATTCCGCAGGGATCGCTCCCTACACAACTCCCTTGTCCATTCGTCCCCCCCATCCCTCCCCACTGATCTTCCTCCTGGCACTTATCCGTGTAAGCGGAACAAGTGCTACACATGCCCTTACACTTCCTCCCTTACCACCATTCAGGGCCCCAAACAGTCCTTCCAGGTGAGGCAACACTTCACCTGTGAGTCGACTGGGGTGATATACTGCGTCCGGTGCTCCCGATGTGGCCTTTTATATATTGGCGAGACCCAACGCAGACTGGAAGACTGCTTTGCTGAACATCTACGCTCTGTCCGCCAGAGAAAGCAGGATCTCCCAGTGGCCACACATTTTAATTCCACGTCTCATTCCCATTCTGATATGTCTATCCACGGCCTCCTCTACTGTAAAGATGAAGCCACACTCAGGTTGGAGGAACAACACCTTATATTCCGTCTGGGTAGCCTCCAACCTGATGGCATGAACATCGACTTCTCTAACTTCCGCTGGGCCCCACCTCCCCCTCGTACCTCATCTGTTACTTATTTTTATGCACACATTCTTTCTTTTTCTCCCTCTGTCCCTCTGAATATACCTCTTGCCCATCCTCTGGGTCCCCCCCCCTTGTCTTTCTTCCCGGACCTCCTGTCCCATGATCCTCTCGTATCCCCTTTTGCCTATCACCTGTCCAGCTCTTGGCTCCAACCCTCCCCCTCCTGTCTTCTATCATTTTGGATCTCCCCCTCCCCCTCCAACTTTCAAATCCCTTACTCACTCTTCCTTCAGTTAGTCCTGACGAAGGGTCTCGGCCTGAAACGTTGACTGCACCTCTTCCTACAGATACTGCCTGGCCTGCTGCGTTCACCAGCAACTTTGATGTGTGTTGCTTGAATTTCCAGCATCTGCAGAATTCCTGTTGTTTGCCCAGGAGAGTTTATTCATCTTTTTCTTTAATCCCAACTTTCAGCTGAAGAAATCTTCTTTCCTTAAGTGCTTATGCAGAGACTTCCACAATATTCTGCTTTTATTTCAGCATTCCATTTACTTTATGAAATATTAATTTTATTTCAAAAGAATAACTTCCATCTTAATGGCTGTAATTTGCTTTCAATTCAATGCCATATTTTTGCACAGCTATGGGAAAATATTTCCATGGTGTTCTTAGTTTAGTGCATTCTAAACTCTAAATGCTGCTGAAGATGGAAAAAAAAGCTTTTATGTGGTGCAAGAGCAATCCACTTGTAAGGATATTTCCTGTTAGCTGAACAGGACTGTCTGACTGGAACGCTTGAGGTGTAAGGGAATCAAATGTTACCTTAGTGTCTGCCTTTACCACCATGACAATATCTTCAATCCGAATTCCAAATTCATTATCTTCATAATAACCAGGCTCTGGAAGAGGAAAATTAACCAGTACAACATATGACACAAAGGATCGGCTCTGGGGAATATTACAGAGAGGCCAATTTAGGTCTGAAATCATTGTTCTTTGCATAAATGCCTGGAGTTTAAATAGTGTTACACTCACAGTGAATAGTAGATCAACAAACATTTAGCTCAAGGGTTCACATTTGGAAAATTAAGTTGCACTGTATGCAACTGAACCAGGAAAGTGGAGAGTCAGTGATGACATTGTTGTGCAGTGAGCTTGATTCTGGCAGATTAATATTATTAAGTATCACTCACTTTGTCAGTACTTTGTGTGTACCTGGAGAATCAACTCAACTTACAACCACATATTTATACAACTCCTTGTGCCAGCAACATTATACTGTCTTACATAAACATGCACCTCACACTTTATATCAACATGTCAACCTTCAGGCCATGTCACTCAGGGACTTGTGTTAATGTTATTTTATGACTACAATATTTACTATATTGTGACTATCTGTACTGTGTTTTGTACCTTGGTCCCAGAGGAACAATGTTTTATTCAGCTGTATATGAGTGTATAGTTGAACGATACTAAAGTTGAACTTGGACTTGAATGTCAACTTATTCACTGAGACATATGGGAAGGTGGGCTTCACACTCAACATTTGCACACCAAAGGTCCACATTCTGCAGCACCATGCTTCTTATACCTCAAGAGAATTCTAAGTGAAAGCAGATGTCAATGATGAACTTCATGATCATCTTCAGTTTGTTAGCTGATGATTTTGCTTGAATGAGGAATAAACTCCTGGAAGAACAAGGTCTCAAACTCTTCACAAAGCTCATTGTCAAATGGATTGCAATAATTCATGCCCTTGTGTGTCCTAAGATCTGGACTATCTAAAATATGCATCTCCAGTTTATACCAATGCTATATCCACAAAATCTTCAAAGTCCACTTGAGGCCTAATCCTCTCCCAGATTAAAGTCCCTAGCATTGATGCCCTAATTGCACTCAATTAGTTCCATTGGGCAGATCAGATCATTTACATGTTCAAGACCATACTCCTGAAACACCCACTTTATTCCAAGCTCTGTTACTGGAAAGAGATTACCACATGGATGGGTTAAAAGATTTAAGAATGTTTGCAAACTCTCCTTGAAAAAAAATCAATATCCCCACTAAGTTCTTAGATATCTGTGGTAAACCATATATATATGTTGTAACTGGGTTCCCGGGGAACATGCGCCAGCGCGCAGATCGACCGGCTATACACCCTACATGTGGATCTTTGCCACCCGGGGGTCACCCGGCTTTTTCACTTCGTGAAAGCCCGGAACCTGCCTTACTCCCTTGAGGAGATCAGAACAATGACCAGGGACTGCCAAGTCTGAGCAGAGTGCAAACAGCACTTCTACTGACCCAAAAAGGCACAACTCATCAAGGCCACCCGCCCCTTTGAGCGACTGAGTGTTGACTTTAAAGGCCCCCTTCCCTCCACTGACCGCAATGTGTACTTTCTTAACATTATCGACAAGTACTCGCGGTTCCCCTTTGCCATCCCCTGCCCCGATACCACTACCACGTCAGTCATAAAAGCCCTGCGCAAGCTCTTCACTCTGATCGGATACCCATGCTATATCCACAGTGACAGAGGGTCCTCGTTTATGAGTGATGAGCTGCGCCAATACCTGCTGGCCAGGGGAATTGCAACTAGTGGGACCACGAGCTATAATCCCCGGGGGAATGGACAGGTAGAGAAGATGAATGCCATGGAGCGGAAAGCCACACTCATAGCCCTCAGGTCTCCCGCTGGCAGGAGGTCCTTCCCGAGGCACTCCACTCCACCTGCTCCCTGTTATGCACGTCCACCAGTGCCACCCCTCATGAGCGACTCTTTTCTTTTCCCCGAAAGTCGACCACTGGAACCACCCTACCAACTTGGCTGACGTCCCCGGGGCCAGTGCTGCTCCGGAAACATGCAAGGAGTGATAAATACTCCCCGATGGTTGAGAGGTTTCACTTACTTCATGCGAACCCCCAGTATGCCTACGTGGTTTTACCAGATGGGCGGGAGGACACGGTCTCCATCCACGACCTGGCACCCACAGGAGCACCGGGCCCCTTCCCTGAACACTCCGTGGTGACTATTGACCCCGTACCCACCGATGTATGTACCCACGAGACACCGCGCACTCCAAGCCCTACACAGACACCACACAACACTCCCATACCGGGCGTGACGCACACGCACGAGGGATTACCGACGCCTAACGTGCTGACACCTCAAGTCAGGCCGGAGCCAGCACAACCGCCGTCGCCAGTGCAATCACCGCCGGTGCTACGTAGATCACAGCGATGGACTCGACCGCCTGATAGACTTGACCTGTAAATATACTTGTTTTAAATATTGTCAGTCACTTCACCCTGTGGGACTCTTTTTAAAAAAGGGAGGGGTGAATGTGGTAAACCCCTGTTTATATATATGTTGTAACTGGGTTACCTGTCTGGACACGCCCCTCTGCTTACTGCCCCTGTGGCTCCTCCCACAGATCTCTGAATAAAGGCGATTGGGCCATGTCTCCTCCTCTCAGTCCAGGGGCAGACACTCAGCATGCTGGAGGTCACATTTTACTGCTAATAAAAGCCTTTCAGTATTTACTCTACTTCCAGTCTTTTGGACTTATTGATGGTGCATCAATATCCTAACCCACATTTGCTCAAAATGAAATAGAAGCATTTGGGGTGGAACATAGAACCTCAAGTCCATACCACAGCATGAGCAGAAGTTCAGCTTAAGGGCCACATCTCCTAACAAATTACCAACTTGCCTATTCTCTCTGGCACCTCCTCCCCCATCTACAGGTCCTGCCTAGACCTCATTAATCAACTCAAAGCCCAGAAAACCCAAGTGGAGACACCATTCTTGATCCAAATAGAATGCTTATGAAGATAAAGAAAGAAGCTTTAGAACATGTTAAGGCAACAGAGGCAGACGTGGAGTACCTGAGACGAGAATGGTAGTGGTTCTGAGTGTTGGGATGGCAGTGAGGGGTCTGAGGGGTGTGGGTCAAATACAACAAAGGGAATTGAAGAGGATTGGTAAGCCACAGGATCTATCATCCACCCCTGACACACTGAGCTCTGAATGCTCCGTCTGTTTTATGGGTCACGGTGCCAGGTGGCCGCCAGTTGAATGCAGTGAAGGTAGAAATGTTTGTATTGCAGGAGTTTGCTTACCCCTAGTATCAGGAGCCTAGCCACGCTGCAAAATTAATATCTGTTTCCAAACCACCAGCATCAAGCCATATTAAGAAAAGCATTCAAAAAAATGTAACTCAATACTTAACAGAGCTGGCTCCTTCCCACACTCTTAGGCCCAGTGCATCATTATCAACTGTTGCTGCATATCTGCCACATGGGACGAACTGAAGGAAGAGTTAGTAAGAGATTTTCATCTCTTACTCTTACTAACTCTTACTAAAATCTCTTACTAACTCTTCCTTCAGTTAGTCCTGACGAAGGGTCTCGGCCTGATACATCGACTGTACCTCTTCCTAGAGATGCTGCCTGGCCTGCTGGGTTCACCAGCAACTTTGATGTGTGTTGCCTCACTTTATAAAATGTTTAGACATTTATATTATTGATATGGTCATATCTGTCTGCAGCAGGAAAATCCTGGAAATGAATCCCAGTCACAAGACCATAAGACATAGGTGCGGAATTAGGACATTTAATCCAGCGAGTCTGCTCTGCTGTTCAACCATGGCTGATTTACTATCACTCTCAACCCATTCTCTTGCCTTCTCCTGTAACCTTTGTTGCCCTGATTAATTAAAAACCTAGAAGGGTGCAGTGAAAGTTGCTGCTAACACTAATTTTTATTTAAGCTCTATATTTCATTGATACGGATGTGCTAGGTGCTCTAATACCTTACCATATGATTGTTGAAATAAAAAAAACACAAGCCTTGGAGCTACTTACGAAAGAGTTTGATACTGCTGCTGGTTTTCCATGGAAAAGAGTTAAACTGAATCTTGCTCAGCTTTAGATCGCGTGATCTCCGATACCTCCACCATCAAGGAAATACTAGTTCTGATTTTTTTCAGATTGCAATTTATCTCAAACACTGCAACAAATGGTAAGCAGCTCAGGAAATAAATTTTAATGCCACAAGCTATTGAAGTGTTGTGGCAAAATCTACCATTGTGAATGTTGAACTGATCAAAATGACCTTTGACCAGAGAAAGTTGATCTAGACATTCTTGCCATTTCTTAATGTTAACTGATCATAGCCTGACAAGGGCTAAGAGGCATTTTTGGATATGAAAGTGTTTGACATTTTGCGAGCTCTGATGTCCCAGTAGAGTGAAACTGCACTGCTTTAGGTATGCCTCTCACTGTGCTCCCAGCATACGACAGACCAAGAACTGAACTGCATCCACATACAAAGATAAGGTTACATCAGCATTTCTTGCTTCGTTCTCTTATGGAAGAAAATGAAGTGGCACAGTTCCCAATAAAGGAGATTGAACTTGCAAGTTTTATGTTTGATCACATTCCTCACCCCTCAGATGTTTCACATATTTACCTCTAGGCTTCCTTTTTCCTTCTTCTCCTTGCCGGATTCCATTAATTCCGTGGCCCTCTTGACCTGCTTAATCTAAGTTCTCCGTTGGGTTTTTACTTCTTATCCAGAATACCACTAGTTACTTTAAATACTGGTGCATAAATTGTCCCTTCACACTGATCTCAGCTTGACACTGTTAGTTGCACTCTAAACTGGAACATTCACCTTGCTGTAAAGCTAATGCCACTATATAGCCAAAGGTGTTACATTTCAGATGAGATATAAAATAAAGCTGTGTTTATTCAGGAGGATATTAAAATAGGCCCATTCAGTGAACGGCAGGGAGTCCTGCTGGTATTCTGCCAAAATTAGTCACTCAACAGAGCTGAGAGAAAATATGTAGTCTGTTGCTTTTCTGAATTAGGTTGTCAGATTTAGCTGAAGGATCTGATAAGGTTCTTTACTTTGTTTTACAGGTTTGGTCTCCTTATCAAAGAAAGGGTGTGCTGCCATTGGAGGTGGAGGTTCATGAGAATGATTCTGGGAATTAAAGGGGTAACGTATGAGAAGCATTTGATGACTCTGGGCCTGCAATCACTGTAGTTTAGAAGAATGAGGGATAGATTGACATCTATCGAATATTGAAATGTCTGAAGAGAGTGGACATAGAGAGAATGCTTCCTTCAGTGGGTGAGTCTAGGACCAGAGCACACAGAGGAACATCCATTTAGAAAAGAAAGGTGGAGAAATTTTGTTAGCCAGAGGGTAGTAAATCTGTGGAATTCATTGCCACAGTCATCTGAGGTGGCCAAGTCATTAGGTATATTTAAAGCAAAGTCTGGTAGTTGCTTGATTAGTCAGGGTGTCAAAGTTTATAGGGAAAGGGCAGGAGAATGTAGTTGAGAGGGATAATAAATCAGCTATAATGGAATGGTGGAGCAGACTCGATGGGCCAAATGGCCTAATTCAGCTCCTATGTCGTGTAGTCTTATAAAATCCAAATCCCCTCTTTTATGGTTCAATTTAAATGTTTCTTAACACCAAAATGTTAAATATTTAGTCTCCTCTCTTGAAACCTCATTGTTTATTTTCCCCCAGTTCACTATAGTTTACAAATAGAATTCCACAAACCAATATTAAATATATAGGTTCTATGTTTTCTTTTATAGATCTGTCTGAAAGTACTCTGTTGCTAAGAAGCAAAGCCTACCAATAGATGTAAACATTCCCTCCTCAAGTTTCCATGTTTGACCACTCCCGATGCCAACTGGCCCTGTGTATATAGAGAACATAAACATACTCAAGATTAATGTTAAAAATTACCTTATCATAGTTCTAGCAGTCGCTTAATGTGCAAGATTCAGTGTACCTAATGATTTCATGCACATACAAAAAACACTGATTCATTCTTGCGCATACGAGGATGTAAACTCCTTATCAGATATATACATGCCTGGATTGTGGTTGCATTTTTAACAGTGAATTAGAATCAGGTTTATTATCACTGACATATCATGAAGTTTGTTATCTTGTAGCAGAAGTACAGCGCAATACTTATAAATTACTATAAATTACAACAAGAAATATAAAAAAGTGCAAAAATAGAGCAAAATGTGAGGTAGTGTTCATGGGTTCATGATTCATTCATACATCTATCGAAGGGGAAGAAGCTATTCCTAAAAGATTGAGTGTGTGTCTTCAGGCTCCTGTACCTCCACGTTGATGGTAATAATGAGAAGATGGCTTCTCCTAGATGGTCAGGATCCCACATGACGGATGCCACCTTCTTGAGGCATCACCTATTAAGATGCCCCCTATGTTTGGTGGGCTAGTACTTATGATGGAGCTGGCTGAGTTTACAAACCCTCTGCAACTTTTTCTGATCCTGTGCATTGGTGACTCCATACCAGACAGTAATGCAACCAGTCAGAATGTTCTCCACAGTGTATGTGCAGAAGCTTGCTAATCTTTGGTGGCATACCAAATTTCCTCAAACTCCTGGTGAAATATAGCCACTGTGGCTTCTCCATAATTGCATCAATATCTTGGGCCCTGCATAGATCTTCAGAAACATTAGCATCCAGGAACTTGAAGCTGCTCACCATTTCCATGACTGATCGCTCAATGAGGACTGGTGTGTGTTCTCTCGATTTCCCTTTCCTGAAGACAGTCAATTCCTGCGTCTTACTGACGTTGAATGCAAGGCAAAGCAGCTGATCTGTCTCACTCCTGTATGCCTCTTTTTCATAATCTGAGATTCTGCTAACAGTTATGCCACCAGCAAATTTATAGATGGCGTTTGAGCCACACAGCCATGAGTGCAGAGAGATGAGAGCAATGGCCTAAGTACACATCCTTGAGATGTGCCTGTGTTGATTGTCAGTGAGGAGGAGATGTTATTTGAGTGGTCTCCCGATGAAAAAGTCAAGGATTCAGTTGCAATGGGAGTTGCAGTGTTGCAGTAGTGTAGGAGCTCCAGCTTACATCATAGGAGACCAAAACATGCGATAAAATACTATCAATTTCATTAAGCACAGATCTAATGATGGCAGATGCTAATGTGCATTGTCACTGGAAGTGTCTGGTACAATTTTCCTAATGTGATTTATTTCAAGTAAAATCAATTTTGAATCATGTAGCACTAAAATAAATCACTTGGCAATATTATACAAAAGATTTAAGGTCATGCTGTGTAATGGCAGCACATAAGGTTTAAATGCATTTGTCTGAAAATTCACTCTGATATTTTAAGATGCAAGCAGTTCTGCTGAAGCAGTAGGGTCAGGAATATAGCACCTTTTTGGTTTTAAAGAAACAATTTTCTCATCAGAAATGTGGAATATCTGCTCCTCTAGATGTAGGTAATTCGTCAAAGGTTAGTTAGCAGAAAACATATCCAAATATTGTTAGATGTAATGGCATTTCCTGATAACTTAATTCACAACTGAATTTTCCTTTTAGCCAGTATTGAATTTCCATCCAGTTGTTAACATATTAATTTATTAGTGTGGTTTTATGAACTTCCCACAGAGAAGAATTTCCCATCAATTTTCTAAATAATGTTGAAAATTCTCATAAAAATACCTCTGAATTGAAACTATAGTATTTTTAGTACTTTCAAATGCAGAAGGAGAAATCATCAGTTTGCTATTGCAGTGTTCACTAACTTAGCCCTACCCAAAGAAACAGTCTCTTGCTTACAAAGCAGAAGTGGATACTCTACCAGGATACTTCCTGCATTTGAGAACATGTCTTATGAGGATAGTTTGAGCAAGATAGGGCTTTTCTCTTGCCAGTGAAGGAGGATGAGAGGCAACTTGATAGAGATGTACAAGATGATAAAAGGCATAGATTGAGTAGCTAGCCAGAGGCTTCATACCAGGGCAGAAATGGCTAACACCAGGGGGCATAATTTTACAGTGACAGCAGGAAAGTATAGGAGGGGATATCAAAGATAATTTTTCTTCCACAGAGTGGTGAATGCGTGGAACACTCTGCCACGGTTGGTGGTTCAGGCAGATATATTAGGGGCATTTAATTAACTCATAGATAGGCACATTTCCGAAAACCAGTTTCCCTCAGGATCAATAAAGTATGACAATGACTATGACTATGACTATGACTATTAATGATAAAGGGTTATGTAGAAAAGAAAGATGAGATTGATCTATGAGTAGATTAAAAGGCTGGCACAGCACTGTGGGCTGAAGGGCCTGTGCTGTGCTGTAGTGTTCTATGTTGTAGAAGTGCATTGATATTAGCTCAAACATGCTTACATTCATGAACACCGAGGAAACTGCCAATTCCGTGTCCAGTTCCATGCTTGTAGTTCAGACCTGCTTCCCACAGTGCATGTCGAGCCCATACGTCAAGTGAATCCCCTAAAAGGGAACACGTTATTAAAGTATCAGAGGCAGAATTTTACAGATCTAGTCAGTAACACCTACTGCCAAGCACAGCTCATTCTCCATGAATACAAAACTTCCATGAAACTCTTCAAACATTAGATAAAGCATTCCTTTTTCTACATTTGTTCTCAGGCAGGCTGGTTTCTGTGATAAGACTGGCATTTCTTATTGTGGTGGGATATAATATTTAGATACTGGAGGATGATAAGCTCCCATGTTAAAAGAAGCAACCCCTTTGGTTGACAGGGTGGTGTAGGTGGTAGAGCTGCTGACTATGAGCTAAGATGACCCAGGTTCAATTCTGAACTCTAGTGCTTTCTCTGTGGAGTCTGCATATTCTCTCTTTGTGGGTCTTCTCAGGATGCTCAACTTTCCTCCATATCCCAAAGACAAGTAAGTTGGTTGGTTAGTTGGCTACTGTGGAAGTAACAGGTAGAACCTGGAGAAGTCAATAGGTATGAAGGGTGAATAAAATAGGGCTAATGTAGGATTAGTGTTAACAGCAATTATACTGCTTGTTGTTGAGGGCTTGCATGACTTCATAACACTTTGAAAAAATGCACTTCATATTTCTCTGAGCTGCTCATAATGTCACTTACACTCTCAAAATGCTGCAGGAACTCAGCAGGCCAGGCAGCATCTGTGGAAATGCATAAACAGTCGACATTGCAGGCCAAGGCCGTTCTTCAGGACTGGAAAGGAAGGGGGAAGACCTTATAAGGGGCAACACTTTATATTCCGCCTAGGTAACCTGCAACCTGGTGGCATGAATCTCTCCCCCCTCCACCTCCTCGATTCCCCTCTCTGACATTTTACTTCTTCTCACCAGCCTGTCACTTACCCTATCCACTCTTCCTTCCCATTCTCCTATGGTCCACTCTCCTCTCGTATCTGATTCCTCCTTCTCTAGCTCTTTATCTTTTCCAGCCATCTAGCTTCACCTATCACTTTCCAGCTAGCCTTATTCCCTCCCCCCCACCTTTTTATTCTTATTTCCCCCTTCCTTTCCAGTCCTGAAGAAGGGTCGCAGCCAGATTGTTGACGGTCTACTCATTTCCACTGATGCTGCCCGACCTGCTGAGTTCCTCCAACATTTTGTTAGTGTGGATTTGAATTTCCAGCATCTGCAAAACTTCTTGTGTGTGTCATAATGTAGTTATTGCCTTGTTTGTTCCAAAGAAAACAAAGTTAGCTTATGTAATCTTTCCTCACAGATAGTTTACCAGTTCAGAAAACTTGCTCATAAACCTTCTCTATCCAGAATTCTCTCCAGTGCAATGTTATTTTTCATTTACTCTGCTTATATATAGTTAAGTTACTCTATGGCCTGACTAATGTTGTATTTAGTTCTAACATAACCTCACTGCAATATGATAAATCACAACAGCTTACTCAAAGTGATCTACTGATCAAATCAGAAAAGTGAAGCAAGATTTTTCCTAACTGAGTGGCCTGTTTATAAAATCAAATTGGGGATGATTTTAAACACAATATTATATGTGTGGGTGGTGTGAAAAACCACAGTGAAGTAAAAATGACAGAATGACAGATGCACGATATACCTCAAATGAAAAAGCCCCCAAACAGCTCGCATAAAATGCTAAAAACATGCTTTTTGATGGGGCTGAGAGAACTTACAAATGTCTACGATAGCCTGTACCAACATACATTAACACTTTTGTAGGTAAATAATGTGACCACATTTTCCTGTTAAATGGACTGATAGCTTGTAGTTCAGGTGGCACTTATAGCTGGACATAGCAAAAAAGTATATTTTTATCATAAACTAGTTATGCAGCAAATGTCAATTTAAACAACATATTATTAAATAGGCCACACACACATTCTACTTAAAAAGATCTCAGACCAAAACTTCAGAAACATCTCCTGATAAAGTGATTTCCACAGTAAAATAGTGTGACAGGAAATGGTAACATCCTGTAGACTGCTCATTGTTTGAAATCAACCCAAGCAAACAAATTATATCTGATTCTGATGACCTAGTGAGTACAGTGGATTCTGGTTGATTGGGTCATTGGTTAATCAGGGCAGCCACTTATTGGGACAACTCTTTGACCTACTCAAGAAAATTGCCAGGATTCCTTTCGTTTATTTGGAATAGAATGCCGCTTAATTGGGGCAGGAGACTATTGCCGAACAAGTTTCAACTAGTGTCAGTCACGCACACTTGTGTTGCCATTAGACACCACAGTGTGCTTAAAGCAAATAGTTTTTAAGTAGCATCATTTGCGTGTGTTTGTGTTCAAAAAGCAGTGATTTTTGATACTGATAGTTGGGGGAAAATAAGCTGTAAGGCAGCTCTGAAATGCTTTGCTCACTGTGGTTTCAAGCTTTCAGGAGTGGAGTTGCCAGAAATGGCCGGGAGTGAAAATGAAGTGATTTTCTATTTCAACAATCATGAAGCATTTGAAGGTATCAACAATTATCTTGAACGTTTCAATGAACATTAAGATTTGGAAGACGCAGTCATCGGTAGAATTGTATGAAGGTAGTCCATTATCTGCACTAGGTGTCTGGCTGATTCTGTTCGTTGCATACATTGGATGAATTTCTCCATCAATAACTATTAAGAACTATCACACAGCTTTTTCATACTGTGGTGCTATTGGTAGTGTTTTAGTTTGTTTCGTACTTCATTTAAATACATAATTTGTTACTCTGTCTGTCCTTTTTTATACCTCTTTAACTATTTCGGCTAATTGGGACAGCCATATAATTGATCTAAAATGTTCTGGTTACATTGTGCCCCAATTAACCAGAATCCACTGTACTTCCTATACCATATGTGTGGCAGTGCACACAGATTTTTTTTTGATCTCCAGCAGACGAGCCTTCCTATTGGAAGAATGCAATTATAAGCCGGGCTTGTTCACTCCATTGCTGCCTTACCAGTTGTTCTTGCAGGGAAGATAGATCGAGCCAGGTCAATCTGTCCCATCAATACCCGAGTGTAAGCTTCCTGATAAATATTTAAAAGTGTACAATTCATTAAAGAACAATACTGTTCAAAATCCATAAATCAAAGTGAACTCTTAATATTTGTTTCCTTGAAGAATTCTTCATTTTAATTAAATTCACCGGTTCTAAATGTTCTGGCAACATTTCGGAACCCAATTCAGGAAAAAAAATATAAAGCACCTCTAATGGGAATCTTTGAATAAAAATGTATTTTTTAATAAAGATCTTTAAACATGATCATAGTTTAATTAAAGTTCTAGCAAGTGATAGTAAAAATTATATAGGAGAAGATAACAACAAAATGATTCCTTTGAATAGAAGACCAAAGACCAAGAGTTACACTGGTCTTTAAGATTGAAAATGGTGATAATTACAGTACTGAAGGTGATCAAGGTTACACATTGTATTGGAGGGACAGGAAAGTAAGCAAAGGGGATGCCGTGGCTCTGCAGGTACTAAATCAGTAGAAAGATGTGACATACAATAAGAAGATGTTGAATCCTTGTGGGGTGAATTAAGAAACTACAAGGGTAAAAGGATGGCAGTTATATACAGGCCTCCCAACAGTAGCCGGGATGTGGATCACAGATTACAATGGGAAATTGAAAAGGTGTGTTAAAAGGGCAATGTTATGATAGTCATGGAAGATTTCAACATGCAGGTTGATTGGGAAAATTAGATTGGTAATGGATCTCAAGAGAGTGAGTTCGTTGAATGCCTACAAGATGGCTTTTTAGTGCAGTTTGTCGTTGAGCCAACTAGGGGATCAGCTGTACTGGATTAGGTGTTATGTAATGAACTGAAGGTGATTAGGGAGCTTAAGGTGAAAGGTTCAAAAAGTTAGGTAATGATAGAGATCCAGAAGATTATAAGGCTAGCAGGAAGGAGTTTAAGAATGAAATTAAGAGAGCCAGAAGGGGCTATGAGAAGGCCTTGGCGGATAGGATTAAGGAAAACCCCAAGGCATTCTGCAAGTATGAGAAGAGTCAAGAGGATAAGACGTGAGAGAATAGGACCAATCAAGTGTGACAGTGGAAAAGTGTGTATGGAACTGGAGGAGATAGCAGAGGTACTGAATGAATACTTTGCTTCAGTATTCACTACAGAAAAGGATCTTGGCAATTGTAGGGATGACTTGCAGCAGACTGAAAAGCTTGAGCATGTAGATATTAAGGAAGAGTATGTGCTGGAGCTTTTGGAAAGCATCAAGTTGGATAAGTCACTGGGACTGGACAGGATGCACCCCAGGCTACTGCGGGAAGCGAGGGAGGAGATTGCTGAGCCTCTGGCGATCATCTTTGCATCATCAATGAGAACGGAAGAAGTTCCGGAGGATTGGAGGGTTGCAGATGTTGTTCCCTTATTCAAGAAAGGGAGTAGGGCTAGCCCAGGAAATTATAGACCACTGAGTCTTACTTCAGTGGTTGGTAAGTTGATGGAGAAGATCCTGAGAGGCAGAATTTATGAACATTTGGAGAGGCATAATTTGATTAGGAATAGTCGGCATGGCTTTCTCAAAGGCAGCTTGTACCTTATGAGCCTGAATGAATTTTTTGAGGATGTGACCAGTCAAGTTGATGAAGGTAGAGCCGTAGATGTAGTGTACATGGATTTCAGCAAGGCATTTGATAAAGTACCCTATGCAAGGCTTATTAAGTAAGTAAGGAGACATGAGATCCAAGGGGACATTGCTTTGTGGATTGAGAACATGCTTGCCCACAGAAGGGAAAGAGTGGTTGTAGACAGGTCATATTCTGCATGGAGGTCAGTGACCAGTGGTGTGCCTCAGGGATCTGTTCTGGGACCTCTACTCTTTGTGATTTTTAAAAATGGCCTGAATGAGGAAATGGAGGGATGGGTTAGTAAATTTGCTGATTACACAAAGGTTGGGGATGTTGTGGATAGTGTGGGGGGCTGCCAGAGGATACAACGGGACATTGATAGGATGCAAAACTGGGCTGAGAAGCGGCAGATGGAGTTCAACCCAGATAAGTGTGAGGTGGTTCATTTTGGTAGGTCAAATATGATGGCAGAAAATAGCATTAATGGTAAGACACTTGGCAGTGTGGAAGATCAGAGGGATCTTGGGGTCCGAGTCCATAGGACACTCAAAGCTGCTACGCAGGTTGACTCTGTGGTTAAGAAGGCATACGATGCATTGGCCTTCATCAATTGTGGAATTGAGTTTAAGAGCCGAGGGGTAACATTGCAGCTATATAGGACCCTGGTCAGACCCTACTTGGAGTACTGTGCTCAGTTCTGGTCGCCTCACTAAAGGATGGATGTGGAAAACATAGAAAGGGTGCAGAGGAAACTTACAAGGATGATGCCTGGATTGGGGAGCATGCCTTATGAGAATAGGTTGAATGAACTCGACCTTTTCTCCTTGGAGAGACGGAGAATGAGAGGTGTACGCTGTATATCAATGATTTAGATGATAGATTAGATGGCTTTGTTGCCAAGTTTGCAGATGATATGAAGATTGCTGGAGGGGCAGGTAGTGTTAAGGAATCAGGTAGGCTGCAGAAGGACTTGGACAGATTAGAAGAATGGGCAAGAAAGTGGTAAATGAAATACAATGTTGGAAAATGCATGGTCATGCACTTTGGTAATAGAAATAAATGTACTGACTATTTTCTAAACAGGAAGAAAATCAAAAAATCTGAGATTGAAAGGGACATGAGAATTGTTGTGCAGAACACCCTAAAGGTTAACTTGCAGGTTGAGTCAGTGGTGAGGAAGGCAAATGCAATGGTAGCACTCATTTCAAGAGGTTTTGAATACAAGAGCAAGGATGTGATGCTGAGGCTCTATAAGGCACTGGTGAGGCCTCACCTTGAGTATTTTGAATAGTTTTGGGCTCCTCATCTAAGAAAATATGTGCAGACATTGGAGAGTGTTCGGATGAGGTTCACAAGGATGCTTTCAGGAATGAAAGGGTTTTCATACGAGGAATGTTTGATAGCTCTGGTTCAGTACCCACCGGAATTTAGAAGGATGAGGGGGAAATCTTAATGAAACCTTTCAAACATTGAAAGACCTAGATAGAGTAGATATGGAAAGGATGTTTCCCATGGTGGAGGAGCCTAGGACAAGAGGGCACAGCCTCAGTATAGAGGGACATCCATTGAAAACAGAACTGTGGAGAAATTTCTTTAGCCAGAGGGTGGTTAATTTGTGGAATCTGTAACCACAGGCAGCTGTGGAGGCCTGGTCATTGGGTGTATTTAAGGCAGAGATTGATAGGTTCTTGATTGGACACGGCATCAAAGGTTAAAGGAGAAGGCTGGGGAACGGGGTTGAGGAGGGGAAAAAAGGATCAGTCATGATTGATAGGCAGAGCAGACTCAATGGGTCAAATGGGCCTAATTCTGTTGCTATGTTTTATGGTTGTATGGTCTTATATTTGAATACACAGGGTATACAGAATAAGATAGATGATCTTGGTAGCACAGTTAGAGATTGGAAGGTATGACATTGTGGGCGTCACTGAGTTGTGGTTGAATTAAGATCATAGTTCGGAGCTTAAAATCCAAGGATACATATTGTATCAAAAGGACAGACAAGTAGGCAGAGCGGGTGGTGAGGCTTTGTTAGTAAAAAATGAAAACAGATCCTTCGAAAGAGATGGCATAGAATCGGAAGACGTAGAATCCTTGTGTTAAGAAACTGCATGTGTTAAAAAAAACCCTGATGGGAATTATATACATGTCTCCGAACACTGGCCAGGATGTGGGATACAATTTACAATGGGAGCTACAAAAGGCAAGTAAAAACGTCAATGTTACAAGTCATGGGGGATTTCAATATGCAGGTAGATTGAGAAATTCAAGTTGGTTCTCAAGAGACAGAATTTGTAGAATGCCTATGAGATGGCATTTTAGAGCAGTTTGTGGTTGAGCCCACCGGGGAGAGGCAATTCTGGATTGGGTGTTATGTAATGAATTAAATTTGATTAGTGAGCTTAAGGTAAAGGACCCCTTAGGAAGCAATGATCATAATTTGATAGAATTCCCCCCGTGGTTTGAGAAGAAGAAAATAAAATCAGATGTATCAGTATTACAGTGAAGGGAATTAAATAGGCATGAGAGACGAGCTGGCTAAATTTGTTTGGAAGGAGACACTAGCAGGAGTGATGGCAGAACAGCAAAGGCTGGAGCTTCTGGGGGCAATTTGGGAGGCACAGGATAAATACATCCCAAAGATGAAGATGTATTCTAGTTCCTGCCCCATAAGATGCAGGATACTGAAGAAGAAGAAATATTCTTAAGGAAGGATAACACAACCATGGTTGACAAGGGAAGTCAAAGACGGCATAAAAGCAAAAGAGAGGGCATATAATATAACAAAAATTATTGGGAAGTTAGATTGGAAAGTTTTAAAAATCAACAGAAGGCAACTAAAAAGGCATAAGGAGAGAAAGTATAAAATATGAAGGTAAGCTAGCCAATAATTTAAAAATGGATACAATTTTTTTTCAGATATATAGAGAGTAAAAGAGAGGTGAGAGTGGATATCGGATAACTGGAAAATGACTTTAGAGAGGTAGTAATGGGGGCAAAGAAATGGTGGATAATCTTGTGTCAGTGTTCACTGTGGAAGACACTGCTTACAGCTCAGCATTTAATACCATCATCCCCTCAAGACTAATTAGTAAACTCCAAAACCTGGGCCTCAATATCCTCTTGTGTAATCTTCTGGATTTCCTCACTTGCAAATCCCAGTCAGTTCAGATTGGCAAAATCATCTCCTCCATAATCTCCATCAGCACAGGTGCACCACAGGAATATGTTCTTAGCCCCCTGCTCTACTCACTTCACAGCTATGACCGTGTGGCTAAGTACAGCTCCAACACCATATACAAGTTTGCTGATGACAACACTATTGTGGGTCATATCAAAGATGGTGATGAATCAGCATACAGGAAGGAGAATGAAAATTTGGCTGAGTGGTGTCATAACAACAAACTCTCACACAATGTCAGCAGGACCAAGGAACTGATTGTAGACTTCGGGACAGGGAAATCAGAGGTCAATGAACCAGTACTCATTGGAGGATCTGAGGTGGAGATGGTCAGTAACTCTAAGTTCAGGGTGTCACTATCTCAAAGGACCTGTCCTGGACACATCATGTAGATGTAATTGCAAAGAAAACACGACAGTGCCTTTACCTTCTTAGGATTCTGTGGAGATCGGGAATGTCTTCAAAACCCTTGACAAATTTGTATGGATATCTGGTGGGAAGTGCGTTGACTGGCTGCATTATGGCCTGGCATGGGAACTCCAATACCTTTGAGCAGAAAATGCTACAAAAGGTAGTGGATTCGGCTCAGTCCATCGTGGGTAAAGCTCTCGTCACCACTGAGAACACCTACATGAACTGTCGCCGTGGAAAAGCAGCATCCATTATCAAAGATCCTCACCACCCAGGCCAGGTGCTTTTCTCGCTGCTGCCGTCTGATAGAAGGTACAAATGCCCAGGACTCACACCACCAGGTTCAAGAACAGTTCCTACCACTCAGCCATCAGGCATTTAGACAAAAGAGGATAACTACACTCATTCTATTTCTGTTGTTCCCACAACCGATGGTCTCACTTGAAGGACTTTCTACCTTGTTATTTCATGCTCTTGTTATTTATTGTTAGTTTTTATATTTGCATTTGCACAGCTTGTTGTTCAATGGTCCTGTTTACAGTCACCATGCTATAGATTTGCTAAGTTTGCCCACAGGAAAAATAATCTGAGGGTTGTATGTGGTGACATGTATGTAAACTGATAATAAATTTTACTTTGAACTTTTGAACACCAGCAGTATGCCAGATTTTTAAGAGAGTTGGGGGCAGTAGTGAGTGTCATGACTATTACTAAGGAGAAAGTGCTTGGACTATGTGAACAACCTGTAGGTAGATAAGTCACCTGAGCCAGGTGGACCACGTCCCAGGTTCCTCAAGAAGTTGAGGAGATTGTGGAGGCACTAGTAATAATCTTTCAAGAATCACTAGATTCTGGAATGGTTTTGGAGGACTGGAAAATTGCAAAGGTCACTCCACACCAGTCAAGCAGAGAGGCAAAAGAGAGGAAATTATAGACCTGTTAGCCTGATTTTAGTGATTGAGAAGATGTTGGAATCCATTATTAAGGATGAGGTTTTGGGGTACTTAGAGGCACATGATAAAATAAGCCAAAGTCAGCATAGTTTCCTTAAGGGAAAATCTTACCTGACAAACCTGTTGGGATTCCTTGAGGAAATAACAGGCAGGCTAGACAAAAGGAGAGTCAGTGGAAGTTGCTTACTTGTATTTTCAGACGGTCTTTGACAAGGTGCCAAACATGAGTCTGCATAACAAGATAAAAGCCCATGCTATTACAGGAAAGATGCTAGCATGGATAGAAGATTGGCTGACTGGCAGGAGACAAGGAGTGGGAATAAGGGGGGCCTTTCCTGGTTGGCACTCGATGACTAGTGGTGTTCTGCAGGAGTTGGTGTTGGGATCGTTTCTTTTTATGTTCATGTTAATAATTTGAATGACTGATTTTAAGGCTTTATTGCCAAGTTTGCGGATGATGGTTGGAAGGGCAGGTACTGTTGAGGAGGCAGGGAGCCTGCAGAAAGACTGGACAGATTGGGAGTTCTGGGCAAAGAAGTGGCTGACCGAATATCATGTAGGGAAGTGTTTGGTCATGCACTTTGGTTGAATGAATAAAGTTGTAGACTATTTTGTAAATGGGGGAAAATTAAAAAAATCAGAAGTGCAAAGGGACTTGGAGACTTTGTGCAGGAATCCTTAAAGGTTAACTTGCAGACTGATTTCATGATAAGGAATGGAAATGCTATGTTAGCATTTATTTCAAGAGGACTAGAATATAAAAGCAAGGATGTAATGTAGAGGCTTTATAAGACATTGGTCAAACTACACTCAGAGTATTGTGAGCAGTTGGGCCCCTTATCTAAGAAAAGATGTGCTAGCTTTGGAGAGGGTCCAGAGGAGGTTCAGAACAGTGTTAACATATGAGGAGCATTTGATGGCTCTGGGCCTGTACTTGCTGGAGTTCAGAAGAATGAGGACAAATCTCATTGAAACCTATCAAATACTGAAAGGCCTAGATAGAGCGGATGTGGGGAGGATGTCTCCTGTAACGGGTGAGTCTTGGACCAGAGGGCACAGCCTCAGGTTGTCCATTTAGAACTGAGATGAAGAGGAATTTCTTTAGCCGGGGGGTATTGAATCACTGTAATTCATTATCACATTGTATTCATTATGTGTCCTGACAAAGGGTCTCGGCCCGAAAAGTCGACTGTGCCTCTTCTTAGAGATGCTGCCTGGCCTGCTGCGTTCACCAGCAACTTTGATGTGTGTTGCTTGAATTTCCAGCATCTGCAGATTTCCTCATGTTTGTGTTTTTAAATTCATTATCACAGATGGCTGTGGAGGCTAAGTCCTTGAGTATATTTAAAGTGGAGGTTGATAGGTTCTTGATTAGAGGTTGGAGAAGGCAGGGGAATGGGGTTGAGAGGGATAATAAATCAGCCATGATGGAATGGTGGAATGGACTTGATGGGCCAAAAGGCCTAATTCTGCTCCTATATCATATGCTCTTATGGTTTTTAAAATGAAAAAAAAAACATACTATGAGCAACCCACTTAAAAATATCCTTCAGTTTGGATGTTGAACATTAGGTAACCCTCAATCATTGTGATTCATATGTCTTACATTTGAGGTTTTATGAGCAAAGAATTTCATTGCACCCTGGTATATAGAACAATAAAGTACTGCAATCTGATCTGATCATTTCTGGAGTTGACTGGACTCCAGAATAAAAGAATGTTGGTACAGATTCTTCAGATTCTTAGTGTGTATTCTAGATGCAAAATCTGCATAAAAGGAAAGAATGTGTTCTTTTGTTAGAATTGCAGGCATTGAGCACCAGAGGGAAGGAGCTCATCCATTAATGGAACAAAATTTTGGAAATGCAAAACACCATGAAGTAAATATACTACTATGGTTGGAGATCTGTCTAGTACTGATGGCTCAGTTACTCCTGCACATGTAGATAGCACTTACCTATGCAGGTTTTTTGAACACTTCCAGAATGCATTTAAGGCTTAATTCTGGACTACATCTCCAGTGTTGTTGGAGAAGAGAATGTATATAAAGTTACCATTTAATTTGCTACCTTGAAGTTGGCTTGTTTTCTTACAAATATTAAAATATTTTTGTCCATGGCCATGCCAGTCAGCTCCCCAAGTTTATGGCACCAAGGGGTGACATCAGTCTGTGAATAGTAATGGTGAATAAGCTAGGATTACTTTTTAATGGCTTAGCTCTTACATAAAGGGGAGAAAAAACAGCAGGAACACCTGGAATTAAGCTCGTGCAAAGTTATTCCTTCTGCAGAAAGTGCCAGGCAATAACCATCACAAATGATAATCTAATAACTTTGATAACCAAATGAATTACTATCATCATGTTTCTGACCATTGCCATCTTGGGAGGTTTCACATTGACAAGCGACTCAACTGGACCAATTTCATAAATAATATGGTACCACGAGCAGGCCAGGGGCTGGGTACCATGTGGCATGTGACTCTCCTCCTGGATCTTTGAGTTGGATTCAATCTACAAAGTGATGGAATACTGTCCATTTGCCTGGATGATCACAGCAACTTTACTCAAGAAGATGAATAACTTCCAGGACAAATTTCCCTCTGGATTTGGAACCTATCCATCACCCTAAATATTTATTTTCTCCACTACTTATTGTCTATGGCTGTAGTGTGTGCCATGCACAAAATGCACTGTCTTTGTCACCGCAAATTCTTAACAAACTTGAAGGAAGCAGCAGGTTGGGAGAGGAACATTATGTCCTGGCTCACTCTAATCTGCACACCACCCTGACCTGAAAAGGTCATCGTTACTTCTTTTTTGTTGGGTCTAAATCTCGAAGCTTTCTACTCAGCAAGGCTTTAGGAGAACGAGTGTAATGATTCAAGTAGTTGGTGTACAAACCCCTCCCCTGCCCCCATAAGGCTGTAACGTGTGCATCTTGAAAGATGGGAAATAATAAAAATAATATTATCTTCCATAGTCCCTTTACTTAAGGAGAAACATAATAATGTTTCAGATTAAAGATCCTGGTATTAAAATGGGGAAAAGACAACAGAAGTTTGTAAACTGCAGGGAAGGTGAAGGAAGGGAATGTCTTGTAATCTCAGCTCTCTTTGAGGTTTCAATCCTGGCGGCAAAACTTTGCTTGGATCTTACTAGGGGTGTGTGTGTGTGTGTGTGTGTGTGTGTGTGTGTGTGTGTGTGTGTGTGTGTGTGTGTGTTTGTTTGTTTTGAGGGAGCGTTATTGAAAGTAGTTCTGGTAATACATTGCTACCTTAATTGGAAATGTATAACCCTATACAGTTTGAAGTTTGATGCTGGCTCACTGACGAGCTCAATGGAAAAATTATTTATTTTCATTCCAGACTCTGGCATACTGAAACCAGAGCTAGTGATCATATCCATGGAAACTAGCACAATCAGATGATTACACAGGCAGACTTCCAAATTTACCTACCTTCTGGAAATTATTTGGCTTTCCCCAGTGAATTGTACGGGTAATATCAGTTGTCCCATCTCTGAGTTTTTAATACAAAGCAAAAATGAATAAAAAAACATTCATACATCAAGCACACAATGAGTTTGACTATCTCTATTGCTTCCAAAAAATGATTTCTTCCAAGTAGGTTTTTTAGCAAATTCAACTGGACATTTCTCCATGAATTTTAAACACAAATTGTATTTAACACAATAGACTTTTCCTTCATCTTTTGTGATAATTTTACTAGCATCGTGCTAAGAATTTCCCCTGTCCAAGATTTAGGATTAGTTAGAACATATTTGATAATTTTGTTCATGTGCAGATCTTTAAGGGGGCTTTAAAAGTTAAGCTGATCCTTAAGTGCAAGGACATTTATTGGGACATATTGATATTATCAAATTTACCAGTACAGTACACTGATCTAACCAGTTAATAGTACTATGTTTTTAAGTTATTTTAAACAATCTTATATAGTTACTTGTAATGGTTATAACTTATTTCTTTCTGATAAACACACTTCCAGCTACATTATTTTTGTAGACTTCACATAATCGCTTTTATATCAATCAGAAATATACTTTAAAGCAGGTTTTAAAATATTGTCCTGTTTCATAGCAAATGATGTACCTGCTATATGCAATGTTAGTGTGGTTGAATGGAAATCAGGTACAAACGAAACATTTCAAAATGAGCACAATTTAGTCAGGAATTGACAATTGCACTGGCAGCTCTATCAGCCAATTTCCCATCTCTGGAATGATCCTAAAACATTTTACACGCAATAACTTTGATATACAGTACAATCATTTCATGATGTTTCATCAGCAAATATAGTGGTTGTTTGTATCAAAATAGACCCTGCAAAGGGGAGTGAAGTGAATGAGGAAACATTAGGTTTGTTTGAGGGTGTGAGAATTTCATACTGTGGGATTAGTAGATTGAGAATATGAGCAATCTTCCTGTCTCTAAAGTAATACACACAAAATAGATTGAGGATATGGGACTGTTCCTATATCTAAAGCAATACAACCAAAGTACAACTCTTCCCAGTATAACATTAAAATATTTCACACTAGCTGTTCTGATTGTTAAGCGTTGGTCTGAAAGGTAGATAGTAAGTTATAACATGAAATTAAAGATTTCATATTTTGGAGCATCTTGTAATACAATTCCAAATGCTTTCATTGGATTAGGTTTGACCAATGAAAGGTAAAGTGAAATATGATTACCTAATGCAGGGGAGACTGAAGATGTTTCTATGATTCATCAAATGAGATTATTTTGATGAAATTACTACATTATGCAGTGTTAGGGCCAATGTTTACTGTGAATAAACTGCAATCCTCTTCAAAGTGAAAAATTACCTCCTCTTGTCTATATGATTAAAAGCAATTGTCTGTTGTTCTTTTGTTTTTACCAAATGGCCAGCATGTTGGCCTGGACATTAGAGAATGCAGCTACAGTGGTTAACAGAAGAGTTATCACAGTTGACCGATGACCAATTAGGTGAGTTAGTGGTAATGTTGAAGACCCTGTAAATATGGCGAGATACAATGGCATTGCACATTCTGGGAGCTGCCTGGTATGACTGTGAAGAGGGTGTGGGGTGTGGTGGGGAGTGCAGGCAAAAACATGTTTCAACTCCCATTTTGTTACTTATTCGCCCACTTTGAATCTTGTTGCACTGAAAGGTATCCTGCATGATCTACATTTCCGTCTTCCCGTTTTCAATGCAGAATTCAAGAACAATATTGCAGAGTACAACACTCTGCAGTTCTTATCCAGGATTAAACACTTATCTTCCACAAGTAGCTTTATTTTCCCCCTTTCACAAATATTTGTAATCCTACGCTGTAGAGACCGCCATTTATTTTGGTTGTGATGAAAAAAAACAATGTGTTAAACCATTGAGTGAACCTTGTTTAATTGACTTAAAAGAAATTTATTTATCTTTATTAAGAGATACAGCATGGAACAGGCCCTTCAAGCACCCTACCTAATAATGGGACAATTTATAATGACCAGTGAACCTACTAACTGGTGTGCCTTTGGAGACCTGAGCACCCAGAGGAAACCCACACTCACATGGGAAAGAAGCATACAAACTTGCTTACAGAGGAACTGAACTCTGAACTCCCACGCTGTCAACTGTAATAGCGCCATGCTAACCACTACACTATGATGGCACCCCTTAGACAGATAAATTAAATTAATCTATGACGGAATCTAAAGAAAATTGCCAATCACTTGAAAAAAACATCTTTAATCAATAGAAAGTTAATATAGCAAAAACCACATTTGCCTCTCTTTGCGACTTTAGTGTCTTTGGGTATCTTTTTCATTATTTCGAAATTATTTCTGAATATAAAGTTCCAAAGTATTGAGTAATAGAACAGGACTCAGATTAGCTCATTAGAGTCATAGAGTCATAGAAAAGTGGAGCACAGAAACAGACCCTTTGGCCCATGTGGTCCATGCTGAACCATTTAAACAATAGTTACTATAATTAAACTATAGTAACCATTAGTTATATTCATTTCATTGTGTTTTATTAAAATATTGGTAAATGCCCAGTTTGTTGATGTGAAAATGGAAGACAAGAGTAAGTTGTAATTAATGACTAAAGCAGGAAGGGATTTCCAGTGCTGTGAAGTTAAGGGGAAGATGGTTGAGTCATAATTTACATGTAATAGGGTTTGGCAGTCGATATGCAAATGTCTGCAGGGAGCATTGACCACAAACCTTTCTACCTACAGCCCCTGATTACTCTGTAGAGTAGTTCTAAGTTACGATCATCCCTCTGTCTTTAAGATGACCTTCTATTGCTGAATCTACTCTGCTGGGTAAATGTTCACCACACAAATTATTTCTATCATAAATATATTAGCTTAGCATAGACTGGTACTTCACACTATACATTTATGCATTTTGATTCTGTACTTACAGGTATTGTCCTCCAGAGTCAACCAAGTACATCTCATCTGGTGTCAGCTTCCTTTTGGTTTCTTCATTGGGACTAAACCAAAACGTGAATCAAAAGTCAGAGACATGGATACCTCTCAACCAGAATAAACAGCCTCGGGATTGAATGAACTGACTGTGTTTAACTACAGTTTGTTAAAAGTTAGTAGGAAGAATTACTTCAACACATCTTGAATTTCTAAGAAAAGATATATTATTCCCTCTGCATCCTCAAAATGCTGAAATTGAGACATTGAACAACAGTCTTATTCGAATTCAATGAAAGAGCTTCTATCCCTCTCTCTTGACAATCAATGGCATTGCCATCACTGAATCACTCTGCAAAGACACCTCAGATCCATCATCATCTTGAAACAGAACAAAGTTAGCCATAGAAGTACTGCATTAACAAGAACGCATCACAGACTGGGTATTCATTTGTCTTCTCAAGTCCCTTAGAGAATCAAAAGAGCTACGATGGAATAGCTTTCATCTGCCTGGACAGTGAGCTCTAACGCTCATGAACCTTACTATAAGGCAGCCAGCTTTATTGAAATCTCATCCATTATGTTAACAATTTGCTCCTTCCACTACTGGGATGCTAAGGGTTGCAGTACGTGCAGTATACACACTGCAGCAATTTGTGAAAAGCTTATCTTATTCCAATCCTGTAGCCGTGATCATCTGTAAGGATAAGGGCAGCAGGCATTAAGGAAAACCACCATCACTCCAAGTCACACTTCATTCTGACCTGGGAATCTGCCATTGTTCCTTCTTTGTCACTGGATTTGAATCCTGCAATATTCTGTACAGCAGTAACATGTGAGTATTTTCATCTCAAGGCCCATGGTTCAAAAGGGCAGCTTACCTCCACCCTGTCAAGGGCAATTATAAATGAAAATTAAATCCATTGCCAGTGATGCTAAAAAATAGGGATGAACTGAATCAGATACCTGGAAATAAAATTTCTTAATTCCATTACAGTATTCTCTTTCTCCAAATAACTGGTCTTTCAAACTGAATTTCAATATAACCTATTGTAGGTATTTGCTTACGTGAGACTATTTGAATAGCATCCGAGAAACTTAAACAAACCACAAAGGAACGTTCAGCTGTCCTTTGTCTTTCACTATGTGTTTGTTTCTATTTTGATCACCACTTATTTGAAAAGTCAGTGTTTCTCCTTTGTATGCCTACCACAAAGCTGAATAACCACCTAACTTTGTCCTCAGCGTGTTAAAACTAAGATTGAAATAGTGTATGGAAGTGAAATTTCTCTTGATATACAGAAACAGTGCACTCAGTAAAACTGCAAACAGTATGACAAGACAGCAACGGGACTGACTTCAACAGAGGTATTGTCGAATATCACGGATTTCCCTGGAGCTTACTTGAATGGGATCTGGCAAGATAGCTGCCAGAGATATTTCTTTCTCAAGCAGCTCCTAGTTCATATTATTCCCTATCAACTTGGCATCTATGGCCAATTATTGTACTTTTTTACCTAGCTAGAAAGGTAACCAGAAAGGTGCTGTCACAATACTTACAAAGTATCTGGACAAGCATTTGAATTGCCAAGGCATAAAAGGCTAAAGACCTAGTACTGGTAAATAGGATGCATGTAGATGGGTGCTTAATGGTTGGCATAAAAATGTGGGATTAAGAGCCTGTTTTTAAGTAGGATAACTCTATGAATGTGTAAGTCTATTCTGATTATGAAGGGTAAGGGAAATTTTTCAGAAACAAAAACACTGTCTTAGATCAGGTGCACACTTTGTTGTAAAAAGTTGAATTTGAATTTGCAATCAGAATTTGCTCTTCCATGAATATAATAATCTTTTGGCCTTACAGAAGAAGACTGTTGAATATAGATGCACCTCAGCAAAAGATTTGCAAACTGATTGACAGATTCTTCTACTTTAAAAATGAATTTGCCAGAAATATCCTGATCTCTATTGGTGGGCCGCCTCTTAGCCTCTGCAATGTTGCTTCTTAATGAAAGAGAAGATTGAGTTTAAACATCTCTCACAGCACTGTTCAGATATTGCCCCTGTGAACACGGACTGAGTTGCATCCAATTGATTCTGCCTGAACAATGCCACAACTGATCAAGCAGTTTTATTAAAATGGTCCTCAGCACAAGGTTCCAAAATTTTCCTCATACGATTCTACGTCCAACAATAGTCTGTAAATATTTTGAGTTCACAATGACAAATTTTCTAACTTTAATTTCATTTCTTAAATTATGCTGCTTCCTCATTGTATATGAATTAATTTGCCACGTTTGGATTTCAACGGCTATGAGATACATTTAGCTGAAATATGATCTGTGACTATTCCCAGTGAGCTACTGAGGAGTGGCATCTTTCACAGATTGTGTTAATGTCTACACTTAATGCCTGTGTATATTTTGCTGCCTGAGTTTTGCAATGTTGTATAAAATGTCCCAGAGGTAGTAAAAACGCTGGTTTGCATGCATATCTGGCCAACAATAAATCACAGACCCTTGTTAACAAGGGGCAAAATTCCTCTTCTAGCAAGAAAATGTGAATGGTACCATTTACTCCATTTAATTAATTGCCCATTAATGAAATTGCAGGAAGGTATGCTGAGAAACATCCAATTTCTCAGGATATGATTGCATTAAAGCGCTATTCATTATCAGAAACAAGCATTCTCTTATTTCTAATTAAAAAGGGAATCAGCAGCCCTTCTCAAAAGTATGCATTCTGAATTTTAAACATTTTAACCACTTTGGTTAAAAAGGCTATCTAAAAATATTCATGAGAACTGGGTATGAGATTATATTTGCTTGAAATTGATTAAACCAACTGCCTACAAGGTGAAGATTACAGCTGAGTTACTGACCTCCAGATTCAGTCTGTTATGACAAATGGAGGAGCTGGTTTATAATAACATTTACTTTTGTTGCTAACATGGTGAAAAACATGCAAAACCCAAATAGAATGATACTTGGTGCATGCTAAAATGAGAGTATATTAGAGGAACTTAAAAAATAAGCTTCCTTTTAACTTCAACATATTCATCGCTGCTGTGGTCCTTTATGGTCAGAGTCTTGAGGACATTTTATTTAGCATAAATCAACTTTTTGGTTGTCATGTTCCTCCTGCTATTGTTATTCAGTTACCCTGACCTCAGTGCTACTCATTCCTATGTGTTAAGGTGCAATTTCAAATGTGCAATTGCATTGGTCAAATTTCCTTTACTTGTGAGTATTACGCTAATCTTTCACAGCAAATGGCTGGATTTGGAGGAGCAGTGGTGAAAGAAAAAAAAGGATTTGAAATTAATCTTCTCTTGTGGGCACCAAATATTTCAAAACATAACGCATAAACATATACATCTGTTTCAGAAGTTCAATTTTATTGAATCTCTGAAATCATATTCTGAAAGCAGAGTTTAATGTGCATCCTTCATCTTGTTAAGTATCCCAAATATTTTTACTTGGACTCCACCCCATAACACTGACTGTTGGCATGCATACCTGGGCATTCATTGACGAAACAGGCACAGTGCTGTCACAAACTTCGTGCTTGGACACAATTTTCTAAGCATTTCCACTTTCTCCTTTCCAAAGTTGGAATATTTGATCAACCTACTTCAAGCTAAACTGCTCTTTTCTGCTCATGTCAAAGCACAAATAAGGGACACTTGTAGTGACTCAGCTGTGTTATAACAGCTGAATGCAATTCTAGATTTATGTGTGAGTTAGCAATGATGTCTTTTGTAATATGTGCATCTAATTAACTATTGTATCAGCAATCGTTAACAAGCTCACAAAGAGTAGTTTGCAACAAGTAAGATGTTTCTTGCTCCCAATATTAGTTCTAAGTTATAAAGCGCAGATGGTCATTTATAAGTTGTGATACACTGGAGCAGGGTTTATGTACACCCATCACTGTATTGTGTGCTTGGCACATGGAATAAAAATGGTGAATTCCTGTTCCAAGCTCTTTCCTCATTGCAACCATTATGTTCTGCCATATACCAAAATTATAATGGGATGGATGATATCTGGGATCGAGGCCCAATCCATCCAGGATAGAAGTTGGATAGGCTCAGGAAGTCCTGACAACTGGAGATTTTGTCAGGACTTGTGCCAAAGGCTGTGTGCTGACATTAGTGGCTCCAGTGACACGTGATTGGGTGGTGTCAGTATGGAGGAAATCTCTACCTCATGGAGGGGCAGTGTTCAAGGGGGAGGAGTTTTAAAACCAGTGTTTAGGGATTGGATCGACAGGAGGAGGGAATTGGAGCTTCAGATCATCAGAGGTTTGAGTGGACAAGGGGTGAGGGTTGGTATGTGGTTGTCCTGAGAATTGTCAATGATGGGCAGTCCTGGGACAACATAAACTAGTTACATTTTCTTGGAGAAAGGATGCCATTTGATGCATGAATTAGATGGAAACCACATCAGACACACAAGATAACTCATGCTGTGATGCACCTAGAGTGAGGAAAAATGACATGAATATGATTTCCAGCAGCTTTCTTTCCAAGAAAAGAGATATTTTAGTACAGAGCACAGAAAGAAGTAATGCTTATGATCTAATTTCTTGGCCAGTGTTGGGAAGATTGATAATGATACAGTTAAAATATTCATTTATATGTTATCACTCAAATAGCCAATATCCAACTGGCAACAGGAAGAGGCAGGAATAATAAGCAGTAACAGCTATCAAAACCATCATCAGTCTTAAAGTCTGCCATTGTAAGTGGTCAATCAAATCACAATAATTTCTTTTCACAGTTATAACTCTAACTGCATCAATTTTTGGATCCAGAAGTAACTACTGTATCAGGGCTCAATTGGAATACAAAACATACACCATTTTGATAAATAAGACCAAAGATTTAATCAAATAAAATTAGAGATCCCCCTTTGAGTAATGCTAAACCTTGAGCAAATCTTGATCCAAAAGTTCAAGCCCATTTTAGAAAGCAGGGGAGGAAAAATAAAGAACTCGGGAAAAATCAAGCCATGATTAGAAACATCATGGTAGGGAGGAAATATGAAAGTATGCAACAAGTCAAAGTCAGATGGTTTTGGCAAGGAAATAGCATTCTAACTTGCATCCTAAACCAAATTTAGATATTTGTTGACAAGTGGTAGGACAACAATTATAGTCTGATATGTGTTCAACACTGTGGGGATAGGTCCACTCTGACCTCCGGAAAAGCTCCTCACAAAGATTTACAGGGCTGGAGAACAGAGCGTGTCTCACTCAAAAAAATCACTTTGAATCTGGCGCCATCTACAGGGGTTTTGTGGTGTCCTGTAACAAGCAGCCTAATCTAACGACGCTTTGCAGAATTTCACAGCAGTGAGGGCCTTGCCATCAGGCCTAGGCAGGTGTTGGCGAGAGAGACCAACTTTCTGAAAGAGAAAGTAAGTGCGAAATATCAGCATGGCGCACCAGTGAATTTGGTCTGCAGTCCCAGTCAGCCTAGTGCAGGCCACTTTTACAGATTGGGTTGTGATCTGAAAAATAACCGTCTGAAAGGGTTGAGGCGGCGCATATCTGAGTACCTTTGGAGAGAGAATGTTAAAGGGGAAAATATACCTATGAGGAAGGAATGGGGAACTGTGATTAATTACTACAAACATAATTGAAACTAAATTGCCCTTCAAAAATAAATTATTCAATGATTCCAAAAAAATAGTGCAAAATGTTTTCAGAAATAGGACAAAAAGAGGAAAACCACATAATCCAATTTGACCCTATAAATTAGGCTGATTTTTTCTTTAGCAGATCCACTAATTAGGCTGGCATCTGCTCATGGACTTTTTAGGATGGTTTCCATTGGAATTTGTGGTTAATGCGTCGTCTAAATGACATGTACCCTCTAAACACTACCTGGAACCCGTATGAACTCAGCAAACAACTGGGAATCTCCATAACTAATTCAGTTGAAGATTTGGTAATGAGGAGCACCAAGTCTGATCCAGGTGGTTGTAATGGGATTTTTTAAAAATTCTAAAGCAATCATACATAGAAAGCAAAAGAAAAAGAATTCAAGAAAGATTTGATTGTGGGAAGATGGACTGAGACTGCAAAATTAATTTTCAGTGCCTGAAAAAACATTTTGACATAAATTGGGATGACATACTACCCTGGCTCTGAACAACCAACCCATGATGGTTTGAAAACTGTTTTAAGGGAAGAAGGGATGGGGTTTAAGCCTCATTTAAAACCTATCAGAGATAATTAAATGATAGTGAATTACAATAATTAAAACATATTAAAATGTAACAGATTGAAAAAGGTTAGTCAAACCACGTGAAAACACAGGAAATCATTAAAAACATTAAAATGAGGTGGAATATATGGAAAGGTAACTTGCCTTCCCCTGCGCCTTGAGTTTTCATCAAGTTCATTGGGTGTCAGAAGCTGTGTCAAATCCAACTGGTACAGTGATTCCTCAGAATAATACAGGGGAATAAAAGTAAGACTGGGCCTCCCTGTTGCATTCCATCAGGAGACTGGGAACAGCTCATGAATCACAGTCTCACAGAGCACACACACACCTTAGTTCATATTACTGAAAATGTCACTTTCCTTCAGAACTGGTGTCCACAGCCACCAGGATAGTCCTTAGTGTAGAAATGCAATGCTAGTGAATAATTCCAGTTGCTGCTCCACTGAGCTGATTAATTTAGACCAAGGTGTCACATTGGAAACAGTTATTCTTTATCTTGTCTGCCCACATTCTTGTTCACTAACCTGTAGTGTGCAAGAGCTGCATTCAACCCGCTGGCTGAGATCGTCTCGAAGCTGGGTCCTTTTGAGTAATTCTGCTTACTGTAAAAGCACAGGAGAAATGAATCCTCAGTTTTATTACTGATTATTAGACTATAAGATCATAAGATATAGGAGCAGAATTAGGCCATTTGGCCCATCGAGTCTGCTCCATCATTTCATCATGGCTGATCCATTTCCCTCTCAACCCCATTCTCCTGCCTTTTCCCCATAACCTTTCACACTCTAAGTAATCAAGAATCTATCAACCACCTTAAATACACCCAATGACCAGGTCTCCACAGCAGCCTGTGGCTATGAATTCCACAGATTCATCACCCTCTGGCTAAAGAAATTCCTCCTCACCTCCATTCTAAATGGACGTTCCTCTATTCTGAGGCTGTTCTCTATGGTCCTAGACTCACCCATCATAGGAAGCATCCTCTCCACATCCACTCTATGTAGGTGAAGACTGATGCAAAATACTTATTCAGTTCGTCTGCCATTTCCTTGTCCTCCCTTACTATCTCTCCAGCATCATTTCCAGCAGTCCAATACCTACTCTTGCCTCTCTTTTACTCTTCATATATCTGGAAAAACTTTTGGTATCCTCTTTGATATTGTTGGCAAGCTTATCGTTATGTTTCATCTTTTCCCCATTTATGGCTTTCTTCATTGCCTTCTGTTGAGTTTTAAAAGTTTTTCAATCCAATAACTTCCCACTAATTTTTTTTTCATTGTATGTTCAGCTTAAAATAAATAGAAATCATTTTTAGATCATGTAAAGTGATTTAAGAGTGAACATTACTTCTTTTATTCAAATTTTAAATCTGTGTCCATAAGTTTACTGTAAAATACATCAACCAAATACAATAATTCTCTGTGACTGGATTCAGCTTTCACAGAGCTTATATTCGCGAATTTTATGACAACACTTTATTTAAGGCTGAGGCATAGTTTACTTTATTTGAGGAGTGGAGGTAAATAGATTTGATACAAAACCTTTAGTTTTGAGAATATTGCTTCTGTGATATTGCATGTGAGTAGATTGTGATCTAACAGAATGCATTAATATTGGAACACGGAACCAGTGCACACATCATTGCATTTACAGAACATACAAACTTTCCGTAGGAATTGTACCTGCGCAACTTGTCTATGTAGTGTGCACCTGAGAGTTCAGTCTCTGTTCCTTTTGGAACGTTTTTTTCCAGCCATAGCATGTAACATATGACAGCAACTGCATCACGCACCTAAGGAAAAACAGCAGTTGTGAAGGCAAATATTTCAGACTACGATGATCCATCCAACCATGTCTGTCCCTAAATGAATACCTCTTTGCCCTTACTACCAGTACCAATACTGTCACAAACCCTTTATCTGAGTCACAATTCCTTATTTCAAGTAAACTTTACAAGCCCTTTAATAGCTTCCACTCCTGTATAGAAATTACTCTGTACATTTAGCAAACTGTTAGCAGTTTACAAGACTTTAAAGCAAGCAAACTTGAATTTTTACATGAATTAATTTATAAAATCATTGCAAATAGTGCTAAAAATAACTTCAACATCGCTAGCCACCCTCTACAACCCCGCCAACACCCCACCTTCATTTTTTCTGGGTGGACTTGTTGAAAAAGTATGAAATGGTTTGGCAAGGATTTTTCCTGATGTGAATACTTCCTCAGTCTCAGCTGGAAGGTGCACTTGTCAAGGTCATATGTTTGAGATATAGACACCTTTCCATTCATTATCCAATCAAGGTTTCCATTTTACATTTAATTATTTGATCTGTTGTTTAATCATAGTTCAACGGCAGGGTGAACAATCTTAAGGTACAGAAGTTAGAGCTCCATAACATGAACACTTTAGAGCTCACCAGATCTGGAATATCTCGCAATTAGGTACCATCCATTTTACCTACTACGGGAGATTTCCGTGATCATTTTGGTAGCAGTATACATTCCACATCAGGCTTTAGATAATCTGAGCAATGGGATCAACATGCACGAAACAGCGCACCCTAATGCCTTCACCATCATTTTGGGAGATTTTAATCAGGCCAATCTGGAAAAAATCACTAAACAACTACCATCAACATATCACTTGCAATACCAGAGGAAACAACACACTAGACCATTGCTACGCCTCCATCAAGAATGCCTACTGTGCTATTCCACACCCTCACTTCGGGAAGTCTGATCACCAGGCTGTACTTTTATTCCCTGAGTGTGCACCTACAAAGACTTGCTGTACATTCCCAAACCAAAAGCCGTGGATGAACCAGGAGGTACATTGTCTGCTGATGGCTGGGTCTGTGGCATTCAAGGCTGGTGACCCAACTCTGTACCAGAAAACCAAGTACGACTTGCGGAGGGCTGTTTCAAGGATAAAGAGACAATTTTGAACGAGTTTGGAGGTGATGTCGGATGTACAGCAACTGGCAGGGTTTGCAAGACATTACTTCCTACAAAGCGAAACCCTACAGTATGAATGGCAGCGATGCTTCACTACCAGAAGAACTCAACGCCTTCTATGCCCGCTTTGAAAGGGAGAACACAACTACAGCTGTGAAGACCCTGCTGCACCCAGTGACCCTGTGATCTCTATCTCAGAGGCTGATGTTAGACTGTCTTTAAAGAGACTGAACCCTCACAAGGCAGAAGGTCCCAATGGAGTACCTGGTAAGGCTCAGAAAACTTGTGCCAACCAACTGGCAAGAGTATTCAAGGATATTTTCAACCTCTCACTGCTAAGGGCGGAAATTCTCACTTGCTTCAAAAAGGCAACAATGATACCGGTCCCTAAGAACAATAATGTGAGCTGTCTTAATAACTATCACCCGGTAGCACTCACATCTACAGTGATGAAATGCTTTGAGAGGTTGGTCATGACTAGATTGAACTCCTGCCTCAGCAAGGACCTGGAGCCATTGCAATTTGCTTATTGCCACAATAGGTCAATGGCAGATGCAATCTCAATGACTCTTCACACGGCCTTAGACCACCCGAACAATACAAACACCTATGTCAGAATGCTTTTAATCGACTACAACTCAGCATTTCATACCATCATTCCCACAATCCTGATTGAGAATCTGCAGAACCTGGGCTTCTGTACCTCCCTCTGCAATTGGATCCCCGACTTCCTAACTAGAAGACCACAATCTGTGACGATTGGTGATAATATCTCCTCCTTGCTGATAATCAACACTGGTTCACCTCAGGTGTGTGTGCTTAGCCCACTGCTCTACTCTTTCTATACCTATGACTGTGTGGCTAGGCATAGCTCAAATACCATCTATAAATTTGCTGATGATACAACCATTGTTGGTAGAGATGCAGATGAGAAGGCGTACAGGAGCGAGATATGCCAACAAGTGGATTGGTGTTGCAGCAACAACCTGGCACTCAATGTCAGTAAGATGAAAGAACTGATTGTGGACTTCAGGAAGAGTAAGACGAAGGAACATATACCAATCCTCATAGAGAAATCATAAGTGGAGAGAGTGAGCAGTTTCTGGTTCCTGGGTGTCAAGATCTCTGAGGACCTAACCTGGTCCCAACATATCGATGCAGCTATAAAGAAGGCAAGACAGCAACTATACTTCATTAGGAGTTTGAAGAGATTTGGTATGTCAACAAAAACATTCAAAAACTTCTACAGATGTACTGTGGAGAGCATTCTGACAGGCTGCATCACCATCTGGTATGGGGGGGGCGGATTCTGCACAGGACTGAAAGAAGCTGCAGAGGGTCGTAAATTTAGTTGGCTCCATCTTGGGTACTAGCCTACAAAGTACCCAGGACATCTTCAAGGAGGGGAGTCTCAGAAAGCGTCCATTATTAAGGACGCCCAGCACCCAGGGCATGCCTTTTTCTCATTGCTACCATTGGAGGTACAGAAGCCTGAAGGCACACACTCAGAGATTCAGGAACAGCTTCTTCCCCTCTGCCATCCAATTCTTAAATAGACATTGAACCCATAAATGCTACCTTACTTTTAAAATATATATTACTTCCGATTTTGCATGATTTTTAATCTATTCAATGTACATATACTGTAAAATTGACGTACTTATTTGTTTTTTTCTCTATTATGTATTACATTAAACTGCTGCTGCTAATTTAACAAATTTTATGACTGATGCCAGTGATGATAAACCTGATGATTCTGGTCTGATTCCTTGATACTGGCTGAAAATTCAATATATTTTTGAGCGAGTGCTGCATTGTCAGAGGGACTATAAGCATATTCACTTTGATATAAAATAAATTCATACCACTTTTAGCTCTTGTAAGGTGGTTTATTTGTTTTCTTTATCACCTCCACATTTTTATTACACAACTGGTTCAGACTTTTCCAGAAAAAGAAAAATTGATTTGCACTAATTAATTTTTTTGGTGTATTGCTCTTTTCCTGCGGCCATTTTTCTGCAGACGGTGCTTTCACCGTTTAATAAGTAACAAAGACCCCGAGTCAGAATGGGTTGATCCTGAACCCTCATTTCCACAAGGATTGGCAGAAGAGGGTCCGTTCTAGGTTCAACCAGCCAGCCAGAAAAATACGCAGATGGAAGGCACGGCAAGCTAAAGCGTGTCGCATTGCTCCATGACCAGTAGCTGGCCCCCTTCGACCAGTTGCTAGATGTCCCATTGTAAGGTATCACACTAAGGTACGTACTGGACGAGGCTTCAGCTTGAAAGAACTAAAGGCAGCAGGCATCAACAGGAGAGTGGCATGTACTACTGGTATTACGGTTGATTATAGGCGTCACAACAAGTCAACGGAATCTATTCAGTGTAATGTTCAGCGTCTAAAAGAATATCGTTCTAAGTTGATCATCTTCCCAGGAAAGGCATCTGCACCCAAGAAGGGAGATTCCACAGCTGAAGAAATTGAAGTGGCAACTCAGCTAACTGGTCCCGTCATGCCAATCAAGAATGTGTACAAGAAGGAAAAAGCTAGGGTAATCTCAGAGGATGAGAAGAATTTCAAGGCCTTCGCAAGTCTTCGTATGGCTTAAGCAAATGCCCGTCTGTTTGGAATCCGTGCCAAGCGAGCAAAGGAGGCAGCAGAGCACAATATTGAGAAAAAGAAATAGAATTTAAAAAAAATGAACTTTTACATGTAAAGCTCTTGGGAAATAAATTGCCATTCTTCAGAAAAAAATTGAATGTATTAAATACATCCTCTTAAAGTCTTTCTTTTATGATTACTGATATGTGCACAGAATCAGAATTACATCTGTGATTTCAGATCCCAGCTCAAGCACCTTATCGGTGGCTTTAGTTCTTTTTGTACTCACATGTGCTGCTTTCATTCCCTTCTGCTCTGTTTCATCCTTAACAGCCTTGGTAATTTGAACTGGGGAGTATCTGTCCATAAGTAATTTTGACTGCAAAATATGGAAAAATGTTATCAGTAACTAATTTTGAGGCCTACTTCTGATAGATAGAATTCTGAATTTTTAAGCTAGCAATTAACCTCCTTGAAACTTCTTCCGGAATTGGAGTGAGTGAGGAAAGAGGGTGTGTACATATTTAGCTGGGAGAAATCACTGAGGTAAATAAGAAAGGAAATTTAGAACGGCAGTAAGGTGAAATTAGTTGAAATAATAGCAATAATAATAAAAATGGGGCGGTGCAGTAGTGTAGTGGTTAGCACAACGCTTTACAGTACCAGTGACCCAGGTTCAATTCCCACCACTGCCTGTAAGCAGTTTCTATGTTCTCTGTGTGACCGTGTGGATTTCCTCCGGGTGTTCCGGTTTCCTCCCGCAGTCCAAAGACCTACAGCTTCATAGGCTGAATAGTCATTGTAAATTGTCCCATGATTAGGCTAAATCGGGGGATTGCTAGATGGTATTGTTCAAAGAGCTTGAAGGGCCTATTCTGCATGGTATCTGAATAAAGTAAAGAAATAGATCTAGTGTAGATTCCAATCAGCCATTCATAGCTCAGAAAATGATAAACTTATTAAAATAGATAAAGTAAAACAACAGTGAAATGAATTTATTTTGCCAATTTTTTTTGTCTGGCCTTCATCAAACTTGAGTATACTGGGAAACATCATAGTCAGATCACACTTCCCTTAAATTTTTATTTTAGCAAAGTAGAATGTGCTTAAATGAGAGAGAGCTATCCACTCTGCCTACTACTTTACTCGCTCTCAGCGTGACCTATCTGCAGGCTCCTACAGTGTTGCAAGGAGACCGCATCTGGAGCACTGCATGCAGTTCTGGTCTCCTTACCTGAGGAAGGATATACTGGCTTTAGAGGCGGTGCGGATGAGGTTCACCAGGTTGATTCCAGAGATGAGGGGGTTAGAATATGAGGAGAAATTGAGTCGCCTGGGACTGTACTCGCTGGAATTCAGAAGAATGAGAGGAGATCTTATAGAAACATATAAAATTATGAAAGGGGTAGATAAGCTGGAGGCAAGAAAGTTGTTTCCACTGATAGGTGAAACTAGAACTAGGAGACATAGCCTCAAGATCTGGGGGAGTAGATTTAGGATGGTGATGAGGAGGAACTGGTTTTCCCAGAGAATGGTGAATCTGTGGAATTCTCTGCCCAATGAAGCAGTGGAGGCTTCCTCAGTAAATATATTTGAGATAAGGTTGGATAGATTTTTGCATAGTAGGGGAATTAAGGGTTATGGGGAAAAGGCAGGTAAGTGGAGATGAGTCCATGGCCAGATCAGCCATGATCTTATTGAATGGGGGAGCTGGCTCGACGGGCCAGATAGTCTACTCCTGCTCCTATTTCTTATGTTCTCATGTAAACCTGAGGAATAACACCTCATTTGCGAACTTGCAGCTTCCAGAGTCAATATCAATTCTACAACATTACTTACTCCCATCCCCACCTTATATCCACTTTCTACTTACAGTTATCTTTTTCACAAATGTTTATTTTCTTTAAAAATTGAGCCAAAGGTTGCTTCTACTGCCTGAACACAGCTGGATCCTCAGAATATTACAGGAAGAGGAAGGTAGTGTTGGTGAAGAATTTCGTGGAAAGGAGCGTGATCAGTGATTTCAATATGGCAAATATTACAGACTAAATTTCAAAACTCTGAAATTACCTCTGGAATGACCTTATAAACACCATAGGTTGTGTACTCTTCGCCGATCCAGATGATAACGTTCCCTTCAGCATATTTTTTCACATTTTGTTGAATATCTTCATAGGGCCTCAGTTGAACACACTCAGCTGTTGTACAATGTGTATTCAGGTCTTTTTTGATATGTGCAGGCAGTCGTGATTCATTCACAAACAATCTGGTCATTAAAGTATATACCAAAAATACATAATCATTGGTTATAACCTGTCTGAATTTATATACTCTGTAAATTTCTAATCTTTGCTTCTTGTTTACCAATAATTATCCTTTTTATGCCTCAGCATACCTCTGATGGCATGTGGCCAAGTGGTTAAGGCGTTTGTCTAGTGACTTGAAGGTCGCTAGTTCGAGCCTTGGCTGAGGTAGCGTGTTGTGTCCTTGAGCAAGGCACTTAACCACACATTGCTTGGCGATGACACCGGTGCCAAGCTGTATGGGTCCTAATGTCCTTCTCTTAGACAATATGGGTGGTGTGGAGAGGGGAGACTTGTAGCGTGGGCAACTGAAGGTCTTCCATACAACCTTGCCCAGGCCTGTGCCTTGGAAACCTTCCAAGGCGCAAATCCATGGTCTCACGAGACTAACGGATGCCTATACCTCTGATGTATCTGATACTGTATACACTCAGTGGCCACTTTATTAGTTACACCTGGACACTTGCTCATTAATGTAAATATCTAATCTGCCGGTCATGTGGCAGCATCTCATTGCATGCAGACATGGTCAAGAGGTTCAGTTGTTGTTCAAACCAAACATCAGAATTGGGAACAAATGTGATCTAAGTGACTTTGACTATGGAATAATAGTTGGTGCCAGATGGGGTGGAGTGATTAACTCAGAAACTGCTGATCTCTTGGGATTTCCATGCACAATGGTCTCTAAAGTTTACTGAGAATGATATGAAAAACAAAAAAAAATCCAGTGAGCAGTGGTTCTGTGGACGAAATGCCCTGTTAGTGATAGAGTATGGAGGAGAATGGCCAGACTGATTCAAGCCGATAGTAAGATGACAGTAATTCAAGTAACCACGCATTCCAACAGTGGTGTGCAGAAGAGAGTCTTTGAATGCGCAACTTGTCAAACCTTGATGTGGATGGGCTACAGCAGCAGAAGATTACACCAGGTTACATTCCTGTATCTAATAAAGTGGCTACTGAGTGTATACCTAATATTTTTCAGTATTGAGGTTTGCCTATACAACAGAGACCAGAAATTATTAAATTCAAAGTATTCAAAGTACAGTTATTATCAAAAGAATGTATAAATTTTACAACCTTGAGATTTGTTTGCTTACAGGCAGTCGCAAAGCAAGGAACCCAAAAGAACCCAATTTAAAAACAAATTTGGTCCAACTCCCAATGTGCACAGAGAAAGAGGAAAACAAATCATGCAAACAATAGAAGCGAGCAACAACGACAACGCTCCAAACCAAATTGAGTTCTTAGATCAAATTCCCAGAGCAGCCTGGAGTAGGCCGAAAGCCTTGGTATTCAAGGCATCATATTAGAGGGGCTAATCGCTGCGAAGTTTGACTACACGAAGCACAGCAGCTGGGGTAGTCTTACAGACTCAGCATCACGGACAGAGGAGCCCTCAAACTATCTGGGCCAGCATTTAAAATGTCTGAACAGCGGATCGCACCTCACACTAGGACCTGGGCCCCACCTCAGTGAATTGCTCTGAGCCTGGATTTCACTGCCGAAGAAGCCATTCTCAATCTCTCCAAATTAGCTTGATGCCCAGAGCAATCCAACCTTGCCCAATTCTTGACACCCTGCCTTTCCAGGCTATATGGGCCGATGTTTAGATTATCCAAACATTGGATTGTACCTCTCACGACAGTGAATCACTCCGGGTCTAGAACACGCTGCCCAGTGATGCACATTGGACCTGGATTTTGCTGCCAAAGAAGCTGTTCTCGACCTTTCTAAATCGGCTTGGCACTGAGAGCGATCCACGCTGGCACATGGACCAGGTGGACGGCCTTCGGAAATCCTGTCTCATCTTCTCCCCTCCGAGTCATCCACTCCAACCAGCACAGCTTGACTCTAAGTATGTCGATTTTGCAGTGCACCAGCAGGTCACATCTCGAAAATTCGCCATTTGCAGCGATTTGCCTCACTAATATGATGCTTTGAATACCAAGGCTTTCGGCCTACTCCAGGCTGCTCTGGGAATTTGATCTAAGAATTCAATTTGGTTTGGAGCGTTGTCGTTTTTGCTCGCTTCTATTGTTTGCATGGTTCGTTTGTCTCTTTCTCTGGGCGCATTGAGGGTTGAACTAAATTTTTTTAAAAATTGGGCTCTTTTGGGTTCCTTGCTTTGCGACTGCCTGTAAGCAAACAAATCTCAAGGTTGTATAATTTATACATTCTTTGATAATAAATGTACTTTGAATACTTTGAATTTAATAATTTCTGGTTTCTGTAGAATAGGCAAACTTCACTACTGAAAATTATTAGATATACGCTCAGTGTACACCATCTGGTCCAGGTAACCTATCTACTTTCAGACCTTTCAGTTTCTCAAAAACCCTCTCTCCAGTAACGGTAACTTTACACACTTCATTCCTCCACACACCTGGAACTGTCTCCATACTGCTAGTGTATTCCTCAGAGAAAACTGATGCAAAATACTGATTCAGTTCATCTGCCATTTTGTTGTCCACCATTACCACCTCTCCAGCATCATTTTCCAGCGGTCTGTTATCTATTCTTGCTTCTCTTTTACATTTTATGTATCTGAAGAAGCTTTTAGTATCTTCTTTAATATTATTGCCTCGCTTACTCTCTTATTCCATCTTTACCTTCTTAATGACTGTTTTAGTTGCCTTTTTTGACTTAATTACGTCTTAATGACGTTTTTAGAGGCAATTAAGATTAAGTTCACTGAGTTGATTTCTAGGATGAAGGGCCGGCTCATGAGAAAGAAATGACTAAGCACGAGAGGCGATTCACTGTCATATTTATCTTATCATCCGGCCTTGACACTTATGCATGTGTCTGCAAAACTTGATGTTATATGCTTCTTGAATGCACATCATTTATGGTGTTACTGTGACATACACAGGGGCAAGGCAAATGCATACAGAGTCTGTCCAATGATCATTAACATTAAGGGAGTGTGTGTGTGTGTGTGTGTGTGTGTGTGTGTGTGTGTGTGTGTGTGTGTGTGTGTGCGCGTGTGTGTGTGTGGTGTGAGTGTGTGTGAGTGTGTGTGTGTGCGTGTGCGTGTGTGTGTGTGTGCGCGTGTGTGTGTGTGCGTGTGCGCGCGTGTGTGTGTGCGTGTGCGCGCGTGTGTGTGCGTGAGTGTGTGTGTGTGTGTGTGCGCGCGCGCGCGTGTGTGTGTGTGTGCGTGTGTGTGCGCGCGCGTGTGTGTGTGTGCGTGTGCGCGTGTGTGTGCATGTGCGCGTGTGTGTGTGTGGTGTGCACGCGCGCACATACATGATAACTGTGCTTAATTTGGCCTTCTTTATATTCTTGTTTAAATTCCTTTGACTGTCACAGAGTTTCATTGCATTGGTTATGATCATTATGGAACTTTTAACTCATTGAACTTAGCTGTATCACAGTGTGAATGTTACCTGATCCAATCTGCAGTCAACAAGGTGTAAGTTTCGAAAAAGGGATTGTAAGGAATTTCGTTCCCTCGCAGGTTGAACATCCCTAGATGAAGACATTAAGGAAGGTCTATTACAATGTGAAACACTATTTCAACAGTTGCAGTTTTTTTTCATTCTTATCCTCGTCCACAGAGAATATTTTATTTTACCATACGTACATAATGGCACGGGAGGCCAATTGGCCCATCCGGTCCAAGGATGCCCCGGAAGCAATCCTGTCAGTTTCATTCCCCTATTCTTATTTCGCTTATTATGCCTACAACATTTTTTTCTCACACACAACTTTGAGTATTTCTACTATTGACCTACATTAAAGGGCACTTTACAAAAGCCAATCCGTATGTCTTTGGAGTGTGTGAGGAAACCCACGCAACCACAAAGAGAAGAATGGAAACTAAACAGAGACAGTGTCCAAGGTTAGGATTTCAACTAGGCCCAGGAAGCTCTCAGGCTGTTGTTCTGTTACTGTGCTCCCACTCTGTGCAAGCATAACAATCAATAGATTATCCTTGATCAAGTTGTTCCTCTCTGTGCCTTGTGGCTCACTGAGTGGCAGCCTTGCTGTTCCTTTAGCATTTGTCTGTTATTGTGAGGCCGAGTTGCTCGATGCTCAACCCAGCGCGGATGGAAAGCATGCTAGGACCCGGCCGGATCTGAACCGGGAACTACTCTCCTCAAAGTCTGGTGCAGATACCACTACACCACCGGCTGGCTTATCGTTAAGCAAAGCACATATATATTGGTTAAGATGGATAGCAGGTTTTAACAGCTGTAGTCTACACAGATGAGCTCACAATGTTTGCAGTTTCCCCCTTAATTTACAGAAGGATAGAAATTCCATGAAACCCCCAGTATCCCCTGTTAATTATGGACATTAGCCCTGGAAAAATATATGTGTAAGTGAATTCACTTTTGATATGTGTGTTTCATGAGAATTAATTAGTCTGTCTGTATATTGCATCCAGGTCAACAATTACAGTCAAACCTGACTGCAAACATTGTAAATATAACAATCAATAAATTATCATTAGGCAAAGCATATAGAGCAATAACTATATCACATCAGACATTTGATGCCTATCATATATATCTACAAGGTAAATTGGCCTTCTTTATTAATATTCCAAAAGTTAAACTGTCATTTCATATTAAGGTTAATGTAATGTCATATTAAACTTAATCAGTCTTCAGTCCCTAGAATTCTATTCAATTTGACGTGCAAAGGATAAATGGTCGGAAGAGTTTCTTTGGGTAAAATGGATTATTTTGTGAGGTCGGGGGAAGGAAGAGAGTCTTAGGTGGGCCAGTTTGGGCCTCTGTTTTCATAAATGGGACCCCCTGTGACAGCCACTTCCTGAACGTCAGAGTTCAGTGCCAAAGTCTAGTTGGCTGTTTGTGCAATCATTGTACAGAAATTTCTGCCATGTACTGACTACTTTCCAAGAGGCGTTTAAATGAGCCCCACAATCTTATTTATTTGCCAAAGCCGATCCAGTGTTCAAATCTGGCCTACCACATGCTTTCCAGCAGGGATAGCATTTTGCAAATGATGTTTGTGTTTACTCACAGACAGGAACAATGAAAACAAATGGAATGGGGCAGTAACAACCCGGATCAGTTTAGGCAGCAACTACATGATATAGAGCTCATGGTCAAAGCAGCACAGCACTATTTATCCTTATTTACAACTGTAGTTTTTAGTTACATATATATCGTACAGTTGAAATGAGTAAGTTTAATAAGTTTAGTAATTGTAAGTTTAATAATTTAAACAATTACCGAGGAGTTACTGTGCAAAAAATGTGAAAGGTAATTTTCTTAAATTTTCTTCATGAAAGCAGTCAAAATCTTAGAATTCAATTTTAGATTGTTGATTACAGATTCAAAAATAGTTCACTCTATTCAGAATTTCCATTTTATTTTAAATTTTAGTGTGAAGCAAGTTAAAATTCAAAGTAAAATCTGTTTCAGTGATATCAGAAAAATAGTATGAAAGCATGTACCTAACTAAGTAGTGGAAATAAATTCAGTCATCCAGAATAAGCATCAAGTCCTATCAGAGAAAAGCTTAGTGAAAGTCAATGATGTATAATTTCAAGCCCTTTCAAATGATATCTGTACGTTTACCGAAAGCTCTTTATGTGCAATCTCAATTTCATAATTTCATTAATCTTCCTGAAGTGATCTAAAGGAATAGCTCTCACATGCAGTTTCATCCAGTGCAGAGATTAACAGTGCTGTTGGCTTGTAAGCATTATATTGCATCTGCGTACGGATTTCTTTCACCTTTTCTTGCCATGTTCTTCCTGCAATGCAAAGTACAAATGATTATAAACTCAACTACCTGAACGAGGAATGCATCTGGATTCCTGATGATCAGTTATTAAAAAGAAAGAGTTGCTCTTCAGCAGGACTTCAATTTCATTTCAGATTATTTATGTGGGAATGGTTTCATAGGACCAGAAGCTAATCACATACAGTATTAGGGAAGATCAGAAGCAATCAGAAAAATTCATTTAAGGAAACAACAGGGTTGCCGTCCATGACTGTAAATCAAAGATCACTGATGGTCCTTCCTTCCTTTCTTTATTGACCAATAGTGTGGCGTATGCCCTTCCGGCCCTTCGAGTCACACCGTCCAGCAATTCCCCAATTTAATCCTAGCCTAATCATGAGACAATTTACAACCACCAAGTTACCTGCCAGCTAGTACGTCTCTGAGCTGTGGGCGGAAATAGGGAGAACATACAAACTCCTTACTGGCAGGGGCGGGAATTGAACCCTGGTCACCGGCACTGTAAAGCGCTGTGCTAACCACTACGCTACCATGCTGTGAAGATATTTTTCATAACAGCAGTCCTCATTTTACCTTCACTTGTTACTTCTGCACAATACTACTCGGGTACTGTGTAATGATCCAGGTTTAATAGCACTGACATAAATAGTAACACTTGTTGTTTTGCGGCAGCAGCACAGTGCAAGATATTAAAATTAAAATAAGTTGCAAAATAAATACATAAGAAACAGGAGCAGGAGTAGGCCACCTGGCCCGTTGAGTGTACATAATACAAGAGAAGAATAATGAGGTTGTGTTCAGAAATCAGAAATCTGATGGCAGAGAGAAACCTTTTTCTGAAGTGTTGAGTGTGGGTCTTCAGGCCCCTGAACCACCTCTCCGGTGGTAACACAAAGTGGGCATACCCCAGATGGTAAGAGCCTTTAATGATGAATGCAGCCCTCTTAAGGCACCACCCCTTAAATTCCCCTTGAGAACAGAGAGGGTTGTGCCCGTGATAGAAGTGGTTGAGTCTACAGTACTCTGAAGTCTCTCGCGAACTTGCGCATTGAAGGCTCCACACTAGACTGTGATGGAACCAGTTGGAATGGTCTCCACCACTCATCTATCGAAATTTGCAGTAGTTTGGTGACATACTGAATCTCCTCATACTCCTAATGAAACAGAGCATTCAGCTTCTTCATGACTATATCAATAACCAGCAGCTTGATATACATGTTGTTGCCCTGGTGTTCCAAGACCGAGTGGAGAGCCAATGAGACGTAGATCTACTTTGAGAGCAGGCAAAATGCAGCAGGTCCATGCTTAAGAAGGAGTTCAGTCGGACCACGAGCAACCACTCAAAGCACTTCATCACAGTAAATCTGTGTGCAACCAAGCGATCGTCGCTGAGGAAGCTCACCCTGCTCTTCTTGGGCACTGGCGTGATTGATGCCCTTTTGAAGCAGGTGGGGACCTTTGACTGCAGCAGTGAGAGGCTGAAAGTATCTTTGAGTACTTCAGCCAGCAGGTCATCACAGATTTTCGATACCCTGCCAGGTACACCATTGGGGCCTGAATCCTTGCAAGGGTTCACTCTCCTGAAGGATGTTCTGACATCCACCTCCAAAACAGAAATCATAGGGATGGTATTGTTCCCCCTTTTAAAGTATACACAAAATGCATTGAGCTAATCAGTGAGTGAAGCATCATTGCCATTTATGCTGTTAGATTTTGTCTTTTCGGAAGTAATGCCATGTAAAGCCTGCCACAGCTGTTATGCATCCGACTGTGTCTCTAACTTCACATCGAACTGTCTTTTCACTCTCACGAGGTTGTACCTGGACTTCTTCTAGGTGAAAACTTTTCCCAAAACTTAGGGATGGAATACCTGGTTTCTATGTGTATTGATCATGTGATTAAGTTGAAGAATGACACACTGCTAATGTTGCTATACAGGACAATTAAAGTAAATCAATTCATCAACACTGTATATACTTCTTATTTCAATTTGCCTCTTTCAAAATTCCACTAGAAATGAATTATCTAACAGAATGCATTCAATCATAGGGCCTATTTTTCCCTTGTTTCTCAATAGGAAATTATTCTAAATGCTGGTGTTGTTGCTTGATTTAACCACATTCATTTAGCGCAGAGAAGGTTTCAGAAAACAAAAATCCGTAAAACTACAATGGATTGAAAATGTTACAAGTTTTCTAAAATCACAGTTGCACTGTAGGGAGGCTGATGGTTTAAAAAGATTTCAAACAGTTAAAGATCAAGCAATTGGTTAAGTATACTTTATTGAATTAATAATAATACTTTATAAAAATAATGTGTTAAAAGTGATAATGATTGGTTGGATATTTGGAACAATTCCACTCACCAAGCAACTGTGGATTGCATTTTTATAGAGCAGGCAAAAATGGGATGCTAATTTGAAAAATAAACTTCTAACTTGATCAATAAATATGTTTTAATTTCTGTTAGAAGATGCATCATAGAATATATTATGGCATTCCTTTAACTCAATCATAACATGAGACCATTGCTGGCCAGACCAATAATCATTGGGTCTAGGTCTCGAAATTCTATCATTTCAACAGAGCCCACACCAGTTTGATGTGAGGCTTCCAGGCTGTACTAATATAATTTTGTTGGTAAATACAAATAACAGTTTTTTTGTCTATAGTATCTTGTCTTAACAAAGAATATTGATTGAAAGAAGATTTAATGCAAATGATTTGAGAATGTTGGGGGATGATTGGTTTGACCTACAATGTAGGAACAGAACATTGACTGAGGACATATTTTGAGTAAGTGGGGTCGTAAGGATGGGATTCAGGGTGGGTTTATCAGAGAAATGATAATATTTGGGAAAATAGCAATGATTTGAGTGAGAGGAATGGGCTGTGGGTGCCTGAGGACATAAATAAGAATGGGTGTAAGGGCAATCATGAAAATGAAAAAATACACAGAAATATCCTAACAGGATAAGCTTTGCTGCCTTGGACTCTTTGCAAAAAAAAAACAGGTTATGTTAAACCCTTTCATAAATAGCGGTGTAGGCTTTATCATTCTAATTAAGGACCTCTTCAGCAGTTGAGGCAACAAATGATAGAACTTAGCATCAGTGACACCTAAGTAAGTGTCTACATTGTCTCATGTCCCTGTACACATGCAAGTAACCATTATCCCTTGGTGTACAGAATAATGGATGGTCCAGAGTGAAATAGGCTATGGATTCAGCAAGTACACAGAACGTAGAACAGAACAGCACAGGAACAGGCCTTGGGCATACAAGGTTGTGCAGAACTAATGATATTGGTTATCAAATGCCCAACTAATCCAATCCCTTGGCCTGAACAACATCCATGTTTTTTCATTTCCTGCGCATTCACATGCCTACCTAAGAATCTCTTGAACACCTCTACTGTATTTGCCTCCACCACCATCCCTGGCAGCACAGTCCAGGGACCCACTCGTGCAAAAACTCTTGACCCACAAATCTCCTTTGAATTTACCCCCTCTCACTTTAATTTCATGCCCTCTGGTGTCCGATATCTGAAACCCCATGAAAAAAGCTATCAGCTGTCTACTCTATCCCTGCCTCTTGCTATATTATAAACCTCTCCCCGATCTCCCTTCACCCTCCAATGCTCCAGAGAAAATAGCCCAAGTGTGTCCACGCTCTCATTATAGCAAATGCCCTCTAATCTGGCCAGCATCCCAGTAAGTCTCTTCTGCACCTTCTCTAAAGCCTTGACATCCTTCCTGAAGACAACGTCTGGCGACCAGAACTGAATGCAATACACCAGATGTGGCCTAACTAGAATCTTATAAAGCTGCAACATAACTTCCTGTCTCTTGAACTTATTTCTTTAACAGATCAAGACAAGCATGCTATATGCCTTCTTTACCACCTCATCAACCTGCAGAGCTACTTTCAGAGAGCTGTGGACTTGGACCCCAGGATCTCTCTGCACTGTTGAGAACCATAAGACATAGGAGCAGAATTATTGCTCAAAGCCCCAACAATTTCATCTCTTGCCTTTCTCAGTAGTCTGGGATGTATGCCATCCGGGCATGAGGAACTACCCACCTTAATGTTCTTTGAGAGACCCAACACCACTTCCTACTTTATCTTGAAATGCCCTAGCACGTTAGAATGCTCCACAGTGATCCCCCAATCCTTCGCATCTTTCTCCTTGATAAATACTGCTGCAAAGTACTCACTTAGAACCTCACCCACATTCTCTGCCTCGAAGCATATGTTCCCTCTGTTGGATCCAGCTGCTTGTTATTTTATTTGCAGTCTAACAATTAATTGTCTGCTTGTATTTTATATAATTACTTATATTACTTATAAAACTGTTTACTATGACTCCTAGTGGTCACTGTGTGTATACGCGGTTGTTGAGTATGTGCCCTAGTGGTTACATTTGTATGATTCTGGAAAGTTCTCCTGGTGCTGTATTATTTGAATAGGGGTCTTCTGATTGTCTGACTCTTATCTACGAATTAAAATGGAAATGATGAACACAAGAGATTTGGCAGATGCTGGAAATCCAGAGTGACACCCACAAAATGCTGGAGGAACCCATCGGCTCAGGCAGCATCAATGGAAAGGAAGAAAAGTGTCAACAGTTCAGGCTGAGACCCATTATCAGGATTGGAAAGGAATGGGAAAGAAACCAGAATAAGAAGATGGGAGGAGGGGAGGAAGTACAAACTAAATGAAGGCAGCTGAGTGGGGGAGAGGAGATGAAGTTAGAATCTGAGAGGTGATAGGTGGAAAAGGTAAAGGGCTGGCGAAGGAGGAATCTGGTAGGAGAGGACAGTGGACCATGGGAGAAAAGGAAGGAGGAGGGGCACCAGTGAGAGGTGATAGGCAGGTGAGGACAAAAGGAGAGGTAAGTGGCCAGAGTGGGAAATGGATAATGAGGGAATAAGGAGGGGAAAATTACCGAATGTTGAAGATATTCATGCCATTAGGTTGGAAGTTACCCCAACGGAACATGAGGTGTTTCTCCTGAGTGTGGCCTCGTTGAGGCAGTAGAGGAGGACATGGACTGACAGTTCATGCACCCACCAATTCACTAATCATTATGACACTTTCCACCACATCCATTGCCTGCCTGATTCACTGTCCACATGATCCATTTTCACCTATTCTGTTGTCATTGAATTGCCTACTCACTCATTGGTCACACAATCTCAGTTAGAGTTTAGGTTTTCTTTTTGCTAGTTTCATAATTTTCTTCTGTTTATGGAGTCCCTCGGGACTGAGGAAGACTCACCTCCGCTCTGGTTCTGAAGTGAATGATGGTTTCAAGGCAAGATGAACATACTCTGCCAAAGGTGGGATGTTGTGCCCTTCTGCAGCTTTTTAGCTATGGTTTGTATTTTGTCTCATCTTGATATTCAGGGTGTTTCATGCCCTTTCAGATATGCTTGTCCTTTTCAAGAGTGGAGATACTGCTGTTTTCAATGGGGCTTTGAAGAATGTCCTTGCAATGTTTTCTGTAGAAATCTCTCATTGTGACAGAGCCCAGAGGGCACTGTCCTTTTTCCAGAGTCTGCTGTGAATGTAGAGATATGTAGATATGTAGATATGTAGAGATCTGCAAGATATGTAGTGATGCCTATGTCTTCCAGTGTCTTCTCAGTTCTCTTGATTGTCAGGGGATGGTGCTGTGTGATATGGGCAGGCTGCAGAGAATATACACCTAACTGTTGTTTAGCTTAAGGCCCATCTATTCACACACTTGAGTGAAAGATTCAGAGCTAAATTGATGCCCTCTACCACTTGGTGTATGAAAGTGTAGTGTGCTTTCTATAAACTGGTGACTGAGGTTTTGAATAACTTAACTCTGGAGTAGAGACCATGAATTTTGAACGGTTTCCTGCTAATGGGAGTCACAGAAACTATTCTGAATCCACTGTATAAACCATGAATAATTTAGATACTTCTGCTAAGGTACTGAGTCATTGACTATGTCCTAACAAGAGGATCATCATATATTTGGTTCTGTGAGAAGGAAGTGCTATTTTATGGCTTTATTTTGTGTTGTGGTTTTGATTTCTAACTGAAGTAGGCAATATTTAGGAGGAACTAACAAAAGGTTCTCATCATCCAATAATCTCTGTGTTATTATATCTGTAGTGTTGATCCCTCAGTTGCTCCCTTTGATGCATTGGCACCCTTTATTGCAAATATCCCACATGACCAAGTCAGTATGGTGTGTCAGTATCAGGTAGTAGACACGAATCTTAAACCAAACAAGTAAGTTAACTCATGAGTTTACTACTTTTAGGGAAATTAGAGGCTGTTGTTGAAATCAAATCTCTAATCAACTCAACCTTTAGTATCATTTTCACTTTTCTCTTCACTCCCCCTTTTGGTATTCCCTCTTGCCAGAGTTCAGTTACATGAAGGTCAATAGTCTTTCAGTACTACACCCATTTCAATGTTACCTGAAACTGGCTGAGCCTTCTATGCTGCCCCATGGTTGGGCAAATTTATAGTTTATACTTTTTTGTCGCCAAACAATTGATACTAGGACATACAATCATCACAGCGATATTTGATTCTGCGCCTCCCGCTCCCTGGATTACAAATATTGAATATTAGAAATATTAAAAATAGTAAAAATTAGTAAATATTAAAATTTTAAATTGTGCATCATAAATAGAAAATAGAAAAATGGCAAGTAAGGTAGTGCAAAAAAACCGAGAGGCAAGTCCAGATATTTGGAGGGTACGGCCCAGATCTGGGTCAGGACCCGTTCAGCAGTCTTATCACAGTTGGAAAGAAGCTGTTCCCAAATCTGGCCGTATGAGTTGTCAAGCTCCTGAGCCTTCTCCCGGAGGGAAGAGGGACGAAAAGTGTGTTGGCTGGGTGGGTCGTGTCCTTGATTATCCTGGCAGCACTGCTCCGACAGCGTGCGGAGTGAGTCCAGGGACAGAAGATTGGTTTGTGTGATGTGCTGCGCCGTGTTCACGATCTTCTGCAGCTTCTTTCGGTCTTGAACAGGACAACTTCCATACCAGGTTGTGATGCACCCTAGAAGAATGCTTTCTACGGTGCATCTATAAAAATTAGTGAGGGTTTTAGGGGACAGGCCAAATTTCTTAAGGGCGCCAAGCGGCAATATTGAGCCAAGTTGGAAGCCCAAGCTAACCCTCGGTCCTTCTGACAGTGGTCTACATTCCCCCCAAGGCGGGCGTGGAGTGTGCTCTGAACATACTGTATGCCAACATCAGTGAACTTGAGACCAGGTATCCGGAGGCTTTGCTCATCACAGCCAGGGACTTTAACCAGGCCAACCTCAGAAAGGCACTGCCAAAGTTATACCAACATGTCTCCTGCCCCACTAGAGGCCCGAATATACTTGACCACTGCTACACAGCAGTCAAGGATGCCTACCATTCCGTCTGGGTCAGGATCCATTCAGCAGTAATAAATAAATAAATATATTTATTCATAAATAAATTTATAAATAAAATAAATAACAAATAAATTTGTCTTTATCCCTTAGCTTGTCAAGAAACTGTGAAATAATTTTGAAGTTAGACAGCCGCTGTGCAATGCAGATAGAAATTGTGAAATAATTTTGAAGTTCGATAGCCGCTGTGCAATGCAGATAGAAATTGTGAAATAATTTTGAAGTTAGACAGCCACTGTGCAATGCAGATAGAAATTGTGGAATAATTTTGAAGTTAGATAGCCGCTGTGCAATGCAGATAGAAATTGTGAAATAATTTTGAAGTTAGATAGCCGCTGTGCAATGCAGCAGAGAAGGTGGCCCTTTGGCCTTCATAGTTTTTGCCAATTATCAAGCTGCCATCCGGTTGTTTGCTTTAGAATCATTTTATGATACTTAAGGATACTTTTCACATTAAAGTTTCTTCAAGTTAGAGCTATAATTAACCTTGTCTTTAAAGTAAGTCAAAAAATAAATATAATTTTCTTGTATAAAATTTTTAAAAATCTTTTCGATTAAAAAAAATTACCAACAAACTTTGCAGGTACTTCGAAGAGATCCTCTGTTGATTTTGATGGACGCTCTTCACCCCAGACGATATCCACTAAATTGGATTCTTTGGAAACAAATTGTCGTTTTCCCTGAAGCAAAGACTCACTGTAAGTCATCCATTGCACTGTTTAAAAAATTAGAATGTATTAATGGCTCTGACAATACAACTGTAGCTGCATCTTGATGGTAGAAAAATATCAAAAAGGTTACCGGTAATAACACTTTAATATATCACAAAGTTCTATGTATGTGGAGATGTATTCTGTAGTACCTAGGTAAGTATATCTTATTTTGTAACATTTGGTCAGAACATCAGGAGAACTCTTTGGTTTGTGTTGTGAGACTGTTAATATTGCCTGAATCATCAAGGTGGAATGTCTGTCGATGCACATCTCACGTGAAGACAGTCCTTGAACTTAATTTATTAACCATGAAATTTTGCAATCAAATCACAATTCTTAAAGATTCAAAACTCTGATTCATGTTAAATCGTCATCAATATTAGTATATTAATGTCCCCAACTCCATTTTATGAATATCTGCATTGACAATATCAAATGATCAATCTCAATTACTCTTTTACTCATAAGATCACCTAGTGATTTCCCAATATGAAACCCATTTGCCACTTCCTCCTTCAGTTTCCTTCCCTTTCTTCTCAAGATGATGGTGTTTGCTGAAACAGTCTCAAAGATGATGGTGGTACTATGATATATTGAACGGTTTATCACTCCCCCAAGTGTGAGATGAGCTAATAAATGTCAACACTCTAGTTCACTGCAGAGAACAAGTAAACAGTTTTTACCCTTTCTTCATTCAATATATAGGTTCACAAAAGATTTCCAAAATGATAACCATACTTTTTGAAGAAGAGTATTTTGATTTTTTGTTATCAGGCCTTCCCTCAGTCACTTTTCTGCATATCAATGATTTCTGGCTAATCACCTCTTGCCCCTCTTGTGCCTCTTCTTGGTCAGATCTGTACCTACATTCTAATATTATCAGCATTCTGTATCAATAGAATGTTCTTATTTTTGCTTTTATTTGTTCATCTTGATCTGCAAGTTCTATGTAGTGACTTTACTCGAAGGGTCTTCATATAAATGAGTATTACAACCAGGAACTTGATCAATTTACCTGAGAATTTTTATTTGTGAATCGCAAGTTTTTTTTCACAGTAGAGCCCAAAAAAAACCCCAGGGAAAATCGTAAAGCATGAAAAACTAAAATTTCAAAACCTGGAATATCAGCAATTCAAATGTACACATTCCCTTTTGCTCGTATTTAGTTGAACCCCCTCTTGCAGCTATTACCGCTAGTAGTATTTTTGAGTAAGTCTCTATTAACTATGCACGCTTGCAAGATTTTCCCATTCCTCCTTGCATTGTTGCTCAAGCTGTGCCAAGTTAGTTGGGGAGTGCCAATGGAGAGCAATCTTGAAGCCTTGCTAGAGATGTTTGATCAGGTTAAAGTCAGGACTATGGCTGAGCCACTCTAGGGCATAAGTGTTCTTCGTCTGAAGCCATGGTTGCTCTGACAGTGTGCCCTGGGGTCATGCCCTGCTGAAAGATGACTTCCTCCAACGCTTAGGCTTTGTGACAGAGGATAGCAGATTTTTATCCGGGATCTCTCTGTGTTTAGCAGCATTCATCTTCCCATCTATCCTGACCAGATTTCTAGTCCCTGCTGCTGAAAAGCATCCCCATACCACGATGCTACCACCACCATACTTTACAGTAGGGATGGTGTTACCTGGCTGATGCACAGTAATAGATTTACGCCACACATACCGCTTAGTGTTGAGGTCAAAAAGTTCTACTTTAATCATCTGACCACTAGACCTTCTTCCACATCTTTAAGTGATGCTTTGCAAAATCTTTATGCCAAGGCCTTAGAGGTTGTGGAGCCAGTTGTAGTCACTGACTTCTGCAGCTCGCGCAGACTGCACAACAATAGCCTCTCTTACAAGTGCCAGTATTCTCTGGCAACTAAGTTTAGAGGGACAGCCTGACCTAGACAGTGTGTCTGTGGTTTCACAATGGACTGCACTGAGCTCTCAAGTACGTTCAGTTTCTTTGAGATGGTCTTCTGCCCTTCCTCACATTTGTGCTTCTCTATTATCATTTTCCTGACTTGTCTTGCATGTTCTTTTGTCATCACTTTTACTTGGTCTGTTGAAATTCTACCATACTGTTGGAGAGAGAGGGGATATTTACAGTATTCTTATGAATTCCCATGAATTCGTTGAAAACGGGTGACCCTCCAATTTTCTGCATCAACAAATTCGGTGAGTTGGTAAGGTAATACACAATATTGCACCTGAACAAAGTTAGCGTAGCAGTTACAACAAGGGTGGATGCTTTTCCAGCCTCACAGTTTTGCTTTTTAGCTTTTAGTAAATTGTTGATGGGTTTTGGATTTTTCCTTTAATTCAAAATGATGCACAATGTTTTATATATTAGCTGAAAAAATCCTACTTAAATGTATTTTTAAATTTAGAAATTGAGACTGTAAAATATGAAAATAGTTGTGGGGGCTGAATACTCTTTCAAGGCACTGTATGATCAATTGAAAAGTCATATTTTAAAAAGGAGTTACATTCCATTTAATCCTATCCTTTTGTTGCCTGCATACTCTGTTCTTTGTTTAACTGGTTATAAATCACAGTAGTGTTTTTTTAAACAGCTGACCTCAAAATTACTTCTAAAGATTTTCAGTGAGTAAAAAGTTTATTTCAAATAACTACATAAGATTTATGTTTTCTCTCTTGTCCATATCTGGTAGAACGTGTCATTGTCCCTTAATTTCTGAATACTCATAATCTCTATATACTTTTTGTTAATCTGCCTTCATTTGTTCTTACATCCAGCAAGCCATGTGATTCACCTACTTCCCTCAAACTTTCTCATCTTCAGTCACTCTTTTCCTGCTCCTTCTGATGAGTTTCTTGTCCAACTACCATTCTAATTTTGTTTCCCACACTGCCCATGCCATCAGTGGTACAGCTAAGGAAATGAATGGAAGAATGGTAATAAGGGGGCATAGGAAAATGTCAGTGGGAATTCTGTTTTTTGCTGAGTTAATAATGATGAATATGAGTAGAGGCTGCTCAGGGACAACGTGAGGAAATGGAGATGCTGTTCATGGTTGGCGGTAGTGTTGGATTCTGAAGTGGGGAGAACTCACCTTGGAAGGAATGGGAAGTATGAAAAGGAAGGTGTGGATATAGGTTGGACTCAGCAAATAGTCTGTTTTTGAGCAACATGGTGGTAGAGTGGCCAGTACAGTAGTGTGGCACTAGTTGTGCTAGGTTCAACAGTATCCTCAAGTGCTGTCTATGTGGACTATATATGTTCTCCCTGTGTCAGTTTTGGTGTTCCTGGATGCGCTGGTTTCTCCTCACATCCCAGAGATGTGCTGGCAGCTTGCTTGGCCACTGTAAGTGAGGCGAGTAGACGGGAATGTGAGAGAGAATATTTTGTAGTGAGTTAAGTGGGAGAATGGCACTGATGGGATTGTTCTGAGAGCTGGCATAGACATAATGGACAGTTCTCCTGTTTTAAAAGGAAATAGAATAAAGTAATATGAGAAATTTCAGTTTCAGTGGTACTAATACATTAAAATTTAAGCAGAGGAGAGTGAAATAAATGTCTTTGAATTGGGATGTGCAGTTCCTTCATAATCTTGTTTCTCTTTTTACTGAGAAAACTCCTCACGTTGCAGCCTTGCCCCATCAGGGATTTCAACAAGATAATGGCATTTCAGTCATTAGCAGAAAACATAAACTGAAACTCAGAAACACGTTTCAAATCTTGAGGGAAGATCATCCCCAATTTATTGACAGAGAGCAATTCAACAGCTGGAAATAGGTGATTTTGAAAGTGTTTCAAGCAATTGAATGAAATTAGCAAAAGTAAGCCAAGATAATTATTCTATGGTTCCACTTTGGGTTCAGTTCAACATTCAGAATGAGGAAGGCTGTACGTGAAAGTTGGGGTTCCTTGGAAAAATAAGTTAGAATTAAATACTTAATTGAGTCTTGATTTAACAATTTTTTTTATGAGTAACAGGATCAAATTTATTTGTTGCCTCCAGGGACTCATGTTTGTCTAAAACTTTGAAGTTAGGCATATATTTCCTAACATAGTCTCGAATTTGTAAATATCTAAAAAAGCTAGTTGCAGGGATATTGTAAACTGCTTGTAACTGCGCAAATGAGGCAAAGTTTCCTTTAATATATAGGTCACCTACACGACAGATGCCTCTCTGTTTCCAGGTGGGAAAAACAGTATCATTCAGGCCAGGCAAAAAGGAATGATTGTCACAAATCAGAGTGTTAATATAAGTTTTTGGGGCCTTAATGTGTAGTTGAATCTGCTTCCAAATTCCTATAGTGCTGCCAACCACGAAGCTGTTACTAAAATGTGACTTATTAACTGCAGTGGGGCTATTAAGGAGAGCTGGTAAGGAAATCTTCTTACAAAGCACTCGCTCTATGAGTAACCATGCTGGGCACGAGTCTGAGGTAGAAGATAGGCCTTTTTTTCACCATGCAAGAATGGATAGGTGAGCAGCCCAGTAATACATTTTAATGTCCGGTAGGGCAAAACCACCTGCTTCCTTGGGCTTTGACAAGTGCTTTTTAGTAATTCTGATGGCATTATAATTCAAAATGAAGGGTATAATAATTGAATCCAATTGCTTAAAATATGACAGAGGAATAAAACATGGAATTGACTGGAAAAGATGAAGAAATTGTGGCAGTACAATCATCTTGATTGTGTTAACCCTCCCCACCAAAAAAATTGGAAGGGTTTTCCAAAAGTCAATATTGCGTTTAACCTGCTCAACTCTATTCCACCAATTCACTTGCAAAAGGTCATCTGGGTTTTTTGTAATATTCACACCAAGATAGGAAAAATTATCATGTTATTTTAAAGGGAATGGACCGTAAATACGCTGTATTAACCACTGCAGTGACTGGCATTAGTTCACTCTTATCCCAATTAATAGAGAAACCTGAGAAACTACCAAAATTATTAATTAGAGTCAGAAGGGCGGGTATTGATGTTTGTGGGCTGGAGATATATAAAAGGACATCGTCAGCGTAAATGAAAGGTGATGTTTATGCCCATGCATATCAATAGGGAGATATCAAAGGGTCCTGTCTGATGCTAACAGCCAGTGGCTCAATGATAACTGCAAACAAAAACGGAGAAAGGGGCAGCCTTGACGAGTCCCATGATGAATTGCAAAAGGGGAGGAAATATTCTGATTAGTGATAATAGAAGCAGATGGGTGTGAATAAATGATCTCAATCCATTTAATGAAAGATGGTCCAAATCCAAATTTCTTAAGTGCAAACATCATATATGGCCATTTCACTTGGTCAAACCCACGTTGCGCATCTAATGAAATGACTACAGCCTCTTCTGCATGCTTTGTATATAAAATATTGAAAAGATGACGCAAATTAAAATGCATATGTCTACCTGGCATAAAGCCAATTTGATCTGGATGAATAATAGAACAAATGCATTCTTTTAACCTATTGGCCAGGACTTTCCCAAGAATTTTGGTTTCAATGGGCAGCAGCGAAATGGGGCGATATGATGAAACCACCTTGGGATCACGGCCTGGTTTTGGAATCAGAGAAACACTGGCTTTACATAAAGTGGGTGGCAAGCTGGAAGCTATCCTGGAGTGATTAAACATTCGTAAGAGCAGAGGTGACAATTTTGAACCAAATACTTTGAAGAATTCCATGCTAAAACCATCAGGACCCGCTGCCTTAGTATTGGGGAGTGAAGAGATGACCTTCTTGATCTCATCTAGGCTTATATCAGCATCAAGTGTATTAACTGAATCTGTTGACAGTGTGGGCAGATTCAGATTATCAAAAAATGCATCCATAGCTTCAACATCTGGACCGCCTTGTGATTGGTAAATATTAGCATAGAAATAAACAGAGTACTGAGAATGTAAAACATCTGAAGAACAGTTTTCTTACCGACTGAAAACACAAACGGATCAGCAGCGACTATATCTTCTTTTGATGTTTGTTGCAGAATCCAATTTAAAATTGAAGCTGAGAAAAGCAATATTTATGTTATTAACTTAATACCAGGCCATTCAAAAATTGCATATATAAGCCACTTACTGATGATGGGGCTTACTTTCCCCTCGGTTGAGCTCCCAGTTGCAGTCCATCTGACGTTCAGCTTGAACCCAGTAACGTCCATCTGTCCAGAGTACAGCTTTTGTCTTACTAACAACTGCTGTGCCTATGAATCAATCAGACAGGCAAATGCCTGAGTAAGCAATCTGCTTCTGTTTGACTGGAACCCTGCAGTAAGTTGTGGCATTTTACAAATAAAAGGTGGAACATTTTTCTTCAGACACATATGTTAATTGCGCATATATAAAAGTAGCTGCATGTTATGTTCTATTTCCAAAATTGGATTCAGTGTAATTGAACTTTAGAGGCAAGGGATAAGCTTGTGGCCAAGAATGAAATTTTGCTCAGTGATTTTCAGTCAATTTGTACCTGCAAAGAATGAGAACTCGAACTTATATAGCGTGTTTCATGACTGTGTTTAGCCCAACATGCCCAATGAAATATAGTGGAATTGCAGCCATTGTCATTAATTCCAGAATATTTCGGGCAATTAGTACTGTGAAAATGCCTAGATAATCTTGTCCTTTGAAAGTGGTTCTATCTGAGGGACAAATGTTGGCCAGGAAAACTTCATTGAATAATGTCATAAACTCTCTTTATCCATACTGTGAGGCAGATTAGGCTTGGATTTAACTTCTCTTCAAAGATGGCATCTCTGCGGTGCTGCACTCAATGCTGACATCAGTTATGTTCTGTCATCTGAAGAGCGGGATCTGAATTATAACTTACTAACTCAGAGATGGGATTGTGATAATGGAGCAGCGAGCATATTTTAATACGCTTTATTTGTCCATTCAACTAATGAAAAATCGAACAGTTTGAAAGTTTAAGAGTTTACAGTTGTAAGATTGCACTTGATAACTGATCCAAGTTATTGCTTTAATATTGAGATATGTCAATGTGAAAGTGCGTAATGGGACAATAAATCCCTGGTACACCCAGGGAATACACAGTAAAATTCCAAACAGCTCCGTTTGTCAGGGCACTAAAATATATAGAAGCCATTAATTACACAAACAGTAAAATATAAGTTTTATCCTGTCAAAAGGAATTCTACTAACATCAACATTTACAGCCAACATTAAAGTGATGAAGAATCATATTTTAAGCTATAGCTTCTATAATTAATGAAGTAAAAGTTAAAAACAAGAAATATAGTTTGAACCCATGTAATATCGAAGACATGGTATTTAATCACATGGTAGAAAGTGCATCTGAAGGTAGGACAACATGAAAATAGATGATTACAATTGGTGAGGTTTATTAGAGCTTAAAACTTTGGCTGAAACTACCTTAATAGAAGGGATTTAACAAGAGGGCTGACATTTTGTGATTAGCATGTCTTTAAAAAGCAACTATCATTGAAAGAAGTTAGACATTCTCTTTATTGGGGTGGAAAACTGTAGAAGATAGAAGTCCAAAACAAAATCATAAAATGCTTAAATCATCAGCAGATCAGGCAGCAAAGAAACAGACTCAGTGTTTCAATTCAAGGATCCTCGTTCAGAACTGGAAAAGTGGAAAAACAAATGCATTGTAAATTACAGAGAGAGGTGGGGGAGGAGGTGATGTGGTATGGCTCAGGGAACACAAAGAATATATGTGTTCATAGATCATGGTTGTTAATGTAACAAAGCTTTAATAACTTGTACACACGCAAGGAAGGAAATCTGCAGATGCTGGAATTTCAAGCAACACACATAAAAAATGCTGGTGAACACAGCAGGCCAGGCAGCATCTATAGGAAGAGGTACAGTTGACGTCTCGGCCTGTACCTTTTCTTATAGATGCCGCCTGGCCTGCTGCGTTCACCAGCATTTTAATAACTTGTAGTTTGAATGAAAGATAGAAGTGAGAGAGAAAAGAAAACAAATTGAGATCGAAAGTTGAAGCTACATCTCTGGAGGGAGGGGAAACAAAATTAAAATTCATAAATTCAATATCAACTCCCAAGGGCTGCTGCATATTAAGAATAAAAATTATACTGTCCCAGAATCTTTTGCTTGTCCTTTAATTATCTATCAAAATGACATTTGTTTATTTCTGTCTACAGCATGTAGATACTAATGATGATCATAGAATTTCTGCTATCTGGTAACATTTTTTTCCTTTTTCCAGATAGGTGTATCAGCAGAAGGAAATGGAAAAATCTTAGCCATCATTTGGCAGCAATATTTTAAATAAAATGATTGTAAGATATTTTCAAGGTGTAATAGGAGATAAAGGGAGATAATGTCACTGGTGGTGGAATCCAGGACTAGGAGACCTATGATCTGTTCTTTGCACTTCAGTAACAACCCTCAGTGCAATTAAAGCACACGTGGATAGTATGGTAAATCTGCAGGCAAAGGAACAATGTTGATGTTCTGTCTAATCTGCAACAGTGAAATATAATGCCAATGCATTTTAAACTGTTTAATTGACTGATGGTGTTCATTAAACCAGCAAGGAGGGAAGCAGCTATCTCACATTATAGAAAGAATATGAAATAGAGAGAAAATCAGCTGTACCAGAAGTAAAAGAAATGCAACAGATCAAATGATTGCTTCAAGTATCTAGAAAGTAAATCTAAGGTTGGGTATAAGAGGTAAAAGTTCAATGCATATACTTAATAATAATAAGGATTTCTATTCTAATTAAGTACTGAGTTTCATTCAGGCCGAATGCAGAGAAGCTTGAAGGAGAGAGGCTACAATGAAATGAATATCTGTTATTTGCCAATTATATTTTCCATTCTGTTATTTTAACTATTTCTTTCCAGTTAATCTATAACTGTGTCTTGTATTGGAATAATTTAAAATGATGACTACTTTGTACTTTCACCATTTATATCTGCATTTGGTGTGAGTGGTGAAAAGGGTACTTTGATTAAGACTGTATGCATATTTTGTTTATTATTCTAGTAACTTAAGAAACGTAACTAATCAAATGGTAATATCTTTGAAAAGTTCCTTGGTCATGACTAATTAAAATGAAATATTTCAGAACAAAATCATCTTTCTGAACAAACTTAACAAATTTCACAATGCATGCCGGTGATAATCAACCTGATTCTGATTCTTCTTGCTTCCAGCTTGATGCTGAGGTTATGAAAGTTTGCTGAATACATTTTGAATGCTCTAATCCATTGGTTAGTATGCTATCTATAAACCTGCTTATTCTGCATTTTATTAATTAGATGTGTAGCAGAATTCAGTCAAGTTCCTGTGGCTGCTGCACATTTTCTTCAGGCTTCTTCTGCTTGGAGATAAGATAACTGTTTTTACTCTATTCCGGTATCCAGCAGGCTCATCAGAAAACCCTGAGCTCCACAAACTAGTCAATTTTACCTAAGGTGGTTTGTGAAGAAGAATCTTATGTAATTTCATAATCATGAAAGACAGATCAATATTTTGGAAGTTACCTGCAAGTTTACTCCTGCCTTAGCAAAGAACGCCATCCTATAACAGACCTGAAATATATGTTTTGCTTGAGGTTCACATTTTGGTATTTTTCAACTTCCCAAACATTTTCGTGCCTACAACAGTACTTCTTGCTATTTTCAGCATATGACCCACTAGTTTCTCTGAAGCCCACACTGCAGCATTATACCATGATACTATAATAATTTGATTTTACAGAATTTATGTTTTTTTCCTTCGGTCTTTAAGTTCTTGCATGCATTTGGTGTATTCTTGGAAGAAGATAACACTTCCATATGGAGATTTGAATAAAACAATCACTCCTTAAATGCATGATCAGACAGAATACCCAGTCTGTTATCAGTATTACCTGCACTTCCAGTGAATCCCGTCATCCAAGCTCTTCTTGCATACCGAGGGCCGATATACTCATTCTGAAAAAAATATACAAATCTTTTTCTTAAACATCCTGAGGGATAGTTCAGATTGTTTGTCATTATTGCAACTTTAACCCTGGTTTATGCCAAAATTACAGGGATTATTTGGGCCAGTAACCAATTGCCTGCTGAGTATCTGTAGGAGAACAACATTTTCCTCAAATTATTAAGAAATGATTTGCTTTATTTTAAAAAAACTGTTTTTGTGCTTTTTTACTACTCCTTCATTTATGCTTCATAAGATTCCAATGACTTAAACTAGAATATGTGCAGTGGATAGTGTTGTAATAAATTCCCTAACTTAGATAATTCAACATTGATGGAACTGAAACATGACTCCTTTCAGTTAAAAACATGTCCAGCCAGTAATGTTTTTATACAATATATTAATGATTAAAAGTATGACTAGATTAAAGATAGTGTGTGACAGAGCATCTTCAAGGAGCAGTGCCTCAAAAAGGCAGTGCCCGTCAATAAGGACCCCCATCACCCAGTACGTGGCCTCTTCTCATTGCTACCCTCAGGATGGAGGTACGGAAGTCTGAAGACACACACTCAGTGATACAGGAACAGTTTTTTCCCTTCTGCCATCCGGTTTCTGAATGGACATTGAACCCATGAATACTACTTTATTATTCCTATTTTTGCACTACTTCTTTAATTATTCGATATGTATATATTCAAACTGTAATTCACATCTTTTCTCTATTATTATGTATTGCTTTATACTGCTGCCACAAAGTTGACAAATTTCATGACATATGCTGGTGATATTAAACCATATTCTGAGAAGAACTCTAATCAGTGGTGTCCTGATATCAGACATAATGCCACCTTCTCTCTCGGTATCAGTCAAGCATCCTGCTATTACAGCAAGGCACAAATAGCACAATCCTGTAGTTACAAACAGCGCAGCAGGTCACTGGCCTCTAAATTCCATGAGTTATTATCATATGTTGTCATCAGTGGCAGTCCAATGTCAAGCCATATCAGTGTAGGAAAATATAAAATATGTTTTGCATTTCAAAGAACTTGGTAGCTGAATAGTGTATTTCATTCCTTCAAATTCTTTAAGACAGATAGATATTAATGATCGATCCAAAAAGTGATGCCAGTATGTGACCTTCAGGCTATGTGTCCAAAGTTTATTACAAAGGCAGGATGTACATATCATAAGCCAGTCACATCATTTAAAATTAAACAGACAAATAAATATTTTAAAGAATGGTTTACAAACTCACCAAATGAGGGTCAGTCGCAGGAATCACATACACACTGATGTTTTGTGCATCCATCAAATTGCGGAGAGCATTTAAACGATTTGTGGTATTGACCACTGTGGGAGGCAGATACTAAATACAGAAAAATGCATAATGACCTGATAGTTAAGATGATAACTTTTTTAAAATTTAACAGTATGTAACAAAATTAGTATTCTCTCTATCAAATAAACAATGATGGTCAAGTATATCAGTCTGTAGTATTTTTCATTTATTGAAAGAAAAACTGCTCTGTTAATATTGCAGTCCCTCTACTACTTGACCTGCAGTGGGTATGTCAGGCATCTCATGTGATACAATTTGCACAAGATAATGATCTTAGACAACACACATAAAAGTTGCTGGTGAACGCAGCAGGCCAGGCAGCATCTCTAGGAAGAGGTACAGTCGACGTTTTGGGCTGAGACGCTTCATCAGGACTAACTGAAAGAAGAGCTAGTGAGAGAACATTGACTTCTCAAACTTCCACTAATGCCCCACCTCCCCCTCGTACCCCATCTGTTATTTATTTATATACACACATTCTTTTTCTCTCTTTCCTTTTTCTCTCTCTGTCCCTCTCACTATACCCTTTGCCCATCCTCTGGGCTTCCCCCCCTCCCCCTTTTCTTTCTCCCCAGGCCTCCTGTCCCATGATCCTCTTATATCCCTTTTGCCTATCAACTGTCCAGCTCTTGGCTCCATCCCTCCCCCTCCTGTCTTCTCCTATCATTTTGGATCTCCCCCTCCCCCTCCCACTTTCAAATCTCTCACTAGCTCTTCTTTCAGTTAGTCCTGACGAAGGGTCTCAGCCCGAAATGTCGACTGTACCTCTTCCTCAAGATGCTGCCTGGCTTGCTGCGTTCACCAGCATTTTTTGTGTGTATTGCTTGAATTTCCAGCATCTGCAGATTTCCTTGTGTTTGCGTTTTTCATAGTATCATTTGCTTACTTTGCTGTTACTGGTGTTAGTGCTAAAGATTATGTAATTGATCTCACTCTGACCTAAATGCTGCAATCTTTATGTGTGGGCGTTAGTATTAAATATAACATTAAAGCATCTTAAGAATTTTAGTGTAGTCTAAGGATTCAGACTGAACTTTATGGAAAATATTTGGCTTGCTACATTCACATTCCACATCTCACCCTTTCATTGCTTGCAGTCTATTCCCTCACCCATTCCACCCCCAATACTTCAGACAGGCATTTCTTAAATGGCACAGATTTGCTTTCCAGACAGGATATGAAGTAGCTTTCTCCTGCATGATTGGTTCTCCTAAAATCAACTTCACTTACTTTCTCGAGAAAAAGGAAAGGAAAGAGAGTTTTCTCAGAATTTTGCCACAATATTTCTTCTGTAGCTTTGGGTAGAGTGCAAAACCCTAATCAAGAGCTTTAGATTCAGTTTTAAAATGATGTTGACTAATAATTAAACTGTTTCATTAGTGTTCATATAATATCAGAAAAGGTGAAATGAGAAAGCACAGAATGCGCTTCTCAGGTTGTTACTTGCCATGGGCCTCCTCTCCAGGGAAATGCAATAAAACTCCAGGATATTTATCCATCCTTGAAATACAGCAAATCTACATTTGACTGAAGATAGTAGCCATCATTCCCAACGATACTAGACATACAGGAATGCACATGATTGTGCAGGGACTGGAGGTAAATGAATCGCAAGCAGACAGATAGGTTTCATTTAAATTGGCCGCATGGTCATTCAGGCATCTTGGGCTGAAGGGCTTGTTGCTGTGTTATGCTCTTCCATGTTCTATAGGAAATATGATAACTCAGATATCTCAGGAATTTTCTCAATTTACAACTTTATCCCTTAGGTCACTTACATAACCAGTTTCTAATGTGTCTCTTTTTTCAAAGAGTTAAGTATCTTGGCTACTTACTGGTGGGTTTGCAGTACAATTTCTCACCAGACCTGCATTACTTTTATCTGAATGGAGTGGATGACCGCTTGCCAGCAGAAGTAAACCTAGAAGAAATGACCCGCAGATAGATTAATATTACGAACTGGTTGACCTCAGTGGATTCAAGGATTAGGTGGGATAGAGGTTGTCAAATGTGTTCAGATCAGTTTCCTTAATCAGTGTGTAGAAGTCCCAATAAGCAAATGTGTGATCTGCTACTAGAGAATGAGACAGGGCAGCTGACATAAGTTTGTGTAGGGGAACACTTTGAATCTAGTAATCACAATACCATTATTTTTAAACTAAATATGGAAAGAAGGTAGATTCACAAATTGAGATTCTAAACTGGAGAAAGGCTGATTTTGATGGTATGAGAAAGGATCTAGCAAGAGTGGATTGGGACAGGTTGTTTTCTGGCAAAGGTGTGCTTGGTAAGTGGGAGGCCTTCAAAAGCAAAATTTTGAGAATACGAAGTTTGTGTGTGCCTGTCAGACTTCAGAGGTAAAGTGTAAGGCACCTTGGTTTTCACAAGGTAGTGAGGCCCTGTTTAAGAAAAAAAGGAGGCACATATTAGGAACAAATGAGGTGCTTATGAAGTATAACAAAAATGCAAGAGAACACTTACGAAATAAATCAAGAGGAATAAAAGAAGGCATGAGGTTGCTCTTGTAGATCAGGTGAAGGAAAATCCTAAGGGATTCTACAGATATGTTAGAGCAAAAGGATTGTAAAGAACAAAAATGATCCCTTGGAAGATCAGAATGGTAATCCATGTGTGCAGCCAAAAGAGGTGGGGGAGATCTTAAATAATTTTTTGCATCTATATTTACTCAGGAGACAGACAGAGTCTATAAAGGTGAGACAAAGTGGCATCAACTTCATGGACCCCATACAGATTACAGAGGAGAAGGTGTTTGTTGACTTGAGGCAAATCAGGGTGGATAAATCCCCAAGGCCTGACTAGGTGTTATGTTGGACCCTATGGGAGACAAATGCAGAAATTGTTGGGGCCCTAGCAGAGATAGTTAAATCATCCTTAACAACAGAAGGGGTACCAGAGGATATGAGGATAGCCAGTGTTGTTCTGCTGTTTAAGAAAGGCTTTAAAAATAAACTGGGAAATTATAGGCCAGTGAGTCTGACATCACTAGCGGGAAAGAAATTGGGAGGTGTTCTAAGGGACCAGATATGTAATTACTTGTATTGACGTGGACTGATTAAAGACAGTCAGCATGATAGGTCATGTGTAAATGTGTAACCAATCTTATAGTGCAAAGTTCAAAAGTTCAAAGTGCATTTATTATCAAAGTATGTATACATTATACAACCTTGAGATTCGCCTCCTAATAGGCAGCCATGAAACAAAGGCACCAAAGTAGAAACTCGATATGTATATATGTGTGTGTGTGTGTGCGCGCGTGTGTGTGCGAGTGTGTGTGTGTGTGTGTGTGTGTGTGTGTGTGTGTGTGTGTGTGTGTGTGTATATATAAAAGACTATCTAATGTGCAGAGAATAAAAACTACTTCATGCCCATAAAAAAAAGAATAAAATAACCCATAAAAACGAAGACGGTTGAACATCTAATGTGGTGAAAAAAAACATCATGCAGACAGTAACTGCAAGCAGATAGCATTTCTGAACTGAAGTCCACGAGAGAGTCCCATAGTTCATTGCAGAGTCAAGTAAACACTGTGGAGCAGCAATCTGAACTGGCCCCCACTTTGCCTCAGGACCCCTACATCCTGACCTTTTCAATGTGGCCAGGCACTTAACTCTTTGTCCGAACATCAGGTTCTGCTGCATCAAGCAGCAATCTGAACTGGCCCGTACATCACCTTGGGCCTCAATACCCTGACCTTTTCAATCTGGCCTGACGCTTAAATCTCCATCCAAGTTTTTTGAGGAAATTACCAGGCCAAGCAGTTGATGTTGTCAACGTGGACTTAGCAAGGCACTTGACAAGCTCCTGCATTGGAGCTTGATGAAGACGGTTCAGTTGCTCGGCATTCAAGAAGAGCTTGTGTCACAGAGCTAATGTAAACATTTCCTGAGTTGTATGCTGCCTGTCATTATAATTGGGAGGTGTTCTCCTTGGGGAAGCCTAGCATATGGCTCCTGCTGTTGAAAATCACCACTTAGTGACTTCTCACCCTTGTCTTCATCCCCTTGCTCCCGGTCACGTGGTTATTCACCCTGGTCCTCGTGCTGCCTCACCCGCTGGTCCTCTCTTTGGTCAGTTAATGTAAGGAATGGCTGAGTTTGTCTGATTGTCAATTGCAGCAGTACAGGGTGTCCACTACAAAGAAAGACACCCTGGGTGTACAGCGCTGCCAGACTGGAGCAGGCAGAGTCATCTCATTCATGGCCACCTCACTGTGGCATCCATTTATCTCCCGTATTATTGTAGAGTTTCTCAGCTGGTGCTTTTGGACCTCCAAGTAGAAGGGTCAGCCACATGAGTCCTTGCTCCCCATCCTCCAGCATCTGAGAAATAAAACACAACTTTACCTGGTAAGTGAGCTGCTAGACTTTCTTTGACTACAAGTACCTCGGGTCAAGAATGATGAGTTCGGAGAAGGACATAAAGATACAGAAGGCACTGGCCTGGAGGGCTATGAACGACATGAAGGAAATCTGGAAGTCGAACCTGACCAGGGGCTTAAAAAGAGGATTTTCATAGCAGTCATAGAGTCCATTCTCACGTACGGATGCGAGATGTGGACACTCACCAAGACTATGCGAAAGTCTCTCGATGGTTGCTATACACGAATGCTCCGGATGGCTCTTGACATGAGTTGACAACAGCACATGATGAGCGTCGAACTCTATAACAACCTACCGATGCTCACCACTAAAATTGAGGCGAGAAGACTGCAACTAGCGGGCACTGTCTACGCCACCCCGAGCTACCTGCCAGCCTAGTCATCATATGGGAGCCCAAGCACGGGAGGATGAACCCTGAGCGCCCTCCCAAGACTATGGTCAACACGCTCCTAGAAGACAGTGGCGCAGCTAATGTAAATGAACTGAACAGACTGATGAGGGAGAGGGAGAAGTGGAGAGTCCGTCATCGTGCCCGACGCCGGCTCCCTAGGCCTGTGTCGACGTAGTAGTAGTAGTAGAGCTGCTCGACTTAGAATTGACCATAAGAAAGCAAAGTCTAGCAGCTCATTTACCAGATAAATTTGTCTTTCATTTATCAGACACTGATAAATTAATCATTAGAAAGATCCTGTGATGATCTACCACTAACTGGACATTTTAAAAACGTATTCCTTTCCACCTGAAGAATATACACAAATTGTGTTTTATTTTGGTAATAAAACAATGTTGCAGATCACCATAATGTTGCCTGTGAAAGTTGTATAAAAAAAGAGTACATCAAATACTGTTGGCTGAATTTCTCTGTGTATTGCTATGTTGACACTGATATTGGTGGTTCCAGCCTGACTTTTCCATTTGATATGTTGCAAGTTCTTCACATTGTTGTAATACAACGCGGCTAGTGTGATGTTTGCAGGCCATGATAAATTGTCTATATACTCCATAGGTAACCTCTCACTGCTACGGGCAGAAGTTCTCACTTGCCTCAAAAAAGCAACAATTATACCAGTGCCAAAGAAGAATAATGTGGGCTGCCTTAATGATTATCGCCCGGTAGCCCTCACATCGACAGTGATGAAATGCTTTGGGAGGTTGGTCATGATTAGACTGAACTTCTGCCTCAGCAAGGACATGGACACATTGCAATTTGCCTATTGCCACAATAGGTCAACGGCAGATGCAATCTCAATGATTCTCCACACGGCTTTAGACCACCTAGACAACACAAATACCTATGTCAGAATGCTGTTCATGGACTATAGCTCAGCATTTATTACCATCATTCCCACAATCCTGATTGAGAAGTTGCAGAACCTGGCCCTCTGTAACTCCCTCTGCATTTGGATCCTTGACTTTCTAACTGGAAGACGACAGTCTGTGCAGATCGGTGATAATATCTCCTCCTCACTGATGATCAACACTGGTGCACCTCAGGGGTGTGTGCTTAGCCCACTGCTCTACTCCCTGTATACACATGACTGTGTGGCTAAGCATAGCTCAAATACCATCTACAAATTTGCTGACAATACAACCATTGTCGGTAGAATCTCAGGAGGTGACGAGAGGGCGCACAGGAGTGAGATATGTCAACTAGTGTAGTGGTGCTGCAGCAACAACTTGGCAATCAAAGTTAGTAAGACCAAGGAGCTGATTGTGGACTTCAGGAAGGGTAAGATGAAGGAACACATGCCAATTCTCATAGAGGGATCAGAAGTGGGGAGAGTGAGCAGCTTCAAGTTCCTGGATGTCAAGATCTTTGAGGATCTAACCTGGTCCCAACATATTGATGTAGTCATAAAGAGGGCAAGACAGCAGCTATATTTTATTAGGAGTTTAAAGAGACTTGGCTTGTCAACAAAAACACTCAAAAACTTCTATAGATGTACCGTGGAGAGCATTCTGACAGGCTGCATCACTGTCTGGTATGGAGGGGCTACTGCACAGGACTGAAAGAAGCTGCAGAAGGTTGTAAACCTAGTCAGCTCCACTCTGGGCACCAGCCTAAAAAGTACCCAGGGCATCTTTAGGGAGCTATGTCTCAGAAAGGCAGCGTCCATTATAAAGGACCTCCAGCACCCAGGCATGCCCTTTTCTCACCGTTACCATCAGGTAGGAGATACAGAAGCCTGAAGGCACACACTCAGTGATTCAGGAACACCTTTTTCCCCTCTACCATCCGATTCCTAAATGGACATTGATGCTTTGGACACTACCTCACTTTTTTTTAATATACAGTATTTCTGTTTTTGCACATTTAAAAAAATCTATTCAATATACATAATTGATTTACTTGTTTATTTATTATGTTTTATTTTATTTATTTATTTTTTCTCTCTCTCAGCTAGATTATGTCTTGCATTGAACTGCTGCTGCTAAGTTAACAAATTTCACGTCACATGCCGGTGATAATGAACCTGATTCTGATTCTGATCCTGAATGAATTTACTGATGGACCTTCAACTGCAAGGCACTTTCTGAAAAAAAAAATCTTTTTCTAGATAGATTTCTAAACTATAGTCAATTTATAGTTTGTTCAGAAGACAGTCTGAGTTTGCAGCAGCCCTTAAGGAAAGTTTATTTATGTAAAACATACCAACAGAAGGAAGAAAAAATTAGCTAAAATTTAAATCAGTAGAGATTGCAAACAACATCATTATTCTTAGGTACAGCAAGTATAATTTTATACTTGAATTTCTCTTCCTAGTTGTACAAACTGCTATCATTATAGAGTTAACATCTAATCAGTACATTGCCCTGCTTAAGGTTAAAGATCAGAATATTTCATTGGTCATATATTATCAGACAGGATATGAAGTGATGATGATCTGTGAATCATTTACCAGTTTAATCAAATCCAATAATGTATTTTATTGTCTTTTGGTTGTTTTATTTAATGGCTTGGCAGAGTTTTAGTAAAGCATTATGCAGCATTTTACATATTAAGAACATAAACTTGTTCAAGGGTATTGAAATTCATGGTGTCAAGTTCAGGCCAATGTGTAGGATCAGAGAGCAGATTTTAATTCTTTTACTTCACACATCAATATATTCCATAAAACAGTAATAAACCAGGCAAGTCTTTACATTTCTTTTATATTTCTTTCAGATATTCAGGTATATTAACATTTTACAATGTTTTCCTATCTTCCAGTATTTGAATGTTCTTCCTCACTATCACTTAAGGTTAGTTTCATAAACTCTGGTGCCAAATGCTTAATCTTCTACAATGATGAAGGTTAGAAAATTGAATAGAGTTTGTGAGAAGTCCCAACTAAACATCACATGATGGATGAAATGCTTTGATCTTGTGTCTCCTGTTTCTATTTATGTGTTCATTGGGATGTGTGTATCTCCAACATGTCCATCCCTAAAGGCCCTGAGAAGATGAGCCAACTTTTTCAACCATGATTGTCCTTCAAATGAAAGAACACTATGAGACTGACAGGAAGGAATTCTATGTTTAATATCTATTAGTATTAAAACAATGTTATACATTTCCAAATCCAAATGATGTGTGAAATGAAGGGTCCTGAATGGAATGGTGTGCACAGATGCCTGCTGCCCTTGCTCTTTTTTGGGATAGAGATCAGTAGACAAGGCAAGTAACTACGCTACAGATAATTGAATCAATAATGGAAAATTAAAAGTCCTTCAGTATTCACCAAGAAAAGACCATGGAAAATACAAGAGTCCAATGCCTAATCTGCAAATGTGATGGAATTACCAGAGAAATGTACACTGCTACCTCTGATTGTTTGATTCATCTATCTAAATGTACAATGGGGTTGTACATCTTCAACAGTTGTGTAAAAGATGAAGAATTTGGATAAAACCCGGTTCCAATCCTTACCATGTAAAGTATTAAACAAAAGGAATGTTCAAGTTGCTAAATACAACTCAAAACCTAGTTTATCCAGAGTTTGAGCCACTAGCAGTACATATAAAGGATGTACTACAGTAAATCACCAAATTTCCTCTTAAAGTTCTCCCAATCCCATTACATTTATCACCAAGGTGATTATCAATATTCTGGATTTCCAAAGCACATACCACCTTGACCAACAGCAGAGAAATAATCATTGAATCATCAACATCATAGAATCACAGAAGTTACAATGCCAAAAGAAGACAAATCAACCCATCACATTTGTGTCAGTAAGAAAAAAACTCTTAAACACATCCCATCTTCCAACATTTTCTCTGTGTCACTGCTCTTCAAGTACCCATTCAAGTATTAATTAAATATCCTAAGGGTTTCTCATCTCCACATTAATCCTTTTTCCTTAATTCATTTTTCCTGATTCATTTTACTCTTAATTCATTTTTCCTGATTTCATTTCCCTACCAAGGGAAATAGACCTTTTCTATTTACTCATCATAATTCTATATACCTTGATTAAGTCTGCTCTTAACTTCCTCTGTTCCAAAGAAAACTCTCCAAGTTTAACCAATCTTTCCTTACAGCTACAATTTTCCAGTCTCAGCATTAACTCTGCAAATCACTTCTACATCCTCTCTACATGTCTTGTGCAAAACAGTAATGACCAGGATTTCGTGCAATATTCAGGCTGCAGTTTAACCAGCACATCTTCTAGAAAGAAACTTTCTTCCTTTGGATTTAAGGTCTCAGCTGTTAAAGGACAGAATCTCTCTGGATTTTTAACAGTCTGGTTTACCTGCCTTAGTATCTCAAGCAATTTAGGACAAACCCAACAACACTGAGATTCCATCAGCACAGGAATTCATAAAGATGCCCACTGTCTACCCAGAATGGGAAGCAGATACAGCCATTCAAGTGTATGGCTCATCTACAGCCATGACAAGAATAACTTTATTTGAGATGAATGACACACGTTCTGATTCCTCAAAATGTTTCCATCTATTCGAATATCCAACATTCATTAAGTAGCAAGTGCTCAACTACACCTAAATAATGTCTATTGGGAACCAGCTGAAATAGCTGGAGTTATGGGCTTGGGTGTCACAGTTGTGGACATTTATGTATTGAAATATCTCAATGTATAAATTTCTGGATAGGTTGGTCTCATTGACGGGTCCTGGCTAGGTTTTTTCCATTGAGGCGGGTAAAAGATGGTTGGATAAAGGAATCATAGTTCAAAAAAGATGTGGAACATCTAGTCAAGAGGAAGAAAGAATAACACTTAAGGTTTGGGAAGCAAGGATCAAACAGGGCTCTTGAGAGTTACACAGATGCTAGGAAGGAGCATAAGCACTCACTTAGCAAAACTAGAAGGGCATATGAGAAGGCCTTGGTGAGTAGGATTTAGGAAAACCCCAAGGCATTCTACATGTACGTGAAGAACAGGAGGATAACTAGAGTGAGGGTATGAATGCTGAGGGATAAAAGAGGAAACATGTGCCTTGGATTGAAGGGGGGGGGGTCATTAATGAATGCTTTGCTTTAATATTCACTGGAGAAAGTGAAATAGACAAATGTGAGGTCAGTATAAAACTGGCTGACATGCTGGAACATGTCGACATTAAGAAAGGGGATGTACTGGAAGTTTTGAAGAGCATTAGGATAGATACATTCCTGGGGCTGGATGGGATAAACGCTAGGTTACTATGAGAAGTGAAGGAAGAGATTGATGTGCCTTTGGTGCTGATCTTTGTGTCCTCACTGACCACAGGGCTAGAGACAGAGGATTGGAGGGTGGAAAATATTATTTCTTTGTTCAAGAATAGCAATAGGTGTAACCCTGGGAATAAAAATCCAGTGAGATTTATGTCAGTGGTGGGCAAACTATTAGAGAGGATTCTTAGAAACTGGATTTATAAACATTTGGAGAACCATAGTCTGATTAGAGATATTCAGCATGGCTTTGTCTCATGCCTCATGAACCTGACAATTCTTTGGGGAAATGACAAAACATATCACTGAAGGCAGAGCAATAGATGGGGTATATATGGGTTTTAGTAAACCATTTGACAAGGTTCTCATGGTAGGCTCATACAGAGAGCCATGAGGCATGGGATCCAGGGAAACTTGGCAACTTGGATTTAGAATTAGTTTGCCCACAGAAAGCAGAGTGTGGCAGTAGATGGAGGATATTCCACAGAGATCTGTTCTGGCACATTGTGATTTTTATAAATGACTTGGATGAGGGAATGAGAGGGTAGGTTAGTAAGCTTGCAGATAATACAAAAGTTGGTGGTGTTGTAGATAGTGTAGAAGGTTGTCATAGGTTACAATATGATGTTGATCAGGATACAGAGCTGGGCAGAAAAGTGGCAGGTAGAGTTCAATATGAAAAGTGTGAAGAGATTTACTTCGGAAGGTCAAACATGAAGGCAGAATGCAGGGTTAATGGCTGTGTCCTCTGGTTTAAGACTCTCCCTTCATAGGAAACATCCTCTTCATGAAAGCCTTTCATACCTCATACGTTTCAATGAGGTCACTCTTCATTCTTCTGAATTTTTGCGAATACAGGTCAGGAGCCATCAAACTTTCTTCACCTGGCAAACTAGAATCATTTTTGTGAACCTCCTTTGAACCCTCTCCATTTTTAGCACATCCTTTCCAGGATAAGGGGCCTTAAACTGCTCAAAGTGAGGCCTCACCAGTGCTTTACAAAGACTTAATATTACATCCATCTGCAAATTAACCTTTAGTTAATCTAACATACAACTCCCTTTGCACTTCAGATTTTGTATTTCTCTCCATTTAGAAAATAGTTAACCCTTTCATTTCTTCCAAAAAGTGCATGACCATACACTTCTTGACACTGTATACTGTCTGCCACTTCCTTTCCAATTCTCTTAATTGATCTAAGTCCATCTGTAGCCTCTCTACTTCCTCAAAAATACTTGCTCCTCCAGCTATCTTCATATCTTGTGCAAACTTTGCAACATGGCCATCAATTCCATCATCCAAATCATTGAAATATAGTTCAAAAAGAATCGGTCCCAACACAGAACCCTATGGAGCACCATTTGTCACCAGCAACCAACCAAACAAGGCTCACTTTATTCCCACTCCTTGCCTCCTACCAATCAGCCACTGCTTTATCCATGCTAGAGTCTTTCCTGTAATATCATAGGCTTGCAGCTTGTTAAATAGCTTCATGTGTGGCACCTTATTAAAGGCCTTCTGAAAATCCAAGTACACAACATCACCCAATTCTCCTTTGTCTATCCTGCTTGTTATTTCTTCAGATGAGATTTTCCCTTGAGAAAACCATGTTGCCTATTTTATCATGTGCCTCCAACTGCCCCAAAACCACATTTTTAACAATCGACTCCAACATCTTCCCAACTACTGAGGTCAGATTAAATGGCCTATAATTTTATTTCTTCTGCCTCTTTCCTGTCTTGGAGTGGAGTGACATTTGCAATTTTACAGTCCTCTTGAACCATTCCAGAATCTAGTGATCCTTGAAAGCTGATTACTGAAGTCTCCACAATCTTTTCAGTCACCTCTTTCAGAACCCTGGGGTGTACACCATCTGGTCCAGGTGACTTATCTACTTTCAGACCTTTCAGTTTCCCCAAGGACCTTCTCCCTAGTAATGGTAACTTCACACACTTCATGACCCCTGACTCCTGGAACTTCCATCATGCTGCTAGTGTCTTCCACAGTGAGGTTGATGCAAAATACTTATTCAGTTCATCTATCAATTCCTTGTCCCCAATTACTACCTCTCCAGTATAATTTTCCCACAGTCTGATATCCACTGTCGCCTCTCTTTTACACCTTACGTAACTGAAGAAACTTTTGGGTTCCCCTTTAATATTATTGGCTAGTTTGCTTCTTTATTCCATCTTTTCCTTCTTAATAAATTTTTAGTTGCCTTCTGTTGGTGTTTGAAAACTTCCCAATCATTTAACTTCCCATAAGACCATAATCTGTGTGGCCAGTGCTATCATGTCTGCTGTTGTGCGCTGGGGCAGCAGGCTGAGGGTAGCAGACGCCAACAGAATCAACAAACTCATTCGTAAGGCCAGTGATGTGGTGGGGATGGAACTGGACTCTCTGACGGTGGTGTCTGAAAAGAGGATGCTGTCTAAGTTGCATGCCATCTTGGTCAATGTCTCCCATCCACTACATAATGGACTGGTTGGGCACAGGAGTACATTCAGCCAGAGACTCATTCCCCCGAGATGCAACACTGAGCATCATAGGAAGTCATTCCTGCCTGTGGCCATCAAACTTCACAACTCCTCCCTTGGTGGGTCAGACACCCTTAGCCAATAGGCTGGTCCTGGACTTATTTCCATCTGGCATAATTTACATATTATTATTTAATTATTTATGGTTTATATTGCTATATTATATATTGCTATATGGTGCAAGTGTAACGAAACCCAGTTCCCCTCGGGATGAATAAAGTATGTCTATATATCTATATGATATAGGAGCAGAATGAGGCCATTTGGCCCATCAAGTTTGCTCTGTCATTTCATCATGGATGATCCAATTTTCCTCTCAGCCCCAATCTCCTGCCTTCTCCCTGTATCCCTTCATGCCCTTTCCAATCAAGAATCTATCAACCTCTGCTTTAAATATACTTAAAGACTTGGCCTGCACAACTGCCTGTGGCAAAGAATTCAAAAGATTCACCACTCTCTGGCAAAAGAAATTCCTCCTCAGCTCCATTCTAAAAGTATGCCCCTCTATCCTGAGGCTGTGTCCTCTGGTCTTAGACTCTCCCACCATCTTCTCCACATCCACTCTATCGAGGCCTTTCACCATTCGATAGGTTTCAATGAGGTCTCCCCTCATTCTTCTGAAGTCTAGTGAATACAGGCCCAGAGCCATCAAATGTTCTTCATATAACAAGCCACTCAATCCAGGAATAATTTTTGTGAAGCTCCTTTGAACCCTCTCCAGTTTCAGCACATCCTTTCTAAGATAAGAGCTCCAAACCTGCTCTCATTACTGCAAGTGAGGCCTCACCAGTGTTTTATAAAGTTCCAACAGGACAGGCTTGCTTTTATACTTTGCTCAACATTACATCTTTGCATTTATATTCCCTCTCTTAGGCTTTTATGTTGGCTTTGACTTCCCTTGTTCGTCATGGTTGTGTCACTTTGCTTTAGAATACTTCTTCCACTTTGGGATGCATATACCCTGTGCCTTCCAAATTGCTTCCAGAAATTCCAGCCTTTGTTGCTCTGCCATTATCCCAGTGGACTTTTCTGGCCAGCTCTTCTCTCATGCCTCTGTAATTCTCTTTACTCTGTCTTTACCGATACATCTGACTTTAGTTTCTGCTTCTCAAATTTCATGGTGAATTCAACCATATTATGATCACTTTCCCCTAAGGGTTCTTTTACGTTAAGCTCTGGTTCATTGCACAACACCCAATCCAGAATAGCTGATCCCCTCATGGGCTCAACAAGGAGCTGCTCTAAAAAGCCATTTCGTAGGCATTGGAGAAATTCCCCCTCTTGGAATCCAGCACCAACTTGATTTTCCCAATCTATCTGCGTATTGAAATTGCCCACGACTATTGTAATGTTGCCCTTTTAGCATGCGTTTTCTATTTCCCGTTGTAATTTGTCGACCATCACCTTACTGCTGTTTGGGGGTCTGTATATAACTCCCGTCAGGGTCTTTCTACCCTTGTAGTCCCTTAGCTTTATCCACAATCCATCTTCTGACCCTATATCACCTCTTTCTAATGATTTGATTTCATTTTTTTTACCAAGAGTGCAATGCCACCCGCTCTGTCTTCCTGCCTGTTCTTTCAATACCATGTGTATCATTGGATATTAAGCTTCCAGTTATAATCTTCTTTCAACCATGATTCAGTGATGCCTACAATATCATACATGCCAATCTGTAACTGTGCTACAAGCTCATCGACCTTATTCCATATACTGTGCGCATTCAAATTTGCTGACAATATTACACTGATCTCAAATAATAACGAGGCAGCCTACAGAGAAGAAATCATCACCCTGACACAGTGGTGTCAAGGAAACAACCTATCCCTCAATGTTGCAAAAACAAAGGAGCTGTTTGTGGTCTACAGGAGGAATGGAGATAGGCTAACCCCTATTGACATCAGTGGATCTGGGGTTGAGAGGGTGAACAGCTTTAAATTCCACAGCATACACATCACTGAGGATCTCACGTGGTCTATATATACCAGCTGTGTGGTGAAAAAGGCCCAACAGCGCCTCTTTCACATCAGATGGTTGAAGAAGTTTGGTATGGGCCCCCAAATCCTAAGACCTTTCTACAGGGGCACAATTGAGAGCATCCTGACTGGCTGCATCACTACCTAGTATGGGAACTGTACTTCCCTCAATTGCAGGACTCTGCAGAGTGTGGTGCAGACAGCCCAGCGCATGTGTAGATGTGAACTTCCTGCTATTCAGGATATTTACAAAGGCAGAAGTGTAAAAAGGGCCCAAAGGATCATTGGGGACCCAAGTCACCCCAACCAGAAACTGTTCCAGCTGCTACCATCTGGGAAGCGGTACTGCAGTTTAAAAGCCAGGACCAACAGGCTCTGGGACAGCTTCTTCCACCAGACCATCAGACTGATTAAATCACGCTGATACAATTGTATTTCTATGTTATATTGACTGTCCTGTTGTACGTACTTTTTATTTCAAATTACTATAAGTTGCACATTGCACATTTAGATGGAGGTGTAACGTAAAGATTTTTACTCCTCATGTATGTGAAGGATGTAAGTAATAAAGTCAATTCAATTCAATTCAACACCTTTAGTACTGTACTCATCCTTCTCAATTGTGTCCACCTTTTAAATTGCAACTCATCCTGTTGACTGCAACTTTGCCGTATCATCGGCCTTTCCTTGCTAGGAAGTCTTGCCCCTGTTTGTAAACCGACTACCTCATCTCCAGCACTATCACTTCGCTTGCCATTCCCCTGCCAAATTAGTTTAAATCCACATGAACAACTCTACCCAATCTGCCAGCAACTTTTGCAGGTGTAACCCTTCCCTTTTGTACAGGTCATACCTTCTCCAGAAGAGATGCCAATGATCCATAAATCTGAACTCCTGCACCCTGCACCAGTTCCTCGGTCATGCATTCACCTGCCAAACCATCCTATTCTTATCCTCACTGCCATGTGGTACAGGCAGCAATCCAGAGATTACTACCCCAGAGAACCTGTTTCCCAACTTTCTACCTAGCTCCCTAAAATCTCTCTTCAGGACCTCCTCAGTTTGTCTACCGATGTCATTGGTGCCAATATGTATCAAGGCTTCTGGCTGCTCACCCTCCCCCTTGAGAATGTTGCCTGATCTGAGACATTCCTGATCCTAGCACCGGGGGGCACATACCATCCAGATGTCTCTATTGCAGCCACAGAGCCTCAACTCTGTTCCTCTGACTAAGGAATCTTCTATCAACACTGCAGTTCTCTTCACCTCTCTGCTCTTCTGACATGTGGTTATAAAATAGGAGGGGCTCAGTGCTCATTTTGTTGGGGACAGCTGAGCTAATGCTGAAGCACCATTACTAATAATTGGCTGGTACAATAGATTGGTGAGAATAGAAGCAGACATGTGTAGTATGACCCAGCTGGATAATGGAGGAGGAGTTTTGGCGGAGGATGGTGAAGTCAAACATGTCAATGGCTGCAGTCAGGTTGAGAATGGCAAGGAAGAATAGGTTACACTTGTTGCAATTGGACATTTATGAATTTGACAAAAACTGTTATAGTATAAAGGCAGGGTTACAAATCTGAATGGCATGATTCAGAGGATTACTGGGAAAACAGACACAGACTTTGGATGCTAAAGCAATATTAAGCAAGTAATAGAAAACTGAAAGTACTCCAGTACTATGCAAAAATGTTCAAGCCAATCAATTCATATTCAGTATAGTGATTAACCCTGAAAGATATTCCAATCTGTTGATTATAGAAAGTAGTCCCAGCAAGCAGCAGCTTAATTAATTGATATTCTAATTGCAATGTGGCACAGTCAGCTGTTAGGAATTTTTGCAGCAATTCAAAGTATTGTAAAGCTTTTCCTTAGTTCAATGTTTACAGGTAGTGCGGGTGTCCCCTGCTTTTCGAACATTCGCTTTACGAAACCTCACTGTTACGAAACACCTACATTAGTACCCGGTTTTCGCTTTCAGAAGGTGTTTTCACTGTTAAAAACAAAAAAGCAGTGTGCCGGGAAAATCAGCGCACGATAAAAGGCAGCACGCGCCCCGAGCAGCCGCTCTCTTCTGGATTCGGAACGGTATTCTCGCCGGCATTGCTTAAACATGTGCCTGTGAGCAGCCGTTTGCAAGATGAGTTCTAAGGTATGGGAAAAGCCTAAAAGAGCTCGTAAGGGTGTTACACAGTGTAAAACTAGACATAATTAAGCGCTTTGATTGTGGTGAACTAAGTAAGGACTAAGTGAGTTTGGCTTGTGGGAGCTGATGAACATGATGTTGAAGAGGTTTAGGCATCCCATGACCAAGAACTGATAGATGAAGAGCTGATGCAATTGGAAGAGAAAAGGCTAACAATTGAAACTGAATACAGTAGCGAACGGACCGAAAGTGAAATCGTCCAGGAACTGAACGTGAAGCAACTGCATGAGACTTTCGCTGCAATGATAAAGTACGACTTTAATTTTGAAAGGGTATGTAGGTTTAGGAGATATTTACAGGATGGTTTGAGTCCTTACAAAGAACTGTATGATAGAAAAATGCGCGAGGCTCAGCAGTCAAGCAAGCCTTCCACATCAGCCACAGCAGACGACGAACCTTGACCTTCGACATCGAGGCAGGCAGTCATAGGAGGAGATGAGCCATCTGCTCTAATGGAAACAAGCGACAAGATGACACCCCAGTGTCCCACCACCCCACGATTCGCGGAGAATGCAGCGGTAGCTGGGAGGCACACAGCATGTCTTTAAGAAAAAAGCCGAAATAAACATGCTAATTAATTAGGTGCTGCCCGATGCGTAATTAATTAGCATGTTTATTTCGGCTTTTTTCTTAAAGATGTGCTGGATGCCTCCTGGCTACCGCTGTACCCTTGCATGCTTCGCGGTTCGGTATCTGTTGGCAGCCTGGAGGGTGGGGCCACTGCACCACCCAACCAGTGACGACTCAGCCTAACACACCATCATCAGTGTGCTCGGAGCTGAACCAGTTCCGGTAAGTGATACTACACTGTACATACATTATTTCTACATTATATAGGCTGTGTATTTTTACATGTTATTTGGTATGATTTGGCAGCTTCATTAAAGGTTACTGGAGAGCGCTTGCACTGTGTTTTTGCTGACGGCGCTTACGTGAGATTTTCTCCCAATGGCGCTTGCGCGAGACTTTTGCTACGGAGAACAGTGCAGTAATGATTGTGGAAAAGTATTTCTACTTTATATAGGCTGTGTACTTATCATATCATTCCTGCTTTTACTATATGTTACTGTTATTTTAGGTTTTATGTGTTATTTGGCATGATTTGGTAGGTTATTTTTGGGTCTGCGAATGCTCACGAATTTTTCCCATATAAATAAATGGTAATTGCTTCCTCACTTTACGACATTTCGGCTTACGAACCGTTTCATAGGAACGCTCTACCTTTGGATGGTGGGGGAAACCTGTACAGTAGTTCATGAGGCCAAATGTAACTCAGGTTAATTAAACCCAAAGATGTAATGTTAGAAAGCTTCACTAGCAGAGGGATGAAAATGAGGGTTACCGGTTAAAAAAGAGAGAATTTAAAAAAAACGCTAAGCGAGAAGAGGCACGGCTGACACAGCACGGACAAAGAGAGAAATGAAGCAACGATTAGAAGCTGAGGACATAAATTGTTAAGAGTGGAATTAGTACTGAGTATCTTTACCCTACTAACTTGAAACCCTCAGGGTGAAATCACCGGAGGAGAGACAATAGCGATAAAAGATTTATTGAAGCTATGGTTATAACACACTGCAGCTATACCAAGACAATATCGGCAGAGACGAATGTCCAAGATCCCTACCGTGTAGTCGGGAATTAGTTCTGTAAAATCACACCAGGTTTGTGTACAAGTTTGTGAGCTGACTTGCCGTAGATGATAAACTATTTCATTCCAATAAACTAAGATGGCGAGCCACCCAAGAGTCGACAAACCAGCGCAGGAACGAAATGTGTAATGACGCAGAGGATTTAATACGATTGGATGTATAAGTTAATTTTCATTCAAAGAATCCAAATTTGATAATCTACAAGAACTGATTATTTTTGCAAGACTAAGTTACTGAATGAGATTTATTTTGTTTAAAAGTTGTAATGTTGGAGAATTGTCCTGAAAGGAGTTAAACTGTGTATATATAATTATTGAATTTGAATTTAAACTTGTAAATATACTGCCTGGAACTGAAACGGAAGTTAACTATAATACTTAAGAATAGTAATTATATTTGTTTTTCTAACTAACTAGTGATAAGTAAAAAGGAAAGTTTAGTCTGTAAACTTTTAAATAGGGAATAACACTAGGTCTAATTAGTGACAGAGATCTGATTAATAAAGGAACCTCACTGATTCTAAATAAAAAGGAAATTGTGGTTTGAATCTAAGATTCGGAACCTAAACAGAATGCAGGGATTTTGAATTGTTCTTGCTCATGTAAATATTTTGTACATATTGTTTCTTTTCTTATAAGCAAACCTTATTTCCAGAGGTGTCTGGTTTCTAATCACTGCCTGCTTTCGATACCTAGAATCTTCTGATGGCCTAATAGCACCTAGTGTAATTTGATTTTCTCAAAAGAGGGCGACGACTAGTCACACATAATACGAGGGGTGATTGATAAGTTAGCGGCCTAAAGTAGAAGGAGTCAATTTTAGAAAACCTAGCACATTTATTTTTCAACATAGTGCCCTCCTACATGTACGGACTTAGTCCAGCAGTCGTGGTGCATAACAATCCCTTCTTTGTAGAAGTGGTCTACAGCAGGGATGATTGATAGGTTCGTGGCCTAAGGTAGAAGGAGATGAGTTATACAGCTCGTGTTACATGCATGTGCAGTTCAGTTCTTTCAGTGAAAATGCAGAAAGTTTGAAGTTTCTCCTCATCTCCTTTTACTTTAGGCCATGAACTTATCAATCACCCCAGCTGTAGACCACTGCTGGAGGTCCAAGACGCCAACTTCTACAAAGAAGGGATCCGTATGCTCCACGACCGCTGGACTAAGTGTGTAAATGTAGGAAAAATAAATGTGCTAGGTTTTTTAAAACTGACTCCTTCTACTTTCAATCACACCTCATAACACTTGCTCTTAGATCTCGCTTTTCCAGGTGTTCCATAAGACTTGGTGAGCCAGCCAGGAGGCAGTGTATTAGATAACCAGCAACACACAGATTAGTATACAAAGCACTAAAGGAATCTTACTGTTCAAACTCACTTGTTCACTTCAGAAAACTGAAGTCATAAAAGAAAAAAAGGGTGTCAAAATTCCAGAAGCTGTTTTAGTCAATGCATAACAGGAACAGAACAAAATAAGGAAATACTTGACTTTCTAAAAGTATATGGTTCAGTTGCCAGAGTTATTCATCTAAGTGACCTTGGTGCAGAACTTCTCAGGTCCCTCATAGTAGAGTACCATTTAGACTCTACAGTGCAAGATTGCCAGCCCTTGCTACAGTACACTCAACAGGCAAGTGCTGACCAAAGAGTTTCCTACCATGCAGTTATCTTAGCCTGTATTTACACTCAGAAATTTGGAAAGGACACCACTCAAGCTTAGCTAGGTGAGTTGAAAACCTTAGTGAGGTGCAGTAGGAAATATCATAATGAAGTCTTGAGAGAGATGTTAACCCAGATCAGTGAAACCCTTGCTATTGAAAGTATGGAAAGAGTCACTGTTGAAACTGCTGAAGATATACATAATAAGACCAGAACTCTTCAATTCAGAGCAGACTCCTCTGATACTAACCAGCCAGAAACAGCTCTAGCTGCTATGCAGAATAACTCAATCCCTGAAATACAAGATAACAAGTTGCAGTGAAGCCATTCCTCTTTCCCAGTAATCTAAACCCTCCAGATATTCAAAGAGTCATAGTGGAGCACATTGAGCACAGTAATGACTTGATGGCTCATGGTAATCCACCAGTAAGGCTCCAAACTTTTTCTGGTCCACCTAAAATTGGCATGTCGCAAAGGTAATTCTACGGTTGTTATGGGGGATTTCAACATGCAGGTAGACTGGGAAAATCAGGTTGGTACTGGACCCCAAGAAAGGGAGTTTGTGGAATGCCTCAGAGATGGATTCTTAGAGCAGCTAGTATTAGGGACTACCAGGGAGAAGGCAATTCTGGATTTAATGTTGTGTAATGAGCTAGATTTGATAAGGGAACTCGAGGTAAAGGAGCCATTAGGAGGTAGTGACCATAATATGATAAGTTTCAATCTACAATTTGAGAGGGAGAAGGGAAGATCGGAAGTGTCAGTATTACAATTGAACAAAGGGAACTATGGACCCATGAGGGAGGAGCTGGCCAAAGTTGACTGGAAAGATACCCTAGCAGGGATGACCGTGGAACAATATTGGCAGGTATTTCTGGGAATAATACAGAAGGTGCAGGATCAGTTCATTCCAAAGAGGAAGAAAGATTCTAAGGGGAGTAAGGGGCGACCGTGGATGACAAGGGAAGTCAAGAACAGTATAAAAATAAAAGAGAGATAGTATAACATAGCAAGGATGAGCGGGAAGCCAGAGGATTGGGAGACTTTTAAGGAGCAACAGAAGATAACTAAAAAGGCAATGGGGGGGAAAGATGAGGTACGAAGGTAAGCTAGCCAAGAATATAAAGGAAGATAGTAAAAGCTTCTTTAGGTATGTGAAGAGGAAAAAATTAGTTAAGACCAAAATTGGGCCCTTGAAGACAGAAACGAGTGAAATTATTATGGGGAACAAGGAAATGACAGATGAGCTGAACAGGTACTTTGGATCTGTCTTCACACAAACAAACAGCCAGATGTAATAGTGGCCAGAGGACATAGGGTAACAGAAGAACTGAAGGAAATTCGGCAGAAAATGGTGTTGGGTAAACTGATGGGACTGAAGGCTGATAAATCCCCAGGGTCTGATGGTCTGCATCCCAGGGTACTTAAGGAGGTGGCTCTAGAAATCATGAGCGTATTGGGAATCATTTTCCAATGTTTTATAGACTCAGCATCAGTTCCTGAGGACTGGAGGGTAGTTAATGTTATCCCGCTTTTTAAGAAAGGAGGGAGAGAGAAAACAGACAATTATAGACCAGTTAGTCTGACATCAGTGGTGGGGAAGGTGCTGGAATCAATTATAAAAGATGAAATAGCGGCATATTTGGATAGCAGTAGCAGGATAGGTTCGAGTCAGCATGGACTTATGAAGAGGAAATCATGCTTGACAAATCTTCTGGAATTTTTTGAGAATGTAACTATGAAAATGGACATGGGAAAGCCAGTGGATATAGTGTACCTGGACTTTCAGAAAGCCTTTGATAAGCTCCCACATAGGAGGTTAGTGGGCAAAATTAGAGCAAATGGTATTGGGGGTAGGGTACTGACATGGATAGAAAATTGGTTGGCAGACAGGAAACAAAGAGTAGGGATTAATGGGTCCTTTTCAGAATAGCAGGCAGTGACTAGTGGGGTACCGCAAGGCTTGGTGCTGGGACCACAGCTTTTTACAATACACATTAATGATTTAGATGAAGGGATTAAAAGTAACATTAGCAAATTTGCAGATAACACAAAGCTGGGTGGCAGTGTGAAATGTGAGGAAGACGTTATGAGAATGCAGGGTGAATTGGACAGGTTGGGTGAGTGGGCAGATGAATGGCAGATGCAGTTTAATGTGGATAAATGTGAGGTTATCCACTTTGGTGGCAAGAACAGGAAGGCAGATTACTATCTGAATGGTGTCAAGTTAGGGAAAGGGGAAGTACAACGAGATCTAGGTAACCTTGGTCATCAGTCACTGAAAGTAAGCATGCAGGTACAGCAGGCAGTGAAGAAAGCTAATGGCATGTTGGCCTTCATAACAAGGGGAGTTGAGTATAGGAGCAAAGACATATACAGGGCCCTGGTGAGACCACACCTGGAATATTGTGTACAGTTTTGGTCTCCAAATTTGAGGAAGGACATTCTAGCTATTGAGGGAGTGCAGCGTAGTTTCACAAGGTTAATTTCCAGGATGGCGGGACTGTCATAGGTTGAAAGATTGGAGCGACTGGGCTTGTATACACCGGAATTTAGAAGTATGAGAGGGGATCTGATTGAAACATATAAGATTATTAAGGGATTGGACACGCTAGAGGCAGGAAACATGTTCCCGACGTTGGGGGAGTCCAGAACCAGAGGCCACAGTTTAAGAATAAGGGGTAGACCATTTAGAACGGAGTTGAGGAAAAACTTTTTCACACAGAGGGTTGTGGATCTGTGGAATGCTCTGCCTCAGAAGGCAGTGGAGGCCAATTCTCTGGATTCTTTCAAGAAAGAGTAAGATAGAGCTCTTAAAGATAGCGGAGTCAAGGGATATGGGGATAAGGCAGGAAAAGGGTAGTGATTGTGGATGATCAGCCATGATCACAGTGAATGACGGTGCTGGCTCGAAGGGCTGAATGGCCTTCTCCTGCACCTATTGTCTATTGTCTAATGAGGCAGATTATGAGACTTGACGTGCTAGTGTTGAACTGCTCTTGCAAGACCCAAGTGTGTCTGATCTTCATAGAACACGGAAGATATATGAAAGTATTCTTCAACCAGCTTCTGACATCATCAGGTCAATAAGCCCTGGAGCTTCACCCGCTAATTACGTACATCTCCTAGATTCAGCTTTTGCCACCATGTAAGATGGTGATAAATTATTTACCAAATTCATGAAGATGGTACAGAACATGGGTGAAAAACCATCTGCTTACCTACAGCAGCTACAGGTAGTGTTGACTCTAGCGAGGCAGAGTTGCCAAAACTGAGGCTAACAAGCATCTCTTAAAGCAGTTTTGCAGGGGATGTTGAGACCACTCCTCAACGTTAGAGCTGCAACTGGAACCGAAAAAACAAAGCCCGTCATCGTTTACCAAACTGTTCACATTTCTACACACCGAGGAAGACAAGCATGGTTCTGGAAGTTTCATTCTGATGTGCTTAAGAGTCTTCATGGTGACTTTGGTCACATGGTTATTGATCGTAGCCTGGATTTAGTCAGAAGCCAATTCTTTTGGCCCAGGATGGCTGCTGATATGGTACACAAGATGTGTAAGAGAAAGACCTTACCTGAGAAAACTGCTCCGTTAGTGAATATTGGGACTACTCAACCCTTGCAGCTGGTCTGCATGGACTTTCTTACATTAGAACCAGATCAAAGTAACACAAAAGATGTGTTCGTAATAACTGATCATTTCACTAAATATGCTTTGGCTATTCCTACACCTAACCAAGAAGCCAAGACGGTTGCCAAGTGCTTATAGGAGCATTTCATCTTACATTATGGTTATCCCGAGTGCCTGCACAGCGATAGATGGCCTGATTTTGAATCCTATTTGATTAAATAATTCTGTGAGATAGCTGGAATTCAAAAATTCAGAACTACACCATATCATCCCAAAGAAAATCATGTCGAAAGATAAAAGTCACCACGAGAATTTGTAAAACCCCTAGTCCATGCTTATAATTGTACTAAGAATGAGACGATTGGCTTGAGTCCGTATGAATTGATGTTTGGACAACAATCCAGACTTCCAGTTGACTTAACTTTCGGACTGCCCTTGCAAGACTAATATGGTAAATCACAGTCTCAGTATGTACATAATTTGAAATCTCATCTTGAGGAAGGCTTCAGGATAGCTACGGGAACTCACAGAAAATGGCAGACAGAAACCAGACCAGATATGATAAATATGTGACAGCTTCAGAGCTGAGAAAAGGAGACCAAGTTCTAATAAGGAATGTGCGCCTACGAGGTAAGAACAAACTTGCCGATAAATGGGAAGAGATAATCTATGTAGTGGTGAGTCAAGCTGGTGATCTGTCTGTCTACAAGGTCATGAGAATCCGTCTGGTCCCATACAAACATTACGTAGGGATCTATCGCTCCCTTGTGGGTTTCATCCTTCTGAAGACAATGAACGACTTTCTCCGTTGCTGTTTGGAAGTACACAACTGTCAGTACAAAGAATGAACAGTCAGCTGAAGAGGAAGAAAATCCAATTGACTCTGAAGAGGACGAAGATGAGGTTTATTACATCAGACCAAGACTTGACATTGTAGATGAACGTTCTAAGAGTTGAGAAGCTTGTGAACGATTACACAGAAGGACTGTGGGCTCCAACCCAAGCCCAAACCAAACATTTACAGCCACTCCGGTTGCAGACCCAGTGCTGGAATCTCAAAGAAATGCAAGTTACTTATCTGATGTAGAGGAATCCACTGTAGAAAGTAACTTACCTGTCAGGCCTGAAAAAAACCCGGCGGAAGAAACAACAAATCAGGAAATGCACAATCAGTGTATCCCACCTGATGGCAGAAGTCTGGAAATTTCTCAAACCCAAATGAGTTTGAAGTTTGACAAGAAAAAGAGACACATGATGAAGTGTTGACCAGAAAAGACACTACAAATGAAAATTCTCACAAAGAAGAGCCTGAACTCAGAAGGTCTCCTAGACACAGAGAAAAACCTAGAACTCCAACATAACCTGAGCTAGGAAATCCTTTAGTGATAGTAATTCAGTCCCTTTTCCAAGCTTTGAGATCTGCTATTGTAGAGTTCCTTCCAGATTTCACATATGAAGAACACCCCAAACCCATTACAGTGCAAAGGGATTTGCATAAATTCAAAGGGGGAGGGTGTAACCCAGGTTAATTAAACCCAAAGATGTAAAGTTAGAAAGCTCCACCTGCGAAGAGATGAAAATGAGGGTTACTGATTTTTAAAAAAAGCAAATTTGATTAAAAAAACGCTAAGCGAGAAGAGTCGTGACTGATGCAGCACGGACAAGGAAAGAAACGAAGCAACGATTAGAAGCTGAAGACATGAACTGTTAAGAGTGGAATTAGTAATGAGTATCTTTACCCTACTGACTTGAAACCCTCAGCATGAAACCCCTGGAGGAGAGACAAATAGCTATAAAAGATTTATTGAAGCTACGGCTATAATATGCTGCAGCTATACTGAGACAATATCGGCAGAGACGAATGTCCAAAATCCAAACCGTGTAGTCGGGAATTAGTTCTGTAAAATCACACCAAGGGATTTGGCCAAGTTTTTGTACAAATTTGTGAATTGACTTTCTGTGGACGATCAACTATTTCATTCCAATGAACCAAGAAAGAAGATGGCGAGCCACACAAAAGTCAATGAACCAGCACGGGAACAAAATGTGTAACGATGCAGAGGATTTAATACGGTTTGATGTATACATTTATGTTCATTCCAAGAATCCAAATTTGATGATCTGCAAGAACTGATTATTTTAGCAAGACTTAAGTTACTGAATGAGATTTATTTTGTTTAAAAGTTGTACCGTTGGAGAATTGTCATGAAAGGAGTTAAACTGTGTATACAAACGTTGTATATAATTTTTGAATTTGAATTTCATCTTGTAGATATACTACCTGGAACTGAAACTGAAGTTAACTATAATACTTAAGAATAGTAATTATATTTGATTTTCTAACTAACTAGTGATAAGTAAAAAGGAAAGTTTAGTCTGTAAACTTTTAAATAGGGAATAACACTAGATCTCATTAGCTACGGAGATTAGAGTACAAAAGAATCTCACTGATTCTAATTAAAAAGGAACTTGTTGTGGTTTGATATCTAAGATTTGGAACCTAAACAGAATGCAGGAATTTTGAATTGTTCTTGCTCATGTAAATATTTTGTACATATTGTTTTTCTTATTTCCTGAACAAACCCTATTTCCTGAAATGTGTGGTTTCTATTCACTGACTGCTTCTGATACCTAGAATCTTCTGATGGCCTACTAGCGCCCAGTGTAATTTGATTTTCTCAAAGAGTGCGACGACTCACCATAAGATTTAGGTAAGAAAGATGTTTTCTCTGCCACTTCTCTTGAACAAGGAATTAAGCAAAGTCAAAGAAATTTATGTCTAGAAACATTATCATAGCAAAATAGAAATAATATTGCAATTTGGCTTTTAAGAAAGTTAATGTATTCACCTTCTATTTGCAGAAGCAACGTCCAGACTGCAATGCAGAAAACTTTCATACTTCGGATGAAGCCCGTCTGTTTACTCAGTGGAAACAATGCAGTCAACTGATCAAACATGTGATTAGACAAACTTAATAAGCTGTACGAAGGTCACATGGATATTCTATTGGCACATCATAAATGAATACATGCGATGACATTTTTTTTACAATGTAATAAGACCCTAAGTGTGGGAAATTCTGTTCTGATTACAACATTGAACGAAAAGTAGATTGAAGAGAAAACATCACAGTAGATCTGCTTTGCCCTAATGACAACACTCCTATTTGTAAAATGTGTATTTCCATTGATTTTTTTCATATGCCAAGATCCTCAAAGTGCAAAAAATTTAAGGCATGAAAAGGGAAACAGAGTAACCAGAAACGCTGTTGTTCGGTAAAAGCCATGAACATCAAGTTGCAGGAACAGAAATAAATGATGAAAATAAATATTGGTTTCACAGAGAAAAAAATGACAGAAGATGATTAAAACTTGCGTTTTTAAAATTTCCAAAACAATTGACATCTGAATTAATGAGTAATCTGAATCCAGAAAGTGAGGGAGAGGGAGAGGGAAATGATGGGGGAGGTGGAGGGGGGCAGAGAGAGGCAGAAGGTGGAGAGAGAAAGGGAGGAGAGAGACAAGAGGGGAGAGAGAGAGAGGGGAGAGATGGCGAGGGGGAGAGAGAGGGAGAAGGGGAGAGAGCGGGAGAGGGAGAGAGGGAATGGGGAAAGGGGGAGGGAGGGAGAGAGCTGGGGCGAGGGAGAGGGGAGAAGCTGACAGGAGGAGGGTGGTAGGGAGAGAAGAGAGGGAGGAGGAGGGAGGGAGAGTTAGGTAGAGAGAGTGGGGGAGAGAAGAGAGAGGAGCAGAGAGAGGGGGAGCGAGGAGGGTGAGAGGAGGGTGAGAGAAGGGAAAGAGAGTGGAGCAAGGAAGGTTAGAGATAGACGGGGAGAGAGTTGAGAGAGAGAATGGGGAGAGATGGGTAAGAGAGAGGGGGAAGGAGGGGGGATGGAGAGAGGGGAGGGAGGGGTGGGAGAGAACGGGGGAGGGCAGGAGGGAGAGAGGAGGGGTAGGGCGAGAGGGAGAGTGTGGAGCAGAGAGAGAAGGGAGATATGTGGGGGAACGAGAGGAGTGGAAGAGAGAGGGGGAAGGGGAGAGCATGTGGGAGGGGTGACAGGGGGAGGCAGGGAGGGAGAGAGGGAGATAGGGGAAGAGGAGGGGGAGGGAGAGAGAGGTGGGGAAGGAGGAGAAAGAGGGGGAGAGAGGGGGAGAGAGTGGGAGAGAGGGAGGGATAGAGAGCAAGAAGGGGACAGAGAGGGAGACAGAGAGAGAGGGGGAGTGAGGGGGTGAGAAACTGTGGGAGGAGAGAGAGAGAGGCAGGAGAGACAGAGGTGGATAGAGAGAGAGAGAGACAGAGATGGATAGAGAGGGGGAGAGAGAGAGACAGAGATGGATAGAGGGGGGGAGAGAGAGAGACAGAGGTGGATAGAGGGGGGGGGAGAGAGAGAGAGAAAGAGAGAGAGACAGAGGTGGATAGAGGGGGGAGAGAGAGAGAGAGGCAAGAGAGACAGAGGTGGATAGAGAGGGGGGGAGAGAGAGACAGAGGTGGATAGAGGGGGGGAAGAGAGAGGCAAGAGAGACAGAGGTGAATAGAGAGGGGGAGAGAGAGAGAGAGGTGGATAGAGGGGGTGATAGAGAGGCAAGAGAGACAGAGGTGGATAGAGAGGGGGGAGAGAGAGGCAAGAGAGACAGAGGTGGATAGAGGGGGGGAGAGAGAGAGAGACAGAGGTGGATAGAGGAGGGGGGAGAGAGAGGCAAGAGAGACAGAGGTGGATAGAGAGGGGGAGAGAGAGACAGAGGTGGATGGGGGGAGAGAGAGATAGGCAAGAGAGACAGAGGTGGATAGAGAGGGGGAGAGAGAGAAAGGCAAGAGAGAGAGGCAAGAGAGACAGAGGTGGATGGGGAGGAGAGAGAGAGGCAGGAGAGACAGAGGTGGATAGAGAGGGGGAGAGGGTGATGCAGAGAGAGGAGAGAGGGAGGGAGAGAGAAGAGGGTGAGAGGGAGGGAGAAGGGGATCATGTGAGAAAAAAGGGGACGTGGGGTAGAGAGAGGGGAGAGAGATTGGAGAGAGGGGGGAGAGTGAGAGGTTGAAAGGTAGAGAGAGGGAGGGAGGAAGAGGGGTGATAGAGAGAGGGGGAGAGGGGGTGAGAGAGGAGAGAGGTGTAGGGGAGAGAGGAGGGTAGAGAGAGAGAGGGGGGAATGAGTGAGGGGGCAATGAATGGGTAGAGAGAGGGGTGAGAGGAGGCAGGGAGAGGGAGAGGGGGAGGGAGAGAGGTGAGGGGGAGAGAAAGCTGGGGAGAGAGAAGGGAGAGAGAGTGTGAGGGGCAGAGAGAGATGGTGAAAGATAGGAAAGAGGGAGGGGAGGGGAGAGGGAGATGGAGATGGGAGAGAGAGTGAGAAGGGAGGAACAGAGAGACTGGGAGGGGGAGATGGAGAGAGAGGGGTTCATAAGGGGTGTGAGGGCATAGAGAGATGGGGAGAGAGGAGGGAGAGGGGAGGGGAGAGGGAGAGGGGAGAGGGGAGGGGGGAGAGGGGGGAGAGTGGGAGAGAGGAGAAATAGAGAGGGAGATAGGGGAGAGAGAAGAGAGTGGAGAGAGAGAAGGGGAGGGGGAGGGTGAGAGGGGAGGAGGTGGGAGGGGGAAAGGGGCAGTAGAGGGAGAGGGAGTAGAGAGAGAGAGAGGGTAAAGAAAGGGGAGGGAGAGTAGGGGAAGGGAATGAGGGCAGGAGAGAGAGGGTGGTGGAGAGAGGGGAGAGCGAAGGGGCAGAGAGAGATGGGGGAGCGAGAGGAGGGGAAGAGAGCGTGGGGAGAGAGGGGGAAGATAGGGAGGGAGGGAGGAAGAGTGAGGGGGAGAGAGTGAGAGGGAAGTGACAGAGTGGGAGAGAGAGCAAGAGGGGGAGAGAGAGAGGGGTGAGAGGTGGGAGTGTGGCAGAGATGGGGGAGAAAGAGGCAGGGAGGGATAGAGGGAGAGGGGAGAGAGTGAGAAGGGTGAGAGAGGAGAGAGGGAGGGGGAGATAGAGAAGGGCTGGACAGAGAGGAGAGAGTGGGGGAGAGAGGGGTGGAGAGGGGAGAGAAATGGGGGAGAGAGTGGACATAGAGAGAGGGGAATGAAAGGGTGGAGTGAGAGTGGGGGAAAGTGAGTGAGAGGAGGGGGAGAGAGGGAAAGGGGGAAGAGAGGGGTGGAGAGGGAAAGAGGGAGGGGGCAGAGAGAGAAAGGGGCAGAGAGAGAGGGGGAGAGAGAACGAGAGGGATTCTGGAGAATGGGGGAGTGGGAGAGAGGGGCAAGAGGGTGGGTTGAGAGAAAGAGGGAGAGGTGGGAAAGAGGGGGGATAGAGAGGGGGAGGGAGTGAGGGGTGAGAGAAGGGAGAGGGAGGGGGAGATAGAGGGGTGAACGAAGAGGGTGGAGAGAGAGAGGGGGCAGAGAAGGTGTAGAGATGGGGGGAAGAGGGAGAGAAGGGAGGGAGAGAGAGAGAGGGAGAGAGGGAGAGGGTAGAGGTAAAATGGGGAGGGAGAGGGGAAGAGTGTGGGGAGAGAGGGGGAGAGAGGGGAGAGATGGAGGAGTGAGTGGGGATTGCAACTGTCCTACCCCAACTCCCTTTTTGGCCTCTTGCACTATCTAATGTAAGCATATTAGCATGAAGAATAGCATTTCATTTCCAATATGTCCTATTACAGCCTCCCAGATACTGAATTCAACAATGTCCTATAATGAGCCATTCTAATCTTGTGCATCATATATCCAGCATTCTTTTCGTTACCCTTTCCTCTTCCAATACACCTCCTCCAACACTCACCAGCAATTACCACTCTTTCCACTGACACCACCACTGATGGCATTCAATCTCTCCTGGTTTCCATTTTATCACATACCCTGTCTTCTATTCTCTTTGATTTACTTGCCTTCCTCGACAACTTAAAGCTGGTTTCATTTCCTACTTATTTAGTAAGGAAATTGACATGAAATGCTTACCGAGCTTCTCTCTCTAAAGAAGTTGCCTAAACTGCTGAATATTTCTGTTTTTTTTTGAGAGAATGAGGAAACACTTTGGCAATAATTTCATTAGCAGAGAGAATAGTTCACACATTGCATTGTGAAAGGGAAATTTACATTTGAATGTTTGTACCTACTGTGCAAGTATAGTACTTCAGTGGAGATCAATTGTGAGGCACGTCTGTTGCTTGCCTGAAGTGGCTGCACAGATTGGCACAGAAACTCAAGCACAATTGCCAGCTATATCTCTACTGGGATGGAGCAGAAAACCTATTACTTCTGATGCAGTGGATACATTTCCTGGAAGACTCCTGATTATGCACTGCAACTTATCTGAAGCTCCTCAGAAAGGGATATAAATAAAATTTCTGAGAAACATACATTAAAATTATGACAAGTTATCAGTGGAATACTCATTCAAAGTAATGTTGTCTGAATGGTCTTCAGGAAATTAAAAAACTTTTGTTAAAGGTTCAGCCTGAAATAAGTATACAGGAAATACTGTACATATTAGGAAGCAATACAGTACATAGAAAAATCCTAAACTTGCATTCTGAACTCCAGTTACTTCAACAGGCTGTCCAGGATAATCAGTCTTTTAAATGCTGCATTGGATTTATAATTTTGCCCTAATTTCACATTCATATTTTCTTATGACACAGAACAGGGACAATTGACTCATTGGTTATTAGGATAATTCAAAATTAAATTTGGGGAATTATTTAATAACATGTCACTGTAATACTGAAATATATTTTGATTTGAATGTGTCACTTTTACTTAAATGAACAATTTACAATTTATCTGATATGAATAGCTGCGTTTATGTAAGCTTAAGAACGTAATGTAGTCTGCTGCTGCAAAAGGCCGATTTCCATGGCATTTATACCCTGTGTATTTATGCCAATAGCAACAATAATCATGAACTTGAACATTATCTCAGGACTAGACAGTTTTCAACACACTGGCCTTTCAGGAATAGTTTCATTGTGGTAACTGCACATTGTGTGTGCTAATCCAAGGATGTGATCAAACGACAGTGAGGATAGAAACATGATTATCAAACATTTGAACAACTACTTGAGCAACTAATGAGCATAACCATTGAACAGAATTTGTGTGACTATTTTTAAACTATATTTAAATAACAACATGTAATCAAGGATCTGATTACTGATATCCTGCTCTCTGCAATTCACTGGACAAGCCATAACTAAGAAGCATACCACACTTTTAAGATGTGTAAAAGTAACTTCATATGGTTACAGAAAAAAATAACGATTCTTAAAATGTTTTGATGACAGGAACTGTAGGTTCAACAAAATCTCTTGTAGACTTTTTCACTTTTCATCTCCCATTCCTCTCAGTCATGCTTGCTAATATTCCAGTCTATGTGGAGTCAGACACTGAGGCCTTAGACTGGAGTGTACAGTCCTACACTTAGAACTAGCTATTGGCTGCTTTCACTTTAAGGAAGGACATAGAAATTGAAAGGCCCTTAATTTGTCCTTCCAAATATCTGGAAGCATTCTTAAAGGGGGTATGAATAAGTAGGGGAAATATTCCACTTTGTGAAATGATTACTGTTTCCTTGCATGGCTGCTTGTGAAGGAAAATACAGCTCAGATGAATGAAAGTAATTGGGAACACTGCATTTGCAGAAAGTTGTAGAGGATATGAGGAATGAGCTTGTTAGAATAATTGGTTCTTACAACCAGTTGAGAAAATCAGGGATGTTAGTACATCAATATGTGAGAGAGTGTAGATTATTGAAAAATAAGTGAATGCTTCGAAGGGTTTGCTAGGAGCATAAACTTAAGGAGCTGAAGTACTCCTTTGTATGAGAGTGTAAGTTGGAAAAACGCTAATTACAACACGTTGTTCAATGCGCTGAGTTTTCTGTACAACCCGCTGAACCTACTGGAATTCTTTTAGAATGAGCTGTAGTTCGGGGATTGGCGAAAATGGCACTGACTGACAAAGCCATCTTTTTATACCATATTTGAACAATTCATATATTACCCTCAGTCTCAAAGATCATTGTTTATTTGGGATAATTAAACCTTGACAATGTGCTTGCCTAATCACAAATTCAACATGCTCATTTGCTGTTTCTGTGCTGACCAACATTTACAGCGGAATAATATAATACCAATAGGTAGGAAAGCTGGCTTATGTGACCTTGCTCTGCTTTGCATCTTGAGCAAGCCCAAAGGCTGAGAATGGTTCCAAGGTATGCAACTGTGTCATATGTAAGTGGGGCAGTAGATTTCACGTGCTGTTAGAATGAGAAGCACACTGAAACATTGCTCTAAGTTAAAGATGCAAAGTGCTAGCTCTTATGTAAGCACACGCTGGTTCTGCGGTGGCTGATGGAACAATGTGGGAACCACAGAAAGAGGCAGGAGGTGCCTATTGTGTAGGTCATCTGTAGTTTGTGATCTGGTGCACTGCTTCTGCTACTTATACAGGGCATCCGTGTGCTCTCAGTGCAGGAATCTGAGGTTCTCAACATCATCCCAAATCCTCATTCTCTACCTTGGGAAGGCCAGAGAAGTAAGATCATAAGGTATTGGAGCAGAATTAGTCCATCGAGTCTGCTCCACCATTTCATCATGGCTGATCCGATTTTCCTCTCAGCCCCAACCTCCTGCCTTCTCCCCATATCCCTTCATGGATAATGGGTGCATTGCAATTTCTTTTTTCTAAGGAGGCTTTGAGCCTGCCCTTGAATCTTCTCTTCTGGTCATCTCATGTGGATGGCCAGACGGCTGACCTTTCAGTTGGTGAGCAGTGACTGCAGTTCCTTCAGTTTTAAAATAGTTATAGATGAGGATAGGTATGGGCCTTGTGGGAGAGTATTAAATTGGAGCAGGGCAAATTGTGAGAGCATTAGGCAGAAACTGGAAAGAGTTAAGTGGGGACAGCTGATTTTTGGCAAATGCACATCTAAGTCGTGGAGGATGTTTAAAGACCAACTGTACAGAGAGAAGACACAGATAGGAACAGTTAATATTATATTCAGGGCAATATCATTGCCTACAGATTCTACAGAGCTCCACAACACACCTATAACTCAAGTCTTCAGCATTAACTTTGTATGGTCCTGAAGCAAGAAGTCATTGTCTGAACTCTGCATTGCACTTCAGCTGCAGAAAAAAACCTTGACCCTCACTTGCATTGAGACTATAACAAGCTCACACAAAACTGACCATTAACGTTGGGCAGTTTCTGCTGAGGGACTGACATTTCTCAGTCAGCAATGTAGTTTAAGTGACTCAAATAGGACCGATGTACAAGCTTCTCACCTTTAAGAGAGCTCTCTTTTAAAAAAGCCAATCAGTCCCAACAGCCACTGAGAAGTTAGATCTAATGTAGGACAAATGAACGATTGATTTAAATAAGGAAGAACAACTATGAGGGAGATGTGTAAATACAGTGTTATTTATATATTTTACTCAAATTAGTTACTTTAAATTTGGCAACTTTTTAATTGTTTCCAGTGTTTCCATTGTTTCCATTTCAATTTAATGGAACTTTTGAGTTTATTAATAAGTTAAAGATAGCTTGAATTGTAACAGATTGTAAATGCCTTCGAATAATTACAAATGATTCATTCTTTATTGCTTTATTATGACACATCCAGGGCTAGGCTTATCCTGTTCAGAAAGCATTTCGTTGGAGATATACAAACTGAGCAGATCTTTATCTATAAAGTGAAGTCAGCCTTCTAAGAGGGAGTTCCCAGGTACCCAGGTCAAACTAAGCATGGGCTTAGTCAACGATTGACTAACAAACTCATCAATAGATTAGGACAAACGTGATTCATCTTTGCTATCCTCTCCCTCTCACCTCCCAACTCTATTGGATTTAGATTCTTCTGATGACCAAAAGAAGTGAATAGAATTGTCAAAATGCAAACAACAGGAATTCTGCAGATGCTGGAAATTCAAGCAACGCACATCAAAGTCCTCATGAAGGGTCTCGGCCTGAAACATCAACTGTACCTCTTCCTAGAGATGTTGCCTGGCCTGCTGCATTCACCAGCAACTTTGATGTGCGTTAATAGAATTGTCTATGCTTCCAGTGACACTGTCCAGATAAATTATATTGTATGCCTAGAAAAATGGTTCTCAAGGTTAAGAGTCAAAGTCAAAATAAGTTTATTATCGAAGTATGTATATGTTATCATATACTAACTTGAGATTCATTTTCTTGCAGGCTTTTACAGGAAAATAAATACAATAGAGTTTATGAAAAAAACTATATGTAAACAAAGATTGTAATGATGAATGCAGGTGCAGAGTAACTGCAGACTGAAGTATAAGACTCTGACGAGAGTTTATTCACAGAAGAGACAATGAAGGTACACAGGTCACTCAGAATGAATGTCACTATGAAAAGGCTAGTGATAGACTGAGTGATAAGTACTCAATGTGCATAACTTAAATAGTACAAGGTTGCATGAAACCTGCAGTTACCAATAAACAGCAGAAAAATACTTTGGGGAGCAATTAATAGGTAAAACAAGCCACAGTTAAGTAAATTAATAATATTCAGGGGAAGTGGAGTACCAAGGTCTTGGGCCTTGGCAGAGGTCTCCCTCTGATCCTAAGGGTTCATGACAGGACCCCTCCTATTGCAGGCTCCTGACAGCCTAGGACAATCAGAATAGTGATTGTTAAAGTCTGTTATCAATTCAGGGTCCAAAATGTCCCGAGGAGGAACCCAGCACCTCTCTTCTATACCACATCCTTTCCAGTCCATCAAATATTGCTTCTTTCCACACACCACATGGAAGTCGCCAAATTACACAGGGATGCAGAGGAGGCCTGGGGACAGGAGCCAAGGGGCTAGAAAGCACGGATTTAAGATGGGACACATAAAAAGTAGGAGGATGGTCAAATAATTCCAGACACCAGTGCCTCCAGCAAGTTAGAATAATCAGGACAATTCGAGACAATTCAGGTGAAATAGGATCTGGCTCAGAAGACTCTGGAGAGGATCCAGGAGAACTCGGACGTGACTCGGAAGATCTTACCAGCATGAAATTGTCCGACCCTTCATGGTGCCAGTGGATCAATTGATCAGAGGGTTGTGAAAGGTCAGCCAAGGATGACCAGGAAAGAGTAGACTCTCAGGGGAGTGGATAAAAATAATACTGAACATATTCAACATGCTAGTTGAGAGGAGAAGTAAGAAGTCTCCAAGAGGACAACAACCATGTCATGGCTTGGAGGCTTGCGTGCTTTAATGATCCAGACATCTATGCTGGCTGAAGTCAGGGCTTCATTCTTTGGCTCACGTTAGGGTCACCCTTGCCAAACAGGTCAAAGGGTAGAGACCAGACTAAAAATAGTCCGCTGGTCCTCCAGGTCTGGGTCTTCTGCTCAGTGCTAACAACTCTAACTGGTAAAACAAAATTGTTATGGAAACAGCAATGATGAATCCTTCTACATCTGAGTGCAATGGTATTCCTGAGTCTCCACCCAGGGCTTGCACAACTGACTGTAGTGAAAACCAAAAAGAACCTACTGACATGATGAAGGAAGCTCTGAACACTGCTGGAGATGGAGGACCGTCATCGCTTCCCTAAATGCCAGTGGCGTAACATGTAGTAAGGAAGTAAGAAAACAAATTTGCCCCAAGACCAATGGTCTGCCATCCAGAGCCATGGAGAAGCATGCCTGGTCTAGACAGGAAAGCGCATTTTAAGTTGTCCGGCCAGCCCATGATCTAGGAAATTCCCCACAGCACTGGAGTCATGAAGGCACAGCACAGGGCCTGAAGAAAAATTAGAGATCATCATAGTCCTGCCTGTCCTGGACAGACTTGGGAGTTTTCCCGATAATTCAGTGCACAAAGACCGATAATGGCCTGTCTCTCTGTAATGAACATAGTACTTCTCCCTTTTTTATCTCACCTGCTCAGATGGAGAGATTCTGGTTCAGCCTATTTATATTAGCTCCTTAGCAAGAAGAGTGGGTAGAGTCCTTGAATATGGGATCAAAGAAGCCTTTGAATGGGCATGAAGGAAATTTCTTTGGGGAAATTCACCACGTCTTTCTCAACTCCTCTCGGATATTTGGTTATCAATCCGGATTGCCAGGTCTATGAGACTCTCCAGATCTTCTACTGGGTTTATGGCCACTAAAACATCCTTATGGTTGTTATTAAGACCCTGATGAAATATGGCAGTAAGCACCTCCATGTTCCAACCATTCTCTGCAGCCAAACCACAGAATTCTATAGAGTAATCCATTGCAGACTGGATGCCCTGACATAGATAGAGGAGCCTGTTGGCTGCCTCCTGACCAATAGTAGGGTGATTGAACACACTCCTGATTGTTCCAGTAGAGAAGTCTACATCAAAGCAGATGGGCCAATCCTTCTCCCATAGTGCCATTGCCCAAAAAGAGAGCCCAGACTGAAAAGAGTGAGATGATGTACAGTATGCCACCATACGTCAATCTGAAGGGAATTTGTAACTCAAATGCTAAAGGGTCATTTTATCAAAAAAACCCTGGCGAGACCCAGGGGCTGGTAGGTTTAATGCTGAACTGGGCTGTGGCCACCACTTTCTGTAGACTTTTCTATCCCTGGGCATAGATGCTTCTATATCAGTCCATGATGCAACTAGTTAGGATACTCTCCACAGTATTCCTATAGATGTTTGGCAAAGTCTTAGGTGACTTGCCCAATCTATCAAATCTTCTAAGAGGGTAGAGGGGTTGTTGTGCCTTCTCTGTGATGGGACTTACATCTGGTCCCAGGTTAGATCCTCTGATATGATAATGTCAAGGAACTTACAGTTACTGTCCCACTCCACCTCCAACTCCCTAATGAGGAGAAAAAGAACCTGGTGTTTTCCTCGTGTATATGCTGAATGCTCTTCTCGGGCTTCAAGCTGGGTACAGGTATTGATTTTAACCAATGTTTCGATGACAGAATCTGCCATCTTCATCAGGGATGATGCCTGGGCATGTCTAGTCTAGTGTATTTATACCCCACCTTGATTGGTTGGTCCTCATCCAATCAGGTTTCTGCTGTGCCACCTTGTTCACAATCGAATTCGAGTTCTTACTTAGAGTGAGACCTTTGTCTTTGTTAAAATTCTTTTCCTTTAGTTAGATTTCAATGGCTTCCTTCACCAGGCAGTCCCAAAAGCCATTGGCACGGCGCAATAGTTTTGTCCCGTCAAAGTCAATCCTGTGGCCATTGTGAATGCAATATTCCGCTTTTCTCCTCGTAACTCAAATGCATACACCTCCTGTGCTCCTTGATGTGGGTTTCCACCGTGTGTCCTGTCTGACCAATATACACTGCTCTGTATTCACAGGGAATCCTGTATACGTCAGCCGTCCTGACTCCCAGGTCATCTTTGACCCGCATAAGCTGTTATTTGTGCTTCCTTGCGGGTTTATGGATGGTTTTAATCTGATATTTCTTCAGGATCCTGATGATCCTTCCAAAAACTGTGGAAATACAGGGAAGACAGGTGGTCATGATGGGTTCCTCCTCATTGTTAGGTTTCTTGGTTTTTCCATCTGCCCTTTTAAGAGCCCAATTGACTTCCTTCACCTTGTAGCCATTCTGTAGGAACATCGTGAACCAGCACCAAGGTAGATGGACAGTGAGAGACTATGCAGTAAAGTTCGGCACTCTTGCGATTGAGATGGGGTGGAATACGAGATTTCTCATCACTGCTTCCAGCGTGGGCCAAGCACAGGGTCCAGCATGAGACTGCAGTGGATGCTGAGCAGGATAACCTGGATGACCTGATAAACTTGGCCATTCAAATGGATAACTGGGCAACTGAGTGGCAAAGAAAGAGAGTGGGGGGCCTCCAAACCCATTTGATCTCTGAAATAGTCATAGTCATACTTTATTGATCGTGGGGGAAATTGGTTTTCGTTACAGTTGCACCATAAATAATAAATAGTAATAGAACCATAAATAGTTAAATAGTAATATGTAAATTATGCCAGTAAATTATAAAATAAGTCCAGGACCAGCCTATCGGCTCAGGGTGTCTGACCCTCCAAGGGAGGAGTTGTAAAGTTCGATGGCCACAGGCAGGAATGACTTCCTATGATGCTCAGCGTTGCATTTCAGTGGAATGAGTCTCTGGCTGAATGTACTCCTGTGCCCACCCAATACATTATGTAGTGGATGGGAGACATTGACCAAGATGGCATGCAACTTAGACAGCATCCTCTTTTCAGGCACCACCGTGAGAGAGTCCAGTTCCATCACCACAACATCACTGGCCTTACGAATGAGTTTGTTGATTCTGTTGGTGTCTGCTACCCTCAGCTTGCTGCCCCAGCACACAACAGCAAACATGATAGCACTGGCCACCACAGACTCGTAGAACATCCTCAGCATCATCCGGCAGATGTTAAAGGACCTCAGTCTCCTCAGGAAATAGAGACGGCTCTGTCCCTTCTTGTAGACAGCCTCAGTGTTATTTGAGCAGTCCAGTTTATTGTCAATGCGTATCCCCAGGTATTTGTAATCCTCCACCATGTCCACACTGACCCCCTGGACGGAAACAGGGGTCACCGGTACCTTAGCTCTCCTCAAGTCTACCACCAGCTCCTTAGTCTTTTTCACATTAAGCTGCAGATAATTCTGCTCACACCATGTGACAAATTTTCCTACTGTGGCCCTGTACTCAGCCTCATCTCCCTTGCTGATGCATCCAAATGAGGTTCAGTGTCCAATTTTATTACATTTTAATAAGTTTAATCAGAAGTGTTTGCTTCCAGGTTAGGAAGCCTTTGAGCCATTGCTGACTGCTTGGCTATTGATGCTGTTGATTATGTCTGCGATGTTGTAAGTTTCCCGTTATTAAAATGATATCCGAACTCGCAGAAATGCTGCTACATGATATTGCTAATGGCTATCTTCAGAATGTATCATGATTACTTCAGTGGTTTTTTGCAAATTCTATTGGTCCAGTATGAAGAAACTAAAGAACAAAAGACTCAGAGTAACGTAAAATATTTTGTATATATTATAAAAGAATGCCCATTTAAAGCCAAATACGTAGACTTTGATGCTAGTTTCAACCCTCAGGAAATACTCAGGAATTTGGTAGGTTGGCAGTGCTGCCCATTTGAACCAGCCGCAGACCTGATTGATAGCTGTCAGAATGAAGTTGGAAACCTATCAATGAAAAGGTGGACACCCATCTGACTCCAACACTGAACCAGCTCATACTTCAAACCCATAGAGAGGGAGGAACAAGATCTGCACTGGTTTAGCCAAAGTTCAAAACATCAAAGTAAGTGTACTATCAAAGTAATTGTATGTACCATATACTACCCTAAGATTTATTTTCTTATGGGCATTCTGCAGATAGACGTCACTTCTCTGCTGCTTCAGTGTTGTGATTCACTTCACTGTTTGCAATTACCTTTGGTTGTCAAATTTATGTAACATTAAATATAAATATAAAATGCAGATAACATTTCTGTTCATAAGTTTGCTGCATTTAATGAGAGTCAGAATTTCAATAATGCTAACTGTCAAGTTAAGCAAACCTCTGGGATCTCCAGTCCCAAGCTGAGCCAAACTGAATGCAGCATATCCCAATCAGAGAATGTGTAGTCAAGTCTAGCATGTTTGTAGGAAAGAGAATCAATCAATATCAGCAATCACTGGCAATGCGACAGAAGAAGTTCAACTTGCTTACCAGTAGCCTTCACCAACATTCATTTTGGGTTGATCAAGTCCACTCAGCTCCATTTTCCTCCACAATCTTGGTCCACAAGGGTGAGTCGCAGCCCTTGGTTTCAACGCAGCATCTGTTTGAATGTTATCTCAAGGAATCCCAGCAAAATTGAAATCGATGTGAAAAAATCTGCACTGGCTCCCACAAAGAAAACTACATAGTTGTAGCAGATAAATCATCTCAGCTTTAAGACATCATTGTGGAGGCTAGTGGGTGGTAGGGTGGGACAGGAGGAACTCTCTCACTGTAAAGGTGACAGGAAGATGTGGCGAGCGCAGATGTCTGTGAAATGGAGGAGTTGCGGATGAGAGTAGCATCTATGGTGGAGAAAGGAAGACCCATTCTTTGAAGACGGAGGGCATCTTTGATGTCCTGGAAAGGAACGCCTCATTCTGGGAACGGATACAGCGGGGATGAAGGCACTGCAAAAAGGGAATAGCATTTTTTCAGAATACAGTGTGGGAAAAGGCATGGTCAAGATAGCGGTGGGAATCTGTAGGTTTATAAAAGATGTTGGTCCAAGGCCTCCTCTTGTGCCATAATGAGGCCACCCTCAGGGTTGAGGAGCAACATTTCATATTCCGTCTGGGTCGCCTCATTGAACACTGATTTCTCCTTCTGTTTTTTCCCTCTCCTCCCTTCTTTCTTGTGTTTATAACATTGTGTTTGCCTTCCTAATTGGTTGTTACATCTTTATGTTAACATTTAGAGGTTTAAATATGAGGGTAACCATATCTCTCTGAACCCAACATCTTTCATATCTGCTTTTTTAAAAATTACTCAACTTTTATTTGTTCTCTGAAAGTGGGTGGCCTCAGATATTTCTATTAAAACTAATTAAACTACCCTGCCTTAATTTGGATAATTATCATAGGATTATAGAATTCCAGGAATAGACGTATTTCTATATTTCTACATGAATTTGCCACACATCTTCACATCTTCAGTAAATTTGGGTAAATAACATCTAGTTCCCCAAAACAAATCATGGATTTAGCTGAGGCACCAGAACCATTCCATAACACCTTTGACCAAAAATAATCCATTTATTCTGTCACTATTTTTTGTCCAACGATGAATCTTCAAATCCATTAATGTTTAACACCTAATCCAATGAGTACTAATTCTGCTCAATTATCTCTTGAATGGCACTGTGTAACAGGCATTCTGAAAATCCATCCACACCAATTCCACTGGTTCTCCTTTATCTAAACTGCTGATTATAAACTCAAAAACTCCAATAGATTTGTTAAACATGATTTCTCTTCCATAAATCCTGACCCACAATGATTATTAAGTGCCTTGCTACTGCGATGGAATTTGTATGTTCTCCCTGTGAGCTCTGGGTGCTGCAGTTTCCTCCCCCGCCCAAAGACATACCCATTAGTAGATTAATTGGTTATTGTAAATTGTTCTGCGATTAGGCTAGTGTGAAATAGATGGGTTGCTGGGCTGAAAGGACCTGTTCTGGGCTGTATTTCTAAACAAGTACAATAAAATACTACATCCTTAACAATAAATTGAGGATAGAGGTGATAACGAAATGGAATGAACAGAATCGATACTGAGTACATGATAATTACATAAGAACAAATGAAAAGGGGTTTGTCTGTGGTGATATTACCAAAAGTTAAAAGTCATTCATTAATGATAAAAATGACTCTGTATGCAGTAAACATCAGAGCTGGATTTTTAACAATCTTTTAAAAAGCTGATCAGCTCAGACTTTGCCACCCATTTAATATATCTGTCAGCCATCACCACATTAATCTCCAAAAGATGGGATTCAGGCCAAGCTTAGTGGACACAAACAGAAGGAAACAACTTACCTTATGAGAGAGGAGTCCCAGGAAATTGTATGACGTGAATCCACGTGTAGGAGAAGGAGGCTGTGAGATCCAGGATACTGGGTAAAGTTACAAGAAAATGAAATTCAGAAATCTGCACTGAGGGTTCTTAATTTGCTGGGATTCTATAGTCCCATGGTAATTAACCAAATTTAAGGCAGGATAGTTTCAAAGATTTACAGAAATTCCAATCAAATGTCTCTTCGTTGAAAACCTTGGGAAGACAGCATGGAATCAGACTTTTGTCTTTAGGGAAACTTCTTTGAGGATTATTCAGCACATCCAGTGGTATTTTGGAATAACAATGACCAAGAATGTATTCTGTGGTTCACATGGACATCAGAGATTATTGATGGTATGTGAAAATCTTTCCTCTTTCAACCAATTTTGCCAAGCAAGTCCAATTCCTAGCAAATGTGGGATCTTGTTGTGCTAGAGGCAGCTTTTGTGATGAAACCGATGTATGTGAAATATGTTGCAATCTCACCCAAATATGCCGTAAAAGTAACAAGCCTGGACAGATTGTCAATCAGAATAGCCGGTTGAATATCTAGTCTTGATGAACTCAAATTCGAATTAAATAACTCTGATAACTTACTCCTTGAAAAAGACTCCACTCAGGACAATCAAGCCATTATTTCCTGCACCATCATCAACTCTGGAGATCTCCCATCTACTACCACCAAACTCATAGTTCCCCTATCTCTCACAGCTCACTTCTACCTCCAATCCAAGATCCACAAAGCTTGCTCTCCAGGAGGCCTATTGTTTCTGCCTGCTCCTGGCCAACTGATCTTGTGTCCACATACCTTGACACCATTTTATTGCCCTCAGTTCAGTCCCTTTACAGGGCTGTTTAAACCAGTGATGTCAGAGCTCTATCAAAGAAAGTTCCAATCAGCTCTGCTATTTCCAGCTCACCTAAGGGTTGTTCTGCCTGATAAATCACGTAAATGGTTTAAATCCGTGGACAAAGCTGATCAATTCCTTAAGGATCAATATTTGATCTCAGCTATCTAATAAATTTACTGTTCCTTCATGTCTGTACTCATTTGGTTTATAAGTTAATAACCAGTTCATAAATCTGGGCTTTTAAAGTTTGAAGAACTTTGCCCTTGGTTTGATAATACTCGTACTTTGTTTTAGAGTATGATGTTTATCATGCTTTTATGTTAAAGTTCCTTTTTTCCCTTTATTATTTTATATTATTATTTTTAATTGTTTGTTTTTGAAAATAATTAAGAATCTGATTTGGTGATTGATTGTTTTCTTTTCCCTGAAATATTAATAAGATTGTATTCTGTTTCACTTTCCAAGATCCTTTCAAAATGTTTTGCAAATGGTCCTTACACTCAAATATTTCTCTTTTGGCTCCTCTCAATTTCACTAAACCCAAAGTGAGGCTATGGGCACCCAGATGGGCCCCGGATATGCCTGCCTTTTCACTGGATACATGGAACAGTCCATGTTCCAAGCCTTCACTGGCAATGGTCCCCAACTCTTTCTGCACTATGTTAATGACGACATTGCTGCTACTTCATGCAGCCATGCTGAACTCTTCAATTTCATCAACTTTGCCTCCAACTTCCACCCTGCCCTTAAATTCTTTTGGTCCATTTCTGACACCTTCTTGGTCTGTGTCCCCATCTCTGGAGCCAAACTATCTACTGATATCTTTTATAAACCCCCTGACTCTTACAGCCATCTTGACTATACCTCTTCCCACCCTATCACCTGTAAACTCACTTTTTTCAGTTCCTGTGTCTCCACTGCATCTATTCCTAGGATGAGACTTTCCTTTCCAGAATATCAGAGTTACCCATTTTTCAAAGAACGGTGTTTCCCTTCCTCCACCATTGACGCTGCCTCACCCACATCTCCTCCATTTCTCAGACATCCATCCTCAACCCATCTTCCTGCCATTTTAACAGGTGTAGTTTCTCATGTCCTTAGCTACCATCTCATAAACCTCCGCATCCAGCACATCATTCTTTGCAGCTTCCGCCATCTTCAATGAGATCCTACCAACAAAAACATCTTTACCCCCCCATCCCCACTCCCATTCTCTGCTTTCTGTAGGGATCTCTCTCTTTGTGATCCCCTTGCCCATTCATCCCACCGCACTGATCTCCCTCCTCACACTTATCCCCACAAGCGGAAGGAGTGCTACACCTGCTCATTCATCTTCCCTCACCTCCATTCACTGCCCCAAACAGTCCTTCCAGGTGAGGCAACTCTTCACCTACAAGTCTGTTAGGATCATCTACTGTACCTGTGCTCCCAATGTGGCCACCGCTACATTAGTGAGATCCACCATAGATTGGGAGACTGCATCGTTGAGCATCTTCTCTGCATCTATAACAAGCAGGATTTTCTGGTGGCCAACCACTTTAATACTGGAGCATCACTCCCACAGCCCACTACCTGTGGGATGACTGGGGAGGGGAAGAGACTGTAGCTCAGCTCTTTGAATGGTTTATTCTTGTAAATATATCTTTGTTATGAATAAAGTTTATTATGTTAAAAAAATTCCAATCCCTATTCCCATTTGAACATGACAGTCCATGACCTCCTCTACCACCATGATGAGGCTACCCTCAGGTTGGAAGTGCAACACCTCATATTCCATCTGAGTAACCTCCAAACCTGATGGCATACACATTGGTTTCTGTAACTTCGGGTAATTTCTTCCCTCTTCTTCCATTCCCTACTCAGGCTCCCCTCTTGGTTCTTCTCTTCTCCTTACCTGCATATCACCTCTTTCTGGTGGCTCTCCTTCTTCTGTTCTCGCATGGTCCACTCTCTTCTCCTATCAGATTCCTTCTTGTTCAACTCTTCAGCTTTTTCGCCTATCACCTTCCAGCTTCTTACTTCACCCCTTCACCCACCCATCTATCTTCTCTTCCCCCTCCACCCTGCCTGGCTTCACCTAACAGTTTCTATCTTTTAGTCCTGATCCTTCCCCCACCTTCTTATTTTCGCTTCTTTTCCCCCCTTCCTTTCCAGTTTCTTCTGAAGGGTCTCGGCCCAGATTGTTGACAGTTTATTCTTTTCCATTGATGCAGCTTGATCTGCTGAGTTCCTCCGGCATTTTGTATGTGTTACTCTCAATTACTAGCATCTGCAGAATCTCTTGTGTTTCTGATAAACTGCAGATCAGCACAAAGAAAAATAAGCTAAAAAAAATCACTGTTAGATTAGATTAGATTAGATTATGAGGACACGCAGTCCTCTTTTATTGTCATTTAGTAATGCATGCATTAAGAAATGATACAATGTTTTTTCCAGAATGATATCACAGAAACACATGACAAACTGACTTAAAAACTAACAAAAACCACATAATTATAACATATAGTTACAACAGTGCAAAGCCACACTGTAATTTGATAAGAACAGACCATGGCACAGTAGAAGTCTTAAAGTCTCTCGGAAGTCCCATCATCTCACGCAGACGGTAAACCTCCAGCGCCGCCAACTTGCCGATGCAGCATACTGGAAGCACCTGACCATAGTCCGACTCCGAGTCCGTCCGAAAACTCCGAGCCTCTGACCAGCTCTCCGACACCGAGCTTCGAACACCATCTCTGCCGAGCGCTTTGACCCCGGCCCCGGCGATAGGCAATAGGCAAAGCAGAGGATTTGGGGCCTTCCTCCCGGAGATTCTCGATCGCACAGTAGCAGCGGCAGCGAAGCAGGCATTTCAGAAGTTACTCCAGGTGTTCCTCCATGCTTCTCACGGCTGTCTCCATCAAATCAGGATTGTGCACGGCCCCTAGTTATACATACGATATCATTCGGAAAGGCCACGCGCGCTGCATTGCGCCGCCATCTTCTCCTCCCTCCTCCCACTGTGACATTAATACTATGAAGGCAACCCCATACACTGGATTGATCAGGCCCAGCTGCAGCCATGTGTTTGGCTTTAATATCTCCCAATTATAAATATTGCTCATAATATTGTAATGGGACAATTTGATAAACTACTGAGCCCATTTATAGCTTTATTTAAGAAACAATTAACAACTGCGGTGGAATGGATTTTTTTAGGGTGTTCTGAAGAGATGAGCCGTAGTAGGCCAAATAATTCTCCTATTGGTAAGTTTCTTGAAACAGCCAAAGCATGCTACAGCTGTGAACAACAACCTTTGTTCTCACATTATGTTTTGTGCTGTGCGGAAGTTACGGAACATGCAGTAAGGATGCAAGAGATGACAAGCAGTTACAGAGCTCGCTGTATTTGAAGTGATTGAACTTTGTACAATTGTCACTAGCTCCTTATTACTATTTATCTTAAAATGTTTTGCAGAAGCTCAACATCATCAAAATACCATTATATTGAAAAGTTCACTGGTCTTTTTGTTAATTTTCATGCAGTAAATGCTTTTAAAATGTTGATTTATGAAAACCAGGGTTGCTAATTATGTTGAAACAGTTATTAAACATAATCATATATGCATAATCTAGAAATTAAATCATATAGCACTGTTTATGTCAATACTATGTGACTGTAATTGGAATTACCATGTAGTGAAACATTGTAAAGCAATTTCTGAGTCAATTTGTGTCACTTCAGCAATATAGCAGGTCATGTCCTTGTTGTGTATTTAATATTTCAGTAGTACTGTAAATACATTGTTAGAGTAAGCATTCTTATTCATTAAATAATTAATTATGGGTTATATGTATAAATATGTGAACTGCATACGTCATCACGCTACCATGTGATATGCGTATACCTCCCTTAAAGTAAAGAATAAAGTTAGACTCATGTCTCTTGGTTCTCTTGTTTTCCTTTGAATTAGGTTAATGCTTTGAAGTTACAAAACAGAACAGCGTCGATGAGATATTTTTAAAATGAACCCAAGATATTTTCATCCCTGCTGAAGCGCGGCGAGGAATGTCAAGTTAAAAACATGAAGCGTGGCATGTTTTCCTTGAAAAGGAGGACACAATTGAGCTTAAAAAAAGCAGAAAATGGAAGAATTCACAGGTTCAAAGACAGAGAGTACAGGGTGAAAGTAATCATAAATGAAAGCAAAAATGGCTAGCTACAACAGAAAAATTGACGTGTTTGAATACACAACAGGTAACTAGCTCTGACACAAACACAAGAAAATCTGCAGATGCTGGAAATCAAAGGCAACACACGCAAAGTGTTGGAGGAACTCAGCAGACCAGGCAGCATCTAACCACGTAGATGCTGCCCGAACTGCTGAGTTCCTCCAGCATTTTGTGTGTGTTGACATGTATAAGGAGCTAATCGAACAGTATTTTGAAACAAAGGAAATAGCCAATGAGAAACACATACCAATTTTGCTGAGTGCATTGGGTGTAAAGCAGGGGTTCCAGGCCTGGGGTTCACAGACACCTTGCTTAATTGTACTGGTCCACAGCATAAAAAAATGGGAACGTCTGGTGTAAAGGCATACAGTTTGCTTCAAAGTTTTACTGTTCTAACCAAACCATCAGAAATGAGCTTTGCTGATATTGTAAAAGTAATGCAGAAACCCCTGTTGATTGCAGAATGCTTTAGGTTACATGGGCGGAATAAAAAGGAAGAGAAGTCCATTTCAGTCTACATGGTTGAATTAAAATGTTGCCTGAGCATCGTCAATTCAATAATGGACTTAATGACGCACTGAGAGATCTTATAGTTTGTGGAATCTTACAAGAAAGCATTCAAAAATGGCTCATAACAGAAGCACAGCTTACACTTAAAAGAGCAGTTGAAATATCTGTATCAATGGAAACAGCAGACAAAGATGCAATTGGGTTGCAGTCAGGACTGAAAGTGAGTGTGAACAAAATTGCAACATCTAAACAGAAACTGGCCTGGCCAAATAAATTGTGTTACCATTGTGGCAGAGGCTCATATACACCAGATCAATGCAGGTTTAAAGGCAAACCTTGTGGAAAATGCAACAAAGTAGATCAAATACAAAGAGCATGTCAGGCAGACAAAAATAAATGGACTGCGCAGGGAAAAGAAAAAGCAAAAAAGTCAAATTGCAGTTTCAAAAAGAGCGCCAATCTGCATGCTGTTGATGAAAAATCTGAAAATGATGAGAGTAATGCAGGATTGGGTACTCTTGAGATTTGCAAGCAATATGGCTAACACCAGAAGCGAATGGCAAATTAATTAGAATGGAATTGGATACTGGTTCAACTGTTTCATTCATTCCATAAAATGAGCTTGAACAACAAAACTTCAAAACTGAAGCCTGCAGATATCGAACTAAGAACTTATACTGGAGAAAAATGTGCTGAGAAAGTCCAAGCAGTGGTGGATGCCCCAAGGCCAAAGGATGTGTCACCACTGTAGTCCTTTTTAGGATTTGTCAACTACTACAACAGATTCCTGCCAAACCTGTCTCTGCATTCCATCTGTTGAACTCATTACTGTAGATTGGGAAGAATTGGCAATGGACAAAGCTGTGCGAGCAACACACACAAAATGGTTGAGGAACTCAGCAGGCCAGGCAGCATCTACGGAAAAGAGTAAACAGTCAATGTTTCCGGCCAAGACCCTTCATCAGAACCAGTGTGAAGTTGTGACAAGGCTTTGAGGAATCAGGAAGTAAGTCACTACAACGCAATGACTACTCTTTGGTCTGCTCTAGGTGTCACTGTATCAACCTGGTTGGCCCAGTGAAGCTCCTGGTCAATGGTGACCTCCAGAGCAATATTAGGTGGGATTTAGCAATGTCATGGAAAGTTGTATAGTCCCTATCTTTGAGATAATCACAATGTATGACATGAATGTTATTTGCCATATCATCTAACATCTTGGTTGATCTCAGTATTACTGTATACAATGAAAACCACTTCTTTTTCTAAGTGGTGAATTTAATCAAATGTTGAGAAATCACCTGCAAATGTCCCCATTTCTGATCTGATGAAGGACTTCTTTTGTTTTTCAATCTTTTTATTAAATCTCAGATTAATATATATAACAATACTAATGATACAAAGAGATCGGTGTAACATTGATAATGGTTAACGTATACAAACATAATTCGAGTAAAATATATAATTCAACCCTCCCAATCTCTGAGTAATTGAACTCGAAAAAAGAATTTTATAAAGAACCCCCTAAACTAAAAAAAAAACAAAACAAAAACTAGAATTCCTATGCCTTCGGATAAGAACATTATTTGTCATTAACTCTGCTCCTCCATAGATAAACAAAAGATTATTAAAAAAAGGATTCTGAAAGGGGCGACTTACATCATATGAAAATGTTGAATAAATGGCCTCCAGGTTTCTTCAAATTTAACTGAGGAATCACCCATACCACACCTAATTTTTTCCAGGTTTAAACATAATATGGTTTGAGAAAACCATTGAAAAGTAGTAGGAGGATCAGAATCTTTTCATTTAAGTAAGATGGATCTTTTAACTATTAGGGTAACAAATGCAATCAAACGGCAAGCTGAAACAGATAAATGACCAACATCTGTCACTGGTAATCCAAAAACTGCAGTAATAGGATGAGGTTTTAAATTAATATGCCAAACTGTTGAAATAATATCAAAAATATCTTTCCAATATGTATCTAAAAGAGGGCAAGACCAAAACATATGTGTCAGAGAGGCCACTTCAGAGTTACATCTGTCACACACAGGATTTTTATGTCGGTAAAAACGAGTTAATTTATCCTTAGACATATGAGCCCTATGGACTATTTTAAATCGTAGCAGTCTATGTCTAGCACACATTGAGGAAGTATTAACTAGTTGAAGAATTTTCTCCCATTTCCCTATAGGTAAGGATGCCAAAAAGTTCTATTTTAACTTCATCAGTCCACAGGACTTGATTCCAAAATGCATCAGGCTTGTTTAGATGTTCCTTTGAACCTTTTGAATTCTTTGGCTGCAATGAGCAAAGGTATGTTTGGAGAAAAAAGGGTGCAGAATTTCATGAAAAAAAAACCCTCTCCAACTGTTAAGCGTGGGGGTGGATCAATCATGTTTTTGGCTTGTGTTGCAGCCAATGGCACGGGAACATTTACTGGTAGAGGGAAGAATGAATTCAATTAAATACCAGCAAATTCTGGAAGCAAACACCACACCGTCTGTAAAAAAGCCGAAGGTGAAAAGAGGATGGCTTCTACAACAGGATAATGAACCTAAGCATACCTGAAAATCCACAATGGACTACCTCAAGAGGCACAAGCTGAAGGTTTTGCCATGGCCCTCACAGTCCTCTGACACTAAACATCATCGAGAATCTGTGGATAGACCTCAAAAGAGCAGTGCATACAAGACAACCCAAGAATCTCACAGAACTAGAAACTTTTTGGAAGGAAGAAGGGGCAAAAATCCCCAAAACAAGAATTGAATGACTCTTAGCTGGCTACAAAAAGCATTTACAAGCTGTGCTACTTGCCAAAGGGGGTGTTATTAAGTACTGCCATGCAGGGTGCCCAAACTTTTGCTTCGGGCCCTTTTCCTTTTTTGTTATTTTGAAACTGTAAAAGATGGAAATAAAAAAGTTTTCTTGCTTAAAATATTAAAGAAATGTGTCATCTTTAACTTTATGCCTTTTGGAAATCAGTTCATTTTTACTCGCTTAGCTATTCACAGTAACAGAAATTTTGACCAGGGGTGCCCAAACTTTTGCATGCCACTGTATGTACAGTGGATCCCAGTTAATTGAGCCATCAGTTAATTGGGGCTGCCACTTATTTTGGACAAGTTTTAAAGAACAAAAACTAATCGAGAAAATAGCCGGGATTGCTGAACAGATTCTGACCAGCGTCAATCACATGTGCTTGTGTGGCCGTTAGATACTATACCATGCTTAGAGTGAACAGTTTTTAAATAGTGTCAGTTGCATGTGTTTACATCAAAAAAAACAGTGATTTTTGTCACTAATAGTTGGTGAGAAATAAGCAGAAAGACAATTCGGAACTGTTTTGTACATTGCGGTTTCAAGCATTTAGGCTTGGAGATGCCAGAAGCTGGAGGGAGTGAAAATGAAATGGTTTCACTCAACAAGTTAGGACCAGTGAAGAATTTGAAGATATCGAATGTCACCTTTAGTTCCCACCGGACGGTCAGCTCTCACCTGTGACTCCAAGTAGCTGTTTGGATGCGACAGCGGCCACATCCCGGTGAACCGTTTGGACAAGTGTGCTAAACCAGGTGAAGGTAGCTGGTGGGTCTCACGTCCCAGTGAGATAGGAGTATGCCTACAGCAGGTGAAGTCAGCTCTAGCAGACTGGGTTGGATGAGATCTACAGCGAGCTCCAATGGCCTGCAATGCTCCAAGGAGACCAAAGAGTATGCAACACTCACAACACGCTGGAGGAACTCAGCAGGCCGGGCAGCATCAGTGGAAAAGGTCGGTTGACATTTCGGGCTGGAACCCTTCGTCAGGACTCAGTATGATGTGGCACAGAAGGAGTTATTGTCATCTACTGCAACCAAGGAAGACACCAGTCGTGGTGACTACTTGTACCACTAGACCCAAACTTCAGAGGTCAATAGAATGTAACTGCCCCAGTGCAAAGCCCTCCTGCACAGGTTTCCTGTCATAGTTGGACATTATGGACAACCACCTGTAGTATTGGTAGTGTCCTAATTTGTTCTGTATTTCATTTAAATACATAATTTACTACTTGGTTAAATAGTAGTTTGATATTTTTATGTCTTTTTAACTATTTCCATGAAACTTCGGCTAAGTAAGGCTGCTGCTTAATCAGGCCGAAATGTATTGGTTCCAACGTGTCCCAAGTAACCAGAATCCACTGTATTTCATCACTGTGTTTGGTAACTTAAGTCACATTTGTAATCAACCCTATTCGGCCATCATTGATTTCAGAGCCTCATCCTTTTCCCAACTGACAATTACCTATCATGACAAGTAATTGATTGACAACGCGGAGCCCCATTGCAGCATTCCTGGCTGAGGTTGGTACGGATTAGGAGGTAAAAAATAATAACAATAAAATGACTGGGTTGATTTTATGAAAAATTGTCAAATATTGGTGGAAGATCCAGATTGCTTCATTAAGGATTTAACAAAATACTGCCGTCAATAAACATAGTTTACTTCCACATTTCAACCACTAGATGGCAGTGTGATGCAATAAACATGGCCAGTGGCATTTTGAATTTTCATAGCTTTTACTAGAATTAGAAAGAAAGCCAGCAAGAATTTGCCTTGCTGTCAAGAGTGTTTTCTTTCTTTTTCGCAATGCAAAGATAAACCTGTATCATTGTTTCATCGTAACCACTGCAAAACTGTGCAACCTGCAAGAGAAGGTAACCCACAATCCCCATAAAAAGCCATAGTTGCCAAGGTGCCCAATTCCATTTGCTGCTGAGGGAGAAAGGCACAGAAAGAGTTCTTCATTGAAAAAGTCACTCGGATTACAGTGGACTGAAGTGTAAATTGAAATCACATAATCCAGGAGGGATCCATAAAATGTAGGAGTTAAACACATAAGAGGTCATAAACATCCCACGTAAGTAGCTGGGTGAATATAGAGACAATGTATGCAGCTTGGAAGTGAATGCAAATTAAGTAAAGAGGAACATAGCCATTCATGGTCTTCTGAAGGAAATTCATTTTTAACTATTTTATATCAAAATAATTGTAGTTATTGTCATATTCCTATAATTTCATGTAAGCATTGCTGACAAGGATTAAACCACAGGATCCAGCAAATGAACCAGAAGCAAGAGATAATGAGAATACATTAGAGCCATTACAGTGGGAAAAGGAAGAACAATTTACAAGCAACTGAAAAAGTTACTCACAGATAGAACAAACTGACTACACAGGTGTTTTCACTCTTCTTTCTCATCCTCAACTAGTAGGGCATTACACATTTCGTATCTTAGATTTGATATTGTTATACAACCTTTGCATCATAGAAAGGACTTAAATTATTCCCCTCCCCCCCCACCGAGTCAGAAGTCATTTATGCTAAATGCCAAATGTATATAATCTAAACTGTGTTTGTGAGAATGAATGATGCTATGTGACCTACCGTATGCATACTTTAGAATGAACCGTTAAACTAAATCTGGTCTCTGAGGTAAATGGCAACTTTGAAGGCCAATATGCATTCCTTACCAGCACCTCTGAAAAAGATTATCTGATGAAACTGCCTGAGTTGGGAGTTTCATCCAGGTATTCACTGCATGTCATTAGACTGTATTGTTCATGCCCTTCCCACTCATCTGTTAATGCATCAAATGCAGCAAGGACACAGAACAAAAATCACAGGTTTTGTGTAACTTGCATGTCATAGAAACATAGAAACATAGAAAATAGGTGCAGGAATAGGCCATTCGGCCCTTCGAGCCTGCACCACCATTTATTATGATCATGGCTGATCATCCAACTCAGAACCCCGCCCCAGCCTTCCCTCCATACCCCCTGACCCCCGTAGCCACAAGGGCCATATCTAACTCCCTCTTAAATATAGCCAATGAACTGGCCTCAACTGTTTCCTGTGGCAGAGAATTCCACAGATTCACCACTCTCTGTGTGAAGAAGTTTTTCCTAATCTCGGTCCTAAAAGGCTTCCCCTCTATCCTCAAACTGTGGCCCCTCGTTCTGGACCTCCCCAACATCGGGAACAATCTTCCTGCATCTAGCCTGTCCAATCCCTTTAGGATCTTATACGTTTCAATCAGATCCCCCCTCAATCTTCTAAATTCCAACGAGTACAAGCCCAGTTCATCCAGTCTTTCTTCATATGAAAGTCCTGCCATCCCAGGAATCAATCTGGTGAACCTTCTTTGTACTCTCTCTATGGCAAGGATGTCTTTCCTCAGATTAGGGGACCAAAACTGCACACAATACTCCAGGTGTGGTCTCACCAAAGCCTTGTACAACTGCAGTAGTACCTCCCTGCTCCTGTACTCGAATGCTCTCGCTATAAATGCCAGCATACCATTCGCCTTTTTCACCGCCTGCTGTACCTGCATGCCCACTTTCAATGACTGGTGTATAATGACACCCAGGTCTCGTTGCACCTCCCCTTTTCCTAATTGGCCACCATTCAGATAATAATCTGTTTTCCTATTTTTGCCACCAAAGTGGATAACTTCACATTTATCCACATTAAATTGCATCCCTAATTTCTCTTGTCAGCCACGGGTGCACTACCTTCCTTGATTTATTCTTTTGCCAAACTGGGATGAACTTTTGTTGCAGTTCATCCATGCAACCTTTAAAGGCTTGCCATTGCATATCCACCGTCAATCCTTTAAGTGTCATTTACCAGTCTATCTTAACTAATTCACGTCTCATACCTTCAAAGTTACCCCTCTTTAACTTCAGAACCTTTGTTTCTGAATTAACTATGTCACTCTCCATCTTAATGAAGAATTCCACCATATTATGGTCACTCTTACCCAAGGGGCCTCTCACGACAAGATTGCTAATTAACCCTTCCTCATTGCTCAAAACCCAGTCCAGAATAGCCTGCTCTCTAGTTGGTTCCTCGACATGTTGGTTCAAAAAACCATCCCGCATACATTCCAAGAAATCCTCTTCCTCAGCACCTTTACCAATTTGGTTCACCCAATCTACATGTAGATTGAAGTCACCCATTATAACTTCTGTTCCTTTATTGCACGCATTTCTAATTTCCTGTTTAATACCATCTCTGACCTCACTACTACTGTTCGGTGGCCTGTACACAACTCCCACCAGCGTCTTCTGCCCCTTAGTGTTACGCAGCTCTACCCATATCGATTCCACATCTTCCCGGCTTATGTCCTTCCTTTCTATTGCGTTAATCTCTTATTTAACCAGCAACGCTACCCCACCATCCCTCGTTTTAGACAGCATTTAATTTTTCATTGAATGTTGGATCATGTTATTTATAATATCAATACACAATCTAGTATTAGTGTTTGGCGGGAGCAGGAGCAGCACAACGCACAGATGTCCAACCTGGTGAGACGAAGGAGGGGCCAGGCCTGGAGTCACCCCATAATGCCCGGAACTTCCAAGTGTTGCAAACTAATCCCTCGAACATGAAGTCTAACAGGAGGTGGATCAAATGGCCTGAAACTAACATGACTTCACTGTGGAAGCAGCTTGATGCCACCGATGCGGCAGAGAGGGCCTCAAGATGGCTGTGGCTCAAAAGAGGGGAGCCATGGAGTCATAAGTAGCTAGCCATCTGGACACAAGCTGGGGTCTGATCAGCCCCGGCTGGGTCACCTGGAGAAGGTTGTATGATGTTGGAAGACCCAAAACACCCGATGATTCCAGGAATATCACTGAAGATGTGTCCAGAAGCATCAATAGATGTATGTACACAGCATGTTGGTTAAATATTGGACAGTAGGCCTGGGATATCTCCGTTGCCCTTGAAAATATGTGACCACTTACATCCGACTGAGAAAATATATATGCTCTCTGCTAATCATCTCATCAGAAATATGCCAGTGGTTAGCATGTGTCAGCCTAAATCCACTTGCTCACATCTGTGGCACCTCTACAATTGTTAACGCACAGATGAAAGTGCTACTAACTAATACCTTTAGAAATCCGTGGATTCTGCTGTGCGTAAACAAGTTATCCGAGATAGCGATCAGAACAGGTACATAGACTGCTCTCTATTATCACCACATCTTGGGGAGGATCATTCCTAGTTCCTCTGTCCAAAAGCAATGAGGCAATTCACCAAGGCTGTAGGTATGAGGGCTCAGACTGATTGACAGTGGGCTCTATTGCAATCCCTGAATTCAAATAACTACAGAGATAAAACTGACCCAAAGTCAAGTCAGCTGCAACTTTTCTATAAGAATACAGGTTGCCATGGCTCCACAACTATCAAAAGTGATTGTGATGGTGGTCCCAGGGATTGTCCCAATGTCATGGGTTTCCAGCTGCTTTATGTCATGGACCCCTACCATTAATCGAGGAGTCTGTGGACCCCAGGTTGGAAACCCCTGATCTATGTGGTCGATGAGGAATGACAGTCGTGCATTTGATCTAGGGATTCTGCTGCTGGGAGCTAACTTCTCTATCATCGAAGACAATGTAAAGTGCCTTGGCAATCCACTCTGATTAATCAATGAGTACGCCTCACCCATGCTGAATGAGTGTCTAGCAGCCCACTAGCAGCTTGCTCAACTGCTGGCGACATCCCTACCAGTCATTCCAGCTGGACCCTTCAACTGCATCACTAATGCAGTTGGAGAACCCAGCAGTGTCGACAGAAGATGGTCAGTAGTTCCAGACTTCCCAGACAATTAAAGCTGCAAAGCTGTCCAATGCCTTCAGCACCCTGCAGGCGGAGCACAGCTGCAACATACTTGGACCACAATGGACAGCTCAGTACTGTCCCAGATACACTTACTCCTTATGTGGAAGACCGTCATGGTCAGATCCACTGATGTCATGCCAGCGGTCTTTTCTGACTACTGCCTCCTTTGAGTTTCCTGAGACCTGCAGGAGGGCCTGAGGGCAGACAGGGAGACATGGAAGTTGAATATCAAGCTGCTGACCACAGAGGACATTGAGGAACTAAAGAGGGATTACACGGGTGGACAACTGGCTACTCATTCAGCATGGGCGAGGCATACTCATTAATTAATCAGAGTGGATTGCAAGGTACTTTGCATTGTCTTCGATGATAGAGAAGTTAGCTCCCAGCAGCAGAATCCCTAGATCAAATGCACGACTATCATTCCCCATTGACCACATAGACCGGGGATTTCCAGCCTGGGGTCCACAGACTCCTTGATGTTGTCCTCGGTTGCTTCCCACAGTCTCTTCAATTCACTGATGGGAAGCAACCAAGCAGAACATCGAGGTTTTTCATCCTCAAAGGTGTGGAAAATAAAACAAAATCAAAGAGAATTGTGCCAGACAGACTTGTAGCAACTTCTCCCTCTGTGGGGAGCAGCTCCGATAGGTGAAGAGTGACAAAGCTGCACTCTTTGCCTCTGTAACCTCCAGGATCATCTTCATATTCAGGGTCCACTTAATGAAGCAGGATGACACATCTCATGTTTCTTCTTCTGAAAGACGCTCAGGGGCAGCTCTGTGATCCATAGTCTTAAAGAGGAGGAGTGCTCAGTAACATCCTCTCAGATGTTCACACTGAAGATCTGAGGATCTTTTTAGGTTTCAATAGTTTCAATAGGTACACTTAATGTCAGAAAAATGACATTCTCTGAAATGTCATTTCAAAATCCTGAAATTCTTTTTCTATGCAAGCTTCAATGAAAACAGAAGAGTGCCCCAACAAGTGAACGACAGTTAAATGTTAGAACCCCAAAGCCCCCACTCCTGCCAGCAAATATAGCATCTGCACCTTCCATCCAGCACTCAAGCATGCAGCAAAGCATCAATAAAGACACATATTTGCAGTACCTCAAAGACTGCTCCCGGTCATTTTATGTCATTTTGTAGACAGCACAGCCTCCTGAAATTTCCGTTCCTCTATCATGGAGGTGCTGGATGATAGTAAAAGGGAACACCTGGATCTATTACGGACTCTGGAGGAATTGACTGGCTGCCTCCCTTTCCTCGGCTCAAATAAAACTCCCAGAAACTGTTACAAGGGGGCATTAGTAGCGGACCCAAATGCAAGACACAGACACTGAAGTAATAGGAACTGGATTAAGATTATCAAGAATACAAGGGAAGTCGGGAAGAAACGAAAATTGGACACAGACACAGGTCCTGGAATAGACAGGGACACAGGGCCTGGGCTAGGACTTGGACTAGGTATGCAGGACCTGGACGAGGAACTTGGAACTAGCAGCCTGGATTAGGACTCCAAACCAGAGACTGGACAGGGACTTGGAACCTGGCTTTTGACTGGGACTCAGAACCTGGGTTTTGACTCGGATTCAGAACCTGGATCTTGACTCGGATTCAGAACCTGGGTCAGGCTAGGACTCGGGACAAAGCTCTTGGACTTGGCTAGGACTGGACGAGGCTCTTAGACTTGATGTGGAACCCCAGCACAGGACGAGGAGGCTCCTGACTGGACGAGGGAACTCCTGGGCTGGACTGGACCATGAAGCCTTGACTTGGACTGGGCTGGGACACGAAGCCTTGACTGGGGCTGGACTAGAACATGAAGCCTGGAACTTGGACTGGAACACGGAACACAGAGCCAGGACCACCTCCTTGGGTACAGGACATAGGGCCGGGACTCTTCTTAGACACGGAACACTAAACACGAGGACACAAAGAGACAGTTCCAAACTCAGCGATAGAATTTTCCTTATCTTGGCACGACAAGGCTCCAGTCTCACTCCGGCGGGTTTCTAATGCTGAACCTCCTGGAAAGAGTTCTGTAATCGAGCCTCTGGGTGTGGGTACTGAGGGGGACTGAGACGAGGAATGATAAGGTTTCTGACGGGGATTCGGAAGGGAACAGTTCAGCAAAAGAAGCTGAATCCCGAAGCTATTTATGTAGCCAGCTCGAAACGAGAATCTGGCGCCTCAATCAAGGTGCCCACCGGAACTGGGGAGAAACAGTAAAACCCAGGATAAAGATCGACGGACTGGACCTTGAACCGGAAGGCGAACTTCATGGACCGGACCAAGACAGAAGTGATGGCTTACCAGCAGAGTTGTACTTGTCTCTGTGGAACTTGATGGGCTCGGACCTGCTGGACGTGTATAAAGCTATGCTTCTGATGGCAACTCCATGGGAAAGGGGATCATTGCCCTTATCAATGAGCAGCAGGAGGAAGGGGAGGACATCAGGAATCGGAGACCCATTTCACTGTTGTAATCAGACTATAAGGTCCTGTCCAATGTCCTTACCAACTGGGTCACATCTGCTCTGGATGAAGTGGCCCATCCAGACCAAATCTGTGCTGTACTTGGCATGCAAATCTCTTACAGCCGTGTGTTACCCAGGGATATCGTTGCCTATCTGCGGGATAGAGAGTGGATGTCTGCCTGTTCAGCTTGGGCCAGGAGAAGGCCTTCGACAGGATGTTCCACACATGCATGATGGACATACTCTTCAAAATGTGTTTAGCAGACTGCGTCATCACCAGACCTGATCAACAAATACCAAGACCTTCCTTGGCTGGCGGTGAGAGGGGCCTTCATAGTCTGAGCTTTTCTGTACAGACGAATTATCAACCCTGATGTACACTGCCCTCAGGACAGCTGTAGTGAGGAAGAGGTAGCCACTCACCTCTATTTGTTTGTATTTGTTTTAAGCTTATACCACTCTGTTGGGAGTTGGGAGCTGAATGTCCAAGGTTTCACGTTATATCAGAGGGATGGGAAGGTAGGTAGAGGGGGTGGTGTGGCTCTACTGGTAAAGAATGGCATCAAATCAGTAGGAAGATGTAACATAGGATCAGAAGGTGTTGAATCCTTGTGGGTTGGGTTAAGAAACTGCAAGGGTAAAAGGACATTGATGGCAGTTATATACAGGCCTCCCAACAGTGGCTGGGAGGTGGACCACAAGTTATAACAGGAAATAGAAAAGGCGAGTCAAAAGGGCAATGTTATGGCAGTCATGGGAGATTTTAACATGCAGGTTGATTGGGAAAATCAGGTTGGTAATGGATCTCAAGAGAGTGAGTTTGTTGAATGCCTAAGAGATTTTTTTTAGTGCAGTTTGTCATTGAGTCTACTAAGGGATCAGGTATACTGGATTGGGTGTTATTTTATATACTGGAGGTGATTAAGGAACTTAAGGTAAAAGAATCCTTAGGAACCAGTGATCACAATATGATTGTGTTCAACTTGAAATTTGATATGGAGAAAGTAAAGTCTGATATAGCAGTATTTCAGTGGTGTAAGGGAAATTACAGTGGTATGAGAGAGGAGTTGGCCAAAGTAAGTTGGAAGGAGCTGCTGGCAGGGATGTCAGCAGAGCAGCAATGGCATGTGTTTCTGAGAAGAATGAGAAAGCTGCAGGACATGTGTTTTCCAAAAATGAAGAAATCCTCAAATGGTAAAATAGTACAACCATGGCTGACAAGGGGGCGTCAAAGCCATTGTAAAAGCAAAAGAAAGGGCATACAACAAAGCAAAAATTAGTGGGAAGATAGAGGATTGGGAAGTTTTTAAAAATCTACAGAGAGAAACTAAAAGAATCATTAGAAGGGAAAAGACAAAATATGAAAGCAAAGTAGCAAACAATATTAAAGTGGATAATAAAAGCTTTTTCAAGTTAAAACTAAACGAGAAATGAGAGTGGATATAGGACCGCTAGAAAATGAGGCAGGAGAAATAATAATGGGGGACAATGATGAACTAACTGAGTATTTTGCATCAGTCTTCACTGTGGAAGACACTAGCAGTATGTCTGATGTTGTAGTGCATGAAGAAAAAGAAGTGGGTGCAGTTACTGCTACAAGAGAGAAGTGCTCAAAAAGCTGAAAGACATAAAGGGTACATAAGTCACCAGGACCAGAGGAACAGCAGCCTAGGGTTCTGAAAGACGTAGTGCTAGAGATTGTGGTGACATTGGAAATGATCTTTCAAAAATCATTGGACTCTGGCATGGTGCCAGAGGTCTGGAAAATTGCAAATGTTACTCCACTCTTTAAGAAAGGAGGAAGGCAGCAGAAAGCAAATTATAGACCAGTTAGCCCGACCCAGTGGCTGGGAAGATGTTAGAGTCAATTGTTCAGGATGAGATGACGGAGTACTTTGGTGACACACGGACAAGACAGTGCAAAGTCAGCATAGTTTCCTTCGGGGAAAATCCTGTCTGACGAACCTGTTCGAATTCTTTGAGGAGATTCCAAGCAGGATAGATTAAGGGGATGCAGTGGATGTTATATATTTGGACTTTCAGAAAGCCTTTGATGAGATGCCACACATGAAGCTGCTTACCAAGTTAAGAGTCCATGGTATTACAGGAAAGTTACTAACATGGTTAGAGCATTGTCTGATTGGTAGGGGGCAGTGAATGGGAATAAATGGATCCTTTTCTGGTTGGCTGCCAGTGACTAGTGGTGTTCTGCTGGGTTGGTGTTGAGACCACTTCTTTTTATGCCGCATATCAACGACTTAGATGATGGAATAGATAGCTTTGTTGCAAATTTGCAGATGCTACGAAGATTGGTAGAGGGGCAGGTAGTGTTGAGGAAACAAGTAGGATGCAGAAGGACTTAGACAGATTAGGAGAATGGGCAAGAAAGTAGCAAATGAAATACAATGTTGGAAAATGGATAGTCATGCACTTTGGAAGAAGAAATAAATATGGAGAATATTTTCTAAACAGAGAGAAAACCCAGGAATCTGAGATGCAGGGGGACTTGGGACTCCTCATGCAGGGCACCCTGAAGGTTAACTTGCAGGTTGAGTCAGTGGTGAGGAAGGCAAATGCAATGATAGCATTCATTTCAAGAGGTCTAGAATACAAGAGCAGGGATGTGATGCTGAGGCTTTATAAGGAACTGGTGAGGCCTCACCTTGAGCATTGTGAACGGTTTTGGGCCCCTCTTCTTAGAAAAGACTTGCTCTCATTGGAGACGGTATAGAGGAGGTTTACAAGGATGATTCCAGAAATGAAAGGGTTATCATACGAGGAACGTTTGGTGGCTCTGGGTCTGTACTTGCTGGAATTCAGAAGGATGAAGGGGGATTTCATTGAAACATTTTGAATGTTGAAAGGCCTAGACAAAATAGATGTGAAAAGGATGTTTCCCATAGTCAGAGAGTCTAGGACAAGAGGGCACAGCCTCAGGATAGAGGGGCACCCTTTCAAAGTAGAGATGCGGAGAAATTTCTTTAGCCAAAGGATGGTGCATTTGTGGAATTTGTTGCCACATGCAGCTGTGGAGGCCAGGTTGTTGGGTGTATTTAAGGCAGAGATTGATAGGTTCTTGATTGGACATGTCATCAAAGGTTATGGGGAGAAAGCCAGGAACTGGGAGATAAAAAAAAAGGATCAGCCATGGTTGAATGGCAGAGCAGACTTGATGGGTCAAATGGCCTAATTCTGCTCCTATGTCTTACGGTCTTATGGTCTTACTCAGTGTAGTAATCACGAAAGGTGTTTTTTTGCAAGCAACACACATCAAAGTTGCTGGTGAATGCAGCAGGCCAGGCAGCATCTCTAGGAAGAGGTACAGTCGACGTTTTGGGCCGAGGCCCTTCATCAGGACTAACTGAAAGAAGAGCTATTAAGAGATTTGAAAGTGGGAGGGGGAGGGGGAGATCCAAAATGATAGGAGAAGACAGGAGGGGGAGGGATGGAGCCACGAGCTGGACAGTTGATTGGCAAAAGGGGATATGAGAGGATCATGGGACAGGAGGCCCAGGGAGAAAGACAAGGGGGAGGGGGGAAAACCCAGAGGATGGGCAAGGGGTATAGTGAGGGGGACAGAGGGAGAAAAAAGAGAGAGAGAAAAAGAACGTGTGTATATAAATAAATAACGGATGGGATACGAGGGGGAGGTGGGGCATTAGCGGAAGATTGAGAAGTCAATATTCATGCCATCAGGTTGGAGGCTACCCAGACGGAATATAAGGTGTTGTTCCTCCAACCTGAGTGTGGCTTCATCTTTACAGTAGGGAAGGCCGTGGATAGACATATCAGAATGGTAATGGGACGTGGAATTAAAATGTGTGGCCACTGGGAGATCCTGCTTTCTCTGGTGGACAGAGCGTAGGTGTTCAGCAAAGCGGTCTCCCAGTCTGTGTCGGGTCTCGCCAATATATAGAAGGCCACATTGGGAGCACCGGACGCAGTATATCACCCCAGCCGACTCACAGGTAAAGTGTCGCCTCACCTGGAAGGACTGTCTGGGGCCCTGAATGGTAGTGAGGGAGGAAGTGTAAGGGCATGTGTAGCACTTGTTCTGCTTACAAGGATAAGTGCCAGGAGGGAGATCGGTGGGGAGGGATGGGGGGGACGAATGGACAAGGTAGTCGTGTAGAGAGTGAACCCTGCGGAAAGCGGGGGGTGGGGGGGAGGGAAAGATGTGCTTAGTGGTGGGACCCCGTTGGAGGTGGCGGAAGATACCCGATCCCTCTCGTACCCTGTCCGTTATTTATTTTTCTACACACATTCTTTTTCTCCCTCTGTCCCCTCACTATACCCCTTGCCCATCCTCTGGTTTTCCCCACCCTCCCCCTTTTCCTTCTCCCTGGGCCTCCTGTCCCATGATCCTCTCATATTCCCTTTGCCAATCACCTGTCCAGCTCTTGGCTCCATTCCTCCCCCTCCTGTCTTCTCCTATCATTTTGGATCTCCCCCTCCCCCTCCCACTTTCAAATCTCTTAATAGCTCTTCTTTCAGTTAGTCCTGACGAAGGGTCTCGGCCCGAAACGTCAACAGTACCTCTCCCTAGAGATGCTGCTTGGCCTGCTGCGTTCACCAGCAACTTTTATGTGTGTTGCTTGAAATTTCAGCATCTGCAGATTTCCTGGTGTTTAGGTTTTTTTTGCAATGTTTTTTCCTGTGTATATATTTTTCATTATTTTGGAAAAAAATCCAGCATTGCAACAGCAACTTTCATTCAAAATAAGTTCATTAGCTGTAAAGCACATGGTGGCACCCTGAGGCAATAGAGAACACATTGTTTATTTTCCTTGCAAGAGAGGATAGGTTTGAACTTGTGTCACTGTGCCATAAAACACCAGCAGATGTCAAATGAAACCCATTTTCTAACATAAGCCACCAACCAAGATGATTTCTTGAATAAGGGGTTTTATTGGGGATAAAGCACTGGGTAAATTTGTATGATATTCTCTGAAACTCGGCGATTATCTGATTAAAATGATTAAGAGAATGGAGAAAGTAGAAAGGAATTATTTCTCCAAAATAAATGATTAATAGCAATTTCATGTTATATTAAAATTAGATCAAAGTCAATTAAATCCAGAACAGCAGTTCTTTACATAAAGATTTGTAAACTGGAATTAATCAAGCCAGTAGGTTGTAGATGCAGACTCAGACAAGGTACTTAACAGAAGAATAGATGGTTAACAAAGAGAGAATGGTGCTAGATAATAAAGAAGATACACTAGCTGAAGAATGAGCTGGCTTGTTGGATCAAATCATATTTCTTGACTAGTCGAGTTCTGTGGACTAGCAATTCTCTCTCCTTTTGTGTGACTGCTCATCCACTGGCCAGTGGTTTGGAGTGTAGAGCTCGTTTCAATGGTTTCAAGGTATACAGTGTAATGTATACAGTATACAACCTGAAATTTGTTCTCTTCACATCTGGTGGAGGATTAACAGCTACTGGGCTAAAATCTAAAGGCAAGTCACACTCTAAAGTGTTTCAAGGACACGATGACATGATGAAACGTAAATATTTTTCTCTACTTCTCTTTTTACGGGATGGCCGGACCTTTTCTGCAGAGTGAGCGACGCAGGCAATGAGGGATCTGACTTGCATTACAGTCACAAGGAGGAGCCCCCAGGCAGGCACACGGCAAAGCATCACTCATCATGCCTCCCCCTCTTGCAATTCAAGCTGTGGATCACAATCCAATGCAACCTCGGATGTACTTTGGTTTTCCAGAAAGTTGCGCCTAAAATGCTGATCTGATCCCGTCACTACGTTGTTTGTAAATTCCCTGAAAAAGATGCAAAATTAGATAAAGATTCACCAAAAGCTCTACTTTGATGGTTTGCAGAGAATCACACACTGACGCAGGACCTGCATGGTTTCAATTTTAAGATCCCTCAGGGCAAACAGCTTCCCTGTCATTGCCATGCCAGCTGTCGGGCCTTTAAGAACTCTCCTCATGACATTCACTCAACAGCTGCAGAAAAGACTGCCACAGAGGTAATGGAAGACACAAGGGAAGGGTCTAGGTGTGCAGTGATCTCCTTTGTATCTGGCCATCCATCATGTAATTGACTGCCCTGATCAATTCCTATCCTGCAAATTGCTGTCAGCTTTGGGATGATGTGGGAGCCTGGTTTGCTGTGTGTTACTCAGGATTGACCTGCACAAAGAGGCGCTGCTCAGTGAATGGACCACCACAGACTTGCTGGTGACATTTGGAAACCGAGGCTGATGGATGCTATGTGTGGACCACAGTACCATCCCTGTGGTCTTCCTGATCTCTGTACGTGTGCTCCTAGCTTTTGCAATCAGTGAACAAAAACATTTTAGGTAACCTTCAAGACATTAACTTCTGCTGACATTGAAGCAAACATATGTGGCGTGGGCTTTGATGCCATTAAGTGCATGACTGAAGCTGGCAATGATGAATTAAAGTCCACAAAAACACTGAGACACTGGAAGAATTTCAATGCCACAGCGAATTGTGCATGGAATTATTGGTCCTTCATGCTTGTGATTTTCAAATGATTATGATCTGGTGCAATACCACTCTTATATGTGATTAAATATTAAAATATGTGCAAGCGGGAAAAGGGATTCAATTCCTAGAATATAGCTTTTAATAACATTTGCTCTGCTGTCTGGCAGAACCATGCTACTCCTCCAGTGCAGTTAATGTATTGACATTGAGTTAGTTTTCATGTTTGATGTTAATCACTGATCGACAGCTGATAAGTAAATGTGCAAATAAAAAGCATTGGTGCTAAGTAGCTGTATCAATACGAATCAGAAATAACAGTCCAATTTTGGAAATGCTCCCCCTGCAAATCTCAGATCACAGAACTAATATTTACAAATACAATAATTGTTCATTGGTAATTCTATTTTCAAATGCAAGTTAAATCCCTTTAGTTTCTGTGCAGAAACACTTGGGCAGCTTTGTTCTTTAGCATGCTGGTTTCAGGTGAACTATATACTGGAAGGATGGGCAAAGAAAATCACACATTCTTAATGTTCAAAGTTCAAAGTGAGTTTATTATCAAAGTACATATGTCACCATATACGTCTCTGTCATTTATTTTCTTGCAGGCATTCACTGTAAATATAAAGATACACAAAAGAATCAATGAAAACTCTCACATAACAAGATGGACAAACATCCGGTGTGCAAAAGATAACAAACTGTGCAAATACAAAAAGAATAATAAAAAAAAACAAATTAATCATAATTAAATGAGGAATAAATATCAAGAACATGAGATGAAGAGTCCTTGAAAGTGAGTCCATAGGTTGTGGGAGCAGTTCAATGTTGGGGTGAGTGAAGTTGACTGAAGTTATTCCTTCTGGTTCAAGAACCTGATGGTTGAGGAGTAATAACTGTTCCTGAAGCTGATGGTGTCCAACTTTTATCTATTTAAATAGATGGTTAATTAGTCTCTGCATTACAAATGAATTTTGTATGTGCTATAACTGTAGTAGATACCAATGCAATGTTCAAAAAAAACACTACTTAATTGGAGAAAAAGGTAATTGAAGAGAAACATGGAACGACTTGGTCTAATTGCATAGTACCTGTGAAGTTGGTCAATGGATGAAGCAGGTCATTGACAGTAAGAGAATGCATTAATGTATTGATGGGAGAAAACTTCGATTCTTTGCGGAAATGGGATCCACTCTCAAGGCCTCATGACTGGCTGTTTTTCGATAAGTCAAGGATGCACTTTTAGGGTGCCGGATTTTCCAGGGTCTGGAGGTGGAAAGATTCGAGGTTGGTGCCGCCGCAGAAAACTAGTGTGTTGTGGGAGATGGAAGATAGTAAGCAATGAGCTGGCTGCTGGCTGTGTGCCCAGAGACCCAAGTTCTTTGGGCACAGAGCTCAGAAAAAGTGACACAACAGACTTTTAACATCGTAACTCGGCAAGTTGTTTTGTTCTGACTCCCCTCTCACTGTGAAATGGGGACAACTCTTTTTCCCTTATTAGGGAGAGAGAGAGTGAGACTGTGGTATATCGAATTACCGAGTGAATGAGTAGTCTTTGGGGTACTGTAAGTCTGTGTCTTTATTGATGCTTTGCTGCACGCTTGAGTGCTCAGTGGAGGGTGCAGATGCTTTTTTGCTGGTGGGGGTGAGGGGTCGTTACTTTGCTGCTGCTTATGCGGGGGGAAGCTGGGGGGGCTTTGGGGTTCTAACATTTAACTGCCATTCATTCTTTGGGGCACCCCTCTGTTTTCATGGATGTTTGTGTAGAAAAAAATTTCAGGATGCATATTGTATACATTTCTCTGACATTAAATCAAACTTATTGAATTATTGAACAATAGGGAAAGCACTAAAAGGCAAACCAACTTGAAAGGTGTGTAGAACTCTGACTTGATGAAAATGGTCAAAGTAAGATCAACCCTCTTTAACTAACACTAAAGGAAGTTTCAACATTCCGGTGAAGTTTCTCTTTAGTGTGCAAGTTCCGTGCCTTTTCGTTGCCCTCATATGAAAATAAAAGAATTACATGATGTGCAAAGTTGTATTGCACATCATTTAATGTCACTGAGCGTGCCCACTGGTCTGTCTGCATGTGTACATCACAAGCACGAAGGACCCACTACTTCTTAGAATAAGAAGTCATTGCTCATGAGGTAAATAGAAGTCCACAATGATATTGAGTAGAATTTCAAGGCCTGAACAATTATATACAGGTTCAGGGTTAATTATTATTTTTCTGTTAAGCAGACAAAACTGACTGTATTGTGTCCGAATTCCTTCTTTCATCACTGCCAAAACTCTCAGTAGGTTTGAAACACTGAAACCTCATCAAAGCTTTAATTACTTACATTCTATTCACTGTTACATTCCATTCACATGCCAGCAATTGTTCCTAAAAATGGAGTTTCTTTTTAAAATATCAAAAACAAATAACATCTGCAATTTGTGATGCAGATTTCTCCAAAGTTCACGCAGCAGCCAAATAGTCATCTTCCTTTTTCTATTTAATGCATTTTTCTATTTTTCACTCACATGTATCTAGAGATTATTTCAGTGCCAAGTGACTGAACATAGAATGAAACATAATAACAACAGTCAAGTCAGTCCAGAAATCTGAGCAATGCACCAGACATAGCATTAAGTCTCATCAATATGGAGAATGTAGACCAAGCTTTATCAGGAGTGGCCATCAGTGAATATTTCTGGGACAAGGAGAGCTTCATAAAGAGGTGCTGGACTGAGTTCTCACAAAAGTAAGTCCTATATTGCATGTTATCCTTTTAAACCTCCCCTCCCAACACATACTAATTCTTATCTGCCCGTCTCCCCACTGACCCTTCAACTGGTTACTGATAATAACCTCTGGCCTGAACCCTTGACCTTCTGTAGGATTTGGTCTCTAATCCTAAATTGGTTGACATCCATGACCCCCTATGACCTTGATGAAAGAGATGATATCCACAATATTTCTCCACTCCACCCTATGACCTGAATTCGAACTATTCCACCAATTGTAAATAATCTAGTTTTTAAATCCCACAATAGCACCAGTATTACATCAAGAAGAAGTCAAAGTCAGCATATTTTCTGTAAATGGAAATCTTGCCTGACAAATCTGTTGGAATTGTTCAATGAAGTAACAAGCAGGGTGGACATGGAGAGGCAGTGGATATCACTTACTTGGATTTTCAGAAGGCGTTTGATAAGGTGCCATACATGAGGCTGCTTAACAAGATAAAATCTTATGGCATTACAGGAAAGATACTGGCATGGATAGAGGAATGGCTGACAGACAGGAGGCAGTGAGTGGGAATAAAGGGGGCCTTTTTTGGTTGGCTGCCAGTGACTAGTGGTGTTCCTCAGAGGTTAGTATTGGGACCGCTACTTATCACATTGTTGGTCAATGATTTGGGTAATGGAATTGATGGCTTTGTGGCAAATTTTGCAGCTGATACGAAGATAGGTGGAGGGGTAGGTAGTGCTGAGGAAGCAATGTGATTGCAGCAGAACTTAGACAAATTGGAAGAATGGGCAAAAAAGTGACAGATGGAATACGGTGTTGGGAAATGTATGATAATACATTTTGGTAAGAGGAACAAAAGTGTAGACTATTATCTAAATGGGGAGAAAGTTCAAACATCAGAGGTGCAGAGGGACTTAGGAGTCCTCGTCCAAGACTCCCAGAAGGTTAATTTACCGGTTGAGTCTGTGGTAAAGAAGGCAAATGCAATGTTGGCATTTATTTCAAGGGGAACAGAATATAAAAGCAAGGAGATAATGCTGAAGCTTTATAAGACACTAGTCAGGTCACACTTGGGGTCTTGTCAACAGTTTTGGTCACCATATCTCAGAAAGGATGTGCTGTCATTGGAGAGAGTCCAGGGGAGGTTCACGAGGATGATTCTGGGAATGAAGGGGTTAACATACGAGGAGCGTTTGGCAGCTTTGAGCCTGTACTCACTGGAATTTAGAACAATGCAGGGCGGGAGATCTCATTGAAACCTATGGAATGTTGAAAGGACTAGATAGGGTGGATGTGGAGAGGATGTTTCCTGTGGTGGGAGTATCCAGAACTAGAGGGCACAGCCTCAAAATTAAGGAGCAACCCTTTAGAACAGAAGTAAAGAGGAATTGTTTAAGCCAGAGAGTAGTAAATCTTTGGAATGATCTGCCACAGACTGCAGTGGAGGCCAAGTCCATGCGTATATTTAAGGCAGAAGTTGATCATTTCCTGAACAGTCAGGACATCAAACGATATGGCAAGAAGGCAGGTGTATGGACTTGAGTGGGATCCAGGATCAGCCATGATGGAATGGCAGAGAGAACTCGATGGGCTGAATGGCCTACTTCTGCTCCTGTGTCTTAAGGTAGTATTATTCATTGATACTCTATCTTACTCACTGATTCCCCAATCCCTGACAGTTTATCTGATCACTAGTCAGACTCTCTGTCTCTATTGGACCTACTACCTCCAGAGTCCTGGCAAAAATTTGGTTCTGAAGAGGGTGGTTTACATCTTCAGAATAAGTGATACTGTGTGTGATATTGTTTCTGTAGTGCACCGGGCCTGAAGTTAGTGCTATACTGGAATTCCAGTGTTACTCCTTTTCGCTCTTCCATATTTTCCCCCATTTATCTGGAATTGTTTCAGTAAGTAGCACACCGACTTCCAAAAATGGTGAGATCTAGTCACATTCCATGCCTTAAATCTACGATCTAGGTGTATACATCTTTACAGTAGCAAAAGAAATTTACTTCAGAAGTTTTTTCAATATGGTAGTGAAAGACGTCAATCTTTTTTAATAAAAGCAAGCTTTCTAGGAATATGAGCAGGTTGCTTGTGTCTGTTATCCCATATAATCAGATAATGAATGGCTGATCTGTATCTCAAGCCTAATTCACTGATTTTTCATGTTGTTTGAAATGTCCACCCAACTAAAATATCTGATACAGCCCAAGTGGCCCAATTCTTCTTAATTTTATGATAGAATTCTCTTATTTTGGGTTCGTACATAAGAAGTGGTAGCTTCTCTGTAGGTACCCTCTTGAATCCTTCTACAATTTTAATACAGCATTAAGGTAAACCTTCAGTCTTTTAAACTCAAAGGAATGCAAGACAAAATTATAGAAGAAGGTTATGTAACCTGGCCTTATAGTTATAACACAGAACATCACAGTACAGTCCCTTCAGCCGACTTATTAACCTGCTCTACGATCAATCTAACCCTTCTTTCCTGTATAGCTCTCCAGTTTTCTATCCTCTGAGTTTCGTAAATGCTCTTAATGTATCTGACTCTAGCACTACCCCTGGCAGGGCTTTCCACGCACCCACCATTCTCTGTGTAAAGAACTTTTCTCTGACATACCCCCTATACTTTCCTCCAATCATATCAAAATTATGTTCCTTTGTATTAGTCATTTCCAACCTGGGAAAAAACCTCTGGCTATCCGTTCAATCTATGCCTCTTATTGTGTATACCTCTGTCAAATCATCTCTCATCCTTCTTCACTCCAAAGAGAAAAGCCTTAGCTCCTTCAACCTATCTTTATAAGACATCCCCTCAAGTCCAGGCAGCATCCTGATAAATCTCCTCTGCACTCTCTCTAAAGCTTCCATACCCTCCTGGTGACCAGATCTGAACACAATATTCCAAGTGTGATCTAACCAGAGTTTTATAGAGCTGCAATATCACCTTGCATCTATTGAACTCAATCCTAATGAAGCTCAATACACCTTCTTTACCACCCTATCAACTCGTGCTGTAACTTTGATGGATCTATGTATGTGGATCCTCTGTTCTTTCCCACAGCTAACAATCCTGCCATTAACCCTAATCTCTGTCTTCATATTTGAGCAGCCAAAATGAATCACTTTACACTTTTCTGGAATAAATTTCATCTGCCATTTTCCTGCACAGCTCTGCATCCTGTCAGTATCCCACTGCAATCTACAACAACCCTCCACACTATCCATAACTCCACCAACCTTCATGTTATCTGCAAACTTACTAACCCACTTCCTCATATGTCACTTATAAAAAGCACAAAGAGCAGAGGTCCCAGAACAGATCGTGGCAGAACACCACTGGTCACCGACTTCCAGATAGAAAATGGTCCATCTAATATCACCCTCTGCTTTCTATGGGCAAGCCAATCGTGTATCGACACAGCCAAGTTTCCCTGGATCCCATGCTTCCTGACTTTTTGAATGAGCCTACTATGGGGAACCTTAACAAGCACTTTACTAAAATCCATATATACTACATCCACTCCTCTTCCTTCACCAATGTGCTTTATCACATCCTTAAATAACTTAATCAGGCTCGTGAGATATGACCTGCTCCTCATAAAGCCGTGCTGACTATCCCTAATCAGATTATGGTTCTCCAGTTGCTCCTGTTTCTAAGAATCTTCTCTAATAATTTGCCCATCACTAAAGTAAAACTCATTGATCTGTAGTTCCCAGGGTTATCCCCAATCTCTTTCTTGAACAATGGAGTAACATTTGCCACCGTCCAATCATCTGCCAGTACCCGCTGATGGGCACTACTCCATCAAATGCATAACAATTGCTTCCCTCCCTTCCAGGGTCCCATATAGCTGCAACATTACCTCTCATCTCCTAAACTCAATCATAAGATCGATGATTGATGATGATTTCTTAACCACAGAGTCAACGCGCACAGCAGATTTGAGTGTCCTATGGACTCGGACCCCAAGATCCCTCTGATCCTTCACACTGCCAAGATTCTTACCATTAATACTATTTTCTACCATCATATTTGACCTACCAAAATGAGCCACCTCACACTTATCTGGGTTGAACTCCATCTGCAACTTCTTAGCCCAGTTTTGCATTCAATCAATGTCCCGCTATAATCTCTGACAGCCCTCTACACTATGCACAACACCCCCAACCTTTGTGCCATCAGCAGATTTACTAACCCATCCCTCCACTTCTTCATCCAGATCATTAATAAAAATCACGAAGAGAGGGATCCCAGAACAGATCCCTGAAACACACCACTAGTGACCAACATCTATGCAGAATATGACATACCTACAACCATTCTTTTCCTTCTGTGGGTAAGCCAGGTCTGGATCCACAAAGCAATGTTCCTTTGGATCCTATGCCTCCTTACATTCTCAATAAGCCTTGCATGGGGTACCTTATCAAATGCCTTGCTGAATCCATATACACTACATCTACGGCTCTACCTTCATCAATGGGTTTAGTCACATCCTCAAAAAAATCAATCAGGCTCGTCAGGCACGACCCGCCTTCCACAAAGCCATTCTGACTGTCCCTAATCAGACTATGTCTCTCCAAATGCTCATATATCCTGCCTTTCAGGATCTTCTCCAACAACTTGCCCACCACTGAAGTAAGACTCACTGGTCTATAATTTCCTGGGTTATCTCTACTCCCTTTCTTGAATAATGGAACATCTGCAACCCTCTAATCCTCTGGAACCTCTCCCGTCCCAATTGATGATGCAAAGATCATCGCCAGAGGCTCAGCAATCTCCTCCCTCGCCTCTCACAGTAGACTGAGGTACATCTCATCTGGTCCGGGTGACTTATCCAACTTGATGGTTTTCAAAAACTCCAGCACATCCAGTTTCTTAATATCTACATGCTCAAGCTTTTCAGTCCACTGTAAGTCATCCCTACAATCACCAAGATCCTTTTCCATAGTGAATACTGCAGCAAAGTACTCATTAAGTACCTCTGCTATCTCCTCTGGTTCCATACACACTTTTCCACTGTCACACTTGATTGGTCCTATACTCTCACGTCTTATCCTATTGCTCTTTACATACTTGTAGAGTGCCTTGGGGTTTTCCTTAATCCTGTCCACCAAGGTCTTCTTGTGGCCCCTTCTGGCTCTCCTAATTTCTTTCTTAAGCTCCTTTCTGCTAGCCTTATAATCTTCTAGATCTCTATCATTACCTAGTTTTTTGAACATTTCATAACCTCTTCTTTTCTTCTTGACTAGATTTACAACAGCCTTCGTACACCACGGTTCCTGTACCCTACCATTCTTTCCCTGTCTTATTGGAACGTACCTATGCAGAACTCCACATAAATATCCCCTCAACATTTGCCATATTTCTTCCTTACATTTCCCTGAGAACATCTGTTTCCAATTTATGCCTCCAAATTCCTTCCTGATAACCTCATATTTCTCCTTACTCCAATTAAATGTTTCCCTAACTTGTCTCTTCCTATCCCTCTCCAATGCTATGGTAAAGGAGATAGAACTCTGATCACTATCTCCAAAATACTCTCCCACTGAGAGATCTGACACCTGACCAGGTTCATCTCCCAATACCAGATCAAGTACAACATCTCCTCTTGTGCCTACACACTTATCTACATAGTGTGTCAAGAAACCTTCTTGAACACACCTAACAAACTCCACCCTCACTCTAGGGACATACCAATCAATATTTGGGAAATTAAAATCTCCCACCACGACAACCCTGTTATGATCACACCTTTCCAGAATCTGTCTCCCTATCTGCTCCTCTATGTCTCTGTTACAATTGGGTGGTCTACAAAAAACACCCAGCAGAGTTATTGACCCCTTCCTGTCCCTAACTTCCAGCCACAGAGACTCCATAGACAATCCCTCCATGTCTTCCTCCTTTTCTGCAGCCATGACATTATCTCTGATCAGCAGTGGCACGCCCCCACCTCTTTTACCTCCCTCCCTGTCCTTTCTGAAACATCTAAAGCCTGGCACTTGAAATAACCATTCCTACCACCGAGCCATCCAAGTCTCTGTAATGGCCACAACATCATAGCTCCAAGTACTGATCCACGCTCTAAGCTTTGTTCATAATACTCCTTACATTAAAATAGACACATCTTAAACCGTCGGTCTGAGCACGTCCCTTCTCTATCCCCTGCCTATCCTCCCTCTCGCACTGTCTCCAAGCTTTCTCTATTCGTAAGCCAACCACCTCTTCCTCTGTCCCTTCAGTTCGGTTCCCACCCGCCAGCAATCTTAGTTTAAACTCTCCCCAGTAGCCTCACCACCAGGATATTGGTCCCCTTGGGATTCAAGTGCAACCCATCCTTTTTCTACAGGTCACTCCTGCCCCAAAAGAGGTCCCAATGACCCAGAAATCTGAATCCCTGCTCCCTGCTCCAATCCCTCAGCCACACATTTATCCTCCCCCTCACTCTATTCTTCTACTCACTGTCGTATGGCATAGGCAGTATTCCCAAGATTACTACTTTGTGGTCCTGCATCTCAACCTCCTTCCTAACTCCCTGTTGTCTGTATTCAGGACCTCCTCCATTTTCCTGCCTATGTCATTGGTACCAATATGTACTACAACCTCTGGCTATTCTCTTTCCCACTTCAGGATGTCGTGGATGCGATCAGAAACATCCTGGACCCTGGCACTTGGGAGGCAAACTACTATCCGTTCTTCTTTCCTGCGAAAACAAAATTGCCTGTCTGACCCCCCTAACTATACAGTTCCCTATTACTGCGGCCATCCTCTTCCTTTCCCTACCCTTCTGAGCCACAGGGCCAGACTCTGTGCCAGAGGCGCAGCCACTGTTGCTTCCCCCAGGTAGGCCACCCCCCCCCCCAACAATACTCAAGCAGGAGTACTTATTTTTAAGCGGTTCAGCCACAGGGGTGCTCTCTAATATCTGACTCCTGTCCTTCCCTCTCCTGACTGTTACCCACTTACCTGTCTCCCGAGGCCCTGGTGCGACTACCTGCCTATAACTCCTCTCTATCACCTCCTCACTCTCCCTCACCAGATGAAGGTCATCGAGCTGCATCTCCAGTTCCCTAACGTGGTCCCTAAGGAGTTGCAACTCGACACACCTGCTGCAGATGTGACCGTCCAGGAGGCTGGGAGTCTCCAGGACCTCCCACATCTGACACTGAGCACAGAAAACCGGCCTCACACACATACTTCCTGTCTGTATTCTACACACATAACCTACCTCATCTCGACCCATTATCGCCGAAGCCTCGTTGAGCCAAAGCCTTCCTACTCTGTCTCCCTCTACTCTAATGCCCTCTCTATAAAGCTGTCTCCTTTTAAACTCTTCTCGCTGTTCTCATTGGCTGATGTCCACGCGCCTGCACAGTCATGCCCTGAGCTTAACCTCTCCTTAACCTCTGGGGCTCGAAGGCTAATGGCAGTATCGTAACCACAGAGTTGGCTTAAAACAGCTAAAGCACGTTGGTCGTGGAAATTTCCTTATTGAGTTTACAGGATTATGGTGAGGTGGAACCCAGGAAACAAACAAGACTGTACTTTGAGCAAGTGGAAGAACGTCAGAATAAGGACTAAGTCATAGGAAGGGCTTCATTCAATTGAGCAAATACATTTGTGGAAAACCATCCAATTGAGTTACACATCAAAGGAAGATCCCACCGAAGGACGCCGTTTGTTTTGGACTATGCTCAATGAACCACATCGGCAGCATTCATGACTCAGCAAGGATATGCCTGATCTTACACACTCCACCCTCACACATTCCTCCTTTGTACTCACAGCATGCGATCACTGTTGGTCATGCGACTAGCACTCATAGTACGAAGGGTGATGAGGTCCTGCAAAGTGAGCTCAGAGGGTTATGTGCTAAGTTAAAGGGCAGGACCTCCAGGGTTGTGATCTCAGGATTGCTACTGGTGCCACTCGCTAGTGAGGCCAGAAAGAGGAAGATCATACAGTTTAATACATGACTAAGGAGACGGAGCAGGAGGGAGGGCTTCAGAGTTTTGCATCGCTGTGCTCTCTTCCAGGGAAGGGAGGACCTGTATAGGCACGATGGTCCGCACCTGAACTGGAGGGAGACCTAATATCCTTGGAGGAAGGTTTGTTAGTACCGCACGGGAGGTAGGGTGTTAAACTACAGTTGCAGGGTGATGGGAAACAGAGCACCATAGCGGATAGTGGAGTGATTGTGGGAAAAGGTGTTATTAAGCCTACATACAAAATCAGGAATCAAAAGCTTGAGCATGGTGCGGCTAATGTCCTGAGTGCATCTATTTCAATGCAAGGAATATTGTAGGAAAGTGGGTGAGTTTAAGGCATGGATCAGAACATGGATTTACGATATTGCAGCCAATAGCGAGACTTGTTGCAGGAAGAGCAGGACTGTCAGCTCAGTGTTAGGGTGTTCTGATATTTAAACATGATAGAGAGGGAGAAATTAAAAGGAAACCATTGGCATTACTAGTCAGGGAAAGTGTCATGGGTGTGTTCAAACTGGATAGACTGGAGAGCTCGTCTACGGAGGCTATACGTGTGGAACTAAGGAATAAGAAGGGGCTGACCACATTAATGGTATTATATTATAGACCAACTTGATAGTCAGTGAGATTTAATGGAGTGAATTTGTAGAGAGATCACAGACAGTTGCAAGAAACATAAGTTTGTGATAGTAGGCAATTTTAACTTTCTACATATTGATTCAGACTCCCATAATCTGGTTAGGCCACACTTGGAGTACTGTGTCCAGTTCTGGTTGCCTCACTATAGGAAGGATGTGGAAGCATTGGAAAGGGTACAGAGGAGATTTACCAGGATGCTGCCTGGTTTAGAGAGTATGCATTATAATCAGAGATTAAGGGAGCTAGGGCTTTACTCTTTGGAGAGAAGGAGGATGAGAGGAGACATGATAGAGGTATACAAGATATTAAGAGGAATAGATAGAGTAGACAGCCAGTGCATCTTCCCTAGGACACCACTGCTCAATACAAGACGACATGGCTTTAAGGTAAGGGGTGGGAATTTCAAGGGGGATATTAGAGGAAGGTTTTTTACTCAGAGAGTGATTGGTGTGTGGAATGCACTGCCTGAGTCAGTGGTGGAGGCAGATACACTAGTGAAATTTAAGAGACTACTAGACAGGTATATTGAGGAATTTAAGGTGGGGGGTTATATGGGAGGCAGGTTTTAAGGGTTGGCACAACATTGTGGGCCGAAGGGCCTGAATTGTGCTGTACTATTCTATGTCCTATGTTCTACACCATAAAATAGCTAGATGGGATAGAGTTTGTCAATTGTATTCAGGAAAGTTTCCTTAATCAATAACTAGAGGTACTAACAAGAGAGAGTGTGATACTGGGTCTCCTATTAGGGAATGAGATAGGGCAGGAGGTAGAAGTGAGTGAAGGGAACAAATTCAATCTAGTGATCTCAAGCTTTTAGTTTGAAGATAATTACAGAGAAGGATAGGTCTGGTCTTTTTGTTGAGATAATCAATTGGAGAAAGATTAATTTTGATGGAATCCGAAAGGATCTGGTGAGTGTGGATTGGGTCAGGTTGCTTTCTGGTAATGATCTGCTAGGGAAGTGGGAGGCCTTCAAAACTGAAATTTTGAGAGCGTTGAGTTGGTATGCTCTTGCTAAAATAAAAGGCAAGGTTAACAGGCTTAGGAGACTTTGGTTTTCCAGAGATATTGAGCCTTGCTTAAGTGCAAGAGAACACTTAAGAAGGAAATCAGGAGAGCTAAAAGAAAGCATGAGGTTTCTCTAGCAGAGAAGGTGAAGAAGAATCCCAAGAGCTCTGCAGATATATTAAGAGCAAAAGAATAACAAGGGACGAGGTTTGTCCTTTTGAAGCTCAGGGTGGTCATCTATTGATAGAGCAGAAAAAGATGGGGAAGATATTAAATGGATTATTGTATCTATATTTACTCAGGAGATGGATACCTGATCTGCAGAACTGAGACAAAAACATCACTGAGCTTGTGGACTGTAGGCAGATAACTGAGAAGGATGTGTTTGCTGTCTTGAGGCAAATTAGGGTAGATAAATCCCCAGACCTAGGGATTTCCTTTGGAACTTATAGGAGGCTAATGCAGAAATAGCAGGGGCCCTGAGAGAGTTAATTAAAAAGTCCTTAGCCAGGGGTGAGGTGCCGAAGGATTGGAAGATCGCTAATATTGTTCCATTGTTTATGAATTATAGGCAGGTGAGAGTGACATCAGTAGAGGGTAAGTTATACTAAGGGACCAGGTTTGTTAGTGTTTGGATAGACAGGGACTGATTAGGGATAGTCAGCATGGCTTTGTGTGTGGTAGGTCATGTCTAACCTATCTCAGAGTTATTCGAGGAAGTTACCAGGAAAGTTCATGAAGGGAATTTTGTGGATGTTTTCTACATAGACTTTTTCAAGGCTTTTGACAACGTCCTGCATGAGTGGTTGATCAAGAAGCTTCAGTCACTTGGCTCACAGGATGAAGTAGTAAATTGGATAAATTGTAAAAAGAAAGACATTGGCTTTGCGATTGAAATCAGAGAGTGGTAGCATATGTTTGCTTCTTTGACTGAAGGCCTGTGACTAGAGTCGCAGATATTGGTGCTAGGTCCATTGTTGTTTGGCATCTAAATCAACAATCTGGATGACAATGTGGTAAATTAGATCAGCAAATTTGCAGATGACACCAAGATTAGGGATGCAATGGACAGCAATGAAGGCTGTCAAATTTTTCAAAGGATCTGGACCAGATGGAAAAATAGGCTGAAAAAAAAGGTAGACCCATACAATATAGACAAGTATGAAGTGTTGCACTGTGGGCGGCCAAACCAGAGTAGGACTTCCACAATGAACGATAGGGCACTATGGAGCATGGTAGAACAGAGAGATCTTGGAATATACATCCATAATTCTCTGCAAGTGGCATCACAGGTTGATTGGATGGTAAGGAGAACTTTTGGCACATTGGCCTTCATAAATCAAAGAATTGAGTACTGTAGTTGGGATGTTATGTTGAAGTTGTTTAGAACATTGGTGAGGCCCAATTTGCAGCTTTGTGTGCAGGACTTGACACCTACCAAAAGAAAAGATATAAGGGTAAAGGGAGTAGAGAAAATTTACAAAGATGTTGTCTTGGTTTGAACACCTGAATGATAAGGAAAGGTTGAATAGGTTAGTACTTTATTTCCTAGAGCTTAGAAGAATGAAGGGACAGTTTATAGAGGTATACAAAATTACTGACAGGTAGAGATAGAGGTTGGGAGAGACTAGAACTACAGGTCATGGGTCAAGGATGAAAGGTAAAATGTTTAAGAGGAACATGAGGGGGAACTTCTTCACTCAGAAGATGGTGAGAGTGTGGAACAACTTGCTAGTAGAAGTAGTGGATGCTGGTTCGATTTCAACATTTAAGAGACATTGGGATAGATACGTAGATGGGAGGGGGTTGGAGGGCTATGGGCTAGGTGCATTAGACAGAATAATAGTTTGGCATGAACTACAAGGGCTGAAGAGCCTGTTTCTCTGCTGTGGCATTTCATGAGTCTATGACTCTATATGTGCTACTCATCAACAGGTTTTATTCTTTCTTGTGGAATGGCTAGAGTTATACTTTTCCCCCATAAGAGAGAAACCCATGATTGCAACAGAATGCCCTCTATCGGTATTGGTTTATATATTAAAGCTACCGAGAAAGTGTAGTACAGGGAAACAATAAATTGCAAGATTATAACAAGGTAGATTGTAAGGTCAGGTGTCCATTACATCATACAAAAGTCCATTGCAGAGTCTGATAACAGCCTGATAATGTTTGACCAGATAAATCAATGGAATATGAACCAATCTTTATTCTGACATCAAACTCTGGCATAAACTACAATTTCTTCATCTTACAAGGACTCAGCTCCAGCTCTCCCTTTTCCCCATAGATCTTACACCAGCCCTACTCCTTTCACATAAACGAGAACCATGGCCTGACAAGGGGGGGAGTAGAAACGATGAAGGATCCTTGCTTATATCTGCTCTATACTCTCAGGCCATAGGACTATAAACCACAAGGCACAGGAGCAGAATAAGCCCAATTCAATCATGACTGATCCCGAATCCCACTCAAACCCATACACCTGCCTTCTCGCCCTATCATTTGTTGCCCTGACTGATCAGGAAGCTATCAGCTTCTGCCTTAAATATAACAATGGGCTTGATTTCCACCGCAGTCTGTGGCAGAGCATTCTACAGATTCACTACTCTCTAACTAAAAAAATTTCCTTCTGGCCTCTGTTCTAAAAGGTCACCCCTCAATTTTAAGGCTGTGCCCTCTAGTTCTGGATACCCCCACGATAGGAAACATCCTCTCCACATCCAGCCTATCTAGTCCTTTTAACATTTGATAAGTTCTAATAAGATCCCCCTACATTCTTCTAAATTCCAGTGATTTCAGGCACAAAACTGCCAAACGCTCCCCATATTTTAACTTCTTTATTCCCAGAATCATCCTTGTGAACCTCCTCTGGACTCTTTCCAATGACAACTCATCCTTTCTGGGATATGTTGACAAAACTCCAAGTGCGGCCTGACTAGTGTCTGATAAAGACTCAGCATTATCCCTTTGCTTTTATATTCTATTCCCCTTGAGATAAATGCCAACATTGCATTTGCTTTCTTTATCACAGACTCAATCTGTCAATTAAACTTCTGGGGTTCTTGCACAAGGACTCCCAAGTACCCCTGCACCTCTGATGTTTGTACCTTCTCCCCATTTCGATAATAAATAGGCACTATTGTTCCTTTTACCAAAATACATTATTGTACATTTCCCAACACTATTCCATCTGCCACTTTATTGCCCACTGCATCTCTTGTCTCTCCGCTTGTTACTTCATTGAAGAACTCTAACAGATTTGTCAAACAAGATTTCCTTTTACAGAAACCACGCTGACTTTGACTTATGTTATTATTCGTCTCCAAGAACCCCAAAATCTCATCCTAAGTAATAGATTCCAACACTTTCCCAACCACTGAGGTTAGGCTAACTATAAGACCGTAAGACATAGGAGCAAAATTAGGCTATTTGGCCCATCGAGCCTGCTCCACCATTCAATCATGGCTAGTCCTTTACTCTCCTCCTCAGTCCCACTCCCCAGCCTTCTCCCTGCAACCTTTGATGCTGTGTCCAATCAAGAACCTATCAAGCCCAGCCTTAAATACACCCAACAACCTGGCCTCCACAGCTGTCTATGGTAATAAATTCCACAAATTCACCATCTTTTAGTGAAAGAAATTCCTTAGCATCTCTGTTTGAAATGGATGCCCCTCTATCCTGAGGCTGTGCCCTCTTGTCCTAGATTCTCCCACCATGGGAAACATCCCTTCCACATCTACTGTTTAGGCCTTTCAACATTAAAAAAGTTTCAATGACATCCCCCCTTCCATCTAAATTCCAGCAAGTACGGATTCGGAGCTATCAAATGCTCCTTGTATGATAACGTTTTCATTCCCGGAATCATCCTTGTAAACCTCCTCTGAACCCCTCCAATGCCAGCACATCTTTTCTTAGATGAGGGGCCCAAAACCGCTCACAATACTCAAGGTGAGGCCTCACCAGTGAGTATTCTAGACCACTTGAAATGAACACTAACATGGCATTTGCCTTTCTTACCACCAACTCTACCTGCAAGTTAATCTTTAGGGTGTTCTGCACAAGGACTCCCAAGTCCATTTGCATCTCATATTTTTGGATTTTCTCCCCATTTAGAAACTAGTCTGCACAATTATTTCTACTACCAAAGTGAATGATCATGCATTTTCCAACATCGTATTTCATTTGCCACTTTCTTGCCTGTTCTCCTAATCTAGAGAATTGTGTATAGGAGCAAAGAGGTCCTTCTGCAGTTGTACAGGGCCCTGGTGAAACCATACCTGGTGCATTGTGTGCAGTTTTGGTCTCCGAATTTGAGGAAGGACATTCTTGCTATGGAGGGAGTGCAGCGTAGGTTCATTGGGTTAATTCCAGGGATGGCAGGAATGTCATATGTTGAAAGATTGGAGCGACTGGGCTTGTATACACTGGAATTTAGAAGGATGAGAGGGGATCTGATTGAAACATATAAGATTATTAAGGGATTGGACAATCTAGAGGCAGGAAACATATTCCTGATGTTGGGGGAGTCCAGAACCAGAGGCCACAGTTTAAGAATACGGGGTTGACCATTTAGAATGGAGTTGAGGAAAAACTTTTTCACATAGAGGGTTGTGGTTCTGTGGAATGCTCTGTCTCAGAAGGCAATGGAGGCCAATTCTCTGGATTCTTTCAGAAAGAGTTAGATAGAGCTCTTAAAGATAGCGGAGCCAAGGGATATGGGGAGAAGGCAGGAACAGGATGATCGGCCATGATCATAGTGAATAGTGGTATTGGCTCGACGGGCCGAATGGCCTACTCCTGCACCTATTACCTATTGTCTAAGTCCTTCTATAGCTTACCTGTTTCCTCAACACTTCCTGCCCCTCCACCAATTTTTGTATCAAAGGTTTCAAAGGTACATTTAGTGTCAGAGAAATGTATACAATATACATCCTGAATTGTTTTTTCTTCACAACCATCCACGAAAACAGAGGAGTGCCCCCAAAGAATGAATGACAGTTAAATCTTAGAACCTCAAAGTCCCCCCAGCTCCCCTCCCTCCTGCACGTAAGCAGCAGAAAAGCAACGATCCCCCCTCCCTCCACCAGCAAAAAAAGAACATCATCACCCACCACTCAAGCATGCAGATTTGCAGTACCCTGAAGACTACTCGTTCACCCGGTATTTGACATATCACAGGCTCTCCCTCCTTCTAATAAGGGAGAAAGAGTTGTCTCTGTTTCACAGAGAAAGGGGAGACATAACAAGCAAATCGCTGGTTTACGATGTTAAGAGTCCATTGCGTCACTTTTTCTGAGCTCTGTGCCCAAAGATCTTGGCCCTCTGGGCACACGGCCAGAGATCTTCTAACTCCGATGACACACCGATTTCCTCCTAGGACACTGACCTACGATCCGCCCATCTCCAGAGCCACGAGATCCCAGACCTCCAAAGGCGAGATAAACTTTTAGGCCACATCTTTGGCGTGTCAAATAACAGCCAGTCTTGAAACCTTGAGAGCGGGTCCTATGCCCGCAAAGAACTGAAGTCAGTACGTAACTCCAGGTCAAGGTCTTCAAAAGAACCCTGAAAGGGAAAAATAGAGATATTAAAGATTGAAATAGAGCTGTTTCCAAAGATGCAAGGAAAGGAGTCATCATTTAGCGCCATCATAACTAAACTCCGGCCTCTTCTCCAAACTTGGCAACAAAGCATCTATTCCAATATCTAAGTCAATGATATACACCATAAAAAGAACCATTCCCAACACCGACCCCTGCAGAACACCACTAGCTACTGGCAGCCAACCAGAAAAGGATCTTATTATTCCCATTCTTTGCCTCCTACCAATCAGCCAATGCTCTAACCATGCCAGTAACATTCCTGTAATACCATGGGCTATTAACTCGGTAAGCAGCCTCATGTATGACACCTTGTCAAAGGCCTTCTAAAAGTACAAATATATAACATCTACTACAGGGGTGGGCAACTTTCTTTGCCTCTGTGGGCCGGATCGCGTATTAATGAATGGACGGTGGGCCAGATAAATGCTATAAAAAACTTGAAATATGGGAATTATCCATTTAAATACATCTAGTTATGTTTTGCCTCAAATTAATGAATAACACATGCTAGAAAATCATTTGTGCTTAACCAAGGATACCAATTAGTAATCAAAGAACTCAGTTTAGTTTTTCTGTCCCACCATTGCTGGTGCCCCATCAGTTGTGATGCCAATTAGCTTCAACACTTTAAGTTTCATTTCTGACATCATTTTCAGCAAAGCTTCAAAAAAGTGTCTGCTCCAGTAACCATGTTCTTCATAGGAATTAATTGAATAATCTCTTCAAAAATTTGAAAAGTTGAGGTCACTCCTCACACAAACACTGCAAGTTGAGCAGTGCCTCCCAAGTCTGTACTCTCATCAAGCGCAATTGAAAAAAAATGCAATTTGTTGCAGGTATCCCATAAATAACTTTTACCATCTGCTGACATTTCTTCAACTCACCGTGTGATCGTTCTTGCTGACAGGCTGATTGATGCAAATAAAGATTTCTTTTCAGGCCAAACAATATCCACCACTGCCAGTAAACATTCTTTGACAAACTCTCCATCTGTAAAAGGCTTCATCTTTTCTGCAATATGTTTTGAGACTTCGTAGCTGGCACGGGTATTTCCTTCATTTTCACTGCTTATTTGGCACTCAGCATTTACCTTCCTGCGTTTTGCATTCATTGTCATTGGAATATTTTTCTTTGATTTCATTTCGAAATGTGAGTTATTCAACAAGTATCGTATCACGTGTAAGTATCTGGATATTTAGCATGGATTTCTTGTTAAAACACAGTGACACTGTTTCTGTTTACAAATCTGAACAATCCCATCTGAAAACCTGCGCGTGCACAGAGAGTATCTAATACATATTAATAAGGTAGTCTGCCTTCCCGTCATTCGTAAATACCAGTGTTTGATTTGGAACAAAACAGAACCTGGGGCCAGTGTAACAAGATGTCATGCTTGTCCATCAGTGTGGTCATGTGAAACACTCAGAATAAGCTCGTGGGCCGGATAAGCATAGTATCCCAATATTTGCTCGCGAGCCATAGGTTGTCTACCCCTGATCTACTGCATCCCCTTTATCTATCCTATGTGTAATCTCCTCAAAGAATTCCAACAGGTTCATTGGACAAGATTTTCCCTTAAGGAAACTATGTCGACTTTGACCTACCTTGTCCTGTATCACTAAGTACTCCATAACCTCATCCTTAACAATTGACTCCAACATCTCCTCAACCATGAAGGTCTTTTCAACTTTTTGATCACTTTCTCCCTTATAATAGTAACTGAACCCACTTTTCCTCCTTCACACCCTTCAACATCTGGCACACAGTGAGGAATGATGCAAAATAGTCATTTATTTAATCTGCCATCTCCTTGGTCCCCATTATTATTTCTCTGGCCTCATTTTCTAGTGGTCCTATATCTGCTCTTATCACTCTTTTATTTTATACATACCTGAACAAGTTTTTACCACCCACCTTGGGGTGTATGGGGTGTCAGGGAGGGGTAGCACCTCTGGTGGGGGAACATGTCGCGTCCTTTTCAAGGCGGTTAGTCCATCTTTGGTCCCCAACTGGCACTCAGCTCTCACCTGTGGCTCCCCGTAGCTGTTTGCATGCGACAGCGGCCACACCCCGGGCAACGGCTTCGAAAAGCTGGCTAAACCAGGTGAGGGTAGCTGACGGGTCTCAAACCCTCGGTGAGATAGGGAGTTGTCTATCCCATCATGTGAAGACAGACTCCAGCGGATTGAGCGGATGAGACCTATGGAAGGTCCAACGGTCAAGGAGGCGATCTCGGCAAGCGTCATGGAACGTGTAGAGCACAACAAGACACAGAAGACGTCCTGGTCATCCACTGCGCCTAGCCCCATCTCCAGCTGTCTCAACTCTGTCTTGCCACTGGATCCAGATGGGGATTGGTAAGAGAGAGTAAGGCTGACACTGCGCAACTCTCCCTCACTTAAATCTAAATCACGCACTAGTCTCAACACCATCATAATGGCGTCGATGATGGACCAACACTATCCACCTTGATATTGTTTGCTAGCTTGCTTTCATATTTCATCTTTACTCTTCTAATGATTCTTTTAGTTGCTCTCTGTAGGGTTTTAAAAGCTTCCCAATCCTCTATCTTCCCACTAATTTTTGCTTAGTTGCATGCCCTCTCTTTTGCTTATATGTTAGCTTTGACTTCTCTTGTCAGCCACAGTTGAAAGATCGTGACCAATGCATTCATTATCTCTTCAGCAACCTCTCTCAGGACACTGGGCTGTAGTCCATCAGGTCCAGGTGACTTTTCTAGCACTTTTTGCTTTGTAATAGCAACGGCACTCACTCCCACTCCCAGATACTTACGGACCTCCGGCACACTGCTAGTGTCTTCCACAGTGAAGACTGAGGCACCAACTTATAGACTAAAACTGGTTGCCATCTACCTACTAGATTGGAGGTAAGGTCTGATGTGATACGATAATAGATTTTATTCATTGAAGACAATACTAGGGAAAGTTTAGTAGAAGTGCAAGTTTGTTGTTGGACAAGATTACAAAACGAGTTCTGCATAAGTTTGGATTAAAGATGTTTTTGCCAAAGCATTCTGCATTTGACAAGAGAAGCTGACAAAAGAAAACTATTGTGTGCGCACAATGTAAAGCCTAGCACAAATCTCCTGGAAAACTGCCGCTAATTGGTTATGGTGTTCACCGAGGTTGGCAATTAGCCTGCAGACGTTTCATCACCAGTCAAGGTGGCATCCTCACTGTGCAGTTGTTGGTGTTTCTCTCTGGGAGTGCTCACGTTTATAATTCTAATGTTTGCCTGCACCAGAACCTCCATGCTGTTCCAGTTAAAGTGGTGTCCTGCTGGGTTTTCATGTACCTAGATCAGGTGATATGATATGATCCAATGTCGCTGATCTCAGTACATGAAGACCAAGAAGGACTCCACTTTAACTGGGACACCATGGAGGTTCTGGTGCAGGCAAACACAAGGCACACATGAGAATTTTTAGAAGTGTGGTCCTCTTCTGATAACTCTTAAAAACATATCAAAATTGACACCATCTACCCTGAGAGCCAAAGAAACACACGCTAATAAAATTGAAAGGTCAGCTGAAGAGATAACCAATCAGGACGGAGGCAAGTGAACAGGGGGCTATATAAACGTGAACACTCCCAGAGGGAAACTCCAACAACTGAACATTGAAGATTTCACCTATGTGATGAAATACCTACAAGATAATTGCCAAGCTTGCCAGACAAATCTACAGGTAATGTCAATAATTATGGAGATCTCCAGCTAAAACCTTACACAGGCTTTGGATGGAGATTGGAGACTATCATTCCCAGAACGAAAGTAGCAGCCAGCCATAATGACCAATATCTCAGATCAATTGTAGCACAAGATGAAATCATCCAACATCTTTATTCCACAGTTGAAGCTAAGATTTTTGTTATACAAGGAAATAATGCAGCCAACACAGTTATGGATTCCCACTGTACAGAGGTGCTTGCAAAATGCCACTGCAATTCAGAATAGATTATGTTTTTCTCCCTTTTTCTGTGAATGCTGCCTATATGACATGTAGAAAAATTAAAAGGAAACTTGTCAGCAGATGTGTGTCACCTAGTGGCCAGTGTCTGGTTTACCACACCTGCTGAAGTGAGTCAGACATAGCAGACAGCTCCACAATGAAGACATCATGAGTTCTGTCAGCAAACTGGGAGTCAGCTGTATGATGTAGTACCTTTGATCATACATCAGATGAATGCTGAGAGAGAGAGGAATGCCTTCTGCTTACAGTTGACCATCAGATAATGTATGTCAGCCTGCATGTGCTGCCAATGGCATCCTGCAAAATGACAATCTTTCAGAAGGCATAAAGTTCCTCCATCTGCAAGACTTAAGACAGAAGACAATGTACTTTTGTCTTGAAATACCGTGATTCGCAGACCGTCTGTAGGCACCAAATCCTGAGGTGTTGCTAATATTTCCTTTTGCAACCCAAAAGGATTCTGGTGCCTAAAAATAGAGTGCCAAGTGACCTAGCACATTTCAATGTGGATGTCTTTAATGAATGCAGGTTGAAACATTGCTCTGTTGGTATCTTGGATAACCATACCTTCCTGTTTAAAGTGCTTCTCCCACTCCTCCTTATCCTGTAGCTTTCCTTCTATCACATGTCCTGCTCTCTCTCACAGACTTGCTATTCTCTAAGGCAATATCTATAAATACATCCATGCTAGGGAGTAACTGATTTGAAACTGAGACAACACCCATCAGTACCTACCACACCACTCCCTGTAGACTTAATCTACGTAAATAATTTTAAATAAACACGAAATTCTTGTCAAGTAATAGCAATTGCCAATGGAAATCATTCAACTCCTCATTTATTTTACATAGTTCTGGCAGGGTTGGTCATGCAGGCACAAACACTCTTCCAAGCATGGCAGCTGGCATGGTTCACATTACAAACACGCAGGCCCACATTAGTCAGCATATTGGAATCAGTGTGGTACCTGCACCACAGGACAATGGGTGCTACCATAGTGAATTCCATAATCATTGTCTCCCTAGCCAGGTAAAATCAGTATCTAGGGGTCTCCTTTTATGTCTGCTCTATCAATCATAATCAGGAATGTGGAAATACTTCAAGATTTTGTGAGAATATATTTGTTTCTCTCAATGAGGATAGTTCATATTTATGATGACAGTCCATATTACTGTAGCCGTTCTACTGCATTGAAATGACCAAGAATCACAGGGTCTTCTATTATTTCTCATTCTCGGGGTCTCAGAATGCAGAGCTCCCAAATTCTGCTCAGTTTTCCTCTCCACTTTCTGGTGTGGCATGTAATTGTAGCTACTTATCTTGTAGTATGAATAATTACCAACACTATGCTGAAAATTTAAATTCAATTCAGAATAAGTTTTAATGATAGATTTTTATATTTTCCACTTCTTTCAACTTAAAAGCTGATACCAAACAAAAAGCCAAAAAGAATATAAGAACGTGAGATGAGCAGGAGTGCACCATACTCCAGGCAGTGTTTGATCTGATCTTGGGCTCAGCTCCACCTTCCACTCTGGTCCTCATAAGCCTTTATTTACTTCAAGTGTAAATATTTCTCTCAGCATTGAATATACTAAGTGTTTCACCCTACACAATGTTTGAGATAGAGTATTTCAAACATTCATTATCTCTTGAGAGAAGAAATTCCTCCTTATCTCAGTCTTAAATAGGCAACCTCCGACCTAGATTCTCTTCTCAGAGGAAAAATTCTCTCAGCGTTTATCCTATCAAATTGTCTCATATGTTTCAATAAAGTAATCTCTTAGAAACCATAGAAACCATAGAAAAACTACAGCACAGAAACAGGCCTTTTGGCCCTTCTCGTGCCGAACTATTTTCTGCCTAGTCCCACTGACCTGCACACAGACCATATTCCTCCATACACCTCCCATCCATGTATCTGTCCAATTTATTCTTAAATGTTAAAAAAGAACCCGCATTTACCACTTCGTCTGGCAGCTCATTCCATACTCCCACCACTCTCTGTGTGAAGAAGCCCCCCCCCCCATGTTCCCTTTAAACTTTTCCCCCTTCACCCTTAACCCATGTCCTCTGGTTTTTTTCTCCCCTTGCCTCAGTGGAAAAAGCCTGCTTGCATTCACTCTATCTATACCCATCATAATTTTATATACCTCTATCAAATCTCCCCTCATTCTTCTATGCTCCAGGGAATAAAGTCCTAACCTATTCAACCTTTCTCTGTAACTCAGTTTCTCAAGTCCCGGCAACAGCCTTGTAAACCTTCTCTGCACTCTTTCAACCTTATTTATATCCTTCCTGTAATTTGGTGACCAAAACTGAACACAATACTCCAGATTCGGCCTCACCTATGCTTTATACAACTTCATCATAACATTCTAGCTCTTATACTCAATACTTTGATTAATAAAGGCCAATGTACCAAAAGCTCTCTTTACGACCCTATCTACCTGTGACACCACTTTTAGGGAATTTTGTATCTGTATTCCCAGATCCCTCTGTTCTACTGCACTCCTCAGTGCCTTACCATTTACCCTGTATGTTCTACCTTGGTTTGTCCTTCCAAAGTGCAATACCTCACACTTGTCTGTATTAAACTCCATCTGCCATTTTTCAGCCCATTTTTCCAGCTGGTCTAAATCCCTCTGCAGGCTCTGAAAACCCTCCTCACTGTCCACTACACCTCCAATCTTTGTATCATCAGCAAATTTGCTGATCCAATTTACCACATTATCGTCCAGATCATTGATATAGATGACAAATAACAATGGACCCAGCACTGATCCCTGTGGCACACCACTAGTCACAGGCCTCCATTCTGAGAAGCAATCCTCTACTACCACTCTTTGGCTTCTTCCATTGAGCCAATGTCTAATCCAATTTACCACCTCTCCATGTATACCTAGCGACTGAATTTTCCTAACTAACCTCCCATGTGGGACCTTGTCAAAGGCCTTACTGAAGTCCATGTAGACAACATCCACTGCCTTCCCTTCATCTACTTTCCTGGTAACCTCCTTGAAAAACTCCAATAGGTTGGTCAAACATGACCTACCACGCACAAAGCCATGTTGACTCTCCCTAATAAGTCCCTGTCTATTCAAATGCTTGTAGATTCTGTCTCTTAGTACTCCCTCCAATAACTTACCCACTACCGACGTCAAATTTACCGGCCTATAATTTCCCGGATTACTTTTTGATCTTTTTTTAAACAATGGAACAACATGAGCTAATCTCCAATCCTCTGGCACCTCACCTGTAGACACCGACATTTTAAATATTTCTGCCAGGGCCCCAGCAATTTCAACACTAGTTTCCTTCAGGGTCCAAGGGAACACCCTGTCAGGTCCTGGGGATTTATCCACTTTAATTTGCCTCAAGATAGCAAGCACCTCCTCCTTTTCAATCTGTACAATTTCCATGATCTCACTACTTGTTTCCCTTAATTCCATAGACTTCATGCCAGTTTCCTTAGTAAATACAGGTGCAAAAAACCCATTTAAGATCTCCCCATTTCTTTTGTTTCCGCACATAGCCGACCACTCTGATCTTCAAGAGGACCAATTTTATTCCTTACAATCCTTTTATTCTTAATATACCTGTAAAAGCTCTTTGGATTATCCTTCACTTTGACTGCCAAGGCAACCTCATGTCTTCTTTTAGCCCTCCTGATTTCTTTCTTAAGTATTTTCTTGCACTTTTTATACTCCTCAAGCACCTTATTTACTCCTTGTTTCCTATACATGTCATACAACTCTCTCTTCTTCTTTATCAGAGTTGCAATATCCCTTGAGAACCAAGGTTCCTTATTCCTATTCACTTTGCCTTTAATCCTGACAGGAACATACAAGCTCTGCACTCTCAAAATTTCTCCTTTGAAGGCTTCCCACTTACCGATCACATCCTTGCCAGAGAACAACCTGTCCCAATCCACACTTTTTAGATCCTTTCTCATTTCTTCAAATTTTCCTTCTTCCAGTTAAGAATCTCAACCCTAGGACCAGATCTATCCTTGACCATGATCAAGTTGAAACTAATGATCACTGGACCCAAAGTGCTCCCCTACACACACATTTCCTAACTCATTTCCTAACAGGAGATCCAATATTGCATCCCCTCGAGTTGGTACCTCTATATATTGATTTAGAAAACTTTCCTGAACCCATTTTACAAACTCTAAACCATCTAGACCCCTAACAGTATGGGAGTCCCAATCAATATATGGAAAATTAAAATCCCCTACCACCACAACTTTATGTTTCCTGCAGTTGCCTGCTATCTCTCTGCAGATTTGCTCCTCCAATTCTCGCTGACTATTGGGTGGTCTATAATACAACCCCACTAATGTGGCCATACCGTTCCTGTTTCTCAGCTCCACCCATAAGGACTCAGTAGACAAGACCTCTAATCTGTCCTGCCTGAGCACTGCTGTAACATTTTCCCTGACAAGCAATGCTACCCCCCCCCCCCCACCTTTCATTCCTCTGCCTCTATCACATCTGAAACATCAGAACCCTGGAATATTAAGCTGCCAGTCCTGCCCCTCCTGTAGCCAAGTTTCACTAATTGCTATAACGTCATAATTCCACGTGTCAATCCATGCCCTCAACTCATCCTCCTTCCCTGCAATACTCCTAGCATTGAAATATATACACCTCAGAAGATTTTTACCACCACTCACAACCTTTCTATTTGCGGTTTTGCTTGAACTTTTAACATCATTTATTTTCTTAAAAGCTTCAAGGCTTCATAGAGTCATAGAGTCATATTGTCAAAGAAACAGGCCCTTCAGGCCATCTAGACTGTGCCAACTATTAATCTACCTAGTCCCATTGACCTGCATACCTCTCCGTAAACCTTCCATCCATGCACCCATCCAAATTTCTCTTAAATGTTGAAACTGAATCTGTATTTACCACTTCCTCTGCCAGCTCATTCCACACTCTTACCACCCTCTGAGTAAAGAAGTTCCGCCTCATGTTCCCCTGAAATGTTTCACCCTTCAACCTTATCCATGACCTCCAGCTCTAGTCTCACACAACCTCAGTGGGAAAAACCTACTACACTCTAGGAAATAAAGTCCTAATCTATTTGAATTTGTGGAATGCCTACAAAATGGCTTTTTAGAGCAGCTTGTGGAGATCAGCTGTTCTAGATTGGGTGTTGTGTCATGAACCTGATTTGGTTAGGGAGCTTAAGGTGCAATTCAGTTCAGCTTACCTCTTCTCACCCTCTTCCCTTCTGAGCCACAGAGCCAGGCTCAATGCCAAAGGAACACACACAAAATGCTGACAAAACTCAGCAGGTTAAGCAGCATCAATGGAACCAAATAAAGATACAGCATTTCAGGCCAAGAGCCTTCATCAAGACTCGAAAGGAAGAGGGAAGGATCCAGAAAAAGAAGGTGGGGGGAGGGGAGGAGGTCAAGCTGGAGGGAGATAGGTGAAGCCAGTTGGGTAGGAGATGGGGATGAAGTAAGCAACAAGGAGGTGATAAGTGGAAAGGGCAAAGGACTGGAGAAGAATGAATCTGACAGGAGAAGAAAGTGCACCGTGAGGAAAAAGGAAAGGAGAAGGAGCACCAGGCAGAGGTGATAGGCAGGTGAGGAAAAGAGGTAAGAGGCCAGGGTGGGGAAGAGCAAAGGGCAATGGGAAAAATTACCAGAAGTTGGAGAAATCGACGTTTATGCCTTCAGGCTGGAGGCTACTCAAACAGAATATGAAGTGCTGCTCAACCAACCTGAGAGAGGCCTCACTGTGGCAGAAGAGGAGGCCATGGACCAACATATCAAAATGGGAATGGGGATAGGAATTGAAATATTTGGCCACTGGATAGTGCACCTCAGCAGTATCCAAAGTGATACCGCTGACCACAGTGGTTTTCTGTTTTCTTCTGCAAGGTTTTCTGCCACCCCCCCACCCTCCACCCCCATCCAAAGTGATATACCTGTTATTTAGGGGAACATTCGCAGGGGTAGTCCGCACTGGTTGCCTATCCCCTTTCCCCCTCTTGACCATCACACAGTTACATGTGTCCTGCACCCTAGGTGTAACTTCCTCTCTGTATCACCTGTTGAGCAATCCCCCAACCTCCTGACTGATCTGGAGTTCATCCAGCTCCTGTTCCAATTCCTTAACACGGTCTGAAAGAAGCTGCAGCTGTATAAGAACATAAGACCATAAGACTTAGGAAAATCATGTCTGTACTGCCATTCCATCGTGGCTGATTTATTATCCTTGTCAACCCTATTCTCTTGCATTCTCCTGTAATCTTTGAAGCCCTGACTAATCAAGAACTTATTAATCTCCAAATTAAATATACTCAATGACTTGGCCTATCACCGTCGGTAGGAAGGAATGGTTAAAGAAATGCCTCCACATCTCTGCTCTAAATGGATATCCCTCTTTTTTGAGAAAGTGTCCTCTATTCTTAAACTCCCCCACTATAGGAAACATCCTCTCCACATCCACTGATCTAGGACTTTTAATATTCGATAGTTTCAATGACAACCTCCCTCATTCTTCAAAACTTCAGTGAGTACATGCGCAGAGCCATCAAACGTTTATCATATGTTAACCCTTTCATTCCTGGGATCATTCGTGTGAACCTTCTCTGGACCCTCTCCAGTGCCAGCACATCTTTTCTTACATAAGATGCCTAAAACTGCTCATATTACTCCAAATGCAGTCTGACCAATGCCTTATAATCCTCAGCAATACATCCTTGCTTTTATATTCTAGTCCCCTCAAAATGACTGCTAACATTGCATTGCCTCATTTACCATCAACTCAGCTTATCAGTTAACTTTAGAGAATTCAGCGCAAGAAATCTCAAGTCCATTTGGGCCTCTGGTTTTTGATTTTTGGTAGCTGGAATAAAGGTTCATGCTGTTATTCCAGCTACCAAAGTGTATGACTTACATTATATTCTATCCGCCACTTCTTTGCCCATTCTCTGTATCCGTCTAAGTTCCTCTGCAGACTCATTGCTTTCTCAATGCTACCTGCCCCTCCACCTATCTTATCATCTGCAAACTTGGCTACAAAGCCATCAATTCTGTCATCCAAATCATTGACATTATAACGTGAAAAGGAATGGTCCCAACAGTGACCCGCGTGAAACATCACTAGGCACTGGCAGCTCACCAGAAAAGGCCCCCATTGTTCCAACTCTTTGCCTCTTGCCAGTCAGTCAATCTTCTATCCATGCTAGCACCTTTTCTGTAATACCTTCCACTTCTTGCAGGTGCAGTTGTCAGGGACATTGGAGGTCTCCTTACCTTCCCACTTCCCGAAGGAGGAGTATTTCTCTATCCTTCGTGGCATCCCTAATGCTCTACCTTGAAATAAGAAAGAAAGGAAGGAAGAAAATACTAAATGAAAAAGAGCTACTTAAAGCCTTTGCCTTTCCTTGCTGAAGCTGATGTATGCCAAAGCCTGAACTTCTCACTGTAACACTGGCCCACCCCCACAATGGCCACTCCATTTAAATGTAACTTCTTTTTATTGGCCCTTGCCAAGTCAAAGTCTCCAAGTGGCACACACAATGTCCTGATCGCTCCCACTCACTTCTTTTAAAAACCTCTCTTCTGCTATGTAATCCAACATTTCCAAGTGAAAGGTGCCGCACAGAATGTATTCACTTATCTTTATTCTGAATTGAATCTGCTCTTTATATAGTGTTGACCATTGGCTTGAACTGATTATTACATATCATGAACACATTTGAACAGAATTAGCATTTACAGAAATTACATGAAAATTTCAAAAATCTCTTCAATATTCTTAAACCTCTGATGAGAATTAGTGTCATAACAATGTTCATAATACTTTATAACAACATTACATTTATTCCAATTGTACACCATTGAAAAGATTTTGGGAAAAGAACTAAGATACAATTCCAATAAAACATCAAAGTAAATGTGAAGGGTTGAAAGACTTTTTTCCTGTGCTTGTCTTCCTTCCTCTTTCATCACCATATGGCACATTTTGTCTCTTGAGTATATTCTTTATTGTGCACAGTTTTAAATTTAGGCACATATTCTTTGTTGCTGATACCTTTCAGAGAGTAGGTTGCACTTTACATCACTTTAAATGTTTTGTCAACTTTTGGAATTGAATAAGCCTGATATGGCTAACTGTTATTTTAGTGGAAGTGAAGCCTATTTGAACCTAGTGCACTGTTAACATAAAGGGTTTATAAAAGCTGGCCACTCATTGCTCTTTCACACTATCAGTGTAACAAGTCACTGCAATTTGAAATATTAAATGACTCACTGTAAGTTTAAAAAGTAAATATGACTCTTTCAGCTGAGTGATTTCATGTAGTAAGCTGATACACTATGAATTGAAATGATGGCCTGGCAATAAATGAACTCAATTACTAGCAGCAACTTCCCAGACAAAAATTATTCTTCACGGTTCAAATATCTAATTCTGTTTTTATTTTGAATTCTGATGATTAGAATTTCATTAAAACTTTATTAATTTCAGTATTCCCATCTTTTCCTTGAGCTATGGATTTGTGCCGGACTTGGTCCTCTATGTATCTTAATCTTGGTATATTTAATGTGTGACCTTGGCCTTGGTCAGGAGGGAAAAGCAACATTGTTTAGCTATAGACCGAGTAAAATTCCTGTCCTTGGCCGACACCAGGAGCACATTAAAACAGCAGAGTGATGAAGAGGAGGAACATCTGGTGATTTTAATTTCTTCTGTGCTTCAAGTGCACTGAGGACAATTGTTATGTTTTTAATTTATTCATTGGCCTAGCAAAGATCATAAACCAAACGCAGTACATCCTGGCTTGCACAGAACAAGGGCTGCTGATCACAAGACTGAGCTTAGGATATTAGCCACGGGAGCATTGTCATTGTTGTTCCACTCCACGCCTTGTGGCACATCAGGCAGCAGCCCTGCCTTTTCTTTAGGAGTTGTCTATTTTTTTAATGACGCTGAGTTGTTAGCTTGATGCTCAACCCAGCATGGATGGAGAACATGCAAGGAGCTGGCCAGATTCGAACCTGGCACCACTCGCCTTGAAGACCGGTGAGGATGCTGCTACACCACTGGCAGAGCATAGTGGTTCGTGCCATGCTATTACAACTCGTGGCGTTCTGGAGTTCAGAGTTCAATTCTGGCACTGTCAGTAAGGTGTCTGTGCATCCTCCCTGCTGAGTGTGTGGGTTTTCCCTGGATGTTCTGGTTTCTGTCACAGTCCAAGGATGTACTGGGTAGGTAAGCTGGTCATCGTGAAATTGTCCCCTGATTATGTTAGGGTTAATTGGCTATGTCAAGGATTGCTGAGGCAGCATGGCTCAAAAGGCCGGCAAGGTCTACTCTGTGTTGCACACTAAATAAATAAACATAAAACTAAATTAATACTGTAGGTTAAGATATTTAGCATCAATGAAACAATAATAAATCAAAGACATATCCATTGTGAATTTCAACTTAATAGTCTAGTTACTCATCTCAAATCATTTTTAGTTGATACTTTTCAATTACTCCTTGACACATTTAAGAGTAATAACCTTGTGATTATTGGTTTTATTGAAACAAAATAAACAATTTTAAATTGAGTATCCAGTTCACCAGATGTAAGTAACCCAATTTTAAACATATGAAAATGATTTTTTAAAAAACTATGTAGAAATATAGTTATTAGCTAGTTAGTCAGGTTTTTAGTTAGTTAGTGCTATTTGCTGGTTCCATTAATGCTTAATAAAATGGTAAAAGTTTAAGAGCTTCGATGAAGCCCTACAAAACAGTCGAATTCAATCTGGGGTCATGGCCAGTTCTGGTGGGCCAGGATCCTATGTAATGCTATTTAAATTATTTCAATAGATCATGGTGACACAAGTTGATATAATTCTCCCTTAAAGCTTCCTTAGTTTTTGGCCTGACTTAGTTGATTTCAGGCAAAGCAGAAATTCTGGCCTGTTATGTAGTTTCTGAAAATAGTTTAGACATGTTATGTTTGAAACAGGCAGAGTTTCAGGAATTTCTTCAAAATGGTGTTGCCATCTTTAAGAAATTGACATGGCTCTGAAGAGCATTTTGCACAAGTTTCTGGGTGTGCTTATTGGAATCTGATTTGTGCAATTACTAAGTCCAGGTAAAATGTCAGCTGAGGTCCATTGGAAATACCTGCACAAGCTTTAAAGAGAGAGTTCAGCCTTCACTCAGCGACATTCCAGAATACATCAATAAGAGGAATATCTCGTGACCCTTTCGTTCATTTTTCCAATAATCTGACTGTATATTTTAGTCTTTCTTGTGTTCCACATGCCGAGATTTAAGATCACTTAATTATGTATGCATGGAGAGCTGGTTATTGTATGAAGAAGATGACGTAACTACACACATTCAGATTGCAAATGCACTTGGCTGGTGCTAAAGGGAGGGAAAGCAGACTCAAGAGTATTCCAGCATTCCACCAGGAAAGAAGTGGCACTGGAACTTGTTGCCAATTCCTTGGCTTGCTGGGGGACATAGCAACACGAATTTGGCTGTGGAGATATAAAATACTGCAGATCCTGGAATCTGGATTGAAGAAACAAATTGCTGTTGAGCAGGCTTAGCAAGATCTGTGCAGCAAGAGGAATTGTCAGCAATTTAGGTCCTGAGACAGCATCTCAATCTGAAATGTTGACTACTTTCCAAAAGGCAAAGTTGAAGAAAGAGCATGCAGGCTCTTGCGTCTCTCTGCTTGTTGCTAATTTTTGGATATCATTAATGTACTTCGGTTAAAATCTCTCTAAGAGAAGAAAGAAAACTTATGTAATATAAAACTTTTATAAAATCACCTAATTAGATAATGTACTGTGTCATATCTTGGTCGGGCAAGGTAATTTGCAAGATCTTGTGTCTGGATGTATTAGCCTCAGCACTAAGTACCATCTTTGACACTTTAATTTGGTGAATAAGTAACATAATTTAAAAGAAAAGGGCAGAAGAGACGCTTTGAGGTGCTTTGAGATGTAAATTTAAGAAACATCTGGGCATCAGAGTGTGCCGACAGTGACAACATCTGCAGCATAGCACATAGCAGGATGACATTCTTGATTGGTGACTCTTTTGGAAACATTGTGCCATGTACTGAAGCATTTTCTTAAGGATTTCCTTTGAGGAATTCAACAGCTTCCAATGCAGCACGTGCAAATGAAAATCGGAAAAGTCTGTGTCCCAAGGACTAAAGTCAGTTTATGACACCTGGAACTAGCCGTCTCTATAATCTGTTACACAACTTCCTGGAAGCTATGGAGGATGTGGTATCACTTCCTGCAAATTCTGCTTGTCCCCAGGAATTTGTTTTCTATGATTTAACTGAGTATTAAATGAATAATTTAGAAAGGAATTGGCAGCTGTCAAAAGACAATTATTTTTAAAAACGCATCATTGACTTAAATTCCTTCAAAAGAATGCATTCCTCAGAAACTTAGTGAATTATTCCATTGTATATGTCTTTGATGACAGCTGCAATATTACATGAGGGAATAAAGACATTTCTATTCATCAGAAAAGTTAACTTATCATCAGAGTGCTATAGAACTCCCCAAGGGCTACCATTGAAACTTATAAATAAGATTGCTGACATGCTAAGGTAGGTCAACACATTCCATTTGGCCATTTACGTAGTTTCAATCATAAAAGCTTTATCAGAGTGATATTCGAAGTTCAAATACTCATTCTGTGAACTTTCAGCCTGTGAATTTTCTATTCATTTTTTACGAATGGTAAACTCCACCAGAACTTAACCTAATTATATTCATTATGATCTTCGAGCCTGGACTGGATCTATTGCTGGGAGATAACTGAATTGGAAATAGCAACAACTAGAGTCATGAAACAGGCCCTTCAGCCCAACCCATCCATGCTGAACAAGCTGCCTTCTTGAGCTACTTCTTGAGCACCTTCATTTGGCCCATATCTCACTAAATCTTTCCTAACCATAGATGTTGTAACCTGTCTTTACCTCTTACTCTGACAGCCTGTTCCGTATACCCACTATCAAGGTCTCCTCCCTACTTCACTCCCCAACTCCTTCCCATTGACTGTGTAACTCCTTCCCCGGTTTATCTTTCTAAAATGCACCACTTTGCACATGTCTGAGTTGAATTCCATGAGCCATGCATTTGCCCACTTTACTGGTTGATCTAGATCCTATTGTTTTCTTAAGCATTCTTCTCATTGTCCATTATACCACCAATTTTGATGTCATTCACAAACTTACAAATCATGCCACCTACATTATTAATAAAGGAAAACACAGCTGTAAATAAAGTAAAGTTCTAAGAGGCCACAGTTTATCCTTCACATTTTGGCCATTTACACTAGAGCTGAATCCAAATAAGGAAGAAGTCTGCCAAAGGGAAAAGACAAAATTCACCTCAAATGTTCTTGTATTTGTTCTCAGTATCCATGTCACAATGAATACTTTACCTTTATGTTCACTTCTATCCTCTCTTAGAAGATCTTTTCTATAATGTCATGGTGGCACTATAACTGGAGATAGCATATTCCCATGTTATTGTTATTCCTCAATGTTAGGAATTCTGAGTTTGTGAAATGCTTTGTAAAAACTATTAGTGTGGAAGTCTATCCCACAGAGAAACACAGACTATTTGGGGACAGCTTTCTTTGAGGTTAATGCTTGTCTATTTCCAACTGATCTATGTCATTTTCACAACCCCTCTCTCCCCTCACCCTACCTTTTAAATCTACTCCTCATCTATTCTTCTCCAGTCCTGCCGAAGGGCCTCGGTCCAAAACATTGACTATACTTTTTCCATAGATACTGCCTGGCATGCTGAGTTCCTCCAGCATTTATGTGTGTGTTGTTCATATTCACATCTTTATGTATACCGGTTGGAAGAAAACAAAGTTTCATTGTACTTTTTAATCACTTTAATAAGTTTAACTCTCAGTGAATTAGGTTTTTGAAAGCTCTAATTTATACTTTGGTGTGTTCCTATTGATTGTATAAAATTGCATTACTTTCCTACTCATGCTTCATATTCCTTGTTGCATGCTCCTACTGAAGTTATCTACCATTACCGTTGTCCCATTACATAATTGCTTTTTGAACCATTTTGACTAGGAGTTTTCTTTTGCAAACATGTGAACTTATCTGCTTTGAGTGATAGTGGGGATTTTAAATAAATTACTGAAATTATTAACAGTTTTGGTGGTTGATCATCAAATATGTTATTCCAGTGAATTACCACAGGCCAGGAACTAAATGTTGATAATTTTCTTCTCTTTCCTTCCATGGCCTAACTCAACTCTAAATTTAACCATTTCTTTTATAGAAATGGTTTCTGTTAATTTGGAATAATATTTTTAATACAAAAGAAAAGCAGAAAGTCATTCTTGAGGAACTTTAAAATTTATCATCTTAAAATTTTCCATATTTATCATCAGAGCTGACAAGCTGATTGAATAATGGTGCAAATAAATAGCTTCAGAATTTATTAACATAAACATTTATCTGTGTAGCATAAACTTAACAACACCTGTCAATCTGCTGTTTGCTGTAACATTATGTCAAATTCTTTGGAGGGGATAGCTAGGCAGCAATTACTGATGGAAGCAGTTTTCATGGTATTTTTAAAGTTTGTCACTCCAATGTGGCACTAAAGGACCCACCCTCAATACCATCACAATAATAATTAATGGAATTCAGCAATTTTCATGTTGGACTTAATTAGACAGTTTCCATCTGCATGCAATCTGTGAATAATGTAACTGCAGTCTATTTGTGCATTAAAAGAAGCCATCATATCAATGCTCTTCATTACAACACACTTCTACAGCCTTTGCAAGTGTTATTCAATTTTCTATTTGCACTAACTGACAGCTCCAAGCATTATCTTGGTTTTGGGCAGTGTTTATGTAACTCTGAGCCCAATCTCTGTAAGCAATTTAATTGTGCAATATTTGAATGGAGTTGCATGCTGAACTTGACTAGAAGTTCATCTTTCACACACTGTTAGCTGAACTGCAATAGCAACCTTCAGGAGAAAAATTATTTAACCCTTCAAGAATTTGTAGATCATACATTTTGTAGACTTTGTTTGCATTGTGGAGTTGAACTTTTTCTCATTAGTGCACACTCATGTTTATTTTTGCTTACTGCTTTAGTGTTTGATACTTAATGATTAGGAATTATATTAGGAAAAGTCATAATGCTGCTGATTTTAATTGTTTAATTGTTTTGTTTAGAACATTATAATATTCCTGCACTATATATTTCCACTTGTTTCCAGACACCACTTATTATTAACTTTCAAAAAAGTTCTCAATTTGTTTATCTCCCTGTAGTTTATGTATTTATTTCTATTACCATAAGACCATAAGAGATAGGAGCAGAATTAGGCCATTTGGCCCATTGAGTCTGCTCTGCAATTTCACCTTGGCCCATCCAATTTTCCTTTCAGCCCCAATCTCCTGCCTTCTCCCCATATCCGTTCATGCCCCAACCAATCCAGAACCTATCAACCTCTGCCTTAAACATACATAAAGAGGAAATCAGCAGGTCGGGCAGCATCCGTGGGAATGATGAGTCGACGTTTCGGGCCAGAACCCTTCATCAGGACTGTAGAGGGAAGGGGCAGAGGCCCTATAAAGAAGGTGGGGGAGGGTGGGAAGGAGAAGGCTGGTAGGTTCCCACTTCTCTCCCCTTTCTCAATCTCTCGGTCTCCATCTCTGGAGCCAGACTGTCCACTGACATCTTCTGCAAGCCCACTGACTCTCATAACTACCTCAACTATACCCCTTCCCACCCCGCCACATGCAAAAATGCCATTCCCTATTCCCAGTTTCTCCGTCTCTGCTGCATCTGCTCCCAGGATGAGGCTTTCCGTTCCAGGACATCTCAAATGTCCTCTTTCTTTAAGGATCGTGGTTTCCCTTCTGCCATCATCAATGATGCCCTCACTCGCATCTCCTCCACTTCCCACACTTCGGCCCTCACTCCATCCTCCCGCCACCATAACAGGGACAGAGTTCCCCTTGTCCTCACCTACCACCCCACCACCCTCCGGATCCAGCACATTATCCTCCGCAAATTCCGCCACCTTCAACAGGACCCCACCACTAAGCACATCTTTCCCTCTCCACCCCTCTCCGCCTTCCGCAGGGATCGGTCCCTCCGTGACTCCCTGATCCACACGTCGCTCCCCACGGATCTCCCACCCGACACTTATCCCTGTAAGCACAAGTGCTACACCTGTCCCTACACCTCCTCTCTTGCCACCATTCAGGGCCCCAGACAGTCCTTCCAGGTGAGGAAACACTTTACTTGTGAGTCTGTTGGGGTCATCTATTTCATCCGCTGCTCTCGGTGCGGCCTCCTCTACATCGGTGAAACCCGACGCAGATTGGGGGACCGCTTCGTCGAGCACCTCCGCTCCGTCCGCCACAACAGACAGGATCTCCCAGTAGCCACTCACTTCAACTCTGTTTCCCATTCCCATTCAGATATGTCCATACATGGCCTCCTCTACTGCCATGATGAGGCTAAACTCAGATTGGAGGAGCAACACCTCATATACCGTCTGGGTAGCCTCCAGCCCCTTGGTATGAACATAGAACTCTCCAACTTCCAGTAATTCCCTCAGCCTCTCTTCCTCTATCCCTATGTCACTCTGCCCTCTCCCCAGCTACCTATCACCTCCCTCATGGTTCCGCCTCCTTCTACTACCCATTGTGTTTTCCCCTATTCCTTCTTCACCTTTCCTGCCTATCACCTCCCTGCCTCCCCTCCCCCACCCCTTTGTCTTTCCCCTTACTGGTTTTTCACCTGGAACCTACCAGCCTTCTCCTTCCCACCCTCCCCCCACCTTCTTTATAGGGCCTCTGCCCCTTCCCTCTTCAGTCCTGATGAAGGGTTCCGGCCCGAAACATTGACTGATCGTTTCCACAGATGCTGCCCGATCTGCTGAGTTCCTCAGTGTCGCTTTGACCCCAGCATCTGCAGAGTATTTTGTATTTACATACATAAAGAAATGGCCTCCACAACTGCTTGTGGCAAAGAATTCCACAGATTCACCACTCTTTGGCTGAAGAAATTCCTCTTTATCTCCATTCTAAAAGGAAGCACCTCTATTCTGAGCTCTGTCCTCTGGTCTTAGACTCTCCCACCATAGGAAGCATCCTCTCCACATCCACTCTATCAAGCCCTTTCACCATTCGATAGGTTTCAATGTGGTCACCCCTCAGTCTTCTGAATCCCAGTGAATACAGGTCTGGCTCAGAGCCATTAAACGCTCTTCATATGACAAGCTGTTCCATTCTGAAATCATTTTAATGAGCTTCCTTTGAACCCTCTCCAGTTTCAGCACATCCTTTTACGATAAGGGGCCCAAAACTGCTCATAATACTCAAAATGTATGTTCTTGTCATTCTATTTCTCATTTGAATGTAGATCCAGTTATTTTCCCTCTGCATTATTTATCTCTTTACTTTCTACCCTCTTTTGTCCTCTGTTTTTCTTTAAACTCTGGTCAGATCTTCATGTGTCCTTCAGTTTCTAAACCAGCTGTTCATATTCCTGAAGTGTATCTACTTCCATATATCCAATTCCTCCTCATCTATCTGAAGGCCAGATTCAAAATAAAGGTTGGAATATTATCCTAACAGGACAATTTTGTTCAATTTGTATTTGTTTGCAGTGATATGTTAAAAACCAACTGATTTACATTAATGCAACAGAACTTGCTGGGGCATCCATGATTGTATTAAACATGATCACTTCATACACTTCCCTGACATGAGTGATAAAAGTAAACAAACAAATTCCATGAAACAAATAATAAAGGGCAGGCTAAACAGGGCCCAGGGCTTAAGCCTATGCCTCAAGCAGAGACAGTTACTGAACAAATGAAGGGATTTAAAATATGTTTGTTATGATTGTAAGACTACTGGACTCCAAGGACTGCAGATACAGCAGATCTACCACATCGGCGATCTGTTCGTTGTTTGGAGCAGCTGGCTGGGGTGTTGAAGAAGCCCGTAGTTGGGTTGGAGAAGGGGAAATCACTGGTCCGGTCAGAGAAGGTGAAGCCAGCAGATGGGCCAGAGATGGTTCTGAGGAGCTGACCTAGGTGCAGACTGTGTTTCTGTCTTCTACTCTAAGGCATTGCCAATGGTGTGTGAAAGCAGCGTGCAGTGTAACTGTGAGTGACTGTCTTGAACGTTTCTTTAGCAATTGCAAGACCTCATTGGATATTGATAATGTAAGATGCTGCAGGCTTGTTTTCCCTTGTTTGGTGGAAAGTCAGGCGACAAAGCAGCAGTGTGGCCTTGCTTATAGCGAGGACTAGGCCTCAAGCCGTGGGCTTGCCTGTGGTTGCAGTCCAGGTTAGAAGATGCTGGAGGTAGTGTAGCATGGTGCCTGTGCTCAGTTGGGGGCTTGGTTCTCCAATCGGTGCTGCCTCCCAGTGTTTAACTTGTGGAGTAATGGGCTGGATTGCCAGGAGCTGTACCATTAATTTGCATGACGCTCTGGGACTTGGACTATACATATATTTTCTTGCGAGATAATGTGTGTGTGTGTGTGTGTGTGTGTGTGTTTTCTTTCTTTCTCTCTCTCTCTTGCTATTTTGAATGTATGTTATGCACCTTGGCCCCAGAGGAACTCTGCATTATTCAACTACATCCATCATCAAAGTTGCTGGTGAACACAGCAGGCCAGGCAGCGTCTCTAGGAAGAGGTGCAGTCGACGTTTCAGGCCAAGACCCTTCGTCAGGACTAACTGAAGGAAGAGATAGTAAGAGATCTCTTCCTAGAGATGCTGCCTGGCCTGCTGCGTTCACCAGCAACTTTGATGTGTGTTGCTTGAATTTCCAGCATCTACAGAATTCCTCGTGTTTGTGTCAACTACATTAATGTATGGTTTGAATGATAATTAAACTTGATGTGATTTGAGAATAACAATGGTTGGAAAGGCATGTGAGTGATTTTTTAAAATGCAGGTAACCTGGGTGGAAAATAAAATTTGATCTAATTTAACATGAGTTTGTAGGCCTCAGAGACAGAAAGAGGCAGAACTGGAAAAGTGGAGAAAGGAAGTAGAAATCAAACAAAATATTGGGTTAGTTGGATCAGGAAGCATTGCTGGCATAATATGGATATTCTCTAATCTCAGAAAAACAGGAAATGCTGCATATACTCAGCAGGTCAAGTGGTGTCTGTGGAGAGGTAATAGTTTTAATGTTTCAAATTATGACCTTTCATCAGAATTGGAGAAACTTGGAAATTAAACTATTTTACAGTGAAGAGAAAGCATGGAGTGGGAGTAAAGGAAAGAATGAAAGGTAGAAGAGATTAAATAGCAATGGAATACTGGTGCGACAATGGGTGCAGCAATGGAACATAATCATTTTTGGATTTTCAAGACAAGTCAACAAATGGGAGACATAATGTATTTCAGCTCCTGGGAGTGGGAGTAAGGCCAACCACCCAGGAGCAGGGTCCTCCTGTCTGACAGTCTGACAGGGCTGGTGGAGACAACTGCAGTTTTCTAGAAGCCATTGAGGATAAGCCTAGCCTGCTCATATATTTTTTCATAAGTCAACCTGGGGTGAACTACTGGAACAAAATATGACCGCACACTCACGAATGTCTTCATAGCTGGCAGAAACAGCTTAGACTAAGCAGATTTCTAACTCTGAAGGGAAGAGTGTATTCAACAGGGACCAGATTCTTGTGAGTTGAGTCTGCCAACCATCTCTGACCCAGATGTTAAGGTTGAAGTAAGGATTATGTGGTTTGAATAAAATAGCCAATTGGCATTACGATTGAAAAGGAATCACTCTTTTTCAACACAAGTACCACAAGTGATTTTTTGATCATTCAATGAATTTTGACTATGAATATTTCAAGATAATAATCTCTGATGCATCTCCCTATCCATTACACATCTGTCTGATTGCACTCAGCTGCATTACTCTCATTAATGAATATTGACCATTATCTTTGAACAACAGCCAAAGTTCTCAACTTCCAGAGGATTTGCAGGGCAGTTCGTACTGTTGAAAGTGTGCAGCAGTGTGGACTCACACGGGATGAAAGAGTTGTTGGTCCTGCCAACAACTGTTTATTCACCACTGTGAAAGTCTTCTCAAGTTCAATGACATTTAGGAAATTGAGTGCTTTCCTGTTGATGTGTCTTGGTTATTGATTGGAGATGATGGCTGCTTGTACACAGAGGAAACAAACAACACTGGCAAATAGCTGTACATCAAGTTCTCAAGTTCTACACCCTCCTCAGTGAAATCAAAAAAGGTTGAAATCTTTGAGTAAGGAACCTTACTGACACTGCAACAAACAGAAAATTAAGAAATGTGACATATTTGCCCTGTGGCACTTTTGAATACTCCAGTGGCCAGGAAGCAGAGAATCAGTGACTCCTTGACTCCAAGCTGTGAGCAATTCAGTACCAAGGTCAAAGGTCTTCCTGGCAGATTTGAAAACCCTGAGCACCTAAATATGTTTCTCTTCAAACGCGTCCAGATAAAGCAGGTGGACCTGAAAGTGAAATGCCAGTGTGGCACTAAAGCAGGCCAAGAAGAGTGGAGCTCAAATGGACCAGAAAGGGATACATCAGGCTTTCACTGAAGTGGACAATGACTGAGCAGAACTGAAAGAGAGGTGGCCTGTCAGACCATGTCTGGTGAACCAGCAGCAAGATGGATAGTAAAATGGCATCTAATCATGTAACCAGTTGCAGGTGATTAGAAATGGACAGAAAAAAAATATAAAAAGAAACGAGTTTGATGAAACATTGTGGGCTGAAGGACCTATTGCCGTGCTGCACTGTTCTGTGTTCTGATAGGTCATGGTGGCTGCTGTGTTATCATGAGGTACCCTATTGGTTGGATATCTCTACAGCTAAGTGCTGCAAGAACACTTCCTATTGGTTGTAGTTCAGAAGGAAATGTGTGCGATGCAATCACTTACATCATTAGTTGCTGGCTTAGCACAAGGAAAAGATCAGATACAATAAATATGGCCCAACTCCAGGTTGTGTTTTGTTTACTCATTTTCGCAGAAACCTTATTGTCTTTAGTGTTTTCGTTTTTATCTAAATTGAAGCGTGCAAGTTAATTATTGTTTCAGCCAGAGAGTGCTTAAGGAGGTAAGGATGCAAGTGAAGTGCCTCCTTTTCTTGCATGGGAGAGAAAGGGGACCATGAATAGGAATGAGCTGTTGTGAAGGAAACAGTCTGAAGGAATCACTCACAGAACATGAGAGCTGGCAAGGTAAACGTTGAGGGCAAAGGGAATTGGATTGTGTTGGAAGTGTGATAGCAGAGTTACAGTGAATGGTGCCCAAATGATCAAGGCTCTGGGAGCCTTGGTAAAGGGAAATCTTGTGAAGAAAAGGTATGATACTGTGGAGGCACTGGTACAGATCATGGCATTGTCAGAACAAATCCAAACGAGATGGAAAACATGAGAGAATGGAACAAACACAAAAAAAGTCTGCAGATGCTGGAAATCTAAAGCAACATACACAAAATTCTGGAGGAACTCAGCATGTCAGGCAGCATTTATGGAAATGAATAAACAGTCAATATTTTGGGCTGAGATCCTCCATCAGGACTGAAAAGGAAGGTGGAAAACTCCAGAATAAAAAGGTGGGGAGAGGGGAAGGAGACCAACTAGAAGGTGATAGGTGAAGCCAGGTGGGTGGGTAAGGTCATGAGCTGGAGAGGAAGGAATCTGATGGGAGAGGAGAGTAGACCAAAGGAGAAAGGGAAGGAAGAGTGGACCCAGGTGATAGGCAGGTGGGAAGTAATATGCCAGAGTGGAGAATAGAAGAGGAGGAGAGTGGGAGGGAATTAAATAGAGTCTTTGCTAAAAATGAGACAGGAGGAAATATTGTCAGGGTAATTGTGGGAACTAAAGGACTGAGATTCAGTCTTGGTCGATATTCTGAAATAGTTATAAAGTTGTTGAGGAAAGCAAGGGAAGAGTTGGAGATGGAATATGTGAAGGTTAATTCAAGTTCCTAATTCAGGGTTATAATAGAAAGCACTAATGATACAGCCAATGATTTATTGGGTCAGGAACTAGCAGGACATGAGAAAAAGAATATTCCTTATATTCACAAAGAAGCAGGCTTGAGTTGGATCCATACAGTTTCCATAGCAACAGTTTATATCTGGAGAGCCATTAAAGGAAATTTTGTTCAATTCCAGAGCAAGTTCAGACAGGCTATGGGAGGGAGGTGGTGGATACTGACAGGTTTTGAATCCATTCAAGGAAGGATCAGCAAACTTTACTGCCTTTCCAAGATGATGGGTCTATAAATTCTGAAACTACAGTAAGATGAAACTGGTGATAAATACAGGAGAACCTGGAGATTAGAAATAAATGCTAATACTTTTCAGCAAGTCAGGAATAACACACAGAGGGAGTTACCATCTGTTGTCCATGATCTTTCGTCAGTGAGAGCCTGGGAGGTGATATTCTATGGTTATTTCATAGTCTGGAGGGAGGAACAGGGAGAGGAAAATAGAGTGCCCACGTATTATGTTTGAGGTCAGTTCACCAAGCAAAGCTACCCTTGTCAGCAGGTTTAATGACAACTTGGAGCTGGTCCTAGTGAAACAAATTATAGTAGCTTAGTGTTGGCAACTAGAGTTGAAAGTTTTAATGTCAATTAGAGTCATAGAGAACTACTGCAAAGAAACAGGCCCATCAACCCATCTAGTCCATACTGAAACCATTTCAACTGCCTACTCCCACTGGCCTGCACCTGGACCATAGCCCTCCATTGCACTAATATCCAGGTACTATCCAAACTTCTCTTAAAAGTTGATATCGAGCTCACATGCACCACTTTTACTGGCAGCTCATTCCACACTCTCATAACCCTCTGAGTGATGATATTTCCCCTCATACTCCCCTTAAACTTCTCGCCTTTCACCCTTAACCCATGAATTTTGGCTGTAGTTCCACCCAACCTCAGTGGTAAAAGCCTACTTACCTTCACCCTATCTATGCCCCTCTCAATCTTCTACATTCTAAAGAATACAGTCCTAACCTATTCAATCTTTCCTTATAACTCAGAACCTCCAGACCCAGCAACATCCTTGTAAATTTTCTGTGCACTCTTTCAACCTTGTTTACTTCTTTCCTCAAACAACAGGAATTCTGCAGATGCTGGAAATTCAAGCAACACACATCAAAGTTGCTGGTGAACGCAGCAGGCCAGGCAGCATCTATAGGAAGAGGTGCAGTCGATGTTTCAGGCCGAGACCCTGCTGCGTTCACCAGCAACTTTTATGTGTGTTACTTCTTTCCTGTAGGTAGGTGACCAAAACAGCACACAATACTCCAAATTAGGCCTCAGCACATCGTATACAACTTCAACTTAACATCCCACCTCCTGCACTCACTACATTGATTTATGAAGGTCAACATGCCAAAAGCTTTATTTATGACCCCACCAACCTGTGGCATCACTTTCAATGAATTATGTACCTGTTTTCTAAGATCCCTTTGTTCTACCACACTCCTCAGTGCCCTACCATTAACTATGCAAGACCTACCCTGGTTGGTCCTGCCGAAGTGCAACACCTCGCACTTGTCTACATTAAACTAAATCTGTCATTTTTCAGCCCATTTCTCCAGCTGATGCGGATCCCTCTGATAGCCATTATAACCTTCCTCACTGTCCACAACACCACCATTCTTGATGTCATCCGCAGATCTACTGATCCATTTAACTACGTTATCATCTAGATCATTGATATAGATGGCAAACAACAAAGGACCCAGCACCGATCCCTGTGGCACACCACTAGTCACAGTCCTTCAGTCAGAGAGAGGCAACCATCTACTCCCACTCTCTGGCTTCTCCCACAAAGACGATGTCTAATTTACTACCTCATCCTTAATGCATTAAACTTTCTTGGCCAGCCTCCCATGCGGGATTGTGTCAAATGCCTTACCAGAGTTCATGAAGTCAACATCCGCTGCCTTGCCTTCATCCACTTTCCTGGTAAATTCCTTGAAAAACTCTATATCATTGGTTAGACGTGACCTACCATGCACAAATCCATGCTGACAATCAGTCCACATCTATCCAAATGCTTATACATCCAGTCCACAAGAATACCTTCCAATAACTCCCACAACTGATGTCAGATTCACCGGTCTATAATTTCCTGGTTTCCGTTTAGAGCCTTTTTTGGTTATCCTCCAATCCTCTGGTCCCTCTCCTGTTGCTAAGGATGCTTTAAATATCTCTGCTGGGGCCCTGGCAATTTCTGCACTTGCCTCCTGTGGGGTCCGAGGGAATACTTTGTCAGGCCTGGGGATTTATCCAGCCTGATGTGCCTCAGCATAGCAAACATCTCCTCCTCTATAATCTGTACAGGGTCCATGAAGTTGCTGTCACTTTGCCTCACTTCTAAAGATTCTGTATCCATCTCCTGAGTAAATATAGATGCAAAGAATGTATTTCAGATCCCCCCCCCCCATCTGTTTTGGCTCCACACATGGATTACCATTGTGGTCTTCCAGGGGACCAAATTTGTCCCTTGCAATCCTTTTGCTCTTAACATATCTGTACAATCCCTTAGGATTCTCCTTCACTTTGTCTACTAGAGCAACTTTTCATGCCTTCTTTTGGCCTGCCTGATTTCTTAAGTGTTCCATTGGACTTTGCAATTAAGTTTTGCAATGAAAAATCTCTGCTGAAGACAGTAGGTCACAGAAGGGTCCTGATAGACCAAAATTCTGCTGATGTGAAAAAGGGTCCATTGCAAATGGGAGACTCCTAGCCAATTATGTGAGGGTGAAGTTGAAGAGATAAAGGCAATAGATGATCTTCTCATTATGCCAAGCCCTGAATTCATTGAAATAATGTATAGGGAGATTATTAAGAACACCAAGCGGCTGGCCCATATACTTCTAAACCTTTCCGATAGCAATGGAGCTATCACCGGGTTGCACATCGGGTTACGTCCTGTTTCAGCCACCCAGGGAAGGAGGTGCCAGGCAGTGCACAATCCAACAGACTGTTTGTTTTTGTTTTTGTTGTGATTGCAAGAACCTGTTGGACATTGGTAATGTAGAATACTGAGAGCCCAATTCAAAGGTTCATTGGTGAAACTGACACCGGAGGAGCTAGGTGGCCTCTGTTGTGGCAAGTCCAGGCCTTGTTCATCCCTCAGAGTTTCCTGTTGTGGCCTTCGAGGAAAGAAATGCTGGAGATGGTAGTGTGCCACTGGATTCAGCACTGGAGATGGCAGTGGGCCGCTGGATTCAGCACTGGAGATGGCAGTGGGCCGCTGGATTCAGCACTGGGTTGGACGCTGGTCCCTCCCATCAGTGCTGACCTCCAGTGTTCACTCGGTGGAAGACAAGCTGGATTGCATTTGTCTGCGGCTGCACTAGCGCATGATGAGGAACTGCTACGGGCTTATTCTGAAGAAACATGGCCCCAGGACAATCATCCTATGCACCATAATCTACAGGCCATGATACTCAGGGACTTGGCTATATTGTCATTTTTTAAATATTTGTTTTGCAACTGTATGTTTTTTTTGCTATCATAGTAACATGCTGTGTGCTGTGTGTGACTATTACTTCTAAGTTTTGCACCTTGGCTCCAGAGGAACATTGTTTCATTTGGATGTGTTCATGTGTTAGATTAGATGACAATTAAACTTCAACTTGATTTGGGGACAGTTGTGGCTGGGTGATGGTGAGAGCTCTGATGAAGACAGGTAAGGCTAAAGGAAAGTGAAGGTTACTGACGTTTGCAATTCCTGATATCTGAAAAGAAGAAAGCGTATGCAGGAGAGGCCAAGGATGTAATGGAACTGTAAAGTGGACGGTTTCAAACAAGAAGAGTTGGTGCTGCTGAAGAAAAAGTTTGAGAGCATGTGTGTTCTACCACATAACACTAACATCTTGGGAAGAGTGAGAGGAATAGTTTGAGGAACGCTGACTATTTATCACCATGTGCAGATCCAAAACATGAAAGCTAGAATTTCAGCTGGAATTTCCAGTCTTAGCTACTTTTAGCTGCACCTTGTCTTTAAACCTGCCAACTATTATCTACAACATTCTTCTGGACACAGGGGATACAGATGCTGCCAAAACATACTCGAAGAGTTGTCTCAGTGCATCCTGTTGATTATACATTCTACAGCCACAGAGCCTTTCTTTTAATTAATTGTTTTTGGATTATACTTCCAGAAATGGAAGCTGAAGCAAAAGGCCAAGGAGCTTGTCGCCGTTCTAATTAACATTTTTCAAGCATTCTTATCAACCATTGCTGCCTATTTTAATTGAAAAATAACTGTGCACCATAAAAGAACAGGATAGACCTTGAGAAATCCAGATAAGTTTTTCTCCTGACAATTTTATGAAAGCTTATTTAAAATATGGTTGAACAGAAACTAAGTTAAAACGTCCAAATAGAGAATTGCCAGTTGGAGACTAATATAAACAGAGAGGCTTATGGTAAATTCCCTAAGTGGTATGGTCACGCTGCATATAGGGTTTGTGAAGTTACACAACACAGAATCTGGCTCCTCAGCCTGTTTGGTCCATACTGACCAAGGCGTGCCACCCGAGTTAGTCCCATTTGACAGTGGCTGTCCCATAAACTGAAAAAGCTTTCCATTTCATGTACTAATCCAAATACTATTTATAAGTTGTTATTTTACCTGCCTCAGCCACTTCCTCGGGCAGCTCATTCCATATACACATCACCAGTGCTCATCGAGGGATCAGCAGTGGAAATTGTCAGCTGTTTCAAGTTCCTGGGTGTCAGTATCTCTAAAGATCTATTCTGGACCCAAAATAGTGATGCAATTACAAAGAAGGTATGACTACGGCTATATTTCATTGGGAGTTTGTGGAGACTTGTTATGTCACCAGACACTCAATTTCTACAGATGTACCATGGAGAGCATTCTAATTGGTTGCATCACCGGCTGGTATGGAGGGGCCACTGCACAGGATCAGAAAACGCTGCAGTAAGTTGCAAACTCAGTCAGGGGCTTTAGCCTCCCCAGAATTGAGGACATCTTCAGAAGACAGTATCTGTCATTAAGGACTCCCATCACCCAGAAGATGTCCTCTTCTCATTGTTACCATTGAAGAAAAGGAACAGGAGTCTGAAGACACACACTCAATGTTTTAGGAACAGCTTCTTCCCCTCCACTAGCAGATTTCTGAATGGACAATGAACCCATGAACACTACCTCATTATTTTTTCTTTTTTTTGCTCTTTTTACACTACTTAGTTAATTTAATCCTTTTAATGCATATTTCTTATTGTAATTTATAGTTTTTTAAATTATGTATTGCAATATACTACTACCACAGAACAACAAATTTCATGAAATATGCCAATGTTATTAAACCTCATTCTGAGTTACTTGTGTAAGGAAGTTGCCCCCAAGTTCCTATTAAATTAGTGAGTTACATCTAAATTAAATCAAAAATTAGATTAAGTTACATATTGACTAATCCTCTCAAGGCTCCTGTGACCTGGATTCAACTATGACTTCTGGAGTTGTCGGTGTCCTCTCATTAACAATGCAAGTTTACATCAAGTGCTCTGATTTTATTCTACGTCACAGAGATATGTCGTTATTAGGTTAATTGGCCTCAATAAATTTCCCCTATTGTAGATGGGTGGTAGGAGGACTGGGGATCATAAAATGCCAGTGACAATGTGATAAGGAATAGATCATAGGACAATAAGTGGGGAAATGGGACTCAAGAATATAAATGCTCTGATTGCTGGCATAGTCTCAAAGGGATGAATGGTTCTTTTATATGTCATACAGAAATTTAAAATAGAACTAAAGTAGAGAATAATATATTTTAAACAATTATGTTCTTTTAAGTTTCAGAAAGAAAGAATATTGATTGCTCAGTTGGGCTGTTGCTCTCTACCAGGCTCCCCACAACCATCCCAATTCTGCACAAATATTTACAAGCATCTCATCCTATTCTGACTTGGCTTTTGACAACAGTTGGACAATCATGCTTGATTTAGTGAGGTGAGTCAAAGCACCAATTTGTCAACCTGGTTCAGTTTGCTGGGCAATAAAAATGAGACCAGTGCTTCAAAATTGCACTCACTTCTTTCAGTCAATGATCACGCTAGGACAACAGGGCATTGGGTACATTTACAGCGGTGGTTGATAGGTTCTTGATTAGTAAGGGCATCAGAGGTTAAAGTGAGAAGGTAAGAGAATGGGGTTAAGAGGAAAATTAAATCAGCCATGATCAAATGGCGGAGCAGATTCAATGGCCCAAATAGCTTAAATCTTCCCCCATGTCTTAGACATATACATGGAGTATGAGGAACAAACTAAATGAGCTATTGGGCCAAAATTTACATGGCAGTCATTACTCAGACAAAGACTGGGAGGTGAATCTATCAGGCTAGGTAGTCTACAGGAAGGATAATCTAATGGGGTGTAGGTGTGGGAAAGGTGGAGTATAGCATTAAAGATTGAAGGTAAAATTACTTCAATGTTATTAGATTTGCCAGTTGCGGAGCCTTTATGAATAGAATTAACAATGAGGTAAAAGGAATTAGACAATATAATAAACACCATTTCTACCTCAACATCACCACCATCATGCTTGTATCTGCTATGAACTATGAAGTAGAAGCCAGAACAAACCTGGGCAAAAACATAGGAAGAGCACATTGGTTTAATTAACTTTGCATTGAACTGTATTCTAGATCCAGCATTCCAGCTAATGGCATTATTTTTGCTTAACATTGATTTTGATTTTTACTTTCCTGATAAGAAGGCAATTATGTTTGCAAGCATCATTAGCTTGAATATGGACCAAGTTAAATTTAATAAAGAGTAATCAGTCAGATATTGTAAAAAAAAACGCTGAGGAATTAGTAGCATTTATTGAATAGCAAACATAGTGCAATTTATTTCAGTAATGGAAGAAATTATGCAGATGCTTGGACACCAGAGTAACGCACATAAAATGTTGGAGAAACTCAGCAGGTCAGACAGTATCTGTGGAAAGGAATAAACAGTTGATTTTTTGGGCCAAGGCCCATTGTTAGAGTTTACTTCAGTGTATTTGAAAAGGGAAACGTGAAATGCCATTAAGGTGCTCAATTTAGGTTAGCCTGATTTCAATGGGATGACATAAAATGAGAACACAGAGTAATTTTTCAACAACGAGTGATTGTAAGGTGCTAGTCAAAGGTGCTTGGATATCCTTGCCAACAACTCAGAGTTAACTTACAGATACAGCAATTAAAAAGACAAACAGCATGTACTAGCTGTTTGTTATCTAGGTACAGGTGTCCAAAATCTTGGCTAGCCCACAGCTGGATGGTATTCTGTTCTGGACACCTAAAAATATATATTGGAGGCAGTAGCTCATATATTCACCAGAATATTAACTGGATTTCAAAGTCTGCAATCAGTTTGCAAAAAAATGTTATACTCCCTAGAGGATAAAAGTGATTTAAAAAGATTTAAGTGATTATTTGTTAAAAGATTCAAAGCTATAGAAGTAAACTGCTAAGTGGAACTTGCTATGAAAGAGTAGAAATAGGGAAAAGTAAATTAGAAAAATAATTTTCAGAAGCAAAGTTTAGAAACCCTTCTTCACACTGGCTACGCTAGAAATTTCTGCAAACAGCATCTGATCCTGGATCAAGTTTTAGTCATAATTCTGTGATTGACATACTTCAGTGGACCACAGGTAATTAGAGATCTGGAGAAAAAAAAATCAGTATGCGAGCTTAGATTAAAAATCACTCCTCATTAAATGTGGGAAAAATCTCAAGGTAACAAGGAGCTTATTCTTGACTCTACATGCAATGAGAAAATGTTCTCCAAATAATGAGGTTGACAATGAGTAAGCAATTTATTAAATTGTTGTAAATATCAGAGCTTAATAAATATACTTAAATTTTTAATTACACTGACTCTAGGATGAATGCCTGGATCCGCTTTGTTTCCCTTCCATATCACTGATCTATCCCACTTAATCAAGGGTGTTGCTGCAATGGTTGCTAATAGCAACGCACTCAGCAAAGTGGCTAACTCTCATCATTGTAGCCATTAATGATGTTGTGAACAAGGATTTTATGCATTGAAGTACATTAGTTTGATTGTAGCATGTCTTGCTTCTTATATCCATCATGACTAAGTGCAGGCAGAATCAGATAGCAGAGGAGCAGATGGTGCCATCTTAAGCTTTCCCCTGAGTAATGTCATCAGCTGGAACTCTGGAATATCATTCAAATGCAAAATTAATTGAATTAGGAATACTGAGGTTTAGTCAAATGGACTTCACAAATATAAACTTCAGACATATCCGAAAGGACCTTTAAAATAGGTTTAGAACAATCAGATTCCTCACAATATAAAGGAAAAATGCATATTTGTTCCTCAACTTTAGTTGTTCTCAGATGATGATAGAGCCCTTTTCTTTGATTTTACTAAGTCTTTTTGTTTGTGAAATTCCCCTTTTGATGTTCGGCAGGGAATTTCATGTGTTGACCTGGATAAGGCAATATTCAGTAATTTCACAATGTGTGCGCCTTGGAGGGAAACATGACAGTGATTTTTTTTTATGATTGTTGATGTTATCCTCATTGCTGTTTTTGAGGTTGAGGTAAGGCATTAGGTCTTGTCAATGTGTTCTTGGCAAGCTGCTGTTGTGCATTTTCCAGACTGTACATACCAAAGGAACATACCCGTCATCATTGACAACGTTCTATTAATAAGTATTAAAGTTCATTGTTTCGTGTTTTTAATTTCTATTTGTTACTTGATGAGTGAAAACATTTAATTTGCTTAATTTGATAAGTTATGATTAACAAATTTAATTCTATTAGGTGCAAATATAAAATGCACTTTGCCAACCAGTCATGTTGCTTGAGTAGTGATAACAACACTTGCTGCTAAGCTGACTTTATAAATTGACAAACTCAAATGAATGTTTTTGGCAAGGACATTTTACAAAGTAGAATGTGCTTATGAGTTGAAAGCTCAAACTCAGATATAATCAGTATTTATAATGGCTTTGTACCTATAGCAGACTCTGGTAAGTGGAAAGCTGAGTCCAAATTGTGTATAAAAGAGATGAATGCCCTTCTTTCTGCAATGGCATGGACCTTCAGTGAGAAAGGGACACGCGTTGCCTGTCTTCCCAGCTTTGGGCTATGACCTCGGTTGAAGGCAGTTAAATACTAAGGGCAGATACTGAACCGTGAAACAGAATTGCTCATCTCAATTGGAGGAAAAAGAAATTTGTGCAATGATGTCCTGCTATATAGCTTTGCTGGTCAAGTAAGAACAAATATTAAAAAGTCTAAGCTTTGAAATTCCCCAGTTGACAAATGTAGTCAATGATGTTGATAAATAACACACCAACATTCTTTGCTTCAGTGTTCTTGCAAATGACCATAAGATGATAAGACATAGAAGCAGAGTTAGGCCACTTGGCCCATTGACCTGCTCCACTATTCCATCATGGATAATTTATTATTTCTTTCAATCCCATTCTATTGCCTTCTCCCCTGACCTTTGATGCCCTGACTTACAAAGAAACTATCAACCTCCACTTTAAATATACCCAGTGACATGGACTCCACAACAGTGCATGGCAACGAATTCCACAAATTCACCACCCTCTGGCTAAATAATTTCCTTCTCGTCTCTGCTCTAAATGTACATCCCTCCATTCTGAGGCTGTGCCCTCCATTCTAGGCTCCTCGACTATAGATGCCATCCGATTCACATCTATTCTATCTAGGTCTTACAATATTCAGTAGGTTACAATGAGCTCCAATGACTACAGGCCCAGCGCTATCAAATGCTTCTCATATGTTAACCCTTTCATTCCCAGAATAATCTTTGGGCACCTCCTCTGGATCCTCTCAAATGCCAGCACAGCTTTTCTTAGATAAAGGGCCCAAAACTGCTCATAGTATTCCAATGGTAGTCTGACCAAAGATTTAGTTATAAGTATCACATTGTATTTAATATGTCCAGGCCAGATTTCATAGGAATTGAAGTCTCGCAGTTTGCATATGTAAGAGTTGTAAGATTTTGAGCAAAGTGGACCATCTGGCTCTTCAAGCTTGTTCCCCCATTCATCTAGATTATCACTGATCTTCTGCCTCAGACCCATATAAAAGCATTATCCCTATATCCCTTCTTTCAAGAACTGGATTGAACTCTATTTTGAATGAATGCAATGATGGAACCTTCAAAACCTCCTGAGAGCCAGGTGAGGAGAGAGCCGAAGATTCACCTCTCCCTTTGCATTATAGTCCTTAATGGTCTATCCCTTATCCTTGGGGAGGCTACAGCCAGAGGAAATGTTCTCCGAAATTTGATCCTTTTGAGCCCTGGAAAAATGTTGTAAGTTTCTATGAAAAAACATCACTTACTTTTCTAAATAGCAGTGAATTGAGGACTAGTTTACGTATTTTTTCCTCAAAAAGCAAACATAATATTCCAGAGATCATCTGGTGAATTTTCTTTGTACTCACTATCTTTATTTATATTGTGACAAGAATACACATAGATTAAGATGTAGCTGGCCTGGGCTGGCACCAGTGGAATCAGCAATTGGTCTGCCACTTGTCTTCAGGAGAGAGAGATAAGGAAAACAATGGAGCAGCATTTGGAGATGTTAATGAAGGGGAAGGAGAGCTGTCAAGATCGGCTCCCCCTTTGAACCCTGAACTGTTTGAAGTGATGGACAGGCGATACCCCAGCAGGGGGATAAAAAGGGACAGGTTTGCTAAGGCAGGACACACACGACACCCGAGGTAATAAGACCCTGGAAGCGGTGCGCCTCTCACAAGTCGGTGGGAAGTACCGGGCCATAGATGCACGGGGTGGAAAGGCATGATCGGCGGGAACCTGGTGTGTGTCCACTCTTGCCTGACACAGGTTCACCGCAGGGAAATGATCGTATCTGGAAACGGAGGGGTCATGGTCGGTGACCTCAGATGACATCACAAAGGACTCGCCCGAAAGCAGACTGCGAAGGTCTGTGTGGAAGCCTTGAATATTCATTCGTTTTTGCTCTCTCTCTCCTTCCCCCACACTGTCCATCTCCCACGGCAGCGATTACTGCAAACTGAACTGAACTAAATTGAACTGAACTTTGCGTCACTTTGAAACTGGTCATTTACACCTAGACAATGATAGAGCTTGATTGATCCTGTTATCTGAATTCTGTGTACATGTATGTTTATCATTGCTGAACTGTTGCATTCATTATCCTTTTGATTAGAGTACTGTGTTGCTTGTTTCTTTAATAAAACTTTCTTAGTTCTAGTAATCCAGACTCCAACTGAGTGATTCATTTCTGGTGGTTTGGCAACCCAGTTATGGGGTACGTAACAATATGATAGTTGTTCCTCGGGCCTGATGATGACAGGAAACTGTGCAGGAGAGTTTTCAAAGCAGAAAAGCCGTTGCACTGGGTCAGTTCCACTTTCTCACCTCAGATGTCTGGCTTCAGTAAACAAGTGTCACACACTGAGGTCTTCCTTGATTGCAGTGGATGACCGTGACATCTTCTGTGTCTTGTCACCCCCTGTACTTATCCACATCACAGTCTACCAACCTGAGGAAGACTCATTTACCTCAATTTTTAAACTTTTTGTTTGTCGACCAATTCTTATTGCATGCCAATCGTTCAATTCCACATACTCTATGTAGGATTTTATCAAAAGCCTTCTGAAAATCTAAATACACAATTTCTACCAGATTATCTTAACAGAATCAGGCATTTAACTTGCTCCACCATTTAATAAGATTACAACTGATTTGATTGTGACTACCAACTCCACATTCCCACAGTAATCTCTCACCTTTATTCTTATCAAGTACTTTTTTTCCCGATAATAAATTGAGGAATAGAGTTCCAAACACTCACGACTAACTGAGAGAATGAATTTTGCTTCACCTGTGCTTTAACTGTGTGACCCCTTAGCCTCAAACATTGACCCCTAATTCAAGAATCTCTGACAAGAGGAAACACCTCTACATCCTTTCTCTTCGTCATGGGCTAAATATAGATTTTCCTTCAGTTACCAAAATTGGAAATCAGAGAAAACATTTTAAAGGCAACAATCTTACTACATTAGACTTAAGACAGTTTGGTACTGATGCTGAGTACCTAAATAAAGAAAGATGCAATCCCCACTGCTAAACTTACCAGGCTTTGAGGAAGAGTCTTGTGGTCATAATGAGTGATCAGATTTGATAATAAGATTAAAGCTTCTCTCTTCAACAATAAACAGATCAGATTAGCAATGTTGAACACCAAATAGTTTCATAATTTGCCATTGACTAAACCACAACAGGTATTTAGTCAGCATTTTCTTCCTTCTACAATCTCAAGGTATAAAATTTCAGAATATATCATGAGAAACGTGGGCTTTTATTTATGATTAATGCTATCTCACTGAAACCAAGGCAAACTGCTAAAATACAAGGACAAGAGGAACTGTGCATAAAGAACAATATTCTCTGGAACTAACCTTAAATATTAAATATTAACCTTAATAAAATATTAGCACTATATTTTCAAAATAAAGTTGTAGAATCTGAAGCCAACAGAATATAAAACATCAGAATTGAGCTTGATTAGATATTGCAGGAGTGAATAGGATACTATTTCTTAATCATCGAAAGGTTTAAAATTATTTTGCTTAAATTAATATTGTGGCGATCCACTTTCTACGCAGGCGAACTGGCTCACAAGATGGCGCGTGCATCGGCAGAGAGGCCAGCCCCAAAATGGTGCTGGGTCTTCTTCTTCACCAGCAAGGGGAGAAAGCCTGCGCAGGGGAAGAGACTTTTGTAATTCACCTCCGGCGTCATTTCCACCCAAAGAGGGCGGGAACGGAACTGTGTAAAAGCCAGTGTTGTGAAGTTTGAATAAACCAGTCTCGAGTGCAACTTATAGACTGCGTGTCGTTATTTCTAGCTCTGTGTGTAGCACATCACTACATTGGTGACCCCAACGGTCCAAACGGGATTTGGACCAAAGGTGATCGACTCGTCATCTGTTCACACAGTTTCGCTAAAACTGCCAACTTTCTGGACGCTGTGACCACGCGTGTGGTTTGACCAAGCAGAAGTCCAGTTCCAGATTCAGCAGATATCTTCTGATTCCACGCATTACTATTACATGGTGATCTCCCTTGACCAGGAAACAGCTGCCCAAGTTGAGGATTTCATACAGTCACACCCGGAAGAAGGCAAATATGCAGCATTCAAAGTGCTGCTCATAGGGTCCTTTGGCCTCTCACGGTGTGAGCGAGATGCCTGCTTGTTGCACCTGGATGGTTTGGGAGACAGGCCGCCATCAGCATTAATGAACGAGATGCTGACCCTGGCTGAAGGACACAAGACCTGCCTCATGTTTGAGCAGGCGTTCCTAGAGCAACTGCCTGAGGACATACACCTGCTGCTGGCCGACGCAGATTTCAGTGACCCCCAGAAGGTGGCGGACCAGGCAGACATGCTGTGGAAAGCCAAGAGGGAGAACGGGGCATCGGTCGGACATATTACCGAGCCAAGTGCCCAACAGCAGGCCTGACCAGGCCCGGCAATGGAGCGCACACAACCCAGAGGCAGGAGTGAGGAGGCCAATGAACAGTGGTGTTTCTACCACCAGCGGTGGGGCACAGATGTCTGCCGTATTTGCCCACCCTGCAAGTTCCTGGGAAATGCCAGGGCCAGCCGCCGCTAATGGCTAGGGTGGCTGGCCACCAGGACAGCCTCCTATACACCTGGGACAAACAGTTGGGACGCTGCTTCTTGGTCGACACCGGAGTGGAAATCAGCGCCTTACCCCCAACGGGGTATGACACCCGCAACAGGGAGTCGGGACCCACCCTGAGGGCCACAAATGGCAGCACAATTCAGACCTATGGCACCCGCACAGTGCAGCTATAGTTCGGCGCCAGCTGGTTCACATGGAACTTCAAACTGGCCGCCATGACCCAACCACTCCTGGGTGTGGACTTCTTGCGAGCCCACAGCCTGCTGGTCGACTTGCAAGGGAAAAAACTGGTCCATGCCAAGACTTTCCAGACGTTCTCCCTGGGTGAAGCCAAGTTGCCGGCCCAACACCTGGACTCCATCACACTGTCTGACAATGAATTCACCAGAATCCTGATGGACTTTCCATCGGTTCTGGCACCGCAGTTCATGGCAGCCATGCCCAGACATGGAGTACAGCACCACATCCCGACCCAAGAACCACCCCTCCACGCCCGCGCACGAAGGCTCCCCCTGGACAAGCTCCACGTGGCGAAGGAGGAGTTCAAGAGGATGGAGGAATTGGGGATCGTACGGCGGTCCAACAGCCCATGGGCCTCCCCCTTGCACATGGTGCCCAAAGCAGCCGGGGTCTGGAAACCATGCGGCGACTACTGCAAACTGAACGAGGCTACAACTCCAGACCGCTAACCCGTGCCGCACATACAGGACTTAGCAGCGAACCTGCACGGGGCAAGCATCTTTTCCAAAGTAGACCTCGTCCGGGGGTACCATCAAGTCCCGGTACACCCTGAAGACATCCCCAAAACAGCACTCATCACCCTGTTCGGCCTGTTCAAATTCCTCCGAATGCCGTTTGGCCTGAAGAATGCCGCACAGACATTCCAGCGACTAATGGATGCGGTGAGACGTGACCTGGACTTTGCGTTCATCTATTTGGACGACATCCTCATAGCCAGCAGTAGTCGTCAGGAGCATCTGTCCCACCTCCAGACCAGCTATCCGGGCCCTGTCCCAGTGGGTGGACTACGCAGCACTGGCGGAGGCACAGCCGGCAGATGATGGGGCAACACCTCTGCCCGCCAAGGTAGACGCGATCCGCCATTTCGCCCGGGCCAACACAGTCAAAGGCCTGCAGGAGTTCGTTGGTATGGTGAACTACCATCGCTTCCTCCCCTCAGCAGCCCGTATCATGTGCCCTTTTTTCACCCTGATGTCAGGTAAAGGCAAGGACATTACTTGGGACGAAGAGGCTGCAGCCGCTTTCGATAAAGTCAAGGAAGCCTTGGCAGATGCCGCAGTGCTGGTGCACCCCAGAACGGACGTTCCAACCGCCCTCACAATGGACGCATCCAACACAGCAATCGGTGGGGTGCTGGAACAACTCATCGAGGGGCGCTGGCCACCCCTGGTGTTCTTCAACAGGCACCTACGGCCACCCGAACTCAAGTACTGTGCCTTTGACCGGGAGCTGTTGGCACCATATCTGGCAATCCGGCATTTCAGGTACTTCTTCGAAGGCAGGCCGTTCGCTGCGTTCACAGACCACAAACCGTTGACCTTCGCATTCACATAGTGTCCAATCCCCAGCAGCAACATCTGTCCTACATCTCCGAGTTCACGACAGATATCCAGCAAGTCTCGAGAAAGGACAACGTCGTGGCGGACGCACTCTCCAGACCAGCTATCCAGGACCTGTCCCAGGGGGTAGAGTATGCAGCACTGGCGGAGGTGCAGCAGGCAGACTACGAGATGCCCAGATACAGGACCGCAGCCTCGGGTTTGCAGCTGCAAGAATTCCTCATAGGCCCAGGTGAGAGCACCCTCCTGTGTGACGTGGCTACCAGCCAACCTCGCCCCATCGTCCCAGCAGCCTGGCAGCGGCGAGTTTTTGACTCCATACACGGCTTGATGCACCCAACTATCAGGACAACTGTCCGGATGGTCTCCAGCAAGTTCGTGTGGTATGGACTTTGCAAATAGGTCAGTGCACGCAGTGCCAAACAGCCAAGGTGCAGTGGCACACCATAGCCCCGCCGCAGCAGTTTGAACCCACCCGCCGGAGGTTCGACTACATTCATGTGGATATCGTGGGGCCCCTGCCAGTGTCGCGAGGAGCCTCCTAACTAGTGCAGTACCTCCTAACTATGGTAGACCGGTTCACAAGATGGCCAGAGGCGGTCCAGCTCACCGACACCACCGCCGATTCCTGCACCTGAGTGCTGATTGCAACCTGGGTAGCCCACTTCGGGATACCGGCCCACATTACCTCTGACAGAGGCACCCAGTTCACCTCCAGCCCGTTGTCGGCTGTGGCCAGCCTGTTGGGAACACAGCTACACCACACAACTGCCTACCACCCACAGTCGAACGGACTAGTGGAGCGCTTTCACCGTCACTTGAAGTCAGCTCTCATGGCCCATCTGAAAGGGCCTAACTAGGTGGACGAGCTTCCCTGGGTCCTGCTTGGAATCCGCACAGCACCCAAAGAGGATCTGCACACCTCGTCCGCTGAGCTGGTGTACGGCACACCCCTGGTCATCCCAGGAGAGTTCGTACCAGCCCCAAGGGGGCAAGAGGAAGAACCCACAGCAGTTCTGGACAGAGTACGTGAAACCTGGCCCCTGTACCGACTTCACAGCACGGACAGATCCCGACCTGCGTACCCAAAGCTACAGAACTGTAAGTTTGTATTTGTACGAAGGGGCGCACACCGGGTACCGCTACAGCGGCCGTACGAGGGGCCGTTCAAGGTGATCAGGAACAACGGGTCCACCTACGTTCTGGATATTTGGGGCGGGGGGGAGGTTTTCACGGTGGACCGACTCAAACCAGCCCATGTGGACTTGGCGCAGCCGGTCGAGGTTCAGGCACCGTGGCGCAGAGGCAGACCGCCTAAACAGAGACTGATCCAGACTGTGGACATTGGGGGTGTATCGCCGGTTCTGGTGGGGGCGGGGGGGGGTTATGTGGCGACCCACATTCTACGCAGGTGAACCGGCTCACAAAATGGCACGCACATCGGCAGAGAGGCAGCCCCAAAATGGCGCTGGGCCTTCTTCACCAGCAAGGGGAGAAAGCCCGTGCGCGGGAAGAGACTTTTGTAATGCACCTCTGACGTCATTTCCGCCCGGAGAGGGCGGGAATGGAACTGTGTTAAATCTAGTGCTGTGAAGTTTGAATAAACTAGTCTCCAGTGCAATTTACAGACTGCGTGTCATTATTTCTAGCTCTATGTGTAGCACATCGCTACAATATATACTTCATTGTCAATGTAACTTTCTAATACTATTCATTTGACCCTCAAATTGTTATGAAATATTTGAGAAAACAATTGGTAATGAGACAGTTACATATCTGAATAGGCATTTTCCAAGATCAGAAATGACTTGATTCTAGTCCATTTCTGTAGGTTTTGAGCCTACTAATGAGGCTAATCAATTTTGAGGTATTTGTCAAGGTATGTGAGTGGGTATTTTGGGAAGGGGAGCATTCCCTCTGCAATTTAAAATGACTTTATGGGCAGATTGATGCATAAGCTCAAGGTTCTCAAAAACCATCATGGAAGTTCCTTGTTCTTTGTGCAGTCACAGCACTGAGATTCTCAGGCATTGATGGGGATATTGCACCTCTTCAAGGAGACTTTGAGAACATTTTAATTTTTTTTTTATTTTAGCAATACTTTATGGAATAGGCCCTTCTGACTCTTCAAGCCACACCACCCCAGAAACCCCCAACAAACACAATTAACCCCAATCTATTCATGGAACAATTTACAATGATCAATTAACCTACCCGGTATGTTTTTGGGCTGCGGAAGGAAACTGGAGCACCTGAGGAAACCCACGCATTCCACAGGTAGGAGGCACAGAGACATCTTACAGAATAGCTCCAGGATTGAACTCCAAACTCCAGAACACCCTGCGCTGTAATAGCCTCGCGATAACCACTACATTACCGTAGCACCCTTGAAGAAGAGCAATATTGTATTTGTAGCTTGGTACAAGGTCTGGAGAGAACATGCTGCCCTATTTGGGCCAGATTAATGAAGTAGAGCTCAGTGCTGTTGATGTTAATGGATGAGAGAGGTTTCTGCTGGTGATATGTTCAATCAAGACAATGAACTGTGTGAGTTCTATGGCAATAACAATGGGATAATCTCCGCAGTACTTTGCAGTGCCTGCAGAAGGTAGTCTTAATCTAAGAACTACAGTATACGAGTTGGCAGGGATCATTGCATGATAGAGTGTGAGTTCTGAACTGTGTTTGATGTCTTGATCCAATGGTTGCGTAGGCAGCGGAGGGAAATGAATTTCATCATCACTGTCTGTCTTTGCTGAGTGGAGGTCACAGAGACATGATGTGGTTCATATTTTCAAAGTTCTTGTCATGGACCTTCATGCCAAAAGGGAGTATTGTACAGCACAGATTGGAAGACCTTTTTTCTGACCTTGATTGTAAACAGCATCCTCCCTTTTGCTTCAATGAGCAAATTAATAATGACATTGGCCAATGATAATGCAGGGAGGAAAGATTGTGTGGCTATTTCCAGAGAGAGACAGGAGTAAGTGATAGGTACAAGGAACACAGAGGTATTCACAGACACTTAGCATTGATATGAAGATCATAGTGTCATAAGGTGGGTGTTGATGGCGGACCCAGATACAAGACACAGACAATGAAGTACTGGGAACTGGACTGGACTAGAGTTAGGGACGGGACTGGACACAGACTAGGAGCTGGGACAGGAACACAGACTTGGGCTAGGAAAGTGGGATTCAGGACAAGGAACTGGAAACTAGGATCCTGGGCTTGGACTCCAAGCCAGAGACTGGACAAGGACCCAGAACCTGGGTCTTGACTCGGGCTCAGACCCTGGAACTAGGCGAGGACATGACGTGGCTACAGGACTGGATGCAGGCTCAGGTTCTTCGAGGCTAGGAGCGGGGACGGAGCCAGGACTTCTTAGAGCACAGGGCCGGGACCGTCCCTTGGATGTAGGGTGGGGATGCTTTTGGAGGACCGGGTCTGTTCCTTGGATGCCGGACCGGGATGACTGCCGAGGTAAACCGCCGAGGAAACTGTCAGGGATTCAGACGGAGGGGGGAAGGAAACAGTCCAGCCTCGGGGTAACGGCAAAGATGGCCTGACTTACCCCACGGAGGCTAGGACAGGAAATGACAGATCTCACTGTAGAGCAATGGCAAAGATGGCCTGGCTTACCCAACGGAGGCGAAGACGGGAAGGGACAGATCCAACCTTAGGGTAACGGCAAGGACGGCCTGACTTACCCCATGGAGACTAGGACAGGAAGAGAGCTCAATCCGGGGTGGCTCTGAGTCTTGTGGTGGCCAAATCCGTATCCAGCTGGGAGTGGCAGACGGCCACTCAGCTGGCCCCGGAAACAGCCAAATCCATACTCCAATGACTACTCCGACTAGAGACAACAAGGCTTCATGAACTGGTGGTCCTCCAACCAGGCCTAGAGATCACGAATGGCTGCTCTAGCCTTCCACCAGCAGGTTGCTCCAAGGGGATACTGACAAGACAAACCAACAACCACACTCGACCCCAGGGCCATTTATATTCCCAGCCCCAAGACGAGAATCAGGTGCCTATGATTAAGCCCAACTGAAGCAAGGGACAGCCAGAAGACCCAGAGTGCACGGACCAGATCGTGAACCAGAATGCGGGCTTCACGGACCGGACCATGACAGTACCACCCCCACCCACCCCCCTCTATGGGAGTTCCGGGGCAACAGAACAGGCTCTCCAGGACTAAGGACGACCCAGGTGGGTGGGGCGGGGGTGGGGGGGTATTCAATCAGGAGGGAACCCAGGATGACGGGAGTTAGATGATAGTGTCTGTGTTGCTGGGTCCATGTATGGCTGGTTTGTTCTGTCATAAAGTGGGTATTGAAGGCGGACCCATATGCAAGACACAGACACTGAAGTACTGGGAAATGGACTGGACTAGAGTTAGGGATGGGTCTGGACACAGACTAGGGGCTGGGACAGGAATACAGATTTGGGCTAGGACTTCGGCTAAGAAAGCGTGACCAGGACAAAGAACTGGGAACTAGGAGCCTGCGCTTGGACTCCAAGCCAGAGACTGGATAAGGACCTAGAACCTGGGTCTTGACTTGGGCTGGGACCCCAGAACTAGGCGAGGACATGACGTAGCTACAGGACTGGATGCAGGCTCGTGTTCCTCGAGGCTCCAAGGGCTGGGATGCTTACTAGGATGTGGGGCCGGGATGACTGCTGAGGAAACTGTCAGGGATTCAGATAGAGAGGGGAAGGGAACAGTCCAGCCTCAGAATAACAGCAAAGACGGCCTGGCTCACCCAACAGAGGCAAGGACAGGAAGGGACAGATCCAACCGCAGGGTAACAGCAAGGATGGCCTCACTTAACTCACAGAGGTGAGGACGGGATAGGACAGATCCCACCATAGTGTAATAGCAAAGGCAGCCTCACTAACCCCACAGAGGCTAGGACAGGAAGGGAGATCAATCCAGGATGGCTCCCAGTCTCGGGGCAGCCAGCAACCTTTGCTGGCCATGGAAACAGCCAAATCCATATCTAGCTCAGAGTGGCAGAAGGCTACTCAGCTGGCCCCAGAAACGACCAAATCCATACCACAATGACTGCTCCAATGAGCAACAACAGGGCTCCATGAAGCAGTGGTCCTCCAACCAGACCTAGAGATCACAAATGGCTGCTCTAGCCTTCCACCAGCAGGTTGCTCCAAGGGGATACTGACAAGACAACCCAGCAACCACATTCGACCCCAGGGCCACTTATACTCCCAGCCCCAAGATGAGAATCAGGTGCCTCTGATTAAGCCCAACTGACGCAAGGGACAGTCAGAAGACCCGGAGTCCAGAGTCCACGGACTGGACCGTGAACCGGAATGCGGACTTTATGGACCGGACCATGACACGTAGATCAGAAAGACATCCAGAATAGCTGATAAAAATACATTGAGTTCTCTCAGGTGGCCAACAAACCTTCATGACCACGGTAGAATTACTACTCCAGTCACAGAGGCATTGTGCAATATATTGGCTGTGAAACGCTGGTGGGGAAGTTGCTTTGTCCTGGATGATGTTGAACTTCCAGAGGAACGTTGCACATTCACTTATCTGAGAATTGGAAAATATTCCATTCTGCTATCAGTGCTGCCAGAGACAGAATCATCTGCAACACGTGGGGATGAGTTAGTAGGTTTACCTCTCAGTGTTCTGCTCACCATCTGCTACAAAACTCAGCCTGGCAGCTACATCCCTCTGGACTTGGCTAGCTCAGTAAATTTTGGCACTATCCAGCCATTGTTTGTGATGGATGTTGAATTTCCCAACACAGTAAATTCTGTGACATTATTACTTTCGGCATGTCTTCCAAAAGTCACTTAACATGACAGGGCTAGCATTCATCAGTCATGGTAGGTCATAATCAGGGGGAAATTTATATGTCCATATTTAACCTGAAGTTATGAGTCTTCATGCAAGCTGCGGTCAATTCCGTGTGCTCCAGGGACAATATCCTGTTTGCCATTACACTGCCATCTCTGATTGGCTATCCTATCAGTGGGACAGGACATACTCACAGATTGTCACAGAGACTGTAAGGTATGCTTCTTTGCTAAAGAAGTTATTGATTGACTATCACATGGACAGTTGTCCAATTTAGACACCTAGTTCCCAGATTTTTGTGAAAGATTGAGATCAACTTTGCTGTTCAGAAGGACCGTAGGTGTTATTTTGAATGCACATAGATTACAGAATAAGGTAGATGATGTTGCAGTGTAATTAGAAATTGGCAAGTATGACATTTTGGGCATCTCTGAGTCGTGGCTGAAAAAAGATCATAATTGCAAGCTTAATATCCAAGAATACACCCTGTATCAAAAGGACAGGCGAGTAAGCAGAGGGGGTGGGGTGTCTTTGTTGTCAGGAAAGATGTTATCCCACTAGAGTCAGAGAGCCTCCATAGTGAATAAATCTTTTGGATGAAAGGGATAATTTAAAATTTATCATGATGTAGATGTCTATATAGTAGTTGTATTATATAGTATACTGTATATGTACTGCTTATATACAAGTTCCTTAAGGTTGTTATAGCTGAGGGTGGTAATGGGAACAAGCTCCTACCACCTGTTAAATGCTCCCAATGGTGTACACTTCAAATAGCCTCTGACAACCAAGTCCAGCTCCTGGCCATCACATGTGGCTTAGCTACTAAGCCCAGCAGAACCATTTCTACTGACAGGAGAAGGGGCAAAGATGGATTACTAGCACCTTAAAACCAGTCGCTTCAAATAGATGGAGCTCATCAGCCATAGTTGGCAGCTCATCTAGGAGAAGAAAAACTCTGATCTCAAACCGCCACAGCCTTGCAGCCATACCCAGTCATAGGAAAGGCTTTGGGAGTAAACCCAAGAGAAAAATCCAAGGCTGGAGTCCCTAAGGCAGAACTGCATTGAGTTCAATGCTGCCTGGCGACTCCTGTGGTGCTGCTGGTACCAAATTGTATCAGTCTCTGTCATTCCTTTGGTTTCATCAGATACATGGAGTGGGGAAGCTTGCTACATGGGTAACAACTTGCTCTCCATATTATACTGCCCAGATTTACCTATCTAGACAACTAGGAAGCAATATCCATGGTTAAGTCTAACTGACAGAGGCCCTCACCTCATCATTATGTTGGAGTTTATTACTAAGCAGGGAGAAATGTTGTGTTTTTAATATTTCAGTAATATTTGAATAATATTATAAATATATTGTTTGATTAAGCATTTGTGTTTTTTTCATAATGCATTATGGGTTATATGTAAAAGTACACAAATGGCATATGTCAGCATGCCACCATGTTATACGTGCGTGCCTCACTTAATGTAAAATTGAACATACGTGAGTTATCCCCTGTCTCCCTTGTTCTCCTTTCAATTAGTTTTTATGTTCTAGAGTCACAAAACCTAACATAGATAACATGCAGGGTAGACAAAGGAGACTAAGTGGATGTTGTATACTTGAATTTTCGGAAGGCCTTTGAGAAGGAGCTGCATCTAAGACTGCTAAACAAGATAAATGCCCATGATATTACAGGAAATATACCATCATGGATAGAAGATTAACTGACAAAAAGTGTAAATAAAGCAGGCCTTTTCTGGTTGACTGCTGGTGACTCATAGTGCTCCGACGTGGTCAGTGTTGGCAATGCTTCTTTTCACATACATGTCAATGATTTGAATGATGAAATTGATGGCCTTATGGTCAAATTTGCAGATGATATGAAGATAAGTGGAGGGGCAGGTAGTGTTGAGGAAGCAGGGAGTCTGCAGAAGAACTTTGACAGATTGGGAGAATGGGCAAAGAAGTGGCAGATGGAATAGGAAAGTGTATGATCATGCACTTTGGTAGAAGGAAAAAAGGCACGGACTATTTGCTAAGTAGGGAGAAAATTCAAAGTTCAGAGTTGCAAAGATACTTGGGAATCCTCATGCAGGATTCCTTAAAGGTTAACTTGCAGGCTGGGTTGATAGTGAGGAAGGTAAATCAACATTAGCTTCGAAAGGACTAGAATATAAAAGCAATGGTGTAATGCTGGTCATTTATCAGGTATTGGTCAGACTGCACTGGAAGTATACTGAGCAGCTCTGGGCCCCTTATCTAAAAGATGTGCTGGCATTGGAAAGAGTCCAGAGGAGACTCACAACAAAGTTTCCAGGAATGAAAGGCTAATGTATGAAGTATGTTTGATGGCTGGAGTTTAGAAGAATGAAGAGGTAGCTCATTGAAACCTATCAAATATTGAAAGCCTAGAGAGTGGATGTGGTAAGTATTCCTGTAGTGGGGGAGTCTGGGACCAGACGGCACAGCCTCAGAATAGAGGAGTGTCCATTTAGAACAGAGATGAGGATATTATCACAGACGACTGTCGAGACCAAGTTATAGGGTATATTTTAATACAGAGGGTTTTGATTATTCAGGGCATCAAAGGTTACAAGGAGTTGGCTGGAGAATCGGGTTGACATGGATAATGGATCAGCCAATACAGAATGGTGGAATAGACTCAATGGGCTGCATGGCCTAAATGTGCTCCTTTGCTACTTTCAAATTTGATGCATACTTTGATGTCAGTTTGTCTGTTCTGTTTTCTCTTCAGAAAATTGGATACTGATGGCACACCTCCTTTCTTGAAGCTCAGTAGTAAACCAAATGTGTTTGTATAGTATGACAATCCAATGGTTTGCTGCCATTACTAAGACTACTCACTGGTTCGTCACAGTCCATATGTTGCAAATCTCATTATTGAACCTAAAGAAGACTGTCTACTAGCATTAAATGCTCTCTCTACCTTTGATTTCACTTTTTGTTCTGATGTTACCTATAGGCAATAAGCACAGAAAATATCGGAAACTTTGAACAAGTCAGACAGCATCTGTGGAAAAAGAAAAAGAGTTAGTTTTCCAAGTCAAAAAATTTCAGTCACTATGATTTTGGGTGCAATTAAAAATCAAGTTGCACTTCAGTGGTTTTTACAAGAGGAATAATTCATAAATAGTCAAAGTTTTTATCAGATCAGTATTTCATAAAGGATCCTGTTGTGTATATAATATTTCAGTAATATTTGAGAAATCTTCTAAATATGTTATTTGATTATGCATTCTTTGTTATTTATATAATTCATTATGGTTATATGAAAAAATGTGAGTTGCATACACCATGACACTACCATGTGATACACACGTGCCTCACTTAAAGTAAAGAAAGAAGTCAGACTTGCATTTCCAACTCTTGTTTTTCTTCTAATTAGCTTAAAGTTTGGGTTACTAAAGATAATAGATACCATTTGTTATGGTTTCGATGGTATATCCTGTGGAAGAGTAGAACGTTGCTGAGATTTCACCAACTTGAATTTCTTCAATTAGTTGCCCAATAACTAATGCCAAAAGTTGCTGCAAGTATCATGGTTTAATGATAAAATATTGACAGTTTCCTCACCATTACAACTGTCAAATTTGAGCCCATTGCACAACTTGATATTAGCACTGACTTGAGTTTAACTCATCAGGTAATAATGTAGCAAACAATTTCATCTAGATTGTCAGCAAGAACTTCAACTTTGTTTGGTATGGCAGTGCTAAAATTCATCTCTGGCACATTCTTAATAGGTCAACTCCCTGTCATACATACCATTCAATCTGCCTATCCATATACATTAAAGAGAAAGATTTCTGCCAATGGGTCCAGATTTAGCATTGCCTTCTCTGTATCAATAACTCCTCCTACAAGAAGTTGAAGAGAATAGATTGATAATCAGCTTGTTTTAAGATCTGATTTTCAACTACTTTTCTATCTTTAATAACAAATCTAAGAATTAGTCTGTGAAAACTTTGTAATAAAACCAGCATGAATTGTAGCCATCAACTTGAAGGTTATAAACAGTGAATGGAAAAAGTATAGAATTTCAGTGGAAATAAAGTCAGCAATGGAATAAACCATGGGGAATAAACTGTTTATATAAATTAATGTGTGCATTGATGGATGCCACAGCCTGCTTGTTTTAGTTGCTATCAACACAATGGTTATTGGATATTTTGCCAAATATCTGACAACAATAACACTCATACAATAAAATACTTTAGTTCCAAACAGCAAAGTAGCAGATGGAATTAAGTTTCCTGCATGCCAAACCTCTGTTTAAACCTTGAACAATCACTCAGTAGGCTGTGAGGTGTTGAGGAAGTTTCTGTGTTTACTGGGGTTTATCTTTCCAGGATCTTCAAACTATCAGGTGGAACAGTATAAATGGATGGAGATTAAATTCGTAACCCATTGTTGTTCAGTTTGTGAGAAGAGGATGTAAAGAAAAACATACCTTCATTAGGAATTGTGCTGGATTTATTATCAGTGGGTGAAATGCATAGTAAAGGCACAATAATAGTACAGAAATGTAGCTTGAGAGTCTATCATCAATAATTTTCATCTGAATTTTGATTCATGTAAATTCATTTAAATTATTTAATAATTTTATTCCACAGCAGTAACTGAATGAAATTGTAACTTAGCAATTAGTAGCTTATTGACTTATTTCATCCTGATCCATGCCTCTTGTCATCTTGTACTGTACACCCCTATCAAGTCACCTTACATCCTCCTTCACTCCAAAGAGAAAAGCCCCGACTTGATCAACCTATCTTCATAAGGCATCCCCTCTAGTCTAGGCAGCATCCTGGTAAATATCCTTTGCACCCTCTAAAGCTTCTACATCTTTCCTACAATGAAGTGACCAGAACTGAACACAATATTCCCAGTGTGTCTCACCAAGGTTTTATAAAAACCCTCATGGCTCTTGAAATCAGTCCACCAATTAGTGAAGGCCAACACACCTTCCTAACAACCCTATCAACTTTAGCAACAAAATTGAGGGATCTGTGATCGTGGACCCTAAGATCCCTCCCTTCCTCCACATTGCGAAGAATCCTGCCATTAACCCTGTATTCTACTATTATGTTGACCTTCCAAAATGAATGACTTCACACTTTTCTGGGTTGAACCACATCTGGAATTTCTCAACCCAGATCTACATCCTGTCAATAATCTTTTGCAACCTATTACAACACTCCACATTATCCACAACTCCACCAACTTCATGCAATCTTCAAGCTTACTGACCCACTTTTTCACTTCTGCATCCAGGTTATTTATGAAAATTACATTGAGCAGGAGTCCCAGAACAGATCCCTGTAGAATACCATGCCATGCAGAATATGCTCCATCTCCTACCACCCTCTGCCTTCTGTGGGCAAGCCAATTCTGAATCCATGCAGTTGCATTTCCAAGAATTCCATGTCTGCTGCAAATGGGATGAGCCTCCCATAGGGAACTTTATCAAACTCCTTACTAAAATCCACATACACCACATCCAGTACTCTACCCTCAATGTGCTTTGTCACATCCTCAAAGAATTCAATCAGGTTCATGAGTCATGACCTGCCTCTCACAAAGCCACGCTGTACCAAGCAGAATTTCCCAGCGGCCATTTCCATTCTGACATGTCGGTCCATGGCCTCTTCTACCATTCCAATGAAACCATTCTCTGTTTGGAAGAGCAACACCTCATATTCTGTCTGAGAGCCTCCAAGCTGAGGCATGAACATCGATCTCTCTAACTTGGGTAATTTCTCTCTCCTCCCCTTTTATCTTTTCCATTCCCCATTCTGGCTCCCCTCCTCACCTCTTCTATCACCTCCTTCTGGTGCTCCTCCTCCTTCCCTTTCTCCAATGCTCTTCTCCTATCAGATTCCTTCTTCTTTAGCCCTTTACCTTTTCCCCATCACCTCCTTACTTTATCCCTCCCCCACCCACTTTCCTCCCTCACTACCTGGCTTCACCAATCACCTTCCAGCTTGTACTTCATCCCCTCCCACCACCTTCTTGTTCTGGCTTCTTCACCCTTCTTTTCCCAGTCCTTGGCTCGAAACGTTGACTATTTCTTTCCTTGGATATTCCCTGATTTAAAGATAAAGATTAGCTTTATTTCTCACATGTACACTGAAAAGTCAAAAGATATGGTGAAATGTGGTGTCTGCATCAACCACTAAAACAGCGAGGATGTGCTGGGAGCATCCTGCAAAATGTCGTCACACCTCTGATGCCAACATTGCATGTATGCCCTCATGCATTTCTGAGTATATTAAACAAAAGTTCAGGTGGCCTTTATTGTCCTGTACTCTCCCTTCCATGCTTTAGCATTATTTCCCACAAGAGTGGAAGCTCAAATTTCCAAACCCCTGTTTTAACACATTGCACAGTTCAGGATATCCTTGGCCGGTTTATTATTTCAGATTAACACTAAATAATCTTAAGATTGTAGAAAAAATATTTAAAAAGCTGATCATTAAAATTTAAATTAACATTCACTTTAAGGTATGGTTTATGTTCTATTTGAAAGGTCAAAAACTTACTGAGTTTAGAAAAAGATGGTATGGGTCAAATTATTTTGGAATATTGCTGGAATTCAAATAAACTGAATGTCTACAAAGCCTTAATTAAGATTAATAGCATTCTGAAGTTTACAATTGTTAACTTTCCTGGATGGGGAATTGTTGCTAATTGAAAGACAATACAAATCCCAAACTGATACAAGTTAGTCAGCACAATTCTGGAAATTACCAAAATAGTTTTGATAAAATCAAAGGACATTGGAGAGTTTTGAAACAATGATGAATTTATCAACAATATATTTTGTGTCAGAGTCCTATTAAGCCAGTAAAATCCCAAAGCAACGCTAGCTTAACCTTGCGCAGAAAAGTTATTGTTTGGCAGATGCTGTTCTGGAGCTGTTCCAGAGAATTTGCAGTAGATTTAGATTTTATTTTGTGATTCAGGGAAAACAGAGGCATTCATCTGTATGCCACAAGAAAAGTTGCAGACTCCTTGCTCTAAGATTCTTCTTCCCTTCCCTCCACACAACGGCATCCCTTCCCACTATTTTCTAATGGCCAAAACATTTGTGAACATCTTCAGCCAACAATTGATCTGCAGCATCCCCAGGCAGTTAATATCACCATGGATTCTTCCAGGCTCTGCAGGGCACAAATTCAAATTGTCTATGCCATTTCTCACATTCTGTCCCAGGGACATAGGCAGCAGGTAGAATAAGGATAAATTGTGAAAATGAGGAGAGATTTTTTTTCAAAGTACGTTTGAAGTCTAGTCAGGGATGTAATAGAAGAAAGGAAACCATCAGCTTGTAGACAGGTTTTGTTTTGGTGTCAAGCATTGTCTGGGGAAAGGGAGACAACTGAAATACTCTTCTTCAAAGCTGGATTATGGTATCTTTTATATTTACCTGACAGATGATGCATTTCATCTGAAAAATAGCAATTTTCACAGTGCATTATTTCGACAACATAATATAGACTGCCTTTGACCTAAACCCACAAACTTCTAACTCATAGATAAGAATGCTATCACAGCTATGAGGACAGTACCGGGAGTTCATTGTGCCAGTAGGAGTTCATTGAATTGTGATGTGTTAATTGGAGGAAAGGCAGAGGTGATATGGGAAGGAAAATATCTTGGGTGATTGGGTACAAACATTTTATACAGGATAGATAAAAGTAAAAATTATAAAAGGAAAGGTAACTCTTACAATCCTGTTAGTTGCATTAACTTTCTTCCTGTGTTTCTGTCTACATGCTTCCACTGTTTTCCATAGTTTGTAAATCTTGCATCCATCACTGGAAAAGTGCATATACTTCTGAAACTCAGCTCAAGAATATTTACTATTTTGTTTGGGCCTAAAAGCTAGCACAAATTCACATCACATGAACAGTAAGCTGTAGATTGGTAAATGTTGATCCTTATATTAATACTGCAAGAGGATAAAAAGTAGTGAATTTTACAAATGTAATGCCCTGGTTCACACCTATACTGTTATGCTATAGGTATTTCATTTAGCAGTTCTGTAAGAGCTGTTTGTTCTGCTTTCAATCTGTTTGGGTTACTGTTGAAGATAAGGGATGATGAGGAATGTGTGCTATCCAGTTAGGTTGGTCTTGGGGCTTTGGTTTGGCAGGAGATGGAGAAAAGACACTGGAGAGAACCGGTCGTAAGATATGACCCAGTGGGAGACCCATTTGTTCGAGACAGATTGCAATCGATGTTCAGAAGGCCGTGTGTGCTTTCATGCAGACCAAGGGCCCAGTACATGAGTGACAGAAGTTCAAGATGAGCTTCAACTTGAGTACATTTGACTAATTAAAATGGGCACTTTTCTTTACTAAACCTTTAGTTAAGATTCATAAATGTAATTCCATTAATCGTATGCAGTGTACTATCTGTTATTTCGTTGCACTAATTTGTAACAGGGTAGCAAATTACACAGTATCTACACAAACCAGGGTTTAGGATGGGAGAGCTGTCTCAATCTCATGAGTATGGCGGGACTGGAGAGTGTCTTCCCCAGCCAAAGAACCCAAGGGGTTTCACAAGATTTTCAACCTGCACTGATCCTTAAGAATTTGGACTTTGAGGTATGTTGAAACATTCTTGTTCCTGGTATCTCTCTATAATAAATCTATCTATCCTTGTTGTAATGCTAATGTGGGCTTACAACAGCACAGACATTTAGTAACACTGTTAAATGCACACCACAGGGTCACTGAATGGTGAGCTCCAAAACATCAGGGGCAATGCCCCTGAATTTCAAAAACTACATCTCTTCTTCCTCTTGCACATAGTAAGTTCATATATTTAATAAGATAACCATGCTAGGAAGTTTGATACATCAAAAACTCATTTTTAGTCAGCAATTATTTCAGTTTATCTGCATTTTATTAATACTGAGTGATCTGAATATGGAGCAATTTTATGAATACATCAAGCTTGCATGACAAGTTTGGATTGTTTCAAGGTTCAATGTTTGATATATGAGCTTTTGATGTTTTATAGTTCTAAAAGGCATAGGGTATTCACAAGACAGGCATGAGATTACCATTACACATACTTCCTGTGCAGTGAATCACGCAAAACGTGAACTTCACAATCGCAAACTAACTGCTTTTTTGTACAAAATCAAAGCACAATGAAGGGCAAAGGATTCACAAAAGTGACACTTCAGGCATATTTCTTTGATAATCTTTATTTATGATAAATTGATATCAAAGCTTCTATCAGACAACTGGGAATTATATAGTAAGTGGCTTACAGCTGGGGTTCCTACCTCCATACTAGTTGTAGTTAGTGGAAGCCAGCCATTCTGGACAGAAACATAGAAAATAGGTGCAGGAGTAGGCCATTCTGCCCTTTGAGCCTGCACCGCCATTCAGTACTATCATGGCTGATCATTCAACTCAGAACCCTATACCTGCCTTCTCTCCATACCCCCTGATCCTTTTAGCCACAAGGGCCATATCTAACTCCCTCTTAAGTATAGCCAATGAACTGGCCTCAACTGTTTCCTGTGGCAGAGAATTCCATAGATTCACCACTGTGTGAAGAAGTTTTTCCTCATCTCAGTCCTAAAAGGCTTCCCCTTCATCCTCAAACTGATCCCTCATTCTGGACTTCCCCAACATCGGGAACAATCTTCCTGCATCTAGCCTGTCCAATCCCTTTAGGATTTTGTGTTTCAATCAAATCCCCCCCGAATCTTCTAAATTCCAGAGAGTATAAGCCGAGTCAATCCAGTCTTTCATCATACGAAAGTTCTGCCATCCCAGGAATCAATCTGGTGAACCTTCTTTGAACCCCCTCTATGGCAAGAATGTCTTTCCTCAGATTAGGGGACCAAAACTGCACGCAATACTCCAGGTTTGTCTCACCAAGGCCTTGTACAACTGCAGTAGTACCTCCCTGCTCCTGTACTCGAATCCTCTTGCTATGAGTGCCAGCATACCATTCGCCTTTTTCACCGCCTGCTGTACCTGCATGCCCACTTTCAATGACTGGTGTACAATGACACCCAGGTCTCGTTGCACCTCCCCTTTTCCTAATCAGCCACCATTCAGACAATGTCACGGGAATTCTTTTAGGAAGTATCCAAGTCACAATCATCTCCAGTTGCTTTTTCTAATTCAGAAGTTTGAAATTCTTGTTGAGGAATGCGAGTTGCTCAGTTCCATAGGTACCTCCTCAGATGAAGCAGCAGAAGCCACAACTGATCAGCATAAAGTATTCAGCTGAAAAGAGCAAAGTAACCACCCAACAGGCAGTTATATGACCACCTGCAATAAGAAAAAAAATTAACCACCTCCACTTGATATTCAACCATATTATCACCAAATTCCCATCATAAATACCCTGGGGTTATCTTATACCTGTCACAAGGTGGGCATTGATGAGGCGGACCCAAATGCAAGACACAGACACTGAAGTACTAGGAACAGGACTTGACTAGAGAGCTGGGACAAGAACACAGACTTGGGCTAGGACATGGCTAGGTAAGTGGGACTGGGAACTAGGAGCCTGGGCTTGGACGCTGAGCTGGAGACTGGACAATGACTCAGACCCATGAAGGACATTCTTGCTATTGAGGGAGTGCAGTGTAGGTTCACGAGGTTAATTCCCAGGATGGCAAGACTGTCATATGTTGAAAGATTAGAGTGACTGGGGTTGTATACACTGGAATTTAGAAGGATGAGAGGGGATCTGATTGAAACACAAAATTATTAAGGGATTGGACAGGCTAGAGGCAGGAAACATGTTCCCGATGTTGGGGGATTCCAGAACCAGAGGCCACAGTTTAAGAATAAAGGGTAGACCTTTTAGAATGGAGTTGAGGAAAAACTTATTCCACAGAGGGTTGTGGTTCTGTGGAATGCTCTGCCTCAGAAGGCAGTGGAGGCCAATTCTCTGGATTCTTTCAAGAAAGAGTTAAATCGAGCTCTTAATGATAGGAATATGGGGAGAAGGCAGGAAAAGAGTACTAATTGTGGATGACCAGCCATGATCACAGTGAATGGTGGTGCTGGCTTGAAGGGCTGAATGGCCTACTCCTGCACCTATTGTCTATTGATGAGGCTTGGGCTTGGACTCCGAGCCAGAGACTGGACAAGGACCCAGAACCTGGGTTTGACTCGGGCTCAGACTCCAGAATTAGGTGAAGACAAGACGTGGTCTTAGGAGACAGGACTAGGTGAGGCTACAGGACAGGACCAGGGAACTCCAGCATAGGACGAGTTCACAAAGGTTTGGGTTGGTACTCAGGAACAGCCGAGCCTTGGACTTGGGATGACAGGAACCTCAGAACCGTGGACTTGGGACGACAGGAATGCAGAACACAGAGCCTTGGTCTTGGGGAGGACAGGAACACAGAGCCTCCTAGGGAACAGGATTTAGGAACAGGACTCATACACGAAACACAGAACCAGGACCCCTCCTTGGGAACAGGACATAGGGCGAGGACTCATACGCAGAATGCTGAGCACAACGAGATATTTCCCAACACAAGGTAGCGGCAAACAACCAGACCTACCTAGCCAAGGCGTGGACACAGAGTCAGTTGCAAACAACAAAAGACAGTTCCTATCTAGACACAGCAAAACTCTGGTCTTGCTCCAGCAGTAGAACTTGACAGCAAGAATAGGCAAGGTTGCAGCTAGGGCTGCAGGGCAAGGCTTCAGGAGGAAGGGGCAGAGAAGGGATTCAGACAGGGGGTTTTGACAGGAACAATCCAGCCTCAGGGTAATGGCAAAGACAGCCTGGCTTACCCAACAGAGGCAAGGATAGGAAACCATAGATAGAAACTACAGTACAGAAACAGGCCTTTTGGCCCTTCTTGGCTGTGCCAAACCATTTTCTGTCTAGTCCCATTGACCTGCACACAGACCATATCTCTCCATACACCTCCCATCCATGTATCTGTCCAATTTATTCTCAAATGTTAAAAAAGAACCCGCATTTACCACCTCATCTGGCAGCTCATTCCATACTCCCACCACTGTGTGAAGCCCCCCCCCAATGTTCCCTTTAAACTTTCCCCCCTCACCCTAAACCCATGTCCTCTGGTTTTTTTTTCCTCCCCTTGCCTCAGTGGAAAAAGCCTGCTTGCATTCACTTTATCTATACCCATCATAATTTTCTATACCTCTATCAAATCTCCCCTCATTCTTCTATGCTCCAGGGAATAAAGTCCCAACCTATTCAACCTTTCTCTGTAACTGAGTTTCTCAAGTCCTGGCAACATCCTTGTAAACCTTCTCTGCACTCTTTCAACCTTATTAATATATCTCCTGTAATTTAGTGACCAAAACTGAACACGATACTCCAGATTCGGCCTCACCAATGCCTTATACAACCTCATCATAACATTCCAGCTCTTATACTCAATACTTTGATTAATAAAGGCCGATGTACCAAAAGCTCTCTTTACGACCCTATCTACCTGTGACACCACTTTTAGGGAATTTTGTATCTGTATTCCCAGATCCCTCTGTTCCACTGCACTCCTCAGTGCCTTACCATTAACCCTATATGTTCTACCTTGGTTTGTCCCTCCAACGTGCAATACCTCACACTTGTCAGTATTAAACTCCAGCTGCCATTTTTTAGCCCATTTTTCCAGCTGGTCCAAGTCCCTCTGCAGGCTCTGAAAACCTTTCTCACTGTCTACTACACCTCCAATCTTTGTATCATCAGCAAACTTGCTGATCCACTTTACCACATTATCATCCAGATCATTGATATAGATGACAAATAACAATAGACCCAGCACTGATCCCTGTGGCACACCACTAGTCACAGGCCTCCACTCAGAGAAGCAATTCTCTACCACCACACTCTGGCTTCTTCCATCGAGCCAATGTCTAATCCAATTTACCACCTCTCCATGTATACCTAGCGACTGAATTTTCCTAACTAACCTCCAATATCCACTGCCTTCCCTTCATCCACTTTCCTGGTAACCTCCTTGAAAAACTCCAATAGACTGGTCAAACATGACCTACCACACACAAAGCCATGTTGACTCTCCCTAATAAGTCCCAGTCTATCCAAATGCTTGTAGATTCTGTCTTTTAGTACTCCCTCCAATAACTTACCTACTACCAACATTAAACTTACTAGCCTATAATTTCCCAGATTACTTTTCAATCCTTTTTTAAACAACAGAACAACATGAGCCACTCTCCAATCCTCCAGCACCTCACCTATAGACAGCAACATTTTAAATATTTCAGCCAGGGCCCCTGCAATTTCAACACTAGTCTCCTTCAAGGTCCAAGGGAACACCTTGTCAGGTCCCAGGGATTTATCCACTTTAATTTTCTTCAAGACAGCAAGGACCTCCTCCTTTTCAATCTGTACAGTTTCCAGGAAGGGACAAATCCAACTGCAGGGTAACAGCAAAGATGGCCTGACTTACCCCACAAAAGCAAGAACAGGATTCTGACAAGACAAACCAACACCCACACTTGAACCCAAGGCCACTTATATTCCCAGCCTCAAAACGAGCATCGGGTGCCTGTGATTAAGCCCAACTGAAACAAGGGACAGCTGGAAGACCTGGAGTCCAGAGTCCACGGACCGGACCGTGAACCGGAACGCAGACTTCATGGACTGGACCATGACAATACCAGAAGTATAACTAGACCACCCAACTGCCAGAGAAGGTCTGAGGTTAGATATCCTGCAGCAAGTCACTCACTTCAGATTCCCTGCTGCCTTTTGAGTTTCCGGAAGAAACAAACTAGCTGACATGTGAGAACATCAAATATCACCAAGTGATCTGAAATTCACTCCCATCTTTTCATTGCCACCAGGTCAAAATTTTAGAACTCCACACAGTGTGGGAGTACTTTCACCACACAGATCTCAATAGTTCAACAAGGCCAGTTTGTCAAGAGCCATTAGGAACTCGTTTTGTGTACAAATCCTATTAAGGAATATAAAAAGCCAACTTAATTTGTCCTATAGTCAAATTCCAGATGTGTCAGTTACCCAGTTTAATTTTTTCAAATAAACCTGACCTATCTGAGGCCTCTCAGCTTAATGATTAGAAATAGAGGATATGATTAAATCAAATAAAAAAGACCTTTATGTTAAAACTAATCTAATTCCATCTGACTGAGATGACTTCTTACAGATTTAAAATTTTTAAAGTATTTTATATGAATTTTATTTTCCAAAATTAAAATTGATTTCCTTATTGTATTTAAGTATTTATATTCAAGATGTTAAATTCAAGTAACAATCATGGCAGTTAGCTTGTTGAAGAAAACTTTGCCTGTGATATTTTTATCAACAAAAAATAGTTTTGATTGAAAGATCTGCATAAAGAAAGAAATTTGAAAACACCAGTATTTATTTTGTGCATCTGGAGGGGAGTTGAAAATTGCGTTGCTGCCAATTTAAGTGATAAGAGTCTGTTATGCCTGCACTGGTGTGGATCATGTCTCAGTCCTGCACACTTCCACCTTTAATTCTATTAGATAAATTATTACCAAATGCACCTCAGGGAGCGGCTTAGTTAGGACCTGATCAAGGTCAGACAAGATATAATCTAACACAATCCCTTAGATCATAAATGCGTATACTCTTTTTACAGTATGAATTCCAAACAGCTGCTATTCTTGGCAAGAAGCCTTTGCACTTTTTGTTGCAAAAAACATCTGCTGATTTTGGCTCAAGACTGAGTCGTTGCAGATATTCTTCAATTTAGCTCATTACTGGGTTCCAGATAAATACTCACTTCATGTATAACATTATGTTATAGAGATATGTAGCATCTTCTGATAATCAGAATGGAAATATTTACAGGTTCCTGATCATCAAACAAAACTTTACAGCTCAATTTTTAAACAATTTGTGGGATCTTAATACTGTCCCACATTGTATGATAACGTGTTTAACACAGTTGGAAGTGATTACTGAAAATGAGCTCAAACTCCAATTTAGTCAATTATTATAAGGTATTCATTTAATAAATTCTAGGTTTTGATCTTGGAGACCTTGTACACAATCTATATTTTCTTGCCAACTAACTTACAGCAATGCTCTCAATGCCAGACTATAAATCAGCCAAAATCTAAAATTAAAGATTTTGGATTTGACTTTGATTTTAATTGGTCAATGTTTTACTGAGACCAATGAGAAGCCAAAACTACAAGAAAAGAAATCTTTGGAAATATCAAGCAACACACATAAACTGCTGGAGGAACTCAGCAGGCTAAGCAGCATCAATGGAAAAGAGTACAGTCGACATTTTGGATCAAGACCCTTCATCAAGGCTGTAGAAAACAGGATGAAGAGTAGATTTAAAAGGTGGGAGGAGGGGAGGAAACATCAAGATTGCTTAATGTCATTTCCTGTCGACATGTGTAGAGGAGAATGAAATAACTGAATCACTCCTATGCGGCACAAGTAAAAACCCAATTAGATAAAGAACACAATAATAAAAAACATAATAAACATAAATATATAAAGATAGCTTGTATACATAGATTAATTGTACTGTATGTCCATTAAGTGATGCTAGGCACCGGAGTGTCTCTACATTAGGTACTCTGATGGGAAATGATAAAGTAGTGGTGGTGGGAAGAGTGGAAAGGTGGGTTAGTGGGTGGTGATGTTGATCAGCCTTACTCCTTGGGGAAAGTAACTGTCTTTGACTTTGCTGGTCCTGGCATGGATAGTACATAGCCCCTTCTCTGCTGGCGGTGGACAAACAGTCAATGAATAGGGTGGGTAGGGGTCCTTTATGATGCCACTGGCCCTTTCCCAGCAGCTTTCTGTATATGTCCTTGATAGTGGGTAGGTTGGTGCCAGTGACACATGCATTGAGCAGTTTTGACCACCTGTTGTAAAGACTTCCTGTCTGCCCCAGTGCAGTTTCTGTACTATGCAGTGATGCAACTTGTTAGGCTGCTCTCTATTACACATCTGTAAAAGGACATGAGTATAGGTGTGCATAGACCAGCTCTCCTCAGCCTTCTCAGAATGTAGAGGGGTTGCTGAGCTTTCCTGATTGTGTAGGATGTGTTTCTGGGACCAAGGATCTGCAAGATGTGCACTCCCAGAAGTCTGAACCTGCAGGCTTTCCATCGCTGTGCCACTGATGTAAAGAGGGGTGTGAGTGATGTGAGTTCTGCTGAGGTTTATAACCATCTCCTTTGTCTTGTTGACATTTGAGGAAGAAGTTATTTGCCTTGCAACAGACCTCGAGCTCTTGCACCTCCTCTCTGCAGACCATCTCACCATTGTTGGAGATCATCTCTGTCAAAATTAATATATCCAAGAACTGCACCCTTTCTTGTAGTTCTTGGACAAACCAAGTGTTAATAATATCCAAGTCAGAATCAGAATCACTTTATTGCCAGTATGTGAAACATATCGGAATTGATTGTGGTTTGATGCCAAGCATAAAACACAGGACAACACCATAACAGACAACGCAATAGGAACCAACAATACAATAGTGCAAACAGCTATGAGCAATCAACAATTAGCAGAACAGTCACATGTGTAGATGTCAATAAACAAACTTAAATAAACGTGAACATAAGAACGTTCTAACTGTGATAGAGGTGGTCACAAGACTCTCAATGATGGCCGAATATTAAGGATATAAAATATTAAATGTACTGTGCTGTGCAAGAATCTTAGGCACATATATATAGCTAGGGTACCTAAGACTGTTACACAGTACTGTATTTGTCATTGTGGAACAGAGAGCGAGTTTGTAAATCTGGTGGGAGCAAAGGATTTTGGGAATGGTGAGGGTGGAGTGTCGAGGAAGGGGTGAGGGACAGGTGGCAGAGGAGTGTCAGGGGCGGGCTGTGGCATGGCTGCAGATACACCCAGCCCTGAGACACCAGGCAAGGTCATTTGATTCCAAACATTTGGCTTATTGATCATTACAGAATGGCTCTCAAGTGTTTCCCACTCCCTCCCCCCTCCCTTCCCCTTTTTACCAGCCATGATTTCCCGCTCCCTGCCCCCTTCCCACTCAGTCTGCAATAGAGACCTATGGTTTATCATTGGTCACATGTGTCATGAAATTTGGTTTTCGCGGCAGCAGTACAATGCAATACATAAAATTACTACAATATAATGCAAACGTCTAAAGCACCCTAGCGATACATACATGTGCCTAAGACTTTTACACAGTACTGTATATAAAAAATATCAAGCAGATGCTAGATATCAGTGACAATATAACTAAAAGGTGGATTACAAAAAGGCTGATATCCCTGGATACAAGGTGAATAAAATGGTAGAGATCTAGAAATTCCTCCTCACTGCCAAGGTGAAGAGACTTCATGTACTGTTTCTTCAGTGCACAGGAACAGGCATAAGGGGCAAAGATATTGGTCATATTGCAAGCTCCAAAGAGCAGGCATTCATAAATTGCACTCACGTGACAGTAGTCCTTGGGAACCCCTAGAAAGGTTGAAGTTCTCTGTCCAAGTCCTCCCGACCCCCACCAAGCCACCACCTCCACATTCCCCCCTAATACCACACACCCATTGCCCCATGAGGATCTTCTCCCATTTCTTTTGCCATCCATTTTAAAACCAGTGGCATTCTCCAAGATCAAAGTGTGATAGTCTATGTTACATCTGCTTCAGAATTGCAATGAATGCCAATCTGAACAGTATGACTAGCTCAAAAACAACACCACTGGAGATCAAGGAAATGTCCACCTGCCTCGGGTGGTGCTATGTTAAACAGCAGTTGCTAGGGAGCGTATTATACAATCTCCTGGTCCTGATGACTGCACTCACTTTTCGGAAGTCTGGGATTGTACTAATGATCTGGTATGTGCTTCAAGCAACTGTTAGTCTATATTTAACTTTAATGATCAATGATACCTGACCTAGATTTGTATTGCTGCAGGGAATGAGTGATAGGCTGCTGTCTGAAAACGTGGTTTATTTTGAATTCCGTGCTGGAATCAATCTTAAAGAAATGCCTCAGGCAATAGTGTTAATAGGGTATGTGAATAGAAACATCAGGAAAACAATTCTGGCTTAATGGATCAGGTGCAACTGTATACATTTTCTTAAGATTTTAGAGTTGCAATATGTTAGTTTGTAAAATATCTGGCAGGTAGATGTGGCAGGATTATGAAGCCACAGGAGTTCCTAATGCTGAGTAATGATTTAATTTCAAAAGAGCAAGGAGTCAATATATTAAACAATTTGCACATTTCAAAGAGCAATTTTCTTTTAAATTCTCATTCCTGTCCTCTTCAGCTGTGCTGGAGCTGGAACTTATCTTCTGTTGAAATATTCTGATGGTAGTTGAAGTTTTTGGTTTTAGTGTACTTAATTGTAAGACAAAATATGAATAAGATTAAAGGAATAAAATGCATTCCTTTGACTCATGTCATGTTGCTTTCAAGATGGCCCAACGTACTTTACAGCAACAGAAGGGTCTTGGCCTGAACCTTCGACTGTACTTTTTTCCATAGGTGCTGCCTGGCCCGCTAAATTCCTCCAGCATTTTGTGTGTGTTGCTTGGAGTTCCAGCGTCTGCAGATTTTCCCTTGTTTGTGAAAGTACTTTTAAAATCCAGTCAGTGCTGTAATAGAAGTAAAGCCACCAGCTTGTAAACAGATATATGTACATAAAACACTGGAGGAACTCAGTAGGTCGGGTGACTTCTATGGGAAAGAGTAAAAGGGTCTCAGCCCAAAAAGTCGACTGTTTACTCTTTTTCATAGATGCTGCCTGGCCTGCTGAGGTCCTCCAGTATTTTGTGCTTGTTGCTTTGGATTTCCAGCGTCTGCAGATTTTCTCATGTTTGCGTAAACAGGTATTCTGCTTTGGTGACAAAGATTGTCTGGGGAAAGGAAGACAACTGAAATACGTTTCTTCCAAATAGGATTATGGTATCTTTTGTAGCTACACGAGAGCAGATGCATCTCATCTGAAAAATGACAACATTCACAGTGCAGTATTCCTACAACATTATATGGACTGCTTTTAACCTAAACCCATAAACCTTTTACTCAAAGATAAGAATACTCTCAGCAAAGTCACAGCTACGGGGCAGTAGCAGGAGTTAATTGTCAAGTAGAAGGAGGTTCAGTGAATTGTGATGTGTTATTTAGGGAGGAGCACAGGTGACATGCAAAAGGAAGTATTTTGGGTAACTTGATGCAAACGTTTTGTGCAGGGTAGAGAAAAGTTGGAGTTATGAAAGGAAAGGTAACTTTAACAATCCTGGTGGTCACATTAACTTTCTTCCTATGTCTTTGCTTATACACTTTCATGACATCAATGTGATCTCCCACCACTTTTCATGGTTTGCAAATTTTGCCTATGTGTTTAACATTTCTCTGTGAAGAAGCAAATATCCTTCTGCAGCTCTGGCATCCTGCACAAGGTAAACGTGCCAGCAGATCAGAGTATGGATATCCAGGAACCAGCACTGAATCTTGCACCCTTTCCCTTCAGGCAAAAGGCATTCCAGCCATATCTCACACCTTCCTAATTGGTAAACTGCCAGTGTTGTGATTAATGCTAAAAACCACAGACAAGACCAAAAGCCAGCCAACAACAAAAGCTGGCATTCTGCCTAATCGGCACCAACCAATTCAATACTGTTTAGGGTTTTTGTCAGTCATGTGGATGGAGTCATTGTCATCTATTTCTTATCAAGTCTCCTGAAGATGCTTGCAAGGTGTTTCCAAAACAGGCATTCAGAGAGTCTTTTTCACCTTGTTACAAAAAAAACTCAATCTCACAGTGCAATCATATTATGGGTGACATTATTGTCTTGTGCAATTAAAAAAAATTGCAGAATATGTTTGGTCTGCCATGATTCAACAATAACATTCACAAAGATTAAGTGCCTGGGTTATGCTGTACTGATACTATCAGGGGAATTGCTGTACTGATACTATCAGGGGAATTCTTATTGATAAGAATGGGTGGTTGGTTATATTCAACAAAAAAAAGATATAATAATGACCCTGCTCCAATATACTGATTTCCAGGTTTCTCTGGAATGTGTCACCCACTGGAGTCAGTCCAGCCATTAAAGGAGACAGATGAACGATAAAGGCATCAATTGAGCTGATAACTGAATGCAAATAAGGACCTTTCCGAGAGTTCAGCCTTTCTTCAGACTTGATGTCAATGGCACAGGTATTTTTTGGTTTTGAGAAATTGTTCAGTTTCACTTATGATCTTCTTCTTTTGCAGTCCCTCAGAATCATGGAGAACTTGCTTCCATTTCAGTTCTGTTGGGTGCGAAGTGGTTGATGAGGCCAACATAGGAACTATTGGTTCTTCCACGATGGAGCAGGAGGTGACTGATGGGGTGTAAGATACAGTACTCCACCCCTGCTTACACAGGGTTTCTCTGTGTTCCTGATTCATGGTCTTTAGGTTCTCAATAACATCCTGAGGAATCCTTATCCACAAAGTAGATTTGGCCTAAAATTCCCCATGTGTTAGTGGGAATGTTCCTCTTCTTCAAGAGAACTGTATGTAATGCAGTGATGTATTACAGAAAGGCTGGGATTCCTGGAGGCAGAACCCGGGTAAGCAAGTACACTGGCAGAGACTCACCTCTCTTGCCCTCTCAAAATGGCAGTCACTTCCTGGGATGAGGATAGCATGCCAGCTATCTGCAGCCTCCTAGAAATTACCCTAATGCATGTTGGACCCAATGGTCATTCCGTATTTAATTGTCACTTGGTCATACATGAACGCCCATGAATACAGCCAAACGAAATAGTGTTACCCCAGGGCCAAGGTGCAAAACACAGTACCAATAGTCACACACAGCACGGGGCACATAAAATAGCAAGCACTTATTGTATAAGATATCAGTAAAGTACAGTCACACAAAGAATATAGTCCAAGACCCCGAGTCCATGATTGTTGCAGCAGTCTGCAGTTGAATACAATGCAGCATGTCTTCTGCTGAATGAACACTGGGGGCAGCACCGAATCCAGCTTAGACACCGTTCCATATGGCCTCCAGTGGAGCACACCAACTATGACACCTGAGTGGCTGCAAACAGGTGACACTGCAGCTTGAGGTCCAATCCTCATTACAAATAAGGCCACCCAGCTTCCCCTCATCCGGCCCTGCCATCCACCTAAAAATCAGTGTATCACTGTTAGACCGCACAGCATTATTAGTGGTGGCTTTGAAAGTCACCATGTCCAGCAACTTCTTTTGCTTCTGACTCTGTCTGGGGTGTGTTATCGTTGCACGTACTAAGGATAGAGTATAAAACTTGTCACACATACTGTTCATACAGATCAACTCATTATATCAGTGGATCGATATACAACAAAGGATAACAATAACAGAATGCAGAATAGAGTGTTACTATTACAGAGAAAGTGCTGTGCAGGTAGACAGCATGTTGCAAGGTCTTAACAAGGTAGATGGTTAGGCCAAGAGTCCATCATAGATCATAAGTCATAAGAGCAGATTAAGGTAATTTGGTCCATCAAGTCTTCTCTGCCATTCCATCATGGCTGATTTATTATCCCTCTCAACTCCATTCTTCTGCCTTTACCACATAACCTTTGATGCCCTTACTAATCAAGAAAATATCAACCTCTGCTTTAAATCTATCCAATAACTTGGCCTCCACAGCTGTCTGTGTCAATGAATTCTACAGATTCACTATCATCTGGCTGAAGAAATTCCTCCTCACCTCTGTTTTAAAGGGACATGTGCTGTGCTCTCTGGTCTTAGATTTCCCCCAATATAGGAAACATCCTCTTCACATCCACTCTATCTACAGTAGGCTTTTCAATATTCAATAGCTTTTAATGAGATACCCCCTCATTCTTCTAAATCCTTGTGCCTTCAAACACTCCTCATATGTTAACAGTTTCATTCATGGGATTACTGTTGTGAACCTCCTCTGGACCTTTCCAATGCCAGCAAATTCTGACTTAGATAAGGGGCTCAAAACAGCTCACAATGTTCCAAGTGCAGGCTGACTAATGCCTTATAAAGCCTCAGCATTACATGCCTGTTTTTATATTCTCGTCCTCTTGAAACTAATGCTAACACTGTATTTGCCTTTCTTCCCACCAACTTAATTTGCAAGTTGAACTTTAGGAAATCTTGCACAAGAGTCCCTTTGCAATTCTGATTTCTAAATTTTCTCATCATTTAGAAAATAGTCCATGTCTTTATTCTTTCTACCAAAATGCATGACCATACTCTTCCTTACACTATATTCCATCTGCCACTTTTTTGTCCATTTTCTTAGTCTCTTTCAGCAGGCTTCCCCTGTTTCCTCAACACTATCTGCCCCTCCACTTATATTCCTATCACCTGCAAACTTGGCCATAAAGCCATCAATTCCATCAGCCAAATTATTGACATACAGTATAACATGAAGAGTAGAGTAGAGGACCCAACACTGACCCATCTGTGCCCATCAAATGTTATGAATCTTTATAAGGTTACCTTTTAGTTTTCTACTTTCCAGTGAAAATAAACTCAAGCCTATCCAATCTCTTTTTTCCTCTCACTCAGAGAGATAGTGTCATAAAGGGGGCGCTGATGATGGACCCAAATGCAAGACACAGACACTGAAGTACAAGGAACAGGACTAGGTTTGTCAAGAAAGCAAAGGAAGTGGGGAAGAAATGATGCTGGACATTGACACAAGCCGTGGATGAGACTAGGATACAAGGCCTGGGCAAGGACTTGACTAGGAAAGCGGAACCAGGAACTAGGAGCCTGGGCTAGGACTTCAAGCCAGAGACTGGACAGGGACCCAGAACCTGGCTCTTGACTCTGGCTCAGACCCCAGATCTAGGCGAGGACAAGACACGGCTACAGGACTGGGCGTGGAACTCCTGCACAGTTCAAGGCACATGGACAGGACGAGAACCCAAAGCCTAGTCTTGGTCTTGGCAGAATAGGGACACAGAGTCATGGAACATAGAGCCAGGACCCCTCCTCGGGAACAGGACATAGGGCCGGGACTCATACACAGAACACTGAGAGACAGCTCTCCACTCAAGGTAGTGGCAAACAGCCAGACCTACCCAGCGAAGGCGAGGGCACAAAGAGATGGTTCCCAACACAATGTAGCAGCAAACAGCCAGACCTACCTTGTGAAGGCGTGGACACAGAGACAGTTCCCAACTCAAGGTAGCAGCAAACGGCCAGACCTACCTAGCGAGGACGTGGACACAGAGACTGTTCCCAACTCAAGGTAGCAGCAAACAGCTGGACCTACCTAGCAAAGGCATGGACTCAGAGATAGTTCCGAACTCAAGGTAGCAGCAAATGGCCAGACCTACCTAGCAAAGGCGAGGACACAAAGAGACAGTTCCAAACAATGAAAGACAGTTCCTTATCTAGACGCAGCAAGGCTCCAGTCTTGCTCCGGTAGTAGAATTTGCCAGCGATACAGGCGAGGACGCAGGCAAGGCTTTAGAAGGAAGGGGAAAGGAAAGCAACAGTCCAGCAAATGAAGCTGAACCCAAGAGATATTTATGTAGCCAGCCCAAAATGAGAATCGGGTGCCTCAATTAGAGCACTCAACAGAACAAGGGAAAACCGGAAAACCTGGAATAAGGAATGATGGACTGGACCATGAACCGGAAAGCGGACTTCACGGACCAGGCCATGACACATAGAGCACTATAGCAGAGAAACAGGCCCTTTCGTCCATACAGTCCCTGATGAATTGTTGTTCTGTCTAGTCCTATTGTTCCGCACCTGGAACATAACCCTCCAAACACCTCCCCTCCATATTCTTATCCAATATATTCTCTTAATCAAACCCACATCCACCACTTCTGCTGCCAGCTCATTCCACACTCACAACATCCTCTGAGTGAAAAAGTTCCTCCTCAGATTCCTCTAAACTATTTCATCTTTCACCCTTAAACTATAACCTCTAGTTCTAGTCCTACCCAAATTCAGTGCTGCTTACATTTACCCTATCTGTACCCCTCATAATTTTGTATACCTCTAAATAATCTTCCCTCATTCTCTTACACTCCAGTGAATAAAGTCCTAACTTATTCAACCTATCCCTATATCTCAGGTCCTCAAGTCCAAGCAAAATCCTTGTGTAACCCTCAGGCTTGCCCAGCTTGTGTTCGTCTAGGGGAGAAAGCCTTTGGCCCCGCCAAACTAGGTAATCACACTGTGTGGATGCTGTGTAACGTACCCCCACTTACAAACCCACAACGCAAAATATCAGACGGTACACCATATGCAATTAAATGATTAAACTTTATGAATCTTAATCTGAATATAGGGTTTGTAATGAAAATTAAAAAAGAGCCCAATTCAAGTCAAAAATTCACGTTGGAGCTCAGTCAGTAGTCATTCTTCCACCATCGATCTCCTCTGAACGTCGCCGAACTTTGGACCCTCGGATCCCAGTCCACTCCGTCTGTTGGTCTACCAGCTCTCTCCACACGCATCTTCCCTCTTCATCTCTCCTCGACAAAAGACCGCGAAGAAACATCCTTCCAGATACACAAGACAAAGCAACAATCTCCGATTGGCTAACATGCATACTACAGTCCTGTTATCTCTAGCCATAACCGAAACACTGCTGCTACAGAGAAACCGTTACCTCAGCAGTGAACATTACAGAGAAGCCATGACAGTAGCCTTAGCAGTGAAGCATTGCAAAGAAGCCATTACACTTGCAAATTTTCTCTGTGCTCTTTCAACCTTATTGATATTTTTCCTGTAGGTAAGTGATCAGATCTGCACACAGTACACCAAATTAGGTCCCACCAACAGCTTATATGAATTCAACTGAACATCCCAACACCAGTATTCAACACTTTGATTTAAGAAGGTCAATGTGCCAAAAGCCCTTTTTACGACCCTATCTACCTATGATGTTACTTTCAAGGAATTATCAATCTGTATTCTCAGATCTCTCTGTTCTACCGCACTCATCAGTGTCTTACTGCTCACTTCTAATCTGGTTTGTCCTCCCAAAGTGCAAAAACTCACACCTGCATTTGTCACAAACCCCGTGACGGGTTGAAAAGAACCAGCAGAAATGGAACACACCTGGAGTTTGGTTTACTATAAGTTAAGACTATATTAAGACTATACTACGAATTAATATCATTAAACTGAATAATACAATACAAGTTATAAACTATTATATATATACAAATGTGTATATATATATATATCCATAAATGTGTGTGTGGATACAAAAAAAAATAGTCCAGGAGGTAGATATTAGTCTTACAGTATCAGGTAAGTTTAAGCGGTTCAGTTCACTTTGTGTTGCATCGAGTTGAATTGATGGAGAGAGAGAGTTAATTGAGTTGATGTTTGAGTTGGCAGCTTTAGTTGTTCTTGCTTCCGAAGTCGTCAGAGTCACTTGGTGTGACCCCCACACAGACACAGATGGACAGAGCCCCTTCTAGGGAACGGTCTACTAACCCAGGGCACGGGTTCACCACCAGCAGACCCCCACAGGCAAGCTCTTACCCGCACTGGTAATCACAGGTTGAAATTAATCAGTCCGTCGCCTCCACCCTCGTGGTGGTCTTAAACTCCACCAGTGGTTTCTCGGGTAGCTTCCGCAGTCTCTCGTGTCGTGTCTCCTCTGCCATTATCAGACCAAAGGATCCGCTTTTTATAATCCATCCAAACTTCCAGCGTCCGTTAGCTCAACCGCTCTGAGCTGTTACCATGGTGACTTCCCAGCTCGTGTCTCAGCTCGCGCCGTATTCTCTCTCTCTTTTAATTGCCTCCTTGTTCACTAGACTGCTGGACTTTCTAGCAGTTTCTCACCTGCGTGACACATTAAATTCCACCTGCCATTTTTCAGCCTATTTTTCCAGCTTGTCCAGATCCTGCTGCAAGATTTGATAGCCTTCTTTGCTGTCAACTACATCTCTAATCTTGGTGTCACCTGCAAACTTGCTGATTCAGTTTACCACATTATTATCCAAATCCTTAATATGGCTGATCTTACTACCACCATATAGTCCTTCAAGAATTGTGCTCCCTTAAATATCCATGAACACAGCTGTATCCATATACACACCTACAAACCTCCATACACCACAACTGAAAACACATTTGCTTTTTACACACACACACATTCTCTCTCTCTCCCTCTCCCTCTTTCTATCTCTATCTCTATCTCTCTCTCTCTCTCTCTCTCTCGCTCTCTCTCTCTACGCTGTAATACAATGCAGACACAATTCCCCAGCTGGGCTGTAACCAACTGTTCATAAATGCCTGTTTTAACAATCTTAGTACGTATTTTCATTTATGTCAACATGGATGCCCTGTTCATTTGGCAAATAATAGTTTAGGGCAAGAGTTGGGAAGTAGATCTGTCTGATTGTCCATTTGAAAAGACAGGCACCGACTTTACAGATGAATTGCTTGCTGCATGCTTTTGCCAGTCAAACAAGTGAGTTCCATAGTTCCATTTCTGCAAGTGGGAAACACTGCCAGATCTGGTTCCAGTGTAAGCAAAGCTTTGTGCTGTTGAATTGACAACAATTGCTGAAAGAGTGGAACCCTCATTCAATTCCGTCTGGATTCCCAGAGAATGTGGGTGCCCTAGATTCCATACCACCATAACAGCAAGGAAATATTAATTAAACACAAAGGATGCTGTCCCATCAACACATATCTGATCTGCAGCAGCATGAAAATCGTTATGTAGATGTGTGTGCAGATTCCTCGGGTGCCGTTGAGTAAATGCTTTGAGTACTTAAGAGCGGTCTGAAGGCACCCTTCAGAATAACCTTATTGTTCTGTTCTGAGGATGTTACAGGCTGAAAAGGAGGAGGGGGATTGTGTAGAATGATGTGCAGCAAGGAAAAGTAAAGACCAGCAGCTTACCCCACAGGCAGGTTCTCAGTCAGATGAGATATTGAGATGAAGATCTAGGACCAGTAGTGGTGGTAGGTGTGGGAATCATGTAGAATGGCATCCATTGCCAGACTTGCCTCAAGCATGACTGGCCAGATGACTTTCTACAGGAAAACAAAATATACAGCTGACAGGGAGGGGTATCACCTGTCACTCTGCCTTAATGAACCGGCTGTAGATCGTGTTGCCTGAGTCTCAACTGACTGGTTGTCAGAGGAGAATTTGGGCACAGGTGGAGTAACAGTAGTGGGAATTGTACGCAGTCACTCTGTAGGGGGACAGCAAGTTAGCAGTTCAACTAAAGCCTTGTTAATAAAATTTATCTGTTGGAGCTGATGGTTAGATTGCCATCATATCCTGAAAGTCACTTTAATCAGATTACACGAAGCTGAGATTCAGTGGTGCTCCCAGTTTCCACTGTTGCATGCATTTCAAAGTTAGTCAAACTTGTTTTATGTTGGAAAGAATGGATTCAGAGTTCTTTCTAAAGTCTTGTGCCAGGTTGGAGCTAGACTTTTCTACTCATTGAGATTAAATCCAAGGCTACTGTTTGGCTTTCTGATGAACCAAACATTTGTGGTCATTTGTTCATTAGACTGTCTCTCCAAGCTCTGCAACTGGCCCATTCATGGCAGAAAGTAACATCAACGTCATTTCCTATTGACCCAATGTCTGTTTCTCCCTGGGGGCAGTACATTGATGCCAGATGTCTGTTAATGTTCAGCTCCTACCTCCAATATTCTCTCATTTTCACTTAGCATTCATATCTGACCTAGTAAATCAGCTGTTGATCATACAGTAACAGAGAGATGTATCTGACCTGGTAAATCAGCTGTTGATCATAGAGTAACAGAGAGATGCAACATTCATATCTGATCTAGTAAATCAGCTGTTGATCATACAGTATCAGAGAGATGTATCTGACCTGGTAAATCAGCCGTTGATCATAGAGTAACAGAGAGATGCAACAGCATGAAAACAGTTCCTTTGGCCCACCCAATGCCCCCAATTATCCAGCAGCCATTTTTACACCCCTGACCAGCCCTATTTTATTCTCTTAACACTCTCATTGTCTTTTCAGATCTTCCATTCATCTATGCACATGGCTGGTCCTGGGTATGACTCTAAACTGCAACCGGTGATGAGGCTCTGACTGGGGACTTTCAGAGCTTTGGGGAAAGTGGAGTTACCCCTTAGTCATTCATTGCTCCCAGGGCCATTCTGACCCAGAACGGTAGCACCTGCCAGGGTTCCTGCTCAGGATACGAGCGAAGGCCAATGGCAGATTCGACTGGTTCAGTAACTGAACTTATGATGGAGAAGGTGGATGAGATAGGACCTCAAACGTCAAAGGCTATAGTACAGGTGGATGAACATCTGGGAAGAGAAATGGCAATTTCTTTAGTTCGCCCAACCGAAGGCAATAGCAAACCACCGTTGCTGGATACTAGGTTTGCTAGAATCTATTTGCTAAGAAAACCATGGTCAAACTCACAAAATGTATAACACAATAACAGCGTCAAGAGGACCTTCAAGTCAATTCTGAAGATGCTTCGCTCGGTAGGGTTGATTCCAGGCAGCAGGGGATCCCCGACTGTCATCAAGCTACTGCTTATAAAATTTAAGTAACACAAAAGAAAATTATTTCCACTTGGAATGTAAGAATCCTATATCAAACAGGAAGATTGGACAATGTGATAAATGAAATGGAAAGACTAAAGATTAACATCATGGGAATTAACGAAGTTCATTGGACGGGTGCTGGATCATGTCAGAATAGAAATAAAACACTAATTTTTTCTTGTGGAACATCCCATACTAATGGAGTAGGAATTCTTATGGATGAAAACATGGCAAAAAGTGTTTTAGGGCATTGGGCAATATCAGAAAGATTGCTCCTTGTTAGATTCAGAGGACAACCATTTAATTTAGCAATTATACAGGTATATGCACCAACAACAGATGGAGCAAATGAGGATATAGATAAGTTCTATGAAGAGCTTGAACAAGCAAAGAATGGATGCAAATCTCAAGATATTGATATTGTCATGGGAGATCTAAATGCTAAGGCAGGACAAGGTGCTGATGGAAATACTATAGGAAAACTTGGACTGGGGAAAGAAATGAAAGAGGCAAGAAATGGGTAGAATGGTGCAAGATAAATTATCAGGTCATTATGAATACCTACTTTAAAAACCATTCAAGACGCTTATGGACCTGGAAAAGTCCAGGTGATAACATCAGAAATCAAATTGACTTCATTACTATAAACCAAAGATTTAGAAACTCAGTGACTCAAGGCAAAACTGTAATGGTGACCATAACCTAGTAATATGTCATGCAAAAGTAAAACTTAAAAAACTAAAGAAGCAAAAACCTGAACAATCCCTTGACTACTCGCAATTAGTTAAAGAAGAAAATTTAAGACAAAAATTTACAATTGAAGTAAGGAATAGATTTCAAAGTCTAGAAATAGAATCTGTAGAAGATGATAGCAATCATGTAGAAATGAAGTTTAACTCTCTAAAGGATGCCTTGGTAGAATCAACAAAGTCAGTGATTCCTGAAAAAAAGCACAAAGAATAAATGGATGACAGATGAAATCAAAAATCTAATGGAAGAAAGGAGATGGAAGAAAGCAAATCCTATAGAATATAAGTCCTTAGATAAAAAAGTTAAAAGCTTATGTCAAAAAGCCAAAGAAGAATGGTTAAACCAGGAATGTGATCAATTAGAAAGAATCCCTATTACTGATCCAAAAAGGTTACATCAACAAATCAAGGATATCACTGGTAAAAAGTTCCTCTGTTCTTCAGGTGGATGTTTGAAATCAAAGGACGGTACCATTGTCATGGAAAAAGATGAGATTATGAACAGATGGACTAAGTATATTCAGGAATTGTTTGAAAATGATTGAGCCAAAAAAACAGAAAGTAAGAAGAAAATTGAAGGTCCAAGTATTTTAAAATCTGAAGTTTGTAATGCAATAAATAAGATGAAGAAAGGAAAGGCAGCAGGTCCTGATGAATTAGTAATAGAACAAATTATCACCCTTGAAGATTATGGAATTGAAAAACTTACTGATTTAATCAATGACGTTTATGAGATTGGAATAATACCAGAAGAGATGAAAAAATTAGTATTTATCACTCTTCCAAAGAAACTGGGAGCAATAGAATGTGAATTACATAGGACCATAAGTTTAATGAGTCATCTCACTAAGCTACTTCTAAGAATTTTGACGACAAGAGCTAAAAGTAAGATACAAGCTGAAATAGGTAAAGAACAATGTGGTTTTGTGAAAGACAAAGGTACAAGAAATGCAATATTGATGTTAAGGATACTATCAGAGTGAGCTATTCAAGTGCAAAAAGATTTGTTTGTCTTATTGACTACACAAAAGCATTTGATGAAGTGAAGCACAATAAGTTATTCAAGATATTACAGGAAACTCTAGATCTAGATTCGAAAGACCTCCGCCTAATCAGAAATCTGTACTGGGAACAAACTGCTGCTGTAAGAATAGATGGAGAAGTGAGTCTGTTTACGAAAATCAAGACAGGCGTTAGACAAGAGTATGTTTTCTCTCCTGATTTGTTTAATGTGTACAGTGAAACGATATTACAAAAAGTAAGAGACATATTGGGAATCAAAGTTGGTGGTGAAAACGTCAGTAATTTTAGATATGCAGGTGACAGTGTGTTAATTGCGAGTACGGAGGAAGAACTACAAAACTTAATTGATATAGTTGTTGAAGAAAGTGCAAAAATGGGTCTATCTATCAATTGCAAAAAGACGGTATGTATGGTGATATCCAAAAAGAAGGAGAATCCTGTCTGCAGGTTGAGAATAAACAGGGAAGACGTAAAATAAGTACAGAACTTTTGCTACTTAGGAAGCTGGGTGACATCAGATAGCAGGTGCAACATGGACATCAAAAGAAGAATAGGGATGGCAAAAGACAGCTTTACGAGAATGAAGAGTATACCGACCAACACTAAACTAGGCATGACATCCTGCCTCAGAGCACTGAAATGTTACGTTTATCCAGTTATGTTATATGGCTCAGAATGTTGGACAATATCTAGTAACATGAGGAAACGAATTGAAGCAGCAGAGATGTGGTTTTTGAGGAGGATGCAAAGAATATCATGGACGAAATGAATATCTAATGAGGATGTCATGAACAGAGCAAACACAAAAAGAGAAATAATGTATGAGATCATGAAAGGGAATGTAACTTCATTGGACATATGATTAGGAAAGAGGAGTTAGAGTGCATGGTAATTACGGGAAAGATTGAAGGGAAGAAAGCAAGAGGAAGGCAAAGGCAAATGATGATGGAGACAGCAGCCAGAGAACTGGAAATGAATACCAATGAATTGATCCACTTGACCCGAAACAGGAGCGTGTGGGCCATAGCAGGCAAAGCTCAAACTGGGCATGGCACCTGATGATGATGATGATGATGCACATGGGGCAATTTGCAGAGATGAATTAATCTATCAACCTGCACAGTTTTGAATGTGGCAGGAGCACCTGAAGAAAGGCATGCGGTCAGATGAGAATTCCTGACAGATTATCAAAGGTCAGTGTTAAACCCACATTGCTTGATCTCTGCTCAGGCACCTCTGTCTTTTGCTCTTCCTCCACAGTCCATGCACGCTGCTGTTTTAAGGTATCCAAAATACAAACTAACCACTGTTGATCATTTGCCTGCAGGCACATGCCCTTAATATTTAATCAGTATTTTTACTAAACGGTCTGCTTTTTTTTGCAAAGGCTACGGCAACGTACCCTTGTAGTTGTTAGCTTTTTAAAAGTTTGCACATATCCTTCATAAATGTATAACTTTAGTTGCAGTGAGTTTTTTTGTCAGAAAACTACATGCCAGATGTCAGCAATTGCCGTACTCTATAATTATTAAAGGTTACTGTTTACAACATGGTGAGTGATGGAGTATCTGTTTCCAGGAGAACCATTCAAACGATTAATTTTGAGAAAAGAGAGGTGAAGGATATGTAATATCTAGGTTTCCAGACTAGGAGTAAAAGTAGAAAGCAGTGCAGTTGTACAGGTGATATGTTTTGTAACTCCAAAGCATAAAGCAAATAGAGACAAAAGCACAGAGCTGGGAACGACGTGTCTTAGCTTCTTTTTACTTTTAGTGAGCAGTGCACTTACGATGCAGTGACGTGATGACATGCCATTCATGTACTTTTATATATAACCCATCATGAATCAGGTAACCAAACAATGCTTAATCAATTATATATTTACAATACTACTCAAATATTACTGAAATATTAAATACACAATTGCCAATAGTTTTTATTCAGTCTTTGCAGCAGAGAATATGAATGGAACATTGTGAAGGAAACAGAAAAGCCAAATCCCTCCTAATGAGGAAGCAACAAACTGATCTCAGTAATGTAACATGATCTTAGGCCCTACAATTACAAACTACTGTCTATTTTCATATTGATCATTGTGCCAGTGTTCCAAACTGTGTAGAATTATGTTTAACTGTAATGAATATTGTAGTCTGGGTTGATCCAGTCCAGAGTTTATGAAATTATTAATGATAAAAATATTTGTAATATCACAATATGACTGCTGTAAAGGTTGGAGGAAGTAGAAGATTTACACCAAAGCAATTGCCTTGACCCATGGTCTCTCAAAGGTGCTAAAAATAAACACTGGTTAACAAATTGCCTAGTCAGTAATGAAGTACTGTATGTTATAGAACAGGGGTCGGCAGCCTTTTTGGTACTGCGGACCGGTTTAACATTGACGATATTCTTGCAGAGCGGCCGACCGGAGGGTGGGGGGGTGGGGGGTGGGGTGGTGTTCAAGTAGGGTTGCCAACTTTCTTACTCCCAAATAAGAGTCAAAAGTAGCAGTCAAATACGGAACACTTGTGCTTACCCCAAGAAAGACGACCATGACCATGAAGCCTTGCACGGGCACCTGTGTGCGCATACATGACGTGCGCATGGTGTACGTGCTGATTTTTTTTCTACAAATTGGTTTTGGCTTCATCTTCCCAATTCTGTTAAGTGAAACTACACTGTACATACATTATTTCTACTTTATATAGGCTGTGTATTTTTCATATCATTCCTGCTTTTACTATATGTTAGTGTTATTTTAGGTTTTATGTGTTATTTGGTATGATTTGGTAGGTAATTTCAAGTTCAACTGTGCGTGACAGAGAATGAGGAATGGTGCAGCTGACTCATATCGTTTCATATCGCCAAATCATATTGTTTCCTCAAGGCCTGGTAGCACATGCTTTGTGGCCCGGTACCGGTCCGCGGCCCGGTAGTTGGGGACCACTGTTATAGGATATTTAAAGATTGACATTTCTGTGAATTTATTCAGTAAGTTTCATGAAAATGTTTCTAGAATTGGTGGTTTACAGATGTACAGGTATAACTAGGTAGGTAGTGATACTCTCTCAGAGGAAATAGATTACAATTATTATGCTGATTAGGCCTATATTTGGGAGAGTAATTGTACTGATGTTAAAAGCTTCAGAAAATGAAACGCAATTCCAAATAGTTCAGTAGAAGTTTTGAAATTGAATAATATGAATTTTGAGCAACAGTAAACAAACTTGTCTCAGTTGTTGTGAGGTTTTACTGTTTATTTCCACCCTCTATTTTTTTTTTTGCTTCTCTTCTCAAGACAATGATTCATTTTTGTTGGTGGTTTAATGTGTTTCTCAATCATAAATGATCATGTGTGTGCCTTGTGCCTTCACACTAAGTATTGGCCTGCATCTGGGAGCTATCCTGGCAGGTTATGGCCTTATTTAAGCAATGATACAGTCCAAAGACTAGAATTGAATTTAAAATAGGGGCAGGGGTGACAATTGGATTGAGAATATGGGATTGTAAGAAAATCACCTTCTTCTAGATAGGTGAACAAGTTGAAAAAAGGAGCTAGAGGGATATCTATTTCTCCACCATTTGCAAACTTCAACTTTTACAGCTATTTGTAGTCACACCTTATTTCACAAAATCCTGTAAAACTGTTGCTTTTTCACTCTTTAACCTTTTGCATCCTCATTTTGCTGCACTAACATAAATTTATCCTTTCCTCAATTACTCTATTGTCATGTTCTACTTTTCCTCTAATCCTTCTCCAGCCCATTCTCACTTTGGCCTAATTTAAATATTGTCCTACTTGGAAGTTCCATTACTAGTGTACTATTACACTCAAGGAATTGCTTCCCAAAGCTAGTCATTGTGCTAATTCATTCCACATCTTAAAAAGGGTCTTTACAGGCTAAAATCTTCCTTTGACCAGACCTTCGCTCACCTCCGTCATTTCCTGACTGGGGGTTGATTGCTCTTTCCTGCAAAATGCCTTGGGATGTTTTGGTACATGAGACAAATGATTCAAAAGGAAGTGTGCTTATTGTATCTTTTATGGCAGATGGCAGTTATGAAGACTTTTGTTACACAGGCCTTGACACTATCTGATTTGTTTGATTAAGTTACTATTTGATAGCATGGTACTCAATGCTTTTAAATTAACTTTTAGAATAAGCTCGTGTTAAGTGTGATTTTCAAAACTCTGTATATTTTTTAAAACTTTGTGTCCATTTAGAGAATTTATTTCAATATGTATCAATTGTATTTGTGTTAGATTGGAAATAACTAAGACATAAAATAGACGGTATATGGAAGAAAATTGTTTAAAATGTTTCATCTTTAAAATGAAATATAAGTTAAAGTTGATAAACATGTAGAATAGACTTCTGCAGGTGTAATTCTTAAGAAAGATCCAGGTAAAGACATTTATAGAGTTTCTCAGAAAAAAATATTTTATGGTAGGTTCAAAAACCTGTTGGAGATTACTAAAGCAGTTTGAGGAAGGCTTTTGAAGTCAATGACAACTGTGGTATGTTCAATCATATCTGAAGATGAATCCCTGAATATGGTCCATTAATGCAAAGAAGTTCTTCTGGACTGTCCTTTTTGCATGGTCTATATTAGGGAAGTTGAAGTCACCCACTACAACCACCCTGTTGTTTCTGCACCATTCCCTAATCTGCCTGTTCATCAGTTCCTCAATGTCCTGATAGCTGCTAGGGGATCTGTGGTATATTCCCATCTGACTGATTGCACCTGTCTTATTTTTTGAATTCCACCCATATGAAGGCAGTGGATAAGCCCCCCATTATGTCCCCTCTGAGTGCAGCTGTGATAATGTCCATGATTAAAAACACAACTTCCTTCACATTCCCCCCACCTCACCTTTGCTCCCTTTTCTAAAATATCATAACCCTAAAACATTAAGCAACCATTCCTGCCCTTCTCTCAATCAAATCACTGTTACGACCACAACATCATAGATCTATGTGCTGATCTATGCTCTAAATTCTTCACCCTTACCCATTATTCCTTTAGTGTCAAAATACACTCAATTCAGCCTGTTTGTCACATTGAGTCTATTCCTTTGCTTTTGCCAGCTCTTACTATTCATGACATCTACCTTCCTCTCAATCATCCATTTACTGACCAGGTGTTCTGGTTCCTGCCCCCTGCCAAAGTAATTTAAATCTTTTCAAGTAGAAGGAATGAACCTCCCAGCCAGGATATCAGTTCCCCTCCATTTAAGGTGCAATGTTCCTCTTGTACCCCCCCACCCCAAGAAAAGGTTCAAGTGGCCCAAATAGCTGAAACACTTGTTTAGGGCTATACATCAAGGATATTGTACGTTTTCATCATTTCGTTTTCTTATGATTCTCCATACTTATGATTTTCAAAAGTAACAGAATTATAAAGCAATTAACACCTACAGAGAAATAAACTTTTTATTAAAATTACAGCTGAGCCTTTGCAAAGGCATAAGCATGAGTGAAACAAGCTCATGAACTATATTAGCAATTAAATTCCTCCATAATATCCTCAATTTCCTTAGTTTCTTGATTAGGGAATTGTTAAACAAAGGCTGAATAATTAAGTACAGCTTCTTAATCGAGTGTGTGAGAAGTATGAGACCTCATTGCATGACTCTCATTAAAATTGTATAGTGAAGCAAATTAATAATTCTATCAATCTGCACTATTTATGCCCCAGAACAACTTTTCAGCAAGACTGTAGCTTACTAGGAGTTTGATGCTACTTTATTAATGTTAATGTGAATCACTTGATGTAACAGCACAATGTGATTTATTGAAGTAATGAGTTGTGGAGTAAGTGCAGCATAATTCAACAAAAAAAATTGTACAATCGACATCAAGTAATTTCACAGGTGAAGTGAAGGCAACTTTTGAAAAATTAATTCATGCAAAGAATCAAAATATTGTGGAAATTGATGTAAGAATTAAACTAACTTCTGATTTGGACTTGCACACAGAAGTAAATAGGAACTTCCGTTCTACCGGCCAGAGAGGTTGCAAATCATAGACAGAATACGTGTGTCAGGCATTATTGAGGTAATTTGGGAGAGTTTTGTGCTAGAGCAAAGGTGCTAGGGAGAATGAAAGCTTACTGAGAAATGAGACAAATTTCCCGACAAGCAGTTAAATGCTCAAAAATGTATGCATAGCACATATTTATTTTTGCATTCGTTTCATAATTTAGCTATTTAGTAATATGTTGAACCTGATTGCACAGTACTGCAAGACCCTGTGTCTGATTTAATCATCAAAGCAGCCTGCGGCTGATTTAATCAGTGAAAGACTCTATCAGATAATGTCTGCTTACAGAATTGAGTAGGTTATTACTAGAGAACAAACATCAGGCCATCAACACAACTTGGTTAGTTTGACAAAAGAAAATTAGCATATTGTCTATGGAGAAAGCATTCATACTGTTCACATAAAAATGTTTCGGTCTATTCCCTTCTAAAGAACATATATGGCTTATACAGAAAAGAGTGGAACAGACATAGCAGGGGAAAACAGACAGCACAAGAGGAGTGGCATGCGAACCACCTCATAGGATTAAGGTACTTGATCTTTTTCAGTTTTGAGGTTTACTATCTAAATGCCATGTTTTTTTGGTGATGAACTGCTCCTGACATTCACTAAATTCATTGTTATAATCTTGCCTTTCCATGAGTTTATATGGACAATCAGATGCAATTAAAGATGCTACTAAGGCATTATGATATTCATGATCACACCTAGGGGGAAATGAATGAGTGACAACAGTGTGGTAATGGATCTGATTTGAATCTGGGTCATTGTTAGACCAATCTCTTTAGCTGAAAAGATATAAACGTCTCTGACTAGGTATTCTTCAGGAGTTTATGCAAAATATCAATGTTCCACATAAACGAATTTTGATTAAGTTCTGATTAAATTATTACTGCGCTCTTTGTGCATGTCTTCATGGAGACCACCACCTATGCACTATCAGATTACAGGGCATTTAACCCACCCATTGAGAACATCTTGTTAAGAAAGCAGCAGACTGTTTATGCATTAGTTAAAGGAGGCCAGTATTATTTGTTTTGCTGCAGAATCTGAGATGACAGATTGCTCCACTTCAGTATTTTGCTTGAGGTCCCCTTTCATCCACCCTTCTTGTTGCTGAATATAACTATGGTTCTAACCTGCATGTGCAACAAACCTACGCCCTGTCCCAGTTGCATCTTGGACCCATAATGCCCCTCCCACACCCCCAATGTCTCAAGGCCCAAAATGGCACAACCGATAAAAGTACATTTGTCTGTATTTTCTCTTACAAGGCCAATTCTATTGCACAGGCTTGGTGCAAGATAGCATCTAGCTGCTATAGGGCTTCAGGCACAAGACCAGCATAGGCTGTGCACCTCCACTTTAATGTGCCTTTTTAAACACTGTAGAATTTATAATTCTTAATGAGTGTGAATCCCAGCTGTGAACCAACTTATAAATGTTAGCTTTAAGGGTTTACAGAAATTACTGTTTTGTAAATAAAATCGAACAGGTAGAGAAAAAATTATATACTTCCTGACTTAAAGTCATAGGACATAGAAAAGTACAGCATACAAATGGGTCCTTTGGTCCATTAGTTCTGCATCAGCCATCAAACACCCAGTTACAAGTAATCATCTTTTATTCTTCCCATATGTGATGCAAAGCCCCCCCCCCCCAGATTCTACCATTTACCTACACTAGGGACAAAGTATAGCAGCCTATTAACTTATCAACATGCACGATATTCAGGATGTGGGAAGAAAATGGCACATCCAGAGGAAGCCCACGTATTCACCGGGGCAAAGTATCAAGTCCACGTAGACAGTACCTCAGGTCAGGATTGACCCCAGGCTGCTGGAACTGTGAACTGGCTGTACCAATAAAATTTGAGACTTGTGTCCAATACTTCACATTCTGCCCTCACATTTGGTTGTGATAGGGGGCAGGAAACAGTTTTTTTTGAGGCAAGATTGGCTATGAAGAAAGCCGTGGGATTCTTGCATGATCTGAGAAAACACATCCCTGAGAATTTTCACGAACATAGAATGGGGTTCAAAGGGGGAAAAAAAATCAGCCATGACTGAATGGCAGAGCAGATTTGATGGGCTATTCTTTTCCTATGTTTTATGGTCTTACAGTTTTATAACTTCTCAAAGGTTACCTTGTACTCTTCTCTCATGCTTTTAAGTTTTTGAAATTGGTTCAGTTATGCCTATTTCCTTTTTAAAAATCACCAGAGATGCCATAAAGCCAAAATGCTTGAATTTAAATTGTCATTTGTTGATCATGAGATGCACACCCAGAAAACCTTATATATTTTCAGCAAGGGACATACAGTATGCTAAAGGCTGCTAAGCTAACCCACTGTGGTTCCTTATTTAATCTGTCTGCCCAAGGAGCAATGGAAGATGGGATCAAAAGGCCAGGCACCTGAAATGAAGCCAACTGTTTTTTTAATGCTCCCATTCACTTTGTTTTTGCTGCCTCAGCTTGGAGCATGTTGATCATTGCTATACTGCTGCACCTACATGCTCTTGCATGGACTCGTTGTAGCTATTTCTGGGACAGGTAATATTTTCTGTGTTTCTTTTCTAATAAAATTTTCAGAATCAGTTTTCCAGTCTCAAGATGTTTTACTTTCCTACCTGAAGATTCCCAAACAAGAAGGCGGGTTTTACAAGGTGCAGAGGGAGAATAAGAAAGTTAATGTTGATTGAAGTTTTATTTTGCACAAGTTAATAAAGTCCTTCCAGGCAGGAATACATGCACACAGTGGTAATGCTGGATACAGCTTTGGCAATTTCTTTGCTCAAGCATCATTTTGTCACTGATGGATTGAATTCCATTGAGTGTTTATTCAGTTCTGAACAACATGGTATTGCATAAAAATCCAAATTTTGATAAAGGAATTGAGAGTAAGGATGGGAAAGCTATTTTCATAGAGCCTTGATCTTGCATCTCAAGTGGGTACTTTTGATAGCACAGCTACAGTATTTCACAGCACTACCCTGAGGTCTCATCTAATACCTTGAGCTCTCTGGGATGGTTTATGCCAGAACTTGATTCCAATATTTTCTGCTATACAAGTGTGTTACCACTAAGCCTAGACTGTCATTTTTTAATGTGGTCTACTGAGTCTTTTTCATCTTAAAGCATTCAGAAGATTTTGAACTAATGCCAATTGATCTCCCATCACACATGCATTCATTTCATTAAATTAAAAGAGTTAGGAAAGGAAGAAATTAAGTACTGTAAGTTTTTAAAAACCAGTCCATTTTGAATTTTCCAGATGATAGATAGTTCACATCAAGATTATGTCCCACAATGAATATAAGGTGTACTGTGAAGATGCATACCTTTGTCTAACATCCAACTAATGTAAATAATGGGTCTATATCCAGCCATAGAGCTGACTTCTTATAGAAGTACAGTCATTGTGGAACATGGGAAACATGGTGTTAGGAATTATGCTTCGAATGGTGGTTCCTTCCACCCATGTCTTCTCTATTTCAAAGTTCAAAGTAAAATTTAATATCAGAGTACATACATGTCACACGTACAAATCTGAGATTTTTTTTCTGCAGGCATACTTAACAAATCTATAGAACAGTAACTGTAAACAGGATCTGTAAACTGTAAACAGACTGTGCAAATGCAGATAACAAATAAATAGCAGTAAATAACAAGCATGATGTAACTAGATAGAAGAGTCCTTAAATGAGAGTAGTTATCTTCTTTCATTCAAGAGCCTGATGGTTGAGGGTGGTAACTGTTCTTGAACCTGGTGGTGAAAGTCCTGAGGCTCTTGTACCTTCAACATGATGGCAGCAGTGAGAAAAGAGCATGGCCTGGGTGGTGAGGATCTTTGCTGATGAATGCTACTTTTCTATGGCAACATTTCATGTAGATGTGCTCAATGGTTGGGAGGATTTTACCCATGATGTATTGGGCTGAATCCACTACTTTTTGTAGGATTATCCACTCAAAGCACTGGTGTTCCCATATCAGGCCATAATGCAGCCAGTCAGCATATTTTCCACCACACATCTACAGAAGCTTCCTAGAGAATCTGCGCTTACCCCATCTTCCTGCCGCCTTAACAAGGATAGAGTTTCTCTTGTCCTCACCTACCACCCCATGAGTCTCTGCATCCAACACATCATTCTCCGCAGCTTATGCCATCTTCAACAGGATCCTACCACCAAACACCTTACCTCATCTCCTCACTCTCTTCTTTCCTTAGGGTTCACTCCCTAGTTCATTCATCCCTCCCCATTAATCTCTGTCCGAACACAAATCACTGCAAGCAACAGAAATGTTACACCTGCCCGTTCACCTCCTCCCTCACCTCCATTCAGGGCCCCAAAGGGTCCTTCCAGGTGAAGCAACACTTCACCTGTGAATCCACTGCAGTTGTTTAGTGTATCCAGTGCTCTCAGTGCAGCCTTTTCTACATTGTTGAGACCCGGTGTAAATTGGGGGATCACTTTGTTGAGCAGCTCTGCTCCATCTGCCAAATTTCCCCGTGGCCAACCATTTTAATTCCAATCCCCGTTCCTGTTCTGACATGTTGGTCCGTGGCCTCCTCTTTTGTTACAATGAAGCCACAATCAGGGTGGAACTGCAACACCTCATTTTCCATCTAGGTAGCCTCCAACCTGATGGCATGAACATCAATTTCTCCCTCTCGTAATTTCCACCCTCCTCCACTCCTTCCCTTTTCTTCTATTCCCTACTCTGGCCTCTTATCCCTCCTCCTCACCTGCCCATAACCTCCCACTGGTGCCCCTCCTCCTTCCCTTTCTCCTATGGTCCACTGTCCTCTCCTATTAGATTTCTTCTTCTCCAGCTCTTTACCTTTCCCACCTGCATCTATCCCCTTCTAGCTAGCCCTCCTTCACCTCCCCCCACTTTCTTTTGTTTTGGCGTCTTTCCCCTTCTTTTCCAGCTCTGAAGAAGGGGCTCAGCCTGAAATTTCTGGTAAAATGGATAACTAATCAACCTTTTGGCCAAGAGATTATACTAAATCAACGCTTTCTTATGAGGAAATAAGAATTTTTAGAAACTTGATAAGGTTAACAGGTAAAATAAACCTTTTCCCTGTTGAAGCCCATCTTCACACCACTTTTTATCACATTCTAGCACATTTGCTTGTTTATATTTTCTTCTCCATAAACGACACATTTATATTTTCAGAACTGCTGTCCACACTCTGCCTTATTCATTTATTTCAAACAAGCTTCAGTCTGTAAAATAGTTCTTAACTAGTCTTACATGTAATATCATGTCTTTAATTTGTATAAACTAGTCCTGGAATAACTTCTTTGATCAAAATGGAGGAGGCATCTGTCTTGTGTGCTGAAATACATATAATAGAACAGATGGGGAGAGATGACACAGCCCTGATTTAAAGGTTGTTTCACTTATTTAATAGACCATGTTTTTGAGTAGACAATTATGTCGTGCTGTATCAAAATCTGATTGAACTAGTTCAACTATTCATTCATTCCATTGCTTTCGGTTTGACATTTAAAATGTCATTGCTAAGCAATTCATTTGCATCATGCTGCTTTACTTTTAGCTGCATGCAATTTGAAAACTGATTGGATATTTTTTTTCCAGGGTGAAATACAGTAACAAACATTTCTGAGCCATTTTCAAGTTGTGAATTTGATGGGACATTTCCAGATGCAAGTCAGTGAGAGAATTTAGAGATGTTGGTATCTCCAGATCTTCCTGTTTTTCTCTCTCCTTCTTCCTTTGAGATCCCAGAAAACACTCAGTTGCATGAGAAAACAAAAATACTAAATGAAACAAATGGAACATCTTATGGTGTCAGACCAGCATAACTTTCTTCTACAGAGGCAGACAGACTCTTCTCTAGAACAAGGTATGAACAACATGCAGAGCAGTTCATCAAATGATACCAACCAACCTTACATTTGTTACGGCTTCTACAGTATATCAATTTGTACTTCTGGAGGTCTGAATGCTTCTTCATGAACAGCTTCAGAGTTTTTAAAGCAAGTCTATAGTGTGCCCCAGATAATGAAGCTTACATGCATCAATTTTGTCTATAAGTCAGAAAATATACAAAATCACATGATCTCATACCCTTGAAGTCTCAGTTTTGTAATGAATGGCATTAAAAGCACATGAGACCGATAAGGAAAAATAATTACAAAAATGTAGAGAGAGAGAGAGAGAGAGAGAGAGAGAGAGAGAGAGAGAGAGAGAGAGAGAGAGAGAGAGAGAGAGAGAGAGAGAGAGAGAGAGAGAGAGAGAGAGAGAGAGAGAGAGAGAGAGAGAGAGAGAGAGAGAAAGAGGGCGAGGAAGCTTGTTCTCCTGTTCATAGGAATGAATATATATTACATACGCTGGACATTTTGAATTTAATAATATCATGGGTGTCTGTTTGTACGTAAGGGGGTGTGCATAAATTGGGTGTTGGTATCCTTGGGATGACCAATAATCAAGTTCTGTTCCTGCAATCTATTTTGTGTTTTGGTAAGAGTGCCAACAGTTGTACATCCTCCACTACTGGCTTAAATTACAGAAATGTTATCAGCAGAGTTAATTTCTTGCAGCTTCAAGCTCTGCATTATAATAGCAATAGTGATTAAGATAAAAATGTGTTTTTATTACAGCTGATGGGCTCCATTAACTTTAGCTTCCAGACACAATTACACATTTCTCCGATTTGACCAAATATTTTAATGACCAACTGTTCTGAAAACAGACCTCGTTCCAGATCTCAAAGGAGCACTGGTCCATCTAGGGGTTCAATTTCAGGCTATGTCTGGCTCACACCAGTAAACCTGGGTAAATCTGAAAACTATTGGAGATCATGCAGAAGGTTCTCCATTAGTCAGACCTTACTCAAGTATAAAAGGATATTGTCAATGAAGGTCAGGTTATTATTCTCAGAGACCCAAGTATCTGCAATGACTTTATGAATGATCTCCTTGATAATGTCAGAAGTGAGAATGTTAACTTATGAATACATATGTTGAGTTCCATTTGCAATTCCAGGGGATGAAACCATTCATGGCCCATCAGAGAAAACATATTGAAAGCACATAGGATCAGAGTCTTGCCTGCACTGCCACTGACTTTACAACCCTGTTCCTGTTACCTTCAGCTGCCCATGCTCAGTTATAGAGTCAAGTAGTTGTACAGCATAGAAACAGGCTCTTCAGCCCATTGCATGTATGCTGATGATTCCAAATTGATACATTAATTCCATACCCTCATTCAAATATATTTCCAGATGTTGCTTAAGTATCTGGAAATATATTTGTACCTGCCTCCACACAATCTCTGGTAGATCATTCCAGGTAACATTCCTTTTTCAGTGAAACATTTACCAGATCCTTTTACACATCCTCCTTCTCTAATACCCTCTAGTTTTAGACACAGAAACAAACTCTGGCTCTCAACCCTATCTATACCTTTCATTAATTTTATATATCTCTGTCATTTTACCTATTAGCCCCATTTGAACCAAAGAAAACTGATCTACCTAATCTCTCTTTACCAATCCCTCCAATCCTGGCAATATCCTCATGAACCTTCACTGCATCCTCTCTAGCAGTGTGACTATCTGAACTACACACTGTACTCCAAGTGCAGTCTGAGCAACGTTTTGCACCATTGTGACATGGTATTCCAACTCTTGTATTCTGTGCCTCAACTGATAAGGTCAAACATCCTGTAACACACACAAAATAAACATCCTGTATGCCTTCTTTATCATCCTGTCTACTTATATCACCACATTCAGAGAGCTACCTACTTGTATTTCTAAGTTTCTCTGTTCAACAACATTCCCCAGGGCCCTGCTATTTATTGTGCACGTCATTCCCTTGTTCAACTTCCGAAATGTCATGAGCCCTCAGGTAAAAGCCCAGATTCTTTCCATTGGATCCACCAAAGTATAAGTATCTATATTGTTGCTTGATCCCTGATCAATGGAAATCTAACCTTCCTTCAGCACAGTGAGGCAGTGTAGAGTTGTCAAAAGTGCATGCTACATTAAATTGATGGCACACTTCCTGTCTCAGATGGACATAAAAGGACTCCTGGTACTATTTAAAAGAGCAGGTCAGTTATGCTTTGTGTCCTGATCAATATTTAGCTCAATCAGTATCACAAAAAATAGATATAGTATTTACCACATCCCAACTGAGGGAACTTACAATGTGCAAATTAGTTTCTGTACTTACTACTGTGGCAATATTTCTAAAATACTTCATCTACTGCAGAGAGTTTTGAAATGTCCTAATACCTCCAAGGGCATTATATAAATTCCACATGAACATACAATATACAGACACACAAACAAGATTGTTTAATGTAATTTCCAATACACAAGTGTAAAGGAAAACAAAATAATTGTTACTCTTGATCTGATGAAACACAAAAAAAACACAATAACATAACGCAATAATTAATTAAAAACACAAAAATATGAATACATAAGACAGCTTGTATAGATTAATTGATTGTATGTCCGTAAAGAGACAGCAGGCACAAGAGTGTCTGTAAGTAAGGTGATTCTGACAGGAAGTAATAAAGAAGAGATGATGGGGGATGTGAAGCAGTGGTTAAGTGGGTGGAGGTATTGATCACTGGTTAGGTGGGTGGGGGTATTGATCAACCTTACTACTTGGGGAAGGCAACTGTTTTTACTGAAGCATAGAAACATAGAAAACTTACAGCACAATATAGGCCCTTCAGCCCACAATGCTGTGCCAAATATGTACTTACTTTAGAAACTACTTCTGGTTACCCATAGCCCTCTATTTTTCTGAGCTCCATGTACCTATCCAGGAGCCTCTTAAAAGGCCCTATTGTATCCGCCTCCACTACCATCGCCAGCAGCCCATTCCACGCACTCACCACTCTCTGCGTAAAAAACTTACCCCTGACATCTCCTCTGTACCTACTTCCAAGCACCTTAAAACTGTGCTCTCTCGTGTCAGCCATTTCGGCCCAGGGAAAAAGTCTCTGACTATCCACATGATGAATGCCTCTCATCATCATATACACCTCTATCAGGTCACCTCTCATCCTCCATCGCTCCAAAGAGAAAAGGCCGAGTTCACTCAACCTATTCCGATAAGGCATGCTCCCCAATCCAGGCAACATCCTTGTAAATCTCCTCTGCATCCTTTCTATGGCTTCCACATCCTTCCTGTAGTGAGGTGACCAGAACTGAGCACAGTACTCCAAGTGGGGTCTGACCAATGCCCTGTACAGGTGTGACATTACCTCTCGGCTCTTGAACTCAGTCCTACAGTTGACGAAGGCCAATGCACCGTATGCCTTCTTAACCACAGAGTCAACCTGTGCAGCAGCTTTGAGTGTCCTATAGACTCGGACCCCAAGATCCCTCTGATCCTCCACGCTGCCAAGAGTCTTATCATTAATACTATATTCTGCCATCATATTTGACCTACCAAAATGAACCACCTGTCTGGGTTGAAATCCATCTTCAACGTCTCAGCCCAGTTTTGCATCCTATCAATGTCCCACTGTAACCGCTGACAGCCCTCCACACTATCCACAACACCCCCAACCTTTGTGTCATCAGCAAATTTACTAACCCATCCCTCCACTTCTTCATCCAGGTCATTTATAAAAATCACAAAGAGAAGGAGCCCCAGAATAGATCCCTGAGGCACACCACTGGTTACCAATCTCCATGCAGAATATGACCCATCTACAACCACTCTTTGCCTTCTGTGTGCAAGCCAGTTCTGGATCCACAAAGCAATGTCCCCTTGGATCCCATGCCTCCTTACTTTCTCAGTGCTCTAGCAATGATCTTTGCATCATCAGTAGGGATGGGAGAGGTTCCAGAGGATTGGAGGATTGCAGATCTTGTTTCTTTATTCAAGAAAGGGAGTAGAGATACGAGGGGTGATTGATAAACTTGTAGCCTAAAGTGGAAGGAGTCAATTTTAGAAAACCTAGCACATTTATTTTTCCTATATTTACACGCTTAGTCCAGTAGTCGTAGAGCATATGGATCCCTTCTTTGTAGAAGTCGGTGTCTTGGACCTCCAGAAGTGGTCCACAGCAGGGGTGATTGATAAGTTTGTGGCCTAAGGTAGAAGGAGATGAGGAGAAACTTCAAACTTTCTGCATTTTTACTCAAAGAGTTGAACCGCATGTGCATGTAATGAGAGCTGTATAACTCGTCTCCTTCTACTTCAGGCCACAAACTTATCAATCACCCCTGCTGTGGACCACCTGGAGGTCCAAGATGCTCTCGTTACATGCACATGCAGTTCAGCTCTTTGAGTGATAATCCAGAAAGTTTGAAGTTAATAACTCATCTCCTTCTACCTTAGGCCACGAACTTATCATCCACCCTTGCTGTGGACTACTTTACAAAGAAGGGATCGTTATGCTCCACGATCTCTGGACTAAGTGTGTACATGTAGGAGGGGACTATATTGAAAAATAAATGTGCTAGGCTTTCTAAAACTGATTCCTTCTACCATAGGCCATGAAATTATCAATCACCCCTCGTAGCTCAGGAAATTATAGTCCAGCTAGTCTTACTTCAGAGGTGGGTAAGTTGATGGTGAAGATCCTGAGGGGCAGGATTTATGAACATTTTTTGAGTCTGGTGATCCTGGCATGGGTGCTGTGTAGCCTCCACCCTGATGTGAGTGAGACAAACAATCCATGAATAGGGTGGATGGGATCCTTCATGATGTTACTGGCCTTTTTCCAGCACCTTTCTGTATACTTGTCCTTGATGGCTGGTAGGCTGGTGCTGGTGATGTGTTGGGCAGTTTTGATGACCCGTTGTAGAGCTTCCTGTCTGCTGCAGTGCAGTTTTAGTACCAAGCAGTGATGCAGCATGTTAGGGTGCTCTCTACTGCGCATCTGCAGAATGACGTGAGTATTGATGTGCATAGCCCAGCTCTCTTCAGCCTCCTCAGAAAATAGAGGCATTGGTGAGCTTTTCTGATTGCTTAGGATGTGTTCTGGGGCCATGAAAGGTTGTGCAAGATGTGTTCTTCCAAGAGATTGAAACAGCCCGCAGTTTCCATTGCTGTAAAGAAGGGTGTGAGTGGAACAAGTTCTCCTAAGGTCGATAACCATCTTCTTTGCCTTGTTGATATTGATGAAGAGATTATTTTCCTGCCACCAGGCCTTGAGCTCTTCCACCTCCTCCCTATAGGCCGTGTCATCGTTGTGGGTGATGAGCCCCACCACTGTCATGTCATTGGCGAACTTGACAATGTGATTACTTGTGTGTTTGGCTATTCAGTCATGTGTGAGCAGAGAGTACAGCAATTGGTTCAGCACACAGCCTTGAGGGGCATCTGTGTTTCAGATGATGGGGAGGGAGGAACGGTTGCCAATCTTGACTATCTGAGGTCTAATGGTTGGGAAGTGCAACACGCAGTTGCACAGTGGTGCATTTAGACCGAGGAGTAGGAGTTTTGTCACCAACATCTGTGGGACAATAGTATTGAATGCTTAACTGAAAGCCAGAAACAGCATTCTGACATAAGGGTTCGTGTTTTCTAGGTGTGTCAGGGCCAGGTGCGTGACAGATGTTATCACATCCTTTGTAGTGCGGTTCTTTCGGTGAGTATATTAGATTAGATTAGATTATGAGGACATGCAGTCCTCTTTTATTGTCATTTAGTAATGCATGCATTAAGAAATGATACAATATTCCTCCAGTGTGATATCACAGAAACACAGGACAGACCAAGACTGAAAAACTAACAAAAACCACATAATTATAACATATAGTTACAACAGTGCAACAATGCCATAACTTGATGAAGAACAGGCCATGGCACAGTAAAAAAGTTCAAAGTCTCTCGAAAGTCCCATATCTCACGCTGATGGAAGAAAACTCTCCATGCCATGCCCGCCCATAGTCCGACTCTGAGTCGTCCGAAAACTTTGAGCTCCAATCAGCCCTCCAACGCTGAGTACCAAGCACCATCTCTGCCAAACGCTTTGACCTCAGCCTCGGTCGCCAGCAGCAGGCAAAGCCAGGGATTTTGGGGCCTTCCCTTCGGAGATTCTCGATCGCACAGTAGCAGCAGCAGCAAACCGGCGTTTCAGAAATTACTCCAGATTTTCCTCTGCTTCTCACATCTGTCTCCATCAAATCAGAATTTTGCACGGCATCCTACACAAATACGATATCATTTCACCGGAAAGCTGCGCGTGCTGCGTCGCCCCGCCATCTTCTCCTCCCACCTTTATATAGGTGAGTGTTCACTGTGACAGGAATGGGGTTTTTGATCTGTGCCATTATCAGCCATTTAAAGCACTCCAAGATGATTGGCATCGGTGCCACTGGGCAGTAGTCATTTAGTTCTGAATGTGTAGACTTCTTTGGTGCAGGGATGTTGGTAGCTGATTTGAAGCATGTGGGCACAACAGCCTGGATGAGTGAAGTATTGAAGATGTCCGTGAAGATGTCAATGAATTGTTGTACACACTCCCTGAGTACTCACCCTAGGATACTGTCTGGCCCAGCCGCCTTATGGGTGTTAAGTCTCTGTAGATTCCTCGGTGAGGTAATCCAGCTTCTCCTTCAAATGAAGTTATAGAATCATGAAGCAAAGACATAGGCTCCTCAGCCCAACTCATCCATGCTGACTAAGATGTCTACCTAAGCCCACATTTGGCCCATATCCTTCTACACCTTTCCTGCCCATGTTCTTATCCAAATGTCCTTTAAATGTTGCTATTGTTCAAAGTTTAAAGTACTTTTATTATCAAAGTATGCATACATTATACAACTTCAGATTCGTCTCCTTACAGGCAGCCACAAAACAAAGAAACCCAAAAGAACCCATAAACAAGAACACCGTCAAACAACCAAAGTGCAGAGAGAGAAAAAAAAATTGTTCCTGCCTCAACTAGTTTCTCTGGCAGCTCATTCCAAATATGCACCACCCTCTGTCTGAAGAAGTTACCCCTCAAGTCCTCTGTAAACTTTTCCCCTCTAGTTGTAACCTATGCCCTTTCATTTTGGTGGCCCTTACCTGGGAAAAATTTTGTGCACAGTCATCCTATAATTGAACCTTACCCCAAAGTATCCCCTTTTTAAACAAAATATATTACTACATCTCACACTTGATCTCTATGATCTGTATTTTTTCCTTGTCAACTTATTAATTACTCTTAATGATTCCTTTCCGTCCTCAAAATAAGTTACCATGCCACTTAATTTAGTACTGTCTAAAATTTGACAGCACTCTCCATCAAAATGATTGATGTATACATCAAACTAAACTTGATGCAGTTTTCCCTGAAGAAAAGGAAGTAATACTCACTGATAAATAAATGGGGTATTCATGATAGAAGAATAAATTGCAACATGGACAGCTTAAAATTCTGGAGTGTTGAAAGACACCAATAAAATTGAAAAATATCATGGCCAAATGTTTGTGTAATTATGGTGGGCTTCCCATTGCTGTAAAAATGAGAAATATCATACTGTTCTATATTTCTTTTTTTTTCTTTTCAAATCTTTTTATTGTTATGTTATACAAAAGAAATAACATGAGTACATTGAAGTAACAACACTTACAATGTCTCAAAAAAGGCATTATCTTAAAGATTGAAAACAATTTTGTGAGAACAAAAAAAACCTACTAAGCAGAAAAAGTGAGGAAAAAAAAGAACCCATTAGGTGTACAACCCCGGAGTCATGCATCATACAAAAAGATTCTAAAAATAAACATCAAACCACTAGCAAGAAAAGAAAATATAATAAAAAAATTTACAGTTAGGTCGTGGAAAAAATCTATCAATTAGCTCAAATGATAATACTGAGCAAATGAGCCCCATCTTTTCTCAAGATCAAATAAAGGTTCAAAGGTTCGACTTCTAATTTTCTCCAAACTAAGACATAGCATCACTTAAGAGAACCATTGTGACAAAGTGGAAGCTGATGTATCCTTCCACTTCAACAAAATGGCCCTCCTAGCTATCAATGTAACAAATGCAATAACATGTTGGTCAGACACAGAAATACCATGAATATTTCTTAATTAGCTGTGAAATTATTGAACTGTTATAATGCTGTAGGAGGTCATTCAGTTCTATAGTTTTTAATTGAAGACAGTCAGTGACAGCTTCTGATTTAAATATGTGTGTGGAAAAGATTAATATTGGCCTTTGGAATGCAAAAGGAGCATGCTTTATAAAGATGGGAAGTAAAGGAATCAAACGTAATAAAATGACTTATTAAGGATTTAAAGCAAGCAATGGTGCATGAAACTACAGGGTGGAGGAGCAACACTTTATTTTCCCTCTGGGTAGCATCCAACCTGATGGCATGAATATTGATTTCTCCTTCCAGTAAACAAATTCCACCCCTCTCTTCTATATCTCACTCTAACCTTTTACCTCTTCTCACTTCCTTCTGGGTTCCCTCCTCCTTCCTTTTCTCCTATGGTCTATTCTCTCCTCCTATCAGATTCCTTCTTCTCCAGCCCTTTACCTTTCCCACTCACCTGGTTTCACCTATCACTTCTAGCTAGCCTCCTTCCCCTCCTCCCACCTTTCTTATTCTGGTGTCCTTCCCCTTCCTTCTCAGTTGAAGAAGGGTCTCGGGCCAAAATGTCAATGGTTTATTCATTTCTATAGATGCTGCCTGACCTGCTGAGTTCCTCCAGCATCTTAAGTGTGTTGCTTCAAATAATAAACTACCTTGGGGCAGATTTTCTCTTGTGGCAAGTGACTTTTGGACCAGGCACTTCCAACAGTCTATCTGGTGTTTTTGTAGGTGGGGATCCTATGTAGGAATTATTGTAATTGCAAACTCCTTTCTACTCCCACCCTCAGCTACCAAGAAAGAAGAACCAAACTTGAAAAATAGATGACCTTGGGAATGTAATTTAAAAATTAGACTCCCTTTCAGAAAAGGACTGGTCCTTTAACAAATGGTGGATTAGGTCTTTGCTCTCCTCTGTTCAGGACCAAACCAATTACAGATGTGCATTTCCACTAGAATATTGCAACAGCAAAGTTAATTTTGTTGTGTACATCAGTTGACTATTCTGCTCTGCAGTCAATGGCCTGAATATCTAACTTTGATATGCAAATGGAGATTATAAGCACATTTTCCAAAGCACAGTATATCTGCACTGTCGAACAAATATATTTTGGGATCTTTTCTTATGGACGACATTGCACCAGGTAATAAATTTGACACCCAAGGTGTCACAGGTATTGATAGGGAAGGGGAAATATTGATATTTTAGACAAACACAGAAGCATTTCAACAAAGTAAGAGCCAGCAGCTTATCAGGAAAAACAGAATTAACTGGAGAAAGTATTAGTTTTGACAACTGCAAGGGGAGATTGACAGACCTGGGAAATGTTTAGTGTTCCAGAGCACAACAGAAGATGCCACAGTCTTTTCTAATTAAAATCAGTGCTTAATTCCAAAATAAATTAGAAACACAATGTTACCTTTTAATGTTCTTTTTAATCTGGGGCATTAAGCCTGGGGAAAACATAATCATTAACTCTGATGTTATAGAGTTAGAAAGTTTAATTACAAGTTAAAAGTCAATTAGTCCATAAGCTTTTCATCAACTTCCTTGTTAATAAAATAACAGCAGGAATCAACAAATGGACTACCAGGAATTAGATCTGGTAACTATGCAATAGATTTACATCTGGGAAAATATAGATATTTAGTCAAAATACAACATTGTGAAGTTTTGCATTCCAAAATGATACTTGTATGACTGTAAACTGTGTTAAACATTGCTCAATTATTCAGCCAAGCATTGACAGCCCTGTAGTATCACTTATAAGAAAATAAGACAATAAGAGATAGGAGCAGAATTAGGCCATTTGGCCCATCGAGTCTGCTCAGCTATTTCATCATGGCTCATCCATTTTCCTCTCAGCCCCAATCTCCTGCCTTCTCCTGTATATCCCTTCATGCCCTGACCAATCAAGAATCTATCAACTTCTGTCTAAAATATACATATGGACTTGACCTCCACAGCTGCCTGTAGAAAAGAATTCCACAGATTCACCACTCTCTGGCTAAAGAAATTCCTCCTCATCTCCATACTAAAAGGATGGCCATAGGAAACGTGCCCTCTACATCCTATCAAGGCCTTTCACCATGTGTTAAGTTCCAAACAGGTCACCCCTCATTCTTCTGGATTCCAGTGAATACAGACCCAGAGCCATCAGACGCTCTTCATAAGACAAACCATTCAATCCTGGAATCATTTTCGTGAATCTCCTTTGAACCCTCTCCAGTTTCAGCACATCCTTTCTAAGATAAGAGGCCCAAAACTGCTCTCAAAACTGAAAGTGAGACCTCACCAGTGCTTTATAACACCTTGACATTGCATCCTTATCTTTATATTCTAGTCCACTTGAAATGAAGTGCCTTCCTCACCACAGACTCAATCTGCAAATTAACCTTTAGGGAATCCTGCATAAGGATTCCCAAGACCCTTTGCACTTCAGTTTTTTTGTATTTTCTCTCCATTTAGAAAATAGTCATCCCTTTCATTTCTTCTATCAAAGTGCATGACAGTACAATTCATATGCTATACTTCACTCAGCGGCCAGTTTATTTTTTACTCCTGTACCTAATAAAGTGATCACTGATTGTATGTTCGTGGACTTCTGCTGCTGTAGCCCATTCTGATGTTTGGTCTGAGCAACAACTGAACCTCTTGACCATGTCTGTATGCTTTTATGCATTGAGTTGCTGCTACAAGATCGGCTGATTAGATATTTGCACTAACTAGAAGTGCTACTAGTGTACCTAACAAAGTAGCCACTGAGTGTATATGTCTGTTTTCACATTCTATTCTGCCATCAGCTTCAACATAAATGACTTTATAATTGTGAATACCCTTGTATTACATACTCCTAAACTCCTACTTATTGTCTCCTATAATACTTAACATAGAGCTAATAACTCTTATCAACCATTACACTGTATATTAATAAGGACTAAAGGTATTTTACTGTATGTCATGAACTGAGTCACAACACTCCAATTTGTTTGCTTTTTATAGCTCTCCATCTCTGTACCTCTGTTTCTACACTTTGTATTCAAACTCTGATTTCCCCTCGATAACAGTTTTCATTTTCACGCTGTCGCTTTTGAGGTTTTGGAGTAATCCCTTCTAACTTTCCTTTTCTGGATTGTCTCCCAGTTCCTTGGTTTTGTGTTCTGAGGCCAAGAGGTGCTCATAACATCTAGGGCAAGTTCTCTCACCTTTTGTATCCACATGACCAGCACCTTTCTCGACATTGACACCGACATAGCTGCTGGTTTCCTCCGAACCCACTTGGTGTCCACATGATGATGCAGAAAATCTCCACATTGGGTGCATAAATTTTAGAAATCAACCTTTTAATGCCTGTTTAATGCTACCATAACAGTGATTAACATCTATGGCAAGGTCTGTCACACTTTGCATCCACATGACCTACAGCTTTCTCGGGGAAATCAGAGTTAGATATCTCTATCAGTTTTATCCACTTCCATGAAAGACACTGCTTCTTTGCCACGACCATTGGAAGACCTCAAGTACTTCTTGCACTGCTGTCCATACCATTGACCTAATGGAAAACAACACAGTGTAAGTCAATTAACATTGATGGATATTTATAAAGCCTTTCCACATTGCACACCATCCATAGATCAGCATTCCTTCATTGTCACTAGATCTAAATCTTGCAACTCTGCCCCATTAGCATCATGGGAGATAGCAGAAGTTCAATAAGGTGGGTTATTATCACCAGTAGGAAGAACAATAGACGCTGCTTTTAGACATAGAAGAGTACAGCACAGGAACAGGCCCTCCAGCCCATAAAGTTGTGCCGAACCAGCAAAAACAAATAAAAAAAACATCCAAACCCTCCTACCTACACAATATCCATATCCCTCCATCTTCCTCACATTCATGTGCCTATCTAAGCTTCTCTTAAAAGCGTCCAATGTATTTGTCTCTAGTAACATACCGGATGCGCACTCCAGGCATCTGCCACACTCTGAGTAAAAAAACTTACCCCTCACATCCCCTTTGAACCTGCCCCCTCTCACTTTCAATGCATGCCCTCTGGTATTAGACATTTCCACCCTGGGAAACAGATACTCCCTGTCTACTCTATCTATGCCTCTCATAATCTGATAAACCTCTATCAGATCTCCTCTCAGCCTCTGCCACTCCAGAGAAACCACCCCAAGTTTATCCAGACACTCATGATAGCCCCTGCCCTCTAAACCAGGCAGCATCCTGGTAAACCTCTTCTGACCCTCTTTGTCAGCAATGCCAAAAGGTGGAAGAGCTGTGAGCAAAACATACTTTTTTGTAAGGCAGTAACTTTGAAGGGATGGCAGTGTTGACTATAACAATGTGTAAAAGGTTTACCACGGAGTAAACCCAATTGTTAAATGTACAACTACACTTCATACAGGGCAGTATCTGACTTTTTTCCCCCAGTTAATTCATTGTCAACTAACAGACAGTATGAGAAGAGATAATGCTGAAGCTTTATAAGACACTACTCAGGCTGCACTTGGAGTGTTGTCAACAGTTTTGGGCCCCATATCTCAGAAGGGATGTGTTGTCATTGGAAAGAGTCCAGAGGAGGTTCACAAGGATGATTCTGGGAATGAAGGGGTTAACATATGAGGAGAGTTTGGCGGCTTTGAGTCTGTACTCACTGGAATTTAGAAGAATGTGGGGGGATCTCATTGAAGCCTACTGAGTGTTGAAAGGACTGGATAGGGTGGATGTGCAGAGGATGTTTCCTATCGTGGAGGTAGCCAGAACTAAAAGGCACAGACTCAAAACTGAGGGGCGACCTTTTAGAACAGAGGTAAAGAGGAATTTTTTTTAGCCAGTGAATAGTGCATCTGTGGAATGCTTCGCCACAGGCTGCGGAGGAGGCCAAGTCCATGGGTATATTTAAGGTGGAAGTTGATCGTTTCCTGATTGTTCAGGACATCAAAGGATATGATGAGAAAGCAGGTGTATGGGGTTGAGTGAGATCGGGGATGAGCATGATGGAATAGTGGAGCAGACTTGATGAGGTGAATAGCCTAATTCTGCACCAATGTCTTATGTTCTTATGGTTTAAGGGGATTTTCTTTGTAATTCACAGTAGCTTCTGCAGATGCTGGAAATCCAGAGTAATACACACAAAATGCTGGAGGAACTCAGCAGGTCAGGCAGCATCTATGGACAGGAATGAGGAACCAATGTTTTCAGGTTGAGACCCTTCATCAGGTTTCATGTTTTTCAAGCAACTCACAGTAACGTGTTAAACTTTATAAATATTCATCAATGTTAATTGAATTGCACAATACTTTTACCCAGTAAACCAGTGGAGAATAGTGAAGGAAGTATCTGAAGTCTTCCAATGTTCATGACAAGAGTCAGTCTTTCTCAGAAGAGGATAAAAATGGCAGAAAAATCTAACTCTAAGGCTTTTCAATCACTATTTATGGTAACATTAAACATGCATTGAAAGGTTGATTTATGGAATTCATACACCTAATGTGGAGATTTAATGCATTTTTGTTAATTGGGTGTCTTAATTTGTGGCAAAGGTGAGTATATGGACCAGACATTAAAATTGAATGGCAGAACACACTAAAGGAGCTAGATGACCTTCTGCTGTTCTTTTATTGGGAATTTGACCATGACAGTCAATGGGCTCCTTATAATTTAAAAAGAGGAAAACAGAGTCTTCCCACCTACATTCTTATCTGAGAGGATACATTCGAAACTACTCTAAAACATCATGTCACTTTTGTGGGGGTAAATATTGTACCTTATGAATGTGTGAAGTTATGTGTGCCTTTGCATTATAATATTGACACACAAATTGGTGACCTTGGATATGTATATTGCACATGATTTGGAATACTTACAAGGTTCAGAGTAGAATAGTTCTCAGAACACCTAAGGTTACAGCGCCTATTACTATGTTGTATAAGAACAATGAATCTTCAGTGGGAAGGCTGCAAACACTGCAGTAAAATAATTTCCAAGAAGAGGATATTTGAATATTTGGAAGAATATTATTATTATTATTGTTTTATTTTTTTTAATTTTTCCTCAGTATTACATCCTTGCTTTTATACTCTAGTCCTTTTGAAATGAATCCTAACATTGCATTTGCCTTCCTCGCCACTGATTTAACCTGCAAGTAAACCTTCAGCGAATCCTGCTGAGGACTCCCAAGTCCCTTTGCACCTCGGATTTCTGAATTTTCTCCTCATTTAGAAAAGAGTCGACACTTTTATTCCTTCTACCAAAGTGCATGATGATAGTCTTTCCAACACTGTGTTCCATCTGCCTCTACTTTGCCCATTCTCCTAATCTGGTCTAAGTCCTTCTGCAGCCTCCTGATTCCTCAACTCTACCTGTCCTTCTACCTAACTTTGTATCATCTCCAAACTTGGCCACAAAGCCGTCAATACAGGCATCTAAATCATTGTCATTCAACGTAAAAAGGAGTGGTTCTAACTCAGACCCCTGGGGAACACTGGCACCCAATCAGAAAAGGCTTCCTTTATTCCCTCTCATTGCCTCCTGCTAATCTGTCAATGTTCTATGGTTGTTCTTTTTTGGTTGTTAATAGTACTTCAATTATAATACATCAATGTTGTAGGAATTTTACGTATTGGGTGCCAGGATATATAGATATTAAGAACTTCTATTAATCATGACTGTGGGACAGAATCAAATGCAGAATCAAATGGATTTCTGCTTCTCTGCTGGGCATGATTTAGAATTGCAGAATCTATTATTATTTGTTCTGTATATCCTTTCATACCCTTAGAGTATTCCTCCTGCTCTTCTGTAAGTTTATTGTGGGTATCTAACTGAGAGGTGATTAGTTGCAAGATGCATGATGCTACAATTTTATATATAGCTAGTAAACAAGTAATAGGACAATATTTTGATGGGTCAATTGTGTTTTCTCCTTGGGTAAGAGATATGTTTTACCTTCTGTCAAAAACTCAGGCATTTTTTTCAGGATTTTAAGAAAATTGTTGATATGTATTAATAGGAATGTATGAAGGCAAGTATTTTTTATACTAATAGTTATTAATATGATCGCTGCTGGTATTTTTCCAGTTATGGGTATTTTTCATAAATGCTTTTAGCATATCTATTGTAACTTCAGGTGTTTGCATGTCCATATTTGTGTGAGTGCTTTCTTTTTCCTTCCTAATCCAGTTTGCTTCTTCTTGTGTGTTGGACCGTTTCACCAGATATTAGACCAAATGTTGGCAATTCTGTGCTTGGGTTGGTGACACTTTGGTGCATCAAATTTAGTTTCAATGTTCTGTATAAAGCTTCTTCACTGTTCCTAAACTGATAACTGTTTTCTTCATCTCGCGCATTTAATGGATCTATTTTGTCTGGCATTGTATGCACCAGGCTTTTATTTAAATGTATCTATAAATTCTACAATGCTTTTGTTAGGTTAATTGTATCTTGTATGGACCTTATATTTCCTTAGTGTTTCCTTAGATTTCCTGTTAACTTTCTTGTTCAGGTTATCCATTTTATACTCCATTAGGCAGGCTTTTTCAGTTCTTAAGGTTTCAATTCTGTTTCTTAATCTCTACTGCCATTTTGGTGTTCTCATCATTACTCTGTTTAGTGTTTCTATTAATGAGTACCTCTATTTTGGAGCTGCTGTAATTTCATTGATGGGTCGTTTGTGATTTCTCCTATAGGTAAGAGATATGTTTTACCTTCCGTCAAAATTACGGCCACTTTTATCAGGATTTTTATGAAAATTGTTGTTATTATTATCTTTATTTTTTCTCAGCTCAAGCTGGTAAAACCTAAGATACAGACGTTGCCAAGTACACGCATTTTTCAATTGCTAGGAACTTTCAGACTATTCTAGTGGTGTTTAGTACCTTGGCTTTCTGAAGATTTACTTAAATATTCCTGTGTAGGCCTAATTGTTGAATGCTAATGTGTAGTGTCTATGGGATCATTGGCAACTTTCTGCGGGCTACAGAAAATTGTTCCAGATTTCCTCTTAAATATACCTCTTTTGAATTACTTTCACTACAATATGCAGCATGCAAATTTCCTCTTAACAATAGACTCCAAAATTACATCAGTGGCCTTCAGATCTCACGATGGAGGGGTTAAGTACAGCGCCTTTAAGCGTCATTGCCATGGCTGGAGGTATAGAAGAAATGCAGGGATCCAGGTCAGGCTGAAGCTCAGAGGCATGAGGCCTCCTCTACCCAGCATCTTGGCAGCGAATGTGCATTCGCTGGAAAATGAAGCTGATAATCAAAGGGCAAGGCAGCTGTGTCAGAGGCAGATCTCAATTGTTTGCCGTACCCAGACTTGGCTATCAGCTGGCACACCGGACGCAGCGGTCGGACCAGAAGGACTTGCGATTTTCAGGTTGGATTGAACCATAAGCTCTGGTTAGGGAAAAGAGTTGTGGCATGTGCTTTTTGGTCTATTCTCTTTGATGTACCAACGTGGAGGTTATGTTGAAGTCATGTTCCCCTGGCTTGAAACAACTATCGATCAAATACAAACAATTCTATTTACATTGGGATTTCTCATCTGTGATTCTGACTGCACATTATATACCACCAGTGGCCAGCTCTAAGAAAAGACTCGTGACGCTACACAATGCCGTCTGTAGAAAAGAAACAGTCTATCCTGACGCATTTATAGTCAGAGACTTCATCCAGCCCTGTATGAAGAAAACCTTGCCCAATTGTCACTAGCATATTACCTGTAGCACCAGAGGACTTAACACACTAGACCACAGCTACACTATGATAAGGAATGCCTAGTGTTTGTTGCCTAGACTGCATTTTGGCAAATTAGATCATTTTTGCTATCCTCCTACTACATGCTTGGAGATACAGCCTAAAAGGTGAGGCTCCAGAGGTTAAGACAACTAAGAGGTGGTCAATGGAGGCAGAGGAACAATTACAGGATTACTTTCAGTCAATAGACTGATTCATGTTCAAGCACTCATCTGAGGATCTGAATGACTACCCCAGGGTTGTAACAGACTTTATTAAAACAGCTACAGATAAATGTGTCTCCACGAAATTGTTCAGAGTCTTCCTCAATCAGAAGCCCTGGATGAACCATGAAATCCAGAATTTGCTGTGGGTCAGATCAGAGTCACTCAAGTCTGGAGATCAAGAATACTACACGAGGTACAGATATGATCTCCGGAAACCCATCTCACGGCAAAGTGGAGATTCCGGACTAGACTGGAATCAACGAGGGATGCTCACAGCTGTGGCAGCGTTTGAGTGCCATAACCGCCTGCAAAGTTAAATCAAGTGACATGAGGGACATTAGAGCTTCACTTCCAGATGAACTCAATGCCTTCTATGCTCGCTTTGACCATTAGAACATGGAGGAACCATCGCACACCCCCACATCTCCTAATGATCCTTTGGTCTCAGTATCTGAAGATGATGTGTGGGTTGCCTTCAAGAGAATGAATCTGAGGAAAGCATCTAGTCTGGATGGAGTACTTGGGTGAGTACTAAAGACCTGTGCTAACCAACTAGCTGGCATATTCACGGATATCTTCAACCTGTGTGGTACCCACCTACTTCAGGCAGGTTTTAGTTTTTGGTTTTGGTGCCCAAGAAGAGCGTGGTAACCTTCCTCTATCACCCAGTGACTCTTACATCCACAGTGATTAAGCGTTTTGAGAGGCTGGTGATAAAACATATCAGCTCCTGTCTGAGTGGTGACTTGGATCTACTCCAACTTGCCTGCCGGAGCAACAGGTCTGCAGCAGATGCCATCTCATTGGCTCTCCACACAACCCTGGAACATCTGGACAGCAAAGATGCATACATCAGGATGCTTTTTATCGATTACAGCTTAGTATTTAATAACATCATCCCCTCAAAACTAATCAGTAAATTCCAAGACCTGGGCCTCAATACCCCCTTGTGCAATTGGATCCTGGATTTCTTCACTCGCAGACCCCAGTCAGTTCAGATTGGTGAAGACATCTCCTTCACAATCTCCATCAGCATAGATGCTCTATAGTACGCTTAGTTCCCTGCTGTACTCTCTTTGCACCTGTGACTGTATGGCTAAGTATAGCTCCAACACCATATTCAAGTTTGCCGATGACACCACTTTTGTGGGCTATATCAAAGGTGGTGATGAATCAGCGTACAGGAGGGAGATTGAAAATTAAGCTGACTAGTGTTATAACAACAACCTCTCACTAAATGTCATCAAGACCAAGGAACTGATCGTAGACGTCAGGAGAGGGAAACCAGAGGTCTATGAGCCAGACCTCATCAGATGATCTGAGGTGGAGAGGGCCAGTAACTTAACTTTCTGAGTGTTACTATTTCAGAAGACCTGTCCTGGACCCATCATATAAATATAACTGCAAAGTGAACATGACAGTGCCTCTACTTCCTCAGGAATCTGTGGAGATTCAGCATGAGATCAAAAACTTTGACAAACTTCTATAAGTGTGTAGTTGAAAGTGTCTTGATTGGCCTAATATGGGAACATCAATGTCTCTGAATGGAAAATCCTACTAAAGGTAATGAATTTGGTCCAGTACTTCAAGGGTAAAACTCTCCAAACCATTAAACACATCTATATGAAACACTGTCACTGTCATTGCAGCATCCAGCATCAAAGATCCCCACCATCCAGGCCATCCTCTTTTCTCACAGCTGCCACCAGGAAGAAGGTATAGGTACCTCAGGACTCGTCCCACCAGGTTCAAGAACAGTAACTACTCCTCAACCATCAAGCTCTTGAACAAAACAGGATAACTACATTCATTCTATTGAGATGTTACTACAACCAATGATCTCACTCTAAGGGCTCTTTATCTTGTTATTTCATGCTCTTGTTATTTACTGCTATTTATTTATATCTGCATTTGCTCAGTTGGTTGTCTTCTATGCTCTAGTTGTTCTTTCTTTGGTTCTGCTTATAGTTGCTATTCCCTAGAGATGCTGAGTATGCCCGTAGGAGAAAGGATCACAGGGCTGTGTGTGGTGACATATATGTATTCATAATAAATATTACTTTCAACTTTGATGATTCTAGTTGCAGATATTACCATTGGGACAATGTATACCTTGTTCAGTTCCATAGTCCTTTAATTTTCTCCTTTAATTCAGCAAATTTCTGGTGTTTTTCACTGAGAGATTTCTGTATGTTATGTTTGTTTGGAATAGCTGTATCTATTAAGTAAGTTGTTGTTGCTTGTTTATCGTGTAATAATAAGACCATAAGATATAGGAGCAGAATTAGGTCATTTGGCCCATCGAGTCAGCTACAGCATTTCATCATGGCTGATCCATTTTTCCTCTCAGCCCTCATCTTCTGCCTTCCCCTCTGTATCCCTTCATGCCTTGACCAATCAAGAATCTATCAACCTCTGCCTTATATATGCACAAAGACTTGGCCTCTACAGCTGCCTATGGGACAGATTCACCACTCTCCGGCTAAAGAAATTCCTCCTCATTTCCATTCTAGAAGGATGCTCCACTATTCTGAGGCTGTGTCCTCTGGTCTTACACTGTCCAACCATAGGACACATCCACTCTATCAAGGCCTTTTAATATTAGGTAGGTCACCCAGGACATGCCCTCTTCTCACTGGGTTGCCCTTCGTTCTTCTATAGTATTGTGTCCCGACGGTTATTATGGATTGCCCTATGTATGATAGTGTTGGCGCGTGGCCAAGTGGTTAAGGCATTCGTCTAGTGATTTGAAGGTCGCTAGTTCGAGCCTTGGCTGAGGCAGTGTGTGTGTCCTTGAGTAAGGCACTTAACCACACATTGCTCTGCGATGCCAAGCTGTATGGGTCCTAATGCCCTTCCCTTGGACAACATCAGTGGCGTGGAGAGGGGAGACTTGCAGCATGGGCAACTGCTGGTCTTCCATACGACCTTGCCCAGGTCTGCCCCCTGGAAACTTTCCAAAGCGCAAATCCATCGTCTCATGAGACTAACGGATGCCTATATAAAATGTGTAATAATGGTTTGGTGGTAATATAATTTGTAAGACTCTGACTCTAAGGGTGGATCAGACTTACATTTATAGTAAGGGTTGGTGGCTTTTATGAGTTTGTTTTTAAAGCAGCATTTTGATGTTTGCCATTTGATTGTGTAAAAACAATCAGATTGAATAAACTGATGCAGAATCCTGTAATGTGTTGGATTGTTTCTGATTTCTCTCGGCATTTTCTGATTTATCATCTTGAATTTATTGGTCTTTTATTATCAGAATCAGAATTAGGTTTAATATATCCTGAAATGTGTTGTTAAGTGGCCGCAGTAAGGTTTCAAAGGTACATTTAATGTCAGAGAAATGTACACATTGCAATGCATAATGATTAAAACTATAAATTACAGTAAGAAGTATATATCTATATTTAAAAAGTTAAACTAAATAAGTGGTGCAAAAAGAAATAAAAAGTTGTGAGGTAGTGTTCATGGGTTCAATGTCCTTTCCTGAATCAATGAGTGTGTGCCTTCAGGATCCTGTACCCTCCTCCTTGATGGTAGCAATGAGAAGAGGGCATGTCCTGGGTGATGGGCATCCTTAATGAAGGATGCCACCTTTTTGAAAGTGGCCTGGATGCGGGGGAGGCTAGTGCCGATGAGAGAGCCGACTGAGTTACAACTTTCTGCAGCTTACTTTGGGACTGTGGAGTGACATTGAGTGCAAAGTTGTTGCTGTACATCACTCAACCAGCTAATCAATCTCCCTCCTGTATACCTTTTCACCACCATCTGAAATTCTGCCAACAGTAGTTGCGTTGTCATCAAATTTTCAGATGGCATTTGAGCTGTGCTTATCCACACAGTCATGGGTGCAGAGAGAGTAGAGCAGTGGGTTAAGAGCAGTAGAGAAGTGTGACAGTGTTGATTATCAGTGAGGTGGAGATGTTATTTCTGATCTGTACAGACTATGGTCTTCCAGTGAGGAAGTGGAAGATCCAATTGTAGAGGGTGGTACAGCAGCCCAGGTTTTGAAGTTTTCTGATCAGAACGGTAGGAGTAATTGTGTTGAATGCTGAGCTGTAGTCAATAAACAGCAGCCTGAAGTAGGTATTAGTATTGTCCAGGTTATCCAAGGCTGCGTGAAGAGCCAATGAGATCACATCCTACTGTGGCGATAGGCAAATTACAGTGGGTCCAGGTCCTTGCTTTGCAGAAGTTGATTCTAGCCATGACTAACCTGTCAAAGCATGTCATCAGTGCAGTTGTGAGTGGTACTATACGATGGTCTTTAAGGCACATCACCCTGCTTTGTTTTGGTTCTGGTATGGTTGTTGACTTTTTGAAGCAGGTGGGAAGTTCCGACTATAATGTCCTTGAACACACCTGCCTGTCAGTTGGTACTGGTCTTCAGAGCTCTACCAGGCTGTGTGGGCCTAATTGTTTAATGCTATTATATAATGACTTTGGGATGATACCAGTTGTGGATATTACTATTGGGACAGTATATACCCTGTTAATGTTCTATAGTCTTTCAATTTCCTCTTTTAATTCAGCATATTTCTGGTGTTTTTCACTTACTGATTTCTGTATGTTGTGTGTGTTTGGGATGGCTATATCTATTAAGCAAGTTGTTTTTACTTGTTTATTCTGCAATATTATGTCCAGATAGTTATTATGGATTGCCCTATCTGTAATAATGGATCATTTGTAATATAATTTATAGGAAATCATTATTTTTTAATTTTTTTTCTCATCTCAAGCTGATTGTGCCTGTGTAAATAATCAGATTGTGTTTGGGTTTGGGTTTGGGTATTTGATCCTCCACAATATTCTGCGTGGGAATTTAAACTGGAGGTGGCAGTGTTTTTTTTTTTACGAGGTTGAGCTGCGAGCTCAACATCAACCCAGCACGGGTGGAGAGTGCACTCGGGAGCGGTCTATCACTGGATCGAACTCGGGAATCTCTGTCCTCAAGCCCAGCGCTGATCTCACTGCGCCACCAGCCGACCAGTGTTAAATATCTACAGGATCCTGTAGTGTGTTGAACTGTTTCTGCTTTTTTCCTTGGCATTTTCTACATTTATCATCTTGAATTTGATGGTCTTTTATTATGTATTTTTGATCATTTTTGTGTTAAACACCGGGTCCTGTATTGCCACAAGGAACCCTTCTGTTTCTGGGAAGAGATCTCCAAATCCGAGCCAGGTGTTTGACACTTCCTTATCAACATCTAGTCTGCTCAGACCGTGTCTTCCATGGAGGGTTATGCTCTTCCTTTGGTTAACTTTTCAATAGTTATAATTTCTTCATTTTCTTCATTTTCTTCATAAGGAGCTGGTGGTAGACCTGAGGAGAGCTAAAGTATCGGTGACCGCTGTTTCCATCCAGGGGGTCAGTGTGGACATGGTGGAGGATTACAAATACCTGGGGATACGAATTGACAATAAACTGGACTGGTCAAGGAACACTGAGGCTGTCTACAAGAAGGGTCAGAGCCATCTCTATTTCCTGAGGAGACTGAGGTCCTTTAACATCTGCCGGACGATGCTGAGGATGTTCTACAAGTCTGTGGTGGCCAGTGCTATCATGTTTGCTGTTGTGTGCTGGGGCAGCAGGCTGAGAGTAGCAGACACCAACAGAATTAACAAACTCATTTGTAAGGCCAATGGGGATGTTGTGGGGATGGAATTGGACTCTCTGACGGTGGTGTCTGAAAAGAGGGTGCTGTCCAAGTTGCATGCCATCTTGGACGATGTCTCCCATCCACTACATAATGGACTGGTTGGGCACATACATTCAGCCAGAGACTCATTCCACCGAGATGCAACACAGAGCGTCATAGGAAGTCATTCCTGCCTGTGGCCATCAAACTTTACAACTGCTCCCTTGGAGGGTCAGACTCCCTGAGCCAATAGGCTGGTCCTGGACTTACTTCATCATTTACTGGCATAATTTACATACTACTATTTAACTATTTATGGTTCTATTACTATTTATTATTATGGTGCAACTGTAATGAAAACCAGTTTCCCCCGGGATCAATAAAGTATGACTATGACTATAACTATGACTATTTTTCTGGGTTGTGCTCTCATTTAAGTTTAGTGATGTGTACTTCTTATCAGAATTGCATATGTTTGGTGGAGGTCCGAATCCTGTTTTTGTTGATGAAGATATATCCTTAGAAGTTTTATCTGACTGTTGTGTAGATTTTTAATGTCTGTTATTCCTCTTCCCCCGTCTGTTCCAGGTGTTGTTATTCTAAGCGCATTCAAATGTACATAATGTTTTCTGAAATTTGACATTTCAGTTCTTATTTTTCTTTGTAAATTTTCCAGATTAGTTCTGGAGGTAGATATTATGCCTAAAGAATACATTATTATAGGTATAGTAAAAGAGTTCATTGCCTTTGTTATATTTTTACTATTGAGCTCTGTTTGGCCGATTCTCTGAAGCCTTGAAGTAAATTCTGTCAAAAGCCTTTCCTTTTTCCCAGTATGATTTATTTTCTTTGTTTATTGATACCTCAGATACTTTTATATTTCATATCCATCCATCGGCTGTATTGTATCCTGCTGCTCTGTTTTGTATTCTATAAACCTTATTGCACCTTTCTTTATGTTTAATGTTCTACATTTATCCAGTCCAAAGTTCATGTTTATAACTTGCAAAAATATTTGAATTAATTCCTTTAGCTTAACTGATAAAGGAGCATGTAATTTCAAATTATCTATATATAGAAGGTATGTTAAGGTATAGCTCATTTTGTTTTTTCTGATCTGATACCCAATTTTCGTCCAATTCAGTAAATTAGAGTGTTACTATTTTTATAATTAGTATTATTAATACTGCTACTTAAAGGCATCCGTTAGTCTTGCGAGACCATGGATCTGCGCCTGGAAAGTCTTCACTCTCCAGGGCGCAGGCCTGGGCAAGGTTGTATGGAAGACCAGCAGTTGCCCATGCTGCAAGTCTCCCCTCTCCATGACACCAATGTTGTCCAAGGGAAGGGCATTAGGACCCATACAGCTTGGCACCAGTGTCGTCGCAGAGCAATGTGTAATTAAATGCCTTGCTCAAGGACACAACACATTGCCTCGACTGGGGCTCGAACTCACGACCTTCAGGTGCCTTAACAACTTGGCCACGTGCCCACACTACTATTATTATTTTTACTTATCATACATTGAATTCAGCGGATAACATGTTTGTGTACAGTTATAATTTTTTTGATAGCATTATCTGAAGCATAAATAATTCCAGCTTTTGAACTTCATATAGTCTTTCAGACAGGGAAGTGCAGTAAGCAGCACCTGATTGTAAGTGCTGCAAAATTATCATGAAATTCTGATTTTTATGAACCCTAGTTTAATTTTTTTGGGGGGCATTAATCTGTGAGATTAAACAGTTTGCTGTTTTTGTCAGCCTACTGCAATTCTATGTCGGGTGCAACAGAGCTAATAGGGAGAAATGCTCTCAATATGACAACCAATCAATATCCATTAATCCTACATTATTTCTTATTGAACTTGACAATTAGTAATTGATTTGTTACTGGCACATGTACCTAGATACAGTGAAAAGCTTGCCATCCAGACAGAACTTTCCAAATATAAATACCTCGAGGTAGTACAAAGGGAAAAGCAATACAGAATGCAGAATATAGTGTTAACAGCACTTAAGTGCACATTCAGTGCATGATGACTCCAAATGAAGTCGTACTTGACCTCTAGGACAGGATAGTCATTTTTTAAACCAGTGATTATTGCACATGGATTTTTGAGGTAATTAGAGACCATACAACCAAAAAGCTAGATTCTACATTCCATTTTAGTGCAGCAAAGCTTTTATGTTATCATTTCCATTTGCTCTACAAAATCATATTGCTAAAATATTCAGCTTTTCAACATGTCCCAGGCACAGAGAGCTATAAGGCTGCTCGCTGATTGATCAAAATCTACCATACAGACTTTAGCCTTTTCCAAGGCTTCAGATGAGTAAAATGAAAAAGCAGAAGTCTAAGTCTGCTGGAGTCAGTTTAATACGTGGAATTAATAGGGGGCTTTCAGGCTGGACCAAAGAAGCTTATGGACCACACTGGTCCAGAGGCTTTGTTTTGAACATTTTTGGCATTTGTGACTGTATCTAATATTGACAGACAACAAAAAGGGCTTTACTGACAAACACATAATAATGGAAAATGTGCGTGTGATACTGATTACTAGCTTTGGCAGCAGGAAGACTAAACTTTTCTTTTCAAGTAGGTTGTATTGAGAACTCAGTTGATTAACATAATATGGACTTGCAATAATGATCTTGTATAATTTGGGTTTAAGATGTTGCCAAGTGAAGGGATGGTGTTGGATATGAATTAGAGTTGGTCAAAAGTATAGTATAGCTCTCATTCCTCTCTTAACTGTTAGTCTAAGTAAAATTTTCTAGTTTGTCTCCTGCAAAGCCTCCTGTAAAACATAGAGACGTTGAGAAGAAAAGATCATTCAATCCACTGAAGCTTTTGCTCTCCCGCATTTACTGTATCATTACAGCAACTAATTGCAACTTGAAATAAGTCCAAATGGTTATTAAATCTATATTCTTTGCTTTTGAGCATTGTACTTGTGTGTTTATTGCTCTTTGTCTTAAAATAAGTTTTTATTTCTGGCACTTACTTCAGAATTCTGTTCCTTTATTTCAGTTTAGTTATCTGTCCTACTTTTTTGGTGCATTTGATGTGATCATCATCATAGCTTGTCACAGCAGACAGCCAGCCACTCTAGTGTTGTTTGCTTGATGCTGAGCAGGTCAGTGTCAGCTAAATCAGGTGAGAGTGGGCAGTTGCGCAGAACGTGTTCAATGTCCTGCACCCTTTCGCCACACTCACAGGATTCGCTGGTCCATAAACCCCACTTCACCATATTGTCTCCCGGCCTACAAACTCCTGCTCCCACTGTGTGGAGAGTGCACCACTTCCGTCTGTCAAGCAGTGCCCCGTCTGGCAACATTTCTGTGGGGTCTTGCACTGTATTGTTTGGTGGGGTTCTGACTTCTGTTTGTTGCCAGAGGTCAATCCTGTGTGTTTGGGGGGATGTCCCGTGCCGTAGTTCCTCCACTGTAGCAAAGCTTTTCCTCGATTTTAGGTGGTTGGGAACTGGCACATCACGGTGTAGTGGGTGCCGTGGATCCGAGTTCTGTTTACCTTTTTCAATTTTTGTTGTAGTGTGTCTTCAGATCTCTGAGGGAACAATGCCTGCAAGTCTGTAAATGATGTTAGTGGGTGTGGAACGCAGTGTGCCTGTAATTATTTGGCTGGCTTTGTTAAGCAATGGGTCTATTTTCTTCGCATGGGCTGATCTGCCCCACACAGGTGCACAGTATCTGCAGGTGCATAGCAGAGTGCTAGGGCAGTTGATCTAAGTGTGTGAGCATTAGCTCCCCATTTAGTGCCTGCTAATTATTTCAAGGGAATTGCAAGAGCAACTTTCCCTCGGTGTTTTTGGATGTGGGTGGCAAGTGAGAGCATCCTATCCAGTGTCACGCCCAGGTAAATTGGAGTCGAATGGTGTTCGAGCTCCTTCCCACACCAGAAGATCTTGAGCTTCCAAGCTGCTTCTCGATTTCTCAGGTGGAATGCACACACTTGAGTTTTTGATGGATTTGGGTTCAGAGACCCGACCATTTTTCATAATACTGTTTCATTGCTTCGAGGACCGCTGTAAATCGTACTTCAACTTCTCGGAAGGAGTTAGCTTGTGTTGCTATGCATAGGTCGTCTGCATAGATAAATCTGCGTGTGTTAGGAAAGGTTGGTAGGTCGTTTGTGTAAGCATTAAAGAGTAGAGGTGCCAGGACTGATCCCTGTTGTAGTCCGTTCTTTTGTGGATGCCACCTACTCTTAATTCCATTCATTTTTACATAAAATCTGTGATTTTCTAGGAGGCTTCTCATTACTTTGACTGTGGTTTCATTCTTTAACATTTTAGATAATTTCAGTAGAAGGCCTCTGCGATTCACAGTGTCGTATGCTGCTTAAGTCAATGAATACTGCCCCTGTAACTTGTCGCATTTCAAAGCCGTCCTCAATATACTGGGTTAAGTACAGGACTTGACTGCAGCAAGAGCGGCCTGGCCTGAACCCGGCTGGGCCTGGTGTTAGAAGATCTTCGACTTTGATTTATCTTAGTTATAATCAAACTGTAAGATAAATATGACAATATATTCTTGATCTAAATTCCTATCCTGAAACTAATCAAAATGATACAACATAAACACATTAATACCAAGATATAGAATTGGTTAATATAGTTTATTTTAATTGGCAAATAATACATAACCAGCAAGTTAGACCCTGTTAACCATCACTCTTAGGTGATATTAGACTAGGCACTGACCTGCACTACTTTACATAGAATAGTACAGCACAGTACAGGCCCTTCAGCCCACAATGTTGTGCCGACCCTCAAACCCTGCCTCCCATATAAGCCCCCACCTTAAATTCCTCCATATACCTGTCTAGTAGTCTCTTAAACCTCACTAGTGTATCTGCCTCCACCACTGACTCAGGCAGTGCATTCCACGCACCAACCACTCTCTGAGTAAAAAACCTTCCTCTAATATCCCGCTTGAACTTCCCACCCCTTACCTTAAAGCCATGTCCTCTTGTATTGAGCAGTGGTGCCCCGGGGAAGAGGCGCTGGCTATCCACTCTATCTATTCCTCTTATTATCTTGTACATCTCTATCATGTCTCCTCTCATCCTCCTTCTCTCCAAAGAGTAAAGCCCTAGCTCCCTTAATCTCTGATCATAATGCATACTTTCTAAACCAGGCAGCATCCTGGTAAATCTCCTCTGTACCCTTTCCAATGCTTCCACATCCTTCCTATAGTGAGGTGACCAGAACTGGACACAGTACTCCAAGTGTGGCCTAACCAGAGTTTTATAGAGCTGCATCATTACATCACGACTCTTAAACTCTATCCCTTGACTTATGAAAGCTAACACCCCATAAGCTTTCTTAACTACCCTATTCACCTGTGAGGCAACTTTCAGGGATCTCTGGACATGTACCCCGAGATCCCTCTGCTCCTCCACACTACCAAGTATCCTGCCATTTACTTCGTACTCTGCCTTGGAGTTTGTCCTTCCAAAGTGTACCACCTCACACTTCTCTGGGTTGAACTCCATCTGCCACTTCTCAGCCCACTTCTGCATCCTATCAATGTCTCCCTGCAACCTTTGACAATCCTCTACACTATCTACAACACCACCAACCTTTGTGTCGTCTGCAAACTTGCCAACCCACACCTCTACCCCAACATCCAGGTTGTTAATAAAAATCACGAAAAGTAGAGGTCCCAGAACAGATCCTTGTGGGACACCACTAGTCACAATCAATAGTCAATTTTCATCAATCCATCTGATATTTTTCCAATACCAAACGCACAACACCCTTTCCAGAATCAGAGTCAGGTTTGATATACAGGAAGTCACAACATTTGTTGTTTTGTGGAAGCAGTACATTACAATACATTGAAAAAAATCTGATAGGTTACATTCAAAAATATAACAAAAAAAAATAGTGCAAAGAGAGATCAAAATATTCCCAATTTGTCATGGTCCGGTCCGGTCCGGTCTGTTACGTCCGCATTCCGGTTCGCGGTCCGGTCCATTAACCCTTGTTCCAGGTTTTCCAGTTTACCCCGTTTCAATTGCGCCGCATGATTCTAGTTTGGGTGGACTCATAAATACCTCCAGAGAGCAGGGGTTGGTTGGAACCCCAAAGTGGGTGTTTGAAAAAGCTGATTGGGGTAAGTTCCAGAAGTTGAGTGAAGAAGGGTTAATAAAGATTGATATTTCTGGAAATGTAGATGAATTAAACAGTCAGGTGACTTCAGTAATTATCATGGCAGCAGAGGGATCTATACCTAGGAGTAAAAATAGGATGAATAGAAAACTGGTACCATGGTGGACAGAGGAATGTTGTCAGGCTGTAAAAAACAGAAATAGAGCATTCAGGCTAGTTAAAAGAACCCATAATATGCAGCATTTAGTTCAATATAAGAAAGCACAGGCAGTGGTGAGAAGAACTATATGTCAAGCTAAAAGGGCAAGTTGGAGGAGTTTTTGTGACAAGGTAGGAAGAACAACACCTGTGGGAGAGATATGGGGAATGATTAAGTGGATGGGAGGAGATAGAAGGGAATGGGAATATCTAGTAATGATATCTGAGGAGGAAACTGCAGTCTCCAGTAGGGATAAGGCTGAGGTCATGGCCAAATCATTTGTACTGATACACAGTTCAGAAAATTTGTCTGAAGAAGGGAGAAGAAGGGAAAGAATAATGAGCCAACACCCAGGTGTGTTAAGCAGGAGGGAAGGAACAGATGATATAATTGATGATCTATTTACATTAGCAGAAATGGTGAGAGCAATAAAGAGATTGAGACCAACCTCCCCAGGGAAAGATCTAATATGCTCTGTGATGCTAAAAAATCTAGGAGAAGGAGTGCTCTTGAAGTTGCTGCATTTTTATAACTGTGGGAGGAGGGAAGATTACCAAGTGCATGGAAAGAAGCAGTAGTAATTCCAATAAGGAAGCCTGGCAAGGATCTGTCAAAACCCACTAGCTACAGACCAATTGTATTAACATCAAGTATATGTAAGATAATGGAAAGGATGATAACAGAAAGGTTATCATGTGAGCTTGAGAAAAGGGGAATGCTGGCAAGTTATCAGAGTGGTTTTAGAAAGGGAAGGAATTCCATGGACTCAGTGATTATATTAGAGACTGAAATAAGGAAGGCCCAGGCAAATAGAGTGTCTGTAGTGGCAGTGTTCTTTGACATTGAAAAAGCCTATGATATGATGTGGAAGGAAGGATTATTAATTAAACTGCACAAGATGGGGGTTGGTGAGAGAGTTTTTAATTGGATTAAAGATTTTTTGTTTGGTAGAAAAATTCAAGTTCGGATTGGATCAGAATTATCAAAACAGTACATAGTGGAAAATGGCACACCTCAAGGTAGTGTGATTAGCCTGATTATGATCAATGATGTCTTCACTAAGGTACCAGTGGATATAGGTAGGTCATTGTTTGCGGATGATGGGGCCTTGTGGAAAAGAGGCAGGAACATGGACCATATAATCAGGAAACTACAAGAAGCAATTGATTAAGTGGTGGAGTGGGGTTATGATTGGGGATATAGATTTTCAGTAGATAAAACTCAAACTGTATTTCTTACTAGGAAAAGAGTCGAGGTAGGGAAGAAGTTAAGGATGTATGGGGTTGAATTAGAAAGGGTTGCATCACTTAAATTTCTGGGAGTTATATTTGATTCACGATTAACATGGGCAGACCATATCAGGAAAGTTAAGGAGAAATGTAAAGTAATAAATGTGATGAGATGTTTGACTGGTAGGGAATGGGGAGCAAGTTGTTCAGCTTTGAAGAGAATGTATGTGGCCTTAGTGAGATCTGTATTGGATTATGGAAATATAGTATAGGGATCAGCAGCTAGGTCTCTTATAAGGAAACTGGATGTGATTCAGGCTCAGGCCTTGAGAGTGTGCAGTGGGGCTTTTAAAACATCACCAGTGTCAGCACTACAGGTAGAAAGGGGAATAATGCCTTTGAAACTAAGAAGGATGCAACTGATGGCAAACTACTGGGCTAACTTGCAGGGGCACAATGATTCTCACCCTACTAAAGGAGTGTTGCAGGAGTGCTGGGAAAATGGGAGGTTTCAGAGGGATACCTTTAGTCGGGTAGGGAATGATATTGCAAAAGAATGTGAAGTATTTGATCTGAGGTTAAGTCCTTCAGTAGTTTATCTGGTTGTAGCTCCATGGAAGCTTGTATGGCCTGACATAGACTGGCATTTGTTAGAGGTAAAAGGGAAAGAAAGATATAAAACAGATTTGGTAAATGCATTAACTGTCATGTGATGGAAAAGTATAGTGATTATACTCACATTTATACGGATGGTGCGAAGGAACCTGAAACAGGAGTGACAGGGTTTGGGGTGGTAATACCAGCAAAAGAAATTGGAATCAGCAGAAGAACATCTAATAAGTTAGGGGTGTTTACAGTGGAGATGCTGGCAGTGTTGGTTGCGTTGCAATGGGTGCAGAAAGCCAGACAAGCCAAAGCATTGATATGTTCAGATTCATCCTCAGTTCTAGCAAGTTTAAGGTCTTTTCACACAAACAGTCGGCAAGATGTACTTTATGAAGTCCTTCAGTTAGTTACAAGAATTGCAAATCAGGGAGGTCAGGTAAAATTTCTATGGGTTCCAGCACATGTAGGGGTGAAGGGGAATGAGAGGGTGGATGAGTTGGCAAAGAGGGTGTTAAAGAAAGAAAATGTGGAAATGCACATTAGTATCAGTAAAGCAGAGGTTAAGTGTGTAATCTGGGGAAAAAGTCAACCAAATGTGGCAAGAAAGATGGGACAGGGAGGGGAAAGGGAGGCATTTATATCAAATACAAAAGAGTGTTGCAGTTACTAGGGTAGGTAATGGAAACAGAAGAGAGGAAATTGTGTGGACTAGGTTAAGGCTGGGGCATTGTGCATTAAACAAAAAATTGAAAATGATAGGGAAACACCAGACAGGATTGTGTGAGGAATGTCAGGAAGAGGAGTCAGTAGAACATGTAGTTCTGAGTTGCAGGAAGTATGGGATACAGAGAGAGATGATGAGAAATAAATTAAGGGAGTTGGAGATGCAGGAATTCACATTAAAAGGATTGCTGGGCATGGGTGAGAGAGCACAAGTCTGAGTATTTTTAGTGTTTTTAAGGGGTATAGGGGTTTTTTACAGAATATGATGAATAAACAGGAATAGGATACTAGGATGGTCAAAGATGGGAGGGTGAAATGTGTGTGTGTGTGTATATATATATATATATTAATATATATATTATAAAAAATGTGTGAGAGATTGGGTGAAGGGATTTAGAATGTATGTCTAGTGCGCATTCTGGAGCAGAGGGTGGCGGTAATGCACCATTAAGCTGGATGCCAACTGCCGTAAATCAAGATACAGACAGGGCTTGGTTGCTAGATTGTTCCTGCCTGAATCCCATCCCTTCTGTCCCCTCCCCTTGCCTGTGACCTTTCCTTGCACCTTGTCAGTCTTGCCTTGGAGCAACCCACCGGTGGAAGGCTAGTGCAGTCTTCAAGATATGGATTTGGCTGTTCTGTAGCCTGCTCTTACTGGCCGCCTTGAGTCTTGGAGTCACCCCGGAACCAGCTCCCTTCCTGTCCCTTGCCTCTGTCGGATAAGCCAGGCTGTTTGCCGTTACCCTGCGGTTGGTTCTGTCCCTCCCTGTCCCTTGCCTCCATTGGGTAAGTCAGGCTGTTTGCTGTTACCCTGCGGTTGGTTCTGTCCCTTGCCTCTGCTGGGTAAACCAGGCTGTTTACCATTACCCTATGGTTGGTTCTGTCCCTTGCCTCCGCTGGGTAAGCCAGGCCATTTGCTGTTACCCTGCTGTTGGTTCTGTCCCTCCCTGTCCCTTGCCTCCGCTGGGTAAGCCAGGCTGTTTGCTGTTACCCTGCGGTTGGTTCTGTCCCTTGCCTCTGCTGGGTAAACCAGGCTGTTTACCATTACCCTATGGTTGGTTCTGTCCCTTGCCTCCGCTGGGTAAGCCAGGCCATTTGCTGTTACCCTGCTGTTGGTTCTGTCCCTCCCTGTCCCTTGCCTCCGCTGGGTAAGCCAGGCCATTTGCTGTTACCCTGCTGTTGGTTCTGTCCCTCCCTGTCCCTTGCCTCCGCTGGGTAAGCCAGGCCATTTCCTGTTATCCTGCGGTTGGTTCTGTCCCTCCCTGTCCCTTGCATCCGTTGGGTAAGAGTCCTGCATCCTGCCCAGGAGTCATCTTGAAATACCCTTGCCCTGTCATGTCCTCATCTGGCCTTCAAGACCCCAGCCTGTCTCCAGTCTCAAGACCAAGACCCCAGCCTCAAGCCTCTAGACTCCAGCCACGTCCTGTCCTGCAGTCATGTCATGTCCATGCCTGGTTCTGGGGCCTGAGCCTGAGGCAAGACCCAGGTTCTGGGTCCTTGTCCAGTCTCTGGCTTGGGGCCCAAGCCCAAGTCTGTGTTCTTGTCCCTGCTCCTTGTCTGTATCCTGTCATGTCCCTACTCTAGTCAAGTCCTGTTCCTTGTACTTCAGTGTCTGTGTCTTGCATTTGGGCCCGTTCCCAACACCCCCATTGTGACACAATTATTACCAACTAAAGATTCATCAATCTCTCTTTTGAATATATTGAGTGATTGAACTTTCCCAACCAACTTGATAGAGAATTCCAAAGATTCATCATTCTCAGGGCAAAGAAATTTCTCCTCATTTGTTCAGTATGTCTAAGGTCTTATTTTGAGACTGTTACCTCTGAATCTAGATATCAGTGTTTAGGAAAATATTGTGTTTGTACCTTAAGTTTTTGTAGTAAAGTCACACCCTACCCTCTGCTTCTTCCTTGAGCACTGTACTATTCACAGAAACCCCCAAATTTGTCCATTGTGGTTTCACTAAATTCAAAGCAGATGATAGACTTTTACTTCCATGGATCCAAAGAATCATTGAAATTTACTCTACATCACCATAGCTAAAAATGGATATACTGTATCATAAAAAATCCGTACATCCGTTAGTCTTGCGAGACCATGGATCTGCGCCTGGTAAGTCTTCACCCTTCAGGGTGCAGGCCTGGGCAAGGTTGTACGGAAGACCAGCAGTTGCCCATGCTGCAAGTCTCCACTCTCCATGACACCAATGTTGGCCAAGGGAAGGGCATTAGGACCCATACAGCTTGGCACCAGTGTTGTTGCAGAGCAATGTGTGATTAAGTGCCTTGCTCAAGGACACAACGCACATTGCCACGGCTGGGGCTCGAACTCATGACCTTCAGGTCGCTAGTCCAATGCCTTAACCACTTGGCCATGTGCTTACACAACCCTAGTACAGAGTAATGCAAAATGCCTTTGGTTACAACTCTTCAGTTACTAAAATTCCCATTTTCTGTTAGATTTTTTTGGACTTCTACTTTCCTGATCAATCTGCCATGAGGAACTTCATCAAATGCCTTGTTAAAATCCATGGTGATAATGTAAACTAGACCATTATACTACTAGATATAAGGCTCCTCTGATTCTGTAACTCTGCAAAGTATTAGTATAAGAGTTTGGATGTTATGGTGAGGTTGTACAAGACATTGGTGAGGCCAAATTTGGAGTATTGTGTGCAGTTCCGGTCACCTAACTATAGGAAAGATATCAGTAAGATTGAAAGAGTGCAGAGAAGATTTACTAGGATGTTGTTGGGTCTTCAGGAGTTGAGTTCCAGGGAAAGATTGAACAGGTTAGGACTTTATTCCTTGGAGCATAGAAGAATGAGGGGAGATTTGATAGAGGTTTACAAAGTTGAGGGGTATAGACAGTAAATGCAAATAGGCTCTTTCCACTTAGATTAGGAGAGATAAATATGAGAGGACATGGCTTTGGGTGAAAGGTTTAGGGGGAACTTCACTCAGTGGTGGGAGTGTGGAATGAGCTGCCATCTGACATGGTAAATGCAGGCTTACTCTTAAGTTTTAAGAATAAATTGGATAGATACATGGATGGGAGAGGTCTAGAGGGTTATGGACTGGGTGCAGGTCAATGGGACTAGCAGAATAAAGCTTTAGCACAGACTAGAAGGACCGAATGGTCTGTTTTCTGTGCTGTAGTGTTCTATGGTTCTAATGTGACGTTTACCACCACTATGACGAGGCCAAATGCAAACTAGAAGAAAAACACCTCTTTTTCCAGTTGGGTAGCCTACCCAATGACATGAACATTTTTTTTTCCCTATTTTCAGGTAACCCACACCAGCTGTGTTCCTTTTCCTTTCCCTTTCCTACTGGTCTAACCAGGTTCACTCTCCTTTTTTTTTGACTGTTTCCATTCTCCCCTACTCCCCATTACCTGCATCTCTTACCCTCTTAGACCTAATTTGATCTGCCCAGCACACACATACACAACTTTCTATTTGTTTCTTTTCTCCCTTGTATCCTTACCATCCCATCTCCATTTGGTTCTACTTATCACCTCCCCTCTCTAGTTCCATTTAGCCTCCTCCAGTCTCTGTCTCCACCTGGCTCTTTCTGTCCACTTCTTTTTCCTTATTTGTTTCCACTTATCACTCACCTGTCTCTGCTCAAAGTTTCTCCACCTGGCTCCATCTCCCACCTCACTGAATTCTACCTATCACCTATCAAGCCCTGTCTCACCTTCCCTCTCACCTCTTTATGCTCTATACCTTGCTTCAACATTCTCAGTCAGATAAAGGGTCTTGAACTGAAATATCAATCATCCCTTTGCCTCCTGAGATGCTACTTCCTGCTGCTGTCTGTAAGGAATTTGTATGTTCTCCCTATGACCACGTGGGTTTAGTCCAGGTGCTCCAGTTTCCTTCCACAGTCCAAAGGTGTGACAATTGGTAGGTTAATTGGTCATTAGAAATTATTCTGTGATTAGGCTAGAGTTAAATCAGGGGTTGCTGGGAAGTGTGATTTGAAGGGCCAGAATGGCCTTATCCATGCTGTGTCTCAATAAATAAATAAAATACTGAATTCCTCCAGAAGTTTGTTATTTTTTTTGGTGCAGATTACAGGACCTGCAGTTTCCTGTGTCTTCAAATGATTTTTTTTATCCTTTGGCCTTTGTTAGTTCTTTAATCATCATTCAGATTATGATTCTCCTTTAATAAACTGTTAGATACCCTTGATTAAAGCATGCCTTTCTCATTGCTACATTACCTCAGAATTTTTACCAACAATTTGCCCACTATCAACATTAGATGATGGGATCTGTGGTTATTGGTCCATGCCTTTCATTTTTTGTTAAACAACTGTCGGACATTAGCAGTCTTCCAGCCCTTTTAAAATATCCATACAACCAGAGAGAATTGGAAAATCACTGGCAGATCTTCCGCCACTATTTCTTTTGAGACCTGGGCCACATTTTCTCAATGCCACGTGATTTACCACATTTAAAAATGCTGGTCTGATGCATTCTCTCTGCTTATCACTTCCTATGCTTTATAGTCTTTCTGTTTAATTTTGCCTACTGTATGATTCCACCACTTCTATGAAAACGGACTCTACAAATATACACGAGTTCTGCATCAATGCATGGATTATTCCATTAGAAGTTTATCTTCCCTTTATTATCCTCTTTTCAATCAAATCTAAAAAATGTTTATTTTTTTAATTGGCCATCATTTGTTGTATTCATCCTATTAATCTTTTGATGTTCCCTTTCAATTTCATGACTGCACCAAAAATACTCAGGCTATCAGTTTCTGGTTCTGATACTCAACACACATTTCTGTTGTCTTTTCTAACTCTGCATATTCAATAACATCTATAGAAGTGCACTGTTGTCAGCCAATGCAATATTGTGATGGGTTATAATTTTTTATTAACTCCGAGAATGCAATTAAAGCTTTTGTTTTCAAAAATCTATTAAGTTTTGGCAGGCTTTACAAGCAGGTGGTTTGGCATGTTCTGGGCATGTGCTGTTTTGCTATTACAAAAAAAATATTGATTTAAGAGAGTTTAGCAATCGCACAACAGGTTTGAAAGGAAGAACAATAGCCTCAAGTGAACAACAAATTTTAGCAAAACTCTGATTATAATATTATGTGGGCAGATGATTGTGTTCTACAGCAAATGGTAACCATTACAAATGTAGTGAGTTCAAAAGGAATGTTTGAGGCAAAACAAAAGGGATGTTAAGCAACAGAGCTAAATGTCAAGGAAGTAAAAGCGGTATTCAACAAGAAACCATCGATTTTAAGGTTCTGAAGCTGTTGCTGGCAACCAACATGGCCTCACCCTGAGCCATTTCAGATATTAACCTGTTGCCATTCCTCTGTTCCCAAAGCTTCCAGTCACTTTGTTAAATTTTTCACCGCCTACATCTATTTCTAAACCAAAGTCCATAATATATTCTGAGCACAATCCTGTTTTATTGATTCCCCTTCTCAAAATATCTTCTAATTTTAATACCCTCTCCATTCAAATATTGATTCTGTCGCTTAAAAATAATATTTTTTAAATATTCTTGTTTCAGTCATGGGATGTCCAGAATAAATTTTAATAATATTTACTAATTCTAATGAATTAAGACATTTTATACAAAATGTAAGTTGCAGTGTTCTTGCTTCATTGTCAGAAGGTTGTCTCTTCAGGCTCCACCCGAGACTCTGGTGCACAATTAATCACTGAATAATTTCCGCATTGTTGGAGGTGGCTCTTTTCTCATAAGATATAAAACCAAGGCCTCACTTGCCTTGTTTATATATATATAAAAAAATCACAGCATTGTTTGAAGGAGACCAATATATTTCTCCCAATATCATGACCAATATTACTATAAAAATCTGGCTGATCCTTCTATTTCAGTTTGTGGGACTTTGTTCCTGGCAAAAAAAAAGCTGCTGTGCTTTCTACATTACAAAAAAGACCCAGCTTTGCATGGTTCATCGGATGTGAAGCACTTTGGGCATGAAAGAGGGAACATAAATGCAAGTTACCACTATTGAGAGTTAATTAAGCACAAGTGTGAGTATTCTGCTGGTTCTTCTTCTTCGTCTTGTTTTATGACGGTTGGCTATTCTGCTCGTTGGTTTCCAGCTCTCTCAGTGATGGCCATTCCACCTCTGTTTTCAGCTCCTCCCCCCACCCCCCCCATATATAATGGCTTGAAAACTGGGCCATAATAGACATTTGTTAAATATACACTAGAATTCTAGTGTTCCCCTTAGTTCCATTAACTTCAAAGGAAGGAAGTAACAGAAGATAGGTATTAAGGGCAGTTGATGGTGACCGATATCAAGTTTCTACCCTGGCAGTTTGTCACTTGTAGATCATGACACCCGTGCCTTCCAACATATCAGATATCCCTTCAGTACATCAATGTGCATTGCCATGTGCATTCACCATTTCAGGTTTTCTCATGGTAAATGCTATGCTTCACAAAAGGTTGCCAAGTCCAAAAGATGAAGAAGGAAGTTGGTTTTCCTTCTGAACAATAGTTTAAAAATAATAGAAATCATGATTTTTAAAATAATTATTACATTCATAGCTGGGTTAATAAATGAAGCAACAAGGAAACCATTACTGGCTCAATCTTCCTCACAGGAAGTAGTTCAGAATTCAGGTACTAAGGAGTAAATTATAAAAATTAAATCAGTGCTTCAAAAATAGAGAATGGAACAGATTTTAGATTTATTTAACTTAATTCTCAAGAACTTGCTTGCTGCATATTGTTTTACTGAATGACCATATCAAAAAGATTGATACAAAGATTAGTGCCATCAAGTTGCTTGGCACAAAGGAAGTTATCTGTTTGGCAGATGTCATTTGTTGAGTATTGAATTCCAATCATAGTTGAATCAACATGGGGTATAAGGGAAAATGAAAGAGGAGTCACCCTTGGTATGATGCTGCATGTTGTGGACTCTGGTTACACAGCAGATCAGCAGAGGCTCATGTGAGCCTCGGGGAGAGGGTAGAGAGAGAGGAAGGTAAAAGTCAGCTTCTGTGTTGGAGAAATCTGTTCAATGAAGTGGCCTTCAAAGCACATTTTCTAGAATCTGTAACTGAGGATGAGGCCTGGTGTTCACACTACAGTATGATACCTATTTTTAAACTGGAAGACCCGTATTCAGATTATTTCGTTGACCAGCATTTGCAATTAGATTTCCTAAAGAGAACCTGCTTGATCGGTCTCAGCATGATGTCTCCTCAAGACTAACCAGTGTGAGGAGGTGGGGGGGGGGGGAATTTGTTTAATAATCTCAGTAACAAGTCTCAGTGCTTATTTATTAATTTAACAGCACACATTTAACAGTTACTACGTGGAAACTGTCAATATAAAGCCAACTTGTATTGTTAGGAATTCTAATCCCGAAGTACTAGCTTTCGTTAGTACTCCCAAGCAACACAAGATGTTACTGATTTTAAGTTAGAAGCTGCAGTAGTGGCGAAAATCCATCACTGACCTCCGTCGTTTGCGTATTTCTTTCATAAACGGAACAATTTCCAATACTGTTGTGTTTTTTCCTTAGTGCAGAAATTCTGCTGCAGTCCCCAAAGTCCCCATGCAGTGGCAGCCACCCAGAATCTGGTGAAAACCCTGCAGTCTAATGCAAAAGCGGTTGCAGTCCTCTCAGCCAGGGATGCTTTAGCATCTGCGCTAAACAGTTCCAATGAATTCAGTGCTGTCAAACAAATATTCTTAGCAGCAGATTCCTGTCACTGTGACATGTCTTTTGTGCTGAGCTAAATTTACGAGTTAAATGGAATTATTCGTGACCGACGATTCCAGTCTCACACCAGATCGCGGTTTTACCTGTTCTATTCAATGCAGTATTTCACTCTCCAGTTTATTTCTATTTAACGTTTACAATGCTAAATCAATGGCGTATTGGGCTTTACAAGAAGAAATTAGAAAAACACTTATTTAATAATTTGGAAATACTTTCCGACTTCGTAGCACAGAGTGTGATAGGAACTTAAGTAAAGTATAGCACTATACTGAATCTGTTTTATGTCCGTGTTTGAACAGCAGGACGTTCTATAGTTTTGTTTAAATTGTCCCCGTTTACTAGACAACACGTGCAACCGTTTACTTGAAAGCAGAGCAACTCCTTCTAAATAGTAAACGATATATTTAAAGTATTTCGTACTTAAATAGGGCCAAATAATGTGCTTATATGGATTTTCCAATGTTAATTCGAGGATTAAGAACAAAAATAACGTAAATGTCGTCTTAAAATCTATATGCTTTCTGATATCACTTGGGCGTCCTCTCACTTTATTGTCAGACTGATGTCTCCTAGCGATACCCAGGGAAAAAACGTTCCCTCCTAAAACCAATAGGTTTTTGATACTCATATTCACATACTGCTCCCTCGGTTTGATTCCTAAAATTAACCCAATTCTAAATGTTATGCAAGTACCCATGATCTCCGCGTTATCGAAGACACAACAGATTTTTTGGCATGTACAGGTTTTCCAGTTACAAGCTTTATTAAATCAGGGAACAGGGTAGCAATTCGGCAGCATCCATTCACTTAGTTTCCTGTACTTTTTTTTAAATTTGGAGTTTGGTACAATGCGGGATTTCTGTTCATGCTCGAAATATGTGTTCGCATCGACAACTTGTTTCTTGAAGGCAGCCTTTCATTTCATCTGGTAAAGGCCGTACGATGTTATATCACTCTTTTCACCGGAAAGTATCTAGAAAAACTCCCAAGGAAAATAAAAATTCCAAGATTAAATTTGGTGGAAAGCAGCTGCGCAGGAAACCAAACAGCACGCAGGTTAATGACTTCCACCACAAACATGCAGGAAATCCGGCACTACGAGGGTTAATGACTTCCACCACAAACTTGGCAGTATCCCAACCCTCAAAGTGTTTGTTTGACTGTTTCGTTATAATAACCTTTGGATTGTCGTAGAGGACAGGCCGGCGGTTTTACAATTGCACAGCTCCGTGTGAGGAGGAGCAGAAAAAAAAACTAGCCCCTCCCGCTCGACCTACGGAGTGCTGAGGTATGAGACGTGAGCCACATGATCAGCTGATCTCTTATCCATTTAAGACAGAGCTTCCCACAAAGACTCCCAGCTACTGAGAACTGAACAGCCATTCAGCAAGCGCTGAAGCACACACACACACGCCTCCTCTCGCAGCGACTGATCACTCTATAGCAACTGCAAGTTCATACTGAAGACACAGAGGAAAGAATATGAACGTCAAGTTCCACACACTCGTCCTCTTGGTCCTCTTTGTCTCTCTGACCCTTGTATCTGGAGGTAAGTCGTTTTCTTGAACCTTACGGTATTAAATTTTTACTGGAAGAAACTGGAGTAAAGTTAATCAGGGGCATTGTCGATAATGACAATTTTCTGAAGTAACACCTGTTAGAGATTATGAACAGAAGATAATTTAAACATTTAGTACAGCTAATGAAAACAGGAATGGTATATAACATGATTCGTCAAATCATGTACAACTTTTAATTCAATATTTTCTTTGATGTACAGAAACTGCATTTAATTCCAAAGCAAATTAGGAAATAGAGATGATACTCCCCATATGCATTACATATTCCTGCTATTTACAGTGATTATAAATTCAAAGGTTATAAAATAATTGTACATAATGATTGATGGAGTGATACTTAAACCCTAGACTTCATTGAGCTGTTTATCTGCATCATGCTGTGGGAGCTGCCCTGGAGAACAGTGACTGTTCAATTTAATTTAAAAATGTGATTTGTTTTCAATAATTTCACAAGTAAGAAAATACTGTAATTTAAACCAATCCCACGTGATGTCATATTGTAATATTGCTTGTCATTGCTTTTTTTTAATGTTGTCTTTTTTTTTTAAAGCTATGTTTACTCTGAAGGAAAAAAAAACTTGCTTATTTTATGGTTCCATTCAGACCTTGACATTCCCTGGCTGTGGAATGGAGTACTACATGCGATTGCCTCAGTGTGATATGTCAACATTTCACTCTTGCTCCCAATGTAATATTAACAAAAGCAATTCTTACATCAGATTTGTACCAAGGCAAGACAAAACATTATTTTTATCTGTATGTTTATTCAATGGGGCATTATAATGCAAGGAAACAGCTTGAGACTAGACAGTAATGATATTAACATAATGGCAGAAATACCTTCTTTGAAAATGAAGTTTCAATGGTTCTGTGTGGTTCTTTGACTTGAGTGCTAGACTGCCTTTCAGAGTTATCAATACCAAACTCAGTCTCAACCTACACTTTCTGTTCATTGGCAACTGTGGTTATTTCAGCCTTTCACAGCTGGTCTGCCAGTTAATTTACAGTATTTTCATTGGCCTTGACAAATACCAACAGCTCCAAATGGAAACACAACATTTTCCAGTTTAAATGGCAGTAAGTCTAGGATCTGCAAGTTAAGGAAGAGGGATGCTACTGCAGATGTCAATACATTGCATTGCTAGACTATGGACAACTTCTTAAAGTAGCATTTGGGGAATTAACCCTCAGGGTTTGTGGGACATAGGCAGCTATTAGTGTCTGATGGTGTGACCTCTGTTCGCTGTTGGAGGCCTTGTCACGACTCCTGCCACATTGCTGGAGAGCGGGATGTTTCATGTCAACAGGAATGACTGTGTATTGGTAAGTGTGGGTGTGGAGAGACTGTGGGTGGTGATTCCAGCTGATGCGCCCAGGCCACACATTCTGCCCAAACTAAAACAAGCCACCTCTTATGAAGAACTTGGTACTCTGACTGGAGGTTAAGTATACAGGGGTAATATTTCATTCTTGGGATGGACCAGATTGGACAGTTTGGATTCTGATTCCTGAGCTTTAAGTGTTTTCCATCACAGTTACTCATCAGCATCAAAGTAGGAATATGGAGTCAAATGTGGAAATTCAGAACTTCATTATGGATTTCAAGTACTCCAAATTGGATTAGTTCTGACACAGATATGATGAACATGGACCACAAATTGAGGTCTGAGCAAAAAACAAACTGCAGATCTGGAAACCTGAAATAAAAATGGAGATTTCTGGAAATGAGATTAGGTGACTTTTTTTTAAAGAGGACAAAATATAGTTAAAAGATTTACCAATTAGTAGATTAATTGGTCTTGCAAATTGTCCCATGATCAGGCTAGGGTTACATTGGAGGCTGCTGGGCAGTGCAGCTCTAAGAATCTATTTCATGTTGTATCTCAATAAAGAAATGTTCTTGATTGACAGTTCATCAATATCAAATGTTAACTCTGTATTCTCCTGTGTCTGTCCTTGCTAATTTGATGAGAACAGGTTGATTCTTCACATTCTACTGCTGTAAGCTTGAGTAATTTCAAATAATGCTGCCAGTTTGCATTGTGTAACTGAACATGAATTCAAATCACATAATTTAAAATCCAAAGCCAAAACAATTGGATAGGACGTCATAGAGATGAAAGATCTATTGTTTATGATGAGTACAGTACATGGATGATGTAGACCATTAAATCTTTGATGCACTTCGCCAGTGCATTGTTGAATGTACCTGTGGCTTCTCAATGCATTGTGCAATAAGTCTTGAAACACGAAAACATTTTTTTTGGTATCTCAATTTTTCTTCTTTCCTTCAATGCTAGCAGACCTAGAAACGCCATATAATATGCCAGCCCAATCTGATCAGTTGAATAGCTCATTCAAACTTTAAGGTACTACGCCAAAGCTAGTTACATCAACAGTTCACAGGAGACCTGCATAAACTTGGAACAAACTCTAAAACCTTGACTTGTGTGGTCTTATCATCTTGGTATGTTAATTTCCTTGCTGAAACCTTTGTGTAAGCTACAACATTTACAATTTATGAACACAATTGAATGGAATTTATTTAAATCTAACATCCATCCCACAACATTTATGCTCAATTAAAGTTAATCGCTTTTGTTTTGCTTTAGTCTTCTCTGATATAAAAGGAAAATATCTTTCCCAATTATTGAGGGGGAGGAGAGCCACAATGTTTTGTTTTATGTTTGCTTTTTTTTAAAAACTGCTAGATGAGAATGAATACTAATTAAAGGACAGCAGGTTAGATTGTTTGAGCTGATAACTAATCAGTACAAAAATGTTGCTGTCATAGGGCAGATGCACATTGATGGCCAGTCAAAGCTCTGTGGAATATTAAGAGCACTTACCATCAAATTCCATTGAGAAACCAAGTCTATTCAAATGGCTGGATCTCCTTAATATTATCCAGCTTCCCCACCCACATCTACTCAGCAAAGTTACAGGGTGAAGTTCTTGGGGGGGCGGGGAGGGGGGGGTTAACAGATGTGGAAGGCCAAAGCTTCTCTTAACTGGGTCCAAAAGTTCAATCCCTCGCCTCCTAGCACCACTGGGGAAGAATTGTAATTACCTTTGGGACCCTCCACTGATATTCCAGCAGATTTATGTCAGATACTCTAAACACGTGGTTAGATTTGCCTTGGGATCTCAATTGGAAGAGAAACCTGATTCGCATATGTTTGTGGATATCCAAAGAGTTGAGGGTTGTATCCAGAGTCACTTGTGTTTTAACTTGCATGCTGCCCAGTTCCAGACATAATTATACTCCCCTATGTCTTTGAGATGGACAATATAGTAAGGAGGAATGATTGTATCTGTAAATATTACAGGTACTGGAAAGTGCCTTAGCTGATATAACTGAGCTGCTGTAGTAAAAGCACAAAATGCCGTGAGCCCATAAATTATACAAGCAGCTGAGGAGCACTTTGATACTAACAATTGCAAAATGATTCATTATTTAGGAAATATGGAATAGATTTGTGTATCTAGGTGAGTTAAATAGTTACTACTGTTTTGATTTAGATGATCTAATTTTCTATACAAACTTGAACTATTAATGCAATTTGTAGTTTAATTCATGCTACTCCTAAATCAGATGTGTAGATGACATCGTATTCGAATGCCTGATGCATCCTTCCAGTTGTAATGTTGTTCAGTCTCTAGCTCTGTGCCCCAGTTATTTGCAGCTATGCTTGTATTTCAATTTCTAATAATGGCTTATCTGCAGAATCTTCTGAATTGTAGCAATATATATTTTTCATTTAAAATTTTTACCATGCTTGACAGGTTTGTTCTATACTTGTTTTAACTAAAATATGTGGTATATTTTGACTTCTAATTTCCTCATATTCTTTCATATTCATATCCTTTGAAAAGGGCTCACTAATTAGAGGAAGCAGTTCATTAAGTCTAAGCATTGAACCTGTGGGTGTGGTTTGTTAACACTTTAGGGTGAGGATCATTCATTTATATCTAGGTTATTTTTAAACAAGGAGTGCATGCAGTTTGTGTATTCAATGATAATGGGTTCACTACAAAAAACGTAATCTTTGCTATTGTACAGTTAACAGGCCTTAACGTGCTGGTACCAGCCAAATCAAACACACTAGGATTTGTTGATAAAAGTTTGAATGTCAAAAATTGTATAGTGTTTGGAAATTAAATTGGCATAGTGGGACATCTCAATGGTTTAATATGCTGAAGCAGGGGGCCGCATGGTCTCTCAACTTCCCACTTGCAGACCCCAGTTGATACGGATTGGCAACAACATCCCCTCCACCCTTAACTTCAGCACAGATGCACAACAGGGTTATGTGCTTAGCTCCCTCCTCTACTCACTTTATGTTTGTGTGGCTCATTACAGCTCTAATTCTGTATTTAAATTTGCTGACAATATCACTGTTGACCAGCTCAAATCAAAGAGCAGATTATCATCTACAGGAGGAAGAAGCTGGAGGTCCATGAACCAGTCCCTGTGAGGGGAGTGGAGAGGGTCAGAAGCTTTAAATTCATTGGCATTAACTTATGAGAGGATCTGTCCTGGGACCAGCACATTAGTGTCACCACAAAGAAAGCACAACAGTGCCTCTACTTTCTTCGAAGTTTGCCACCAAAAATTTAGACAAATTTCTATAGATGCATAGTAGAGTGTGTCCTACCTGGTTGCATTGTGGCCTGCTATGGAAACGCCAATGCCCAGGAACAAGAAAGACTACAGAAAGTGGAAGATGCAGCTCAATCCATCATAGGCAAAACCCTGCTCCCCATTGAGTACATTTACATGGAGTGTTACCACAAAAAAATGTGCCATCAAAGACCCCCATCATCAAGGCCATGCCTCCTTCTGATACTATCATCAGGCAGGAGGTAGCGGAGCCTAAAGGCTGATTTATACTTGTGCATACGGGCTACACCGTAGCCTAGGCAGTAGGCCTGATTTATACTTTTGCATAGCCCTACGCCGTAGCGAGCATGCGTAGTTGTGTCTGCGTCGCTCTGCAATTCGCTGCCAAAACGCTAGTTGGTGGTGGGGTTTCTATGTCACTGTGTTGAGTTTCTTTGTGAGAGACATAGACAAGGAAATGCATTTCAAATATTTTCAGATGTCGGCAGGTGGATTTGACGATTTGGTTCATAGTCTCCAGCCATTTATTTCGCATCAGTGTACAGACATGGCAGAGAAAAGCAATTGGAAATGTGTAGGAGGAAGAGCAATGCTACCGAGCGGACCAATCACAGTTGTTGCAGTTTGCGTCTCCGCGACGCGTGAGTTACATTTTTTTGGGGAGGTGCACATCACCCTACGGCATACATTTGATGCAGAAATATAAATTGGGCTTTAGATCCACACCGTCAAGTTCAGGAAGAGTTAGTACACTACAACCATCAAGCTGTAGACCCAGTGTGGATAACTTCCTTCAGCAGTACACTGAACTGATTCTATGACCTACAGTCTTGCTTTCAAGGACAATTTACAACTCATGTTATCAGTATTTTATTTGCACAGTTTGCCTTTTGTTCCTTTGCATTTGTCAGTCTTTATAGATAGATTTTCATAAAATTCTATTTTCTTTTGTAAATGCCTGTAAAATAATAATCTCAAGAAAGTGTATGGCATTTTGCTTTGAACTTTGAATGTGGTTCAAAATCTTTGGGTCAGATTAACATATGCAACAGTGTCAGAACAGTTCTTGCCAGAGCAATACCAGGGGGTGAAAAGCAACCATTCACACTTCTGATTGTATTTCTGGCTGTTGTTTAAGGATTTGATTTGTTCTTGTAATTGTGAGCCTTGAAATAGCCTATTAATGGTGAACAGGGTTGTATGAGCTGGAATCTACCATCAGAGTATTATGTTTAAGAACATTTAGTCCAGGCAGTGAAAATTGCATTTTGGAAAAGTCTGTTCCAAAACTGCAAATAAAACGTGGTGATGCCAAACTCAAAGGAAGCTTCTCAAGAAAACTCCTTAAAAAGGTTAGATTCCACATCAGATTTTTATACCTCGTGATCAAAGGTGAACGTGTTGAATGCATTGAAATAGTGCAACAAGGGGCCAACAGGGGTGAGTGAGTTAAAATCAATCGCCTATCCTGGAGAATGACTCGATGAGATGCGCTGGGCCTGAGCTTGTAGTATGATGATCTTGGTTCATAATCCCCACTGCTTTTCTGCTGGACATGAATGGACATGGTAACTGAAGGCAAAAGACCAGGTGAAAGGAATGATCTAAAGCAACTGGGTAAATTGTGAGGAAGAGGTTTTGCAAAGGCCTTGTGTTTGAGAAGATGTGGTGTATGGATCAGCTGCCTTAAACCTTGCGTCTAGAAGACTACACCTGGGCCTCCTTGGTAATTAAGGGAAATAGAATAAATATGCCTGTTTGTCTGCCTCCAGATCGCATTTACTTGAGTCTGGTGGGAAGAAAAGGAACACTGGGTTTCTTCTGTCAGTCTGTTAGTTAAACATTTTCAGCCAGGGTCTGATGTATGATTAGATCCTGATTTGTATCATCAAGCAACACTGACTTTAAATGACTACCTTGTTCACAGTCCCCCAGAAAATGTAAAATAGAAAGGATATGGGTAGTTGAAGCTTTAAGGTGACTAAAACCCCAGTGGGCTAGTTTCTGCAAAGTGCTTGGGGTTAAAATTGCTTTTCTGTACTTTACAGTTTACATCTGATCAACTTTTAAAATTTAGTGTTATTCTGAATGGGGAGGGCCTCATGCTGGCTATGAGTCACATGATATAGAATGTTTGTGAATGGTCAGGAGGAGTGGAAGGGCTGTTGCCTGTTCTGATGCAGTAAGCCATTCCAAAACACTTGCACAAGTTGAATGCAGTGCAGTTTTGGTTAATTTCACAATGTACTTTCTTTTCAGATACCAGACAAAAGCAGATGTTTTTCTTTCTTTCTTTTCCATCTCATGGAATTTGATACCCAAGTGAGTTCTCAGTTTTAAGACTGGAGAAGTGGTTATCTTAAGCTGGACTGTCAGGGAGATGATGGGGTAGGAGGGAATGGAGGTTTTAAAGATATTATCAATTAAGCTCCAACTAGATACTTGGGGGGCCAATCAATAGGACTTGCTCACCAGCAGAATGAGCCAAACATGGGGTAGATCTTTATTGAGAAAGGCAAAGTGGACATGTTGCCACTATTTCTTTCAGAAGCAACTAAATGGAAATATTCTGTCTTGTAATTAGTGAAATGAATAAAACAAATGGCTATAAATAATTACTAATTTATAATCTTGTTCTTATGCAGACATGTTGCTGCAGTCCTCCAAGAATTCTGCACATATTTGAAGCATTCCCCTGCAGAGGTAGTTCACTCTATTTTTAGTTTTCTTTTAAATGATGTGCAGCTAATGGATTAACAATGCCTATGACTTGAATTAAGTGCAGTTATTTTCTGCCAGCTTAATAAAAGGGACAGAATCATTTCTGAAAGGAGCAGGCCACCTTTTTCAACAGCACCTGGCCAATAAGGAAGTTCTACACTGTACTCTGGATGTAGTTGTTCAGGAAATCATCTTAGGTGGTAAGACATGGGGATAGTCCTCGTATCAAATGAAGTTTACAACAGAAGACCATTTGATCCATTCCAGTCAAGAAAGAACTACAGAGCTCAACCCCACTTTCAGTGGTCATCCAAATTGCAGCTCTTGACAATGTATCTAGGATCACTATAGGTATGAGGGTGTCTACTTCTGTCACTTGTTCAGGCACTCAGTTTCCAGACCCTTAATATCCTTCAGATAATTTTTTTTTCTTGTGTTCCTGCTGATCTTTCTCCTTTATCTTTTGTATATTTTCCCCTCCAAAGGCATTGTCTTTTTTTTATTGATTCTAACCATTCCCTTCATTAACTTCATACACTTTAAATTTTGGCCCTCAATCTCTACTGGTCCAAAGAAGACAAGCCAGCATATTGAACCTTTCAGCTTGGTAAATTGGTTTATTATTGAAGTACAGTAGAAAAGCTTTGTTCTGCATGCTATTTATACAGGTCATTTCATTACAAAGGTGAATTGAGGTATAACGATATAGAATAAGCTGTTGTTACAGACAGCAATGCAAACAGACAATGAGGTGCTAGGCCATGATCAGGTAGATTTTGAAGTCAAGAATCCATCTCATCGTACTAGGGAACCATTCAACAGTCTTGTAACAGTGGGGATACAAACTGCCCTTCAGCTTGGTGGTATGTTCTCAGCCATCCAGACATCCCACCCTGCAAAAACTCATTTCAGGGAGGTAGCACCCCTGCCCCCTGCAACCCCATATTCTCTCTCTTCTCTCCCCCCCCTGTCGACTTCCAAGGGTGTATGTAATACTTTGTTTAGAGATTTTTGTCTAACCTGTAAACCAAGTTGGGTATATGCAGAAAATGTGACATTAAAGTACGTACTTGTATTATCATGGAGTCAGTTTTTTTTATTCTATTACAACTTTAAGCAAGTCTACAGGGAGTTTGGCCTTTTCACATAAGACATCAATAGCGTAGCTCCTTAGCAGCCAGCCAGCTAGTTTAAATAATATTAGCTATGCTAATGAATGAATGACACCTGTTAAACTCACCTCAACATGTCTTTTACAGTCTTAACCCACCATGGGCAATAGAAAAGTTACCGTTGCAAACAGTGCAGTAAGCAACACTGTTGTTATTTTTGAGGCCGACTGTAAAGCCCACCCACAGAAAAAACTGGTCTCTCTTTATGCTGAGTAGACCTATCAGGATGCTCCCTCTTGCTCTTGCTCTCCCTCTCAAAAAAAAAAAAAAATCGATTTCCAGGATATTGTATATAATTTCTGGGCGGCAGGGAGCTGCTCTCAATATATGGGAAACTCCCGGAACTTCCAGGAGAGGTAGGATGTCTGTGTTCTTTCAAGCGTTTGTGTCCTCTGCCTGAGGGGGAGGAGAAGAGATAATTGTCTGGGGTGCAAGGGGTCATTGATTATGTTGGCTGGTTTACTGAGGCAGTGAGAAGAGTAGGCAGAGTCCATGGAGGGGAGGCTGGTTTTCATAGCAACAGATCTTGCAGCTGAAGCATGGCTATGTAGTTCCAGTCTAGGTAACGTATGAGAAGGGTCTTTTGTTCTTTCTTGCAGTTATTTTGGTTAACAGAAACACAACATGGTTGAGCTCAATATTAAAAGGACAATGAAAAGTCAAAGGGTATTGGAGCAATTTTAGCTGAGATAAGTGATCTGGCCTCAACTACAAAGGCAGAAGAGGTAGTAAACAGATCAATGAATTGATATTGGGAAATCTTCAAATACAAATTAAATATTTCTACAAGGGAAAATGTTAGTAACAGTAGCTCCATAAGTAATTAAAAAGAGAACTGAAGTGCACAAGTTGTATTGAGGACTAGTAGCAAAAAATAATAAGTAGTACAGGGGTCCCCAACCTTTTCTGCATTGTGGACCGGTTTCATGTTGACAAAATTCTTGCGGCCCGGCCGACCGGGGGAGGGGAGTGGAGGGTGCGGGATGGCTGCCAATGGACAAGAGTAGCACTCAAATACGTTGCGTTTACCCAGAGAAAGACTACAATGACCATGAAGCCTTGCGCAGGCACCAGTGTGCATGTGTGATTTGCGCATGCGTGCACCTGCCGATTACTTTTCCACAAAATCGTTTTTGGCGATTCTGTTCGGGGGGTGGGGGGTGTTAATCACGACCTGAATAGCTGTGATAAGTGGCTAGTACACTCAATTTCATTTCTAAAAGGCTTTATATAATGAATTTAGTATTATACACACAGCGCATATTTCCCTCGCATGAACATAGTGATAAGTCAATTATCAGGGGAGGACAGGGGACCTTGAAGTAAGTGTTGAATGAACTTCCAGTAGAAGTGTCAGAAGCAGGTTCGATATTATCATTTAAAGTTAAATTGGATAGGTATATGGACAGGAAAGTAATGGAGGGTTATGGGCTGAGTGCAGGTTGGTGGGACTAGGTGAGAGTAGCGTTCGGCACGGACTAGAAGGGCAGAGATCGCCTGTTTCTGTGCTGTAATTGTTATATGATTATATAAGTCAATACCATCATAACATTTTAAGTAATGTGTGGATATTAAACACACAGCACATATTTTCCCGATGTGAACATATAAAATCATTGCAACACACCAATATCGCTGAATCAGTGGGAGCCCTGGGCTTGTTTTCCTGCAACGAGACGGTCCTATCGAGGGGTGATGGGAGACAGCGATACTCGAAGGGGGTTCCTTATGTCCAGTCTAATTCGCAATTTAGTTTTTGTTACATTCATCGCAGAGATATGTTGGAAATGGAAGCACCGTTTTCAGTGCTTACGTGGCTATCTCAGGATATTGCGCCTTGACTTTGATCCAGAATGCTGGCAGAGATGTGATGTCAAACAGACTTTTCAGCCTGCCGTCATTTGCAAGCTGGAGGAATTGATCTCCTTCCTGCGCTGACACGGACTTTGCGCGCGTAATGGCTCAACAGAGGGCATGACAGGGAATGAGGAAAGGTGCAGCTGACTCATATCGCCAAATCATATCGTTTCCTCACGGCCCGGTGGTTGGGGACCACTGCAGTAGTAGATACTGATGTTGGACTGCTGCAGACTGCATGAGCCCTTTTGCGTGTTTGTACATTTTGAATTGCCCAATGCATAATGAATTTTAATGAAAATTATAGACTTTACAATCTGGGCCGAAGTCTCCAATTTTCATGGCAGTTGCAATGCCTAGTGGACATGTGATATGTTATGCAATTTGTAGACTTTGAATTTATATTTTAAAATAAGGTTGTGATCACATAGAAATATGTGGATTAAAGCAGTAAACTGATTTGCTGTAGACAAGTTATGTTCGGCAAAGTTGAGAGATCTTTGGATATGGTTATCAAGGTTGATTAAGGTATTGCAATATAAATAGATTTTCAACTACTCACTTGACAAAGATGAGTAACAAGACAATCAAAATTTCTCCACTGTTAAAGCTTCATAAAATGTGAGAAAACTTCTCAGATTGATGGCATCTATCCAATTAAGGCAAGGGTATGTAAATATCAGACTTTTACCAGCCAATCATTTGTTTCCTATTGGGTTGCAATAGACAGTAATTGTAGCCCACTAAGTTTTGAAAACTTTATCCCTTTTTTAATGTACCAATACAGGGCAGGCTACTGAATGATGTAATGACTAACACTTCCTCTTCCAAATACTAACTCGGCAATGTGGTTGTGTTCAATTTTTCCCTCGTGAAATGCTATGAAAGGAAAAAAAAACAGACTTGTGGAATCACTTTTGCCAATCAACTTTCTAGCTCTTAGCTCCATCCCTCCCCTTCCTGTCTTCTATCATTTCAGATCTTCATCTCCCCTCCCCCTCCCACTTTCAAATCTCTTACTATCTCTTCTTTCAGTTAGTCCTGAGGAAGGGTCTCGGCCTGAAACGTCGACTGTACCTCTTCCTATAGATGCTGCCTGGCCTGCTGCGTTCACCAGCATATTGTGTGTGTATGTTGCTTGAATTTCCAGCATCTGCAGATTTCCTTGTGTTTGCGAGACTTGTGGGATTTAAATCTTGCAGGGAAAGCACAGGCCATTTTAAGCACAGGAATTCGTTTTGGCTGGATACAATTTTAAGCAATATGAGCTTTGGTACCCACATTTCCTGCCATGAACACTAAGCATTTACCCTTCGGGTGTATCATTTGCCATATTAGAGGTTGTTTGTTGCTGCCTTGATGTGCAGGTACCTAAATGTAACTGGTATTGGGTCTCTATTTTCCATCCCTCCCCACAGCTGCTACCTTCTGAGTGGAAAATGATTGGTTTATGTATAGAACCAGGAAACTGGTGAAACTTTAAGTATATTAACAGATGTTGATCAGGAAAAAGTGATTAAATATTTTAGTCGTTTTATTTCTGGAGTGTCTAGTGTCAATATTGAGCTAAGAGCAAGATGAGGCCCGTAACAAATTTGGGCTCATAAATAAGAAATTGTGGCAAAATCTATTTGCCTAGCAATTTTAAATCATTTAAAAGAATAGGAAATGGAATAACACCAAAAACCAGAACAATTTCCTCTTAAGTAAAGGTAAATAAGCAAGAAAATTGAGTGAATAGGGGATAATCACATTTAGGTTTCGTGCATAAGATCATTCGGTTGCTAGCAGAACAGTGGTCACCAGAATTGATTGACAAGAGAACACCAGCTGGACCAGCTCTGTATTGGAGTTGACCAGAAATGGTTGGATGGACCAACCTGCAGGCTGCAGTAGGCCATGCAGTTGTTGACTGCTGCTCAAGAATATACAGTAAATTTAGCCCAAAGTCTGGCTATAGCCTGGCCAGGGGCTAAATTCCTCCTTATCAGTACAAGTGACACGTTCAGAATAACAAGCCAATACAAAGTGATATAGGAATTTGTCGCAGACACAACATGTGTCTAGGTACACACGAGTAATTTGTACATTTCAATAAAACCTTTACTTGGACCCCAAGTGTATTAAATGTGACAGAGATAGACCTGACAGTGAACTTCATGTGGGGTGCTTTTTATTAAATGTGGAAAAATGGGAAGCTGCAGCAGGCACCCTGTGGAAGCACCCTGGGCAGGTATTGACCTGAAATTTGGGGGATGATCATTCCTGACAGAGCAAGATAGTGATTTTTTTTTAATTTAAAAAGAAAAGTTGATGGCAAACAGCAAGGTTTTATAATTTAGCATGAATATTAAGATTTAATAGGGAACAGCCAGACAGCTGTTGCGAATAACAGTACTCAATGGAAAATAAATATTTAATGTCAACTGCCAAATTAACATATAATAAGAATATTGCAGTTTGTATGGCCAGAGGAGTCCAATATTTTTGTATGGAAAACAAACTTTGTGACTTGTCTAGCAAATTCATAAACATAGATTTTAGAAAAATCACGTTTTAACCAAAAGCAGTTCATTATAACTGAAGATCATTTTACTCCCAGCAGTAATGAGACAAACATTCCAATGTGAAATGTAAATGATTTTGCTGGATGCTGCTGGCATTAGCGGAAGTGTAGGTTTCCAGTCAGTGTTCGTCACTAGTCCTTGTGAAGAATTATTACTCTTTGAATGTAGCCTAACCCTGTGGTTTTAAAAAGCTTGTGGTTTGGCAGTTTGTCTTGCAATTTTTTTAAATGGTTCTACCACATACCATATAGTATCGCTAAAATTTGGTTAATAATCAATTTCAAGAATTTCAATTGTTGGCAAAATTCATTTTGCTTTTGCTGGTCTTCAGTTGGGTGGAATGAACAGTACTGTAACTTAATCTGTGACCTTCGCTAGTCAGTTATTATTCCAAACATATTCTGACTGTTTAAAGTTTGCATGAATTTATTCTGGTCTTGCCCACTTCCAATTTGTCATTTCTTTCTCAACGGTGACTAATCTTGCTTATTCAATTCCCAGGGCCAGTTGCCATCCTATCAGAAGGATCAGCACTGGATGAGGTTGGCATCAGGATGTATGTACAAAAAGTAGGCAGAAGGCCCAGCCAAAGACATCTTTCATTGAAGAAATACAGGAGGCTGAGACCCCGACTGTCTCACAAAGGACCCATGCCCTTCTGAGTCAGGTAAGGGAAGGTGCAGTGTAATAAAACACGAGCTTCATTTATTGATTGAGCAATTTATTTGTTTTTGCAAGACTTGGCCAAGGATCATTAATTTTGCCACAAGTCCTCTGTCTTGGATTAATGCTGTTAATGAGCACATTGTAATCATGCAAAAAGCAGTGCAACATGTGGTATGGGTAATCCTTTGCACAGTACTATCCCGTATTTGTCATAGGTGGGGTGAGTGGGAGGAAGAAAGTATGAAATGCTTTCACCAATGAGCTGCTTTAAAACTTTGGATTGCACACAATAGAGTTGAAATATTAAAATACACATGCTCTGCACATTAATATGGATGTATTGTTTGGTTGTCAATCTTTTTGTCTGTGACTGACAACTGATCTGATAATAGCTGTCTAAAATTTTTGCGTAGAATGTCCAGTTGCTGCTCCAATGAGCACACTACACTGCAATGCACAGAATGACTTAAACTAAATTAAGTGTTCTACAATCTTTCAATATTGCCTTTCTTTCAGCCTTAACTTTGAAAACATTATTCCAATCTGTGGAATATGTATAATTGATCTAATATCCGAAAGATAAACACAAGGGCAGCTAAATCCTTAATTCTCTGAATCGAATTTCCAGTATCAAAGTTCTAAGTAAATTTATTATCAATGTACATATGTCACCATATACAACCCTGTGATAGGTTTTCTTGTAGGCATTCTCAATAAATCCATATTAGAATCAGTGAATGACTGCACCAACTGGGCATTCAACCAGTGTGCAAAAGATGGCAAACTGCAAATATAAATAGAGAATAAATAAATAAGCAATAAATAGAGAACATGAGATGAAGCACCCTGAAAGTGAGCCCGTCGGTGGGGAAACATTTCAATGATGAGGCAAGAGAAGTTGGTGAAAGTATCCCCTTTGGGTCAAGAGCCTGATAATTGAAGGGGAATAACTGTTTCTGAACCTGGTGGTGCGAGCATGAGCTGGGTGGTGAGGGTGCCTGATGTTGGATGTTGCTTTCCTGTGACAGCACTCTGTGTAGATATATTCAATGGTGGGGAGGGATTTAGCCATGATACACTGGGCTGTATCCACTATCTTTTTTTTTTAATGATTTTTCCATTCAAGGGCACTGGCATTCCCATACCAGGCTGAGATGCAACCTGTCAGTATATTCTCCACAACACATCTTTTGAGGTTTGTCAATGTATTGGGTGTCATGACGAATTTTTGCAAACTCCTAAAGAAGTAGAGGGGCTGCTGTGCTTTAATTGCACTTGCATGCTGGGCCTAGGACAGGTCTTCTGAAATGTAACACCGAGGAATTTAAAGTCGCTGACTCTCTCCACCTCTGATCCTCCGAGGACTGACTTATGGACCTCTGGTTTCCTCCTCTTGAAGTCAATAATCAACTCCTTAGTCTTGCTGATTTTTAGAGGTTGTTACTGTGGCACCACTCAGCCAGATTTTCAATCTCCCCCTCCATTTGCTGATTGGGCCTATGATAGTGGTGTCGTCAGCAAACTTGAATATGGAATCGGAGCTGATATTAGCCACACTGTCATAAGTGTAAAGTGAGTAGAGCAGGGAACTAAGGATGCAGCCCTGTGGTGCACCAGTGCTGATGGAGATTGTGGAGGAGATGTAATATTAAGTGCTTGTCCCAAGTTGGGAATTAGCATGACCTGCTAGTTATTATAATTACTATAGATTTAACTGCAATGTCCCACATTCCTATCCCTGATGATCTCAAGCTCAAAAAAAAACCTGATGCCATTCACAACCTTTGGCCCGGACTGAGGAAATTTCATTTTATTCAAAACTTAAGATAATTTTTTCTCACCACCACCCCCCCCACACCCAGTAAGTAGGCTTTGTGTTTAGACTTGAAACTATTTCGTAACATGGAACGTTCTAAAATGCTTTACTTTTGTAAAGTAGGAAATGGGGAAAACCAGTTTGTGCACAACAGCGTGATAATGAGAAACTTGTTATTTCTGAGTGTTGATTGAGGAATAAACAAAGATAACTTTGCTGTTCTTTAAAGTTCAAAATAAATTTTATTTTGAAAGTGCATGTATCTTACCATATACAACCCTGAGATTCATTTTCCTGCGGGCTTACTCAGCAAATCTGTAAAATAGTAACTATAACAGGATCACTGGAAGATCAACCAGATCCCAGAAGACAATTAACTGCAAATGCAAATATAAATAAATAGCAATAAATAATGAGAACATGAGATAATGACTCCTTAAAGTGAGATCATTGTTGTGGGAGCATCTCAATGGATGGGTAAGTGAGTGTAGTTATCCTCTTTTGTTCAGGAGGCTGATGGCTGAAGGGTAGTTACTGTTCCTGAAGCTGGTGATACGAGTCCTTCTACTGTCATTGTACTGCCATTGGATCTGTAACCTGGCAAACCAGACCTCTTTCATAGGTAGCACTGCCTCAGTATATTAGATTGAAATATCAACCTATTTTTCTGTTCTAATTTTCATTGAGTTAATACACTTTGGGAAGTCAAATACTAATGGAACTTGTACCTTAAATGAAAGAGAACTTGATAGCACTGAAGAACAGAAAGTGTAACTTTACAGCTCCATGTAAATGACAATACAGGTGGATAGGGTAGTGGAGAAAGCAATTGGCATGCTTGCCTTCATAGGGTGAAGCACTAGGCATAACATTTGAGCTACCGTGTTGCTGTATACAAAATATTGGTCAGGTTACATATGGAATATTGTGTACAATTCAGGTTGCTGCACTTCAGAAAGGATGTGGTAGTGTTAGTGTAAAAGATTCACCAGATGCTGCCTGGATTGAAGTGCTGTAGCTATAAGGAGAGATTGGATAGGGTGGGTTTATTCTCATTGGAGTTGATGAAGCTGAGGGGTGACCTTAAAAAATTTATCAAATTAAGGTAGTTATTCCTAGCATGCAGTTAATCTAAAACTGGAAGGCATAGGATTAAGGTGAGCGGGGGAAATTTTTAAAGGAGATATGAGGGGCAAGATTTTCATAGCTTTGGCTGACAATAGTAGTAGCAGATACAAAGTTTGATGCACTTGGACAGATGGTGGTATTGATTGACAGAAATGGGTCTGATCTCCCTTACTATAAGGACATGTAGGCAACTTGAAATGTTTTAAATCTATGCATTTGATTGGATACAAGTATAGAAATGTAAGGAAAAGATGCAGAAAATGGTTTCTGAGCCTTGTAACCCATAGCTACAGTTCTGTTCTGGGCAGCATCCTGGCAAACCACATCTAGACTCTTTCTATTGGTACAGCATCCTTCCTCTAGTATGGTGACCAGAACTGTACACAACACCCTCTCTGCAGTCTGGCAGAAGTTTTGTACAACTACAATGTGATATCTTCAGTGGAAGTATCCTGAACTTTAATTCCACTTTCCTGCTTGATGTTTATTCCTTCTTATTCCTTTGGTGTCAGCACCTAAACCCATAATCCTAAATGAGAGGATCCAAGGCACCTGAGAAAATGGGTGAAAGGCTGGTAAATGGTTGAGCTAAAGATTGGCCCATTTCAACTGAATCAGAGATCAGACATTTCATCTAATTCAACTTGGGTGCTGCTTATTATTCAGCAATTTATGTATTTTTTTCCTCTTTGGGCATTGACATCAGTTTGCATGTGGAACAATTCAGGAAGCAGCCTCGTGTACTCTTAAAGTCATCATTCTTTGCGTGTGATCATAAACAGTGAATAGTAGGAATGCTTGCATTTATCCTATCTATACCCCTCAATTTTGTATACCTCTATCAAATCTTCTACATTCTAAAGAACACAGTCATAACCTATTCAATCTTTCCTTGTAACTTGGGTCCTCCAGACCTGGCAATATCCTTGTAAATCTTCTGTGCACCCTTTCAACCTTGTTTGCGTCTTTCCTGTATAGGTGACCAAACTGCGCACAGTACTCCAAATGAGGCTTCACCAACTTCTTGTACAATTTCAACATAACATCTCACAATCATATCTACTTGTGACACCACTTTCAATGAACTATGTACCTGTATTCCCAGATCCCTTTGTTCTACCACACTTCTCAGTGCCCTACCGTTCACTGTATAAAACTTACCCTGGTTGGTCCCACCAAAGTGCAAACCTTCGCACTTGTCTGCATTAAATCCCATTTGTCAGCCCATTTTTCCAGCTGATGCAAATCTCTCTGCAAGCCATGATAACTTTCCTCACTGTCCACTACTCCCCCAATCTTGATTTCATCCACAGATTTGCTGATCCAGTTAATCACATTATCATTCAGGTTGGTGACATAGATGACAAACAACAATGGACCCAGCACCAATCCTGCGGCGCACCACTAGTCACTAGTCTCTAGTCAGAAAGGCAGCCCTTTACTACCACTCTCTGGCTTCTCCCACAAAGCCCATGTCTAATCCAATTTACTACCTCGTCCGGAATGCCAAGCAACTAAACCTGCTTGACCAGCCTCCCTTGTCAAATGCCTTACTAAAGTCCACGTAGACTGCATCCACCACCTTGCCTTCATCCACTTTCCTGGCAACTTCCTCAAAAAACTCTTTAAGATTGATTGGACATGATTTACCGCACATAAAGCTATGTTGATAATCCTTAATCGTTCCATGTCTATCCAAATACTTGTATAACCAGGCCCTTAGAATACCTTTCAATAACTCTCCCACAGCTGATGTCAGATTCACTGGCCTATAATTTCCTGGTAATTAAGGATTTCAGATAAGTAAGGATTGAATATTAAATTTAAGGTTATTGTGTTTTGTATTTGACTGTGCCTCTATACACAGGAGAACTCTTGAGAATCATGATCCTTAAGATTTAATTGCTTAACTACATGGGTTGGCTGCACAGTGACCACAAGTCTTGTTTTAATACCATGTGACTTAAGTTTCTGCCAGTTCTCTCTCGTATAATCAAAACCTTTTGAAACTTGTCTTTTAACATTATAAGAAATTCAAGCTTCTTGAACAAGAACAATATATTCCCTATGCGGGGTGTATAAGACTAGGGAAATACCATATTCTAAAATTACTTAATTAGATATTTATGTAAATATTCTATTCCTTAAAAATATACTGTCAGATCTAATACTTGGTGATAACATCTGTAATGTATTAACTTGAAGTTAAACTAAAAGTGGCCAATATGCTATGCTATCAATAAGATAAACAGTTTTAATCATCAGATTAAACTATATGGTGCCTAACTTAGTTATCTCGTGTTACAGACTATTATTTGCCAAGTACTCACAGTGATTGCCATGATACTGAGATTAAAGGCTTTCCAATCCAAAGATGATGAGGTGATGGACTACTCAGTGGTAATCACATTATCCCAGCAGCAGTGTCTTAGATTTAATGTAGAGACCTGGAAATCTCTTTTTGAATATGTGATTAAATTCCAGTTTTAAAATATTAAAAATTAAAGCCATGTGAAATAAATCAAATTCCCTTAATATTCAATGATTTCAAAGAATAAGTGAGACTGTTGGTCTATATTTGGTTTTAATATAATTTTAATATAAAAATAAATCTTGTGACCTTGATCTTGTTGATTCTTCTCTTGCAGTATCAATCTTTCACTTTTTTTTGTTGTAAGTGTGGGCCCAATGTATCATGAGTGTTTGAGTTCCCAGTTCCAGCTCTGAAAGGAATGAGCCAATCATACAAACCCAACTAGTTCAGTAGATCAGATGTGAGGTTTCTCCCCCCTGCGTGCTGTTATGTTAAACATTAAATTGAAATAACACATCATCTTTCTGAGGAAAGACACTTACTAGAAAAAAATTCTTTCAAATGACAAATTGATAAATATTTACATGAATGGTAAACTGATACAGAAAAAATGGGTGAAGATATAAAATTCGTATTGCTTTGGAAGTAAACTAAATACTTAAACCCCTAATAGATGCGTATTCATAATTTTAATGGGATACAAGAAAATTGTGCAAACCCTTAGGAAATCTGCCACGTTTGTTTCCATGACCATCAAAGGATGAAAATGTTTTTTAAGCATTCAAGTTGTCTAAAGGTTGTCTTAAATAAAGACTGCTCATTAGTTTTAAACACTGAATAAACTGCACCACCCTCCATTTTCTTTGTTGGTACATGGAAAAGAAACTTTATTTTTCCCTCTGAGATGAGGTATTTTGCCTCAGTATTTATATTTACACAAAATGATTTCTACAGTTACAGGTTTTCTCTTGTTTGTACAGTACAAACAAATCACATTTCCTTTCACTGGAAACCTGAACTCTGACATGGCATACCATAGGCAGTAAATCTGAACTCACATTTACACAATTTGGTTTTTCTTCCTTTTGAACACTTACTGAAATAAATATTGACTTGAATGTAAGATTACAGATATACACTGCAAGATGTAACTGTATGGAAATATGTACTTCTATTCATCAAAACCACACCAGAGTTTTCTTCGCATGAATCTAGTAGAGGTTGCCAGGTTCTTGATTAGAAAAGCCACCAAATATTACAGGGAGAAGGCATGGGTTCATTCTCAACCATGATCAAATGGCAGAGCAGATTTGGTAGGCCGAATTGCCTAATTCGGCTCCTATTCTTACAGAATTGTGTTTCATGTGTGAGCTACATCCACTCAATATTTCACCTTCCCTATTCTTTTATATCTTTGTTATTGATATTTTCTCTTTATTATGCTACTCCTTCACAATGAATTCCTTCTTGGTTATATAACTTGCTTTCTCCTCCTCATTTATACATTTTTGCTTTTTTTGGTCTGGAACTAGTAAAGCTACTAGTTCAAAACCGTGTACAATTATGATAAGAAAAATGCCAAGTTAGATCATTTTCAATTAACTTGATGGGCTCTGATAGCCTGAAGTTTTCAGTACAGCAGCCTTTCGTTACCTTTTTATAAAGCTGAAGGTTGTTATGTTACTAGATTCGTCAGTTTTGAAAGTAGACATCTTTTTCTCCAAAGGCACTGTGGAATTGTATAGCATCACTGCGTGTTGAAGTCTTTGTTAAGCCAAAAACCAAAATCTGGCACATAATTCAATCTCTATCCGTGAGATGAGACCAAACCTCCAGGCAAGAAAAAGGCATTAGCATCACAATCCTGTAATAAGTGTACATCATTGTGTGACGTCTGCTCACATTCCGTAAGTAAATTCAAATAGCATTTGAAAATTCAGGAATGGTTTGCAAAAGTTGTGCACCTGAGTAATTGAGCCATCTTTTGTTTTTGATCACTTTATTTTCACTACATTCCTGCTGACGGCAGACACCAGTGATACTCTTTGTTCACTAATGGGTAACTTCCTTCAGCAAGAAGGATTTGTGAAGATTTCCTTTAAAATATAAATACACAATCCCTCATGGTCAGGCTTAAATGCCAGTTTATTGTTGCAGGCTTTAAAAGGCTGAAACAAATGCATATTACTTGGTTTCCTGCAGACCTAACTTGTTTAAACATGGTTTCCTCAGTTGCTGGACTTCTGACTGCCCTGGAAGCCCTTGTACTGAAAACTTCAATTGTTGCATTTTTGCATCTTTATCCCATTGTAGACTGTCATGTGAAGCTTAATGTGTAATGAAATAAGACTCCCTTTTGATCTAGCTTTGACTTTGCAACTATCCTATCCTAGAATGTTTCAAAGGATAGGAGACAGGTTCTAAAAGATACTTCCACATGAGCCATTTTGGTCTCCAGCATTGCACCCAAGGAAGCATAACTGAAGCAAGTTAGAGCATCACTTATACTTCATTAGTGTTTTTTTTCTCTGCAAGGCAGCTACAATTGCTTCAATCTGCATGCTTCGAGTCTTTATGATGGCCATATTTGTTGGCTGGTTAGGATTGCCTGAAACTGTAATTGGCTTTTTAAAAAAAATAACAAATATGCTGCACTTGGTTTTCTGCGTTCCACGTCTAGCCCTCCCACCACCCCCTCTTTCTCCCAAGCCATCAGCAGACCAGGAAATTAAACCCAGTCCATGAAGTCTGAAATTATTAGACAGTTGTTCAGTGATTTTTTTTCAACTATGCTCAAGGGTGGTGCTAATTTATTCTTCCCCAGGTGCTCGAGTGTCTACCTCCCCTCAAAATACGAGGTAATTAGAATATATGTTTGACACTACCTAATCATTATTACTTCATTTGGCACCTCCTTATTTTCCATCTTTGTTGTTGCCCTGCACTGTTGGCTTGTCTATTCACCAAAACCTCCCAACATGGTAATTGGGAGATCTCCAGAAAGGAAATTGCACAAATGCTGCGAATACCACCTTGAATGGAGGTATCGCTCAGCCAAAGTTTAGTTCTGTTCATTACTGTCTAACTGTTCAGATTATTTGTATGTTTAATGGATTCATTCAGCTCCGCCACAGATTCTAACATTGACTTCCCAGTAAATTTTGTGGTTTTGGATTGAAAGATGTTTTGATACATAGCCAATACCTTAGACTCTGAGCATTCTGCAATTAATCCCTTCCTTCAAGTTGGATAGTAATTGTATGCTTTGGATTTAGTTTTGAGGACTGAAAGATTTGGCAGATGCTCTTTTAGCAAGTCAGTGTCAATCTTTGGATGCTGACAATCAATGAATCTCTCTTATTCCTATCATTTCCACTCCACTACAAATGGAGGAACATTGACTGGGTTCGGGTATCAAATGCCTGATCAACATCATCCTGCTCTGCATGTGTATTTGCAGCACTTGACAGCCATGTGTAAAGGACGTAAAAGGTATGCAGAGTCTACAGTAATCTATATAAAATAGGAGTTCACAAAGAAAATTTGAAAGATCAGTTTAAAATTCATGCCTGCTGGGTTATCAAGACATGAGGACATCTGGCAGTGAGGGGAGAAGGGAGCACACTAACTAAAGGCTTCTCCAGTAGTTGTCTGGACAGAAAGAGTAAAGTCTATTCATGGCAACTTTGGTCTGTCTTGCACTCAGTTGTTGATCTTAGCAATTCTTTTCCCTATATTCTCTGCCCACGTTAATCGTTGACATTAATTACATCGAGGCCAAAGTAATTTATTTTGCTGTTCCACCAGCAGAGCAGTGGAAGCATGATTCTCTCAATGTATATCTTTTTAAACTTAATACACCATTAAATATTTTGAGCTTTAGTGAATGGTACTCGGAAATTCAATGTTCAGGAGAAATCAAATAAAATATTATGTGATAAACTGAACAAAACTGGAACATTATTTATAAGAAATTATTTTGTCAGAAAAAAGTAAATCAAATATTTTTAATTTGGAAAAAAGGAATGTATACAGAAAATGTTGGAAACATTCAGCAGGTTGGGAAACATCTGTGGAAAAAGTTTGGTCTCAGACCTAAAGCGCTAACTCTTTCCATTTCAACAGATTCTACCTGATTTCCTGAGGGGTTCCAACATCTTCTGTTTTATTAAACTTGCTTCTAGCAACTGCAGTTTTTTTTTTTTTTGGATTTTTCTTGAATTTGCAGCCCTTCACTTGGTGAATTCTGAAGTGCTAACACCTGTTGTAGGAAAAAGCCTGAATCAGTTGGAACCTACAAGCAACACCAGATGAATGACTAAATCAGAAATTGTGCCCAGAAGATCAGTGTAGTTGTTCAGGTTCACTTGAACAAGCCTCTTATTATTTTAATGTTTAGCAGAATTAGAAGATGTAGGCCTTTTATATATTTAGAGGCTTAATATTCCTGTATTTTTGGATGCATTTTGACAGATTGTTAATATCTTTGTTTCTGTCATGTGGCCCAGAGCTACACTATTATTAAAATTTACAACTTCGATTTCACACGTAAATAATTTTTATAGGCATTCTGTGAATTTGCTTTAATGAAAACAAAGAACACAAATGAATTGGAGGTGAATATTTTATGGAACTTGAGGACTTTGTGAGATCACTGGAACATGTGCACGTGCATGCAGTTAAGGCTGATAAGGATAATAGCTCATGTACATGGATGAACTTCAGTTAATGACTGTTAAGTACAAATAAAAATAAAACGTAAATGTCAAAGAGCTTGGACTTTGGGAGCAGTGCAAGTGTTATGCTCTAGTTTCCATATAAAGTCATTTTGGTACAAAGATACAATGCTTCTGACATGTCTAAACCCATTTCAGATTTTGAAGAGGGCCTGCCGAATGCTTGCTGTGTGACAGGTAATTCCCCATTATCAGATCAACAGCAGGCTCAACTTTGAACGGGCACTATTCCAGCTTGGTTTGCTGCAGTGAAGAATTATTTCTTGTTAATCCACCACAAAGTTTTTTCTGTTTTATTTGCATGGAACTTAAACTAATATGGGTTTTTACATAGCTGCCAAAGCTCTGTATATCTTCATGGGATAATACTGAATCAAACACAAATCAGAATGACATAGTTATGAAAAATAAATTCTTCCAGTTCCATGGGTGGGAGGGATATGCTTCAAACAACACGTCTCCAACTCTGGCAACTTGTTAACAGAATGATTCACAAACAGCTGTGCTGTCCATCATCCTTTCTTTTCTATAAGGGTGTTTTGAAAAGGCCAAACTGTTATGTGCAACAGAGGTCTGTGAAAGCCATTTGCATCTTTCTCCCTCTCTCTGTAATGCCCTGTTGCCTCAAGCCTTTTCTTTTTTATTGGCTCAATTTTGTTTTAGTACTAATCCATTCCATCTAATAATTCTTTTAGATCATACTGACAATTCAACTAAATGAATTTATGCTTGAAGCAACAAATTAGGTTCTATTATTTCTTCACCATTTCTGAGGGAAGAAAAATAACCAATTTTCTTGATGCAGTAAATAGAACATATTTTAAGCAGAGTTACAATTTAAGCTTGCTGAGCATCCTGCTGTCACTTACTTTCTGTGCTCACCTGTGAAGAATGGGCAATTCAGTGAGAAGTAGAGGGCAACTGTCAACTGTGATGCTGCTTCCAAGCGAGAGGCAGGACTCATGAAGGGCTGGTAAATATTTAAAGGGGAACTATTGGGGATAACATTTAAGAGTTATACAAAATGGAAATGAGTTTCACCCACTACATTTTGTTTTGCCTGTCTACACTAATCCTATCTACCTACATTAGCACCGTCCTTTTTCTGAGATGGTTGATAATTACAGGATATCCTCAATTTGAGCCATTGTGAATGTCTGAGAATATTTGAGGCTGAGATCAATGGTTATTTGAGATGGATGACTTGAGAAGCAGATGCTAAGGTGCTCTTCCAGCATAGGATCAGCCATAAACTTGTTGAATGACAAAGTGGGCTCAAGGCTTATTTCTGCTCTCGTTTCTTAGGAAAGATATTTTGCCCCATATTATAATTGTAGACTCTAACTCCATTATATTCAGGACAAAGTCTCAATTTTAAAGATTGTAATGAAAAATCATTTGTATACTCTACCAAATTGTAATGGAGGGAAAAAACTTGAATCTTGCTGGATTTTTGTATTCTTGTAGTATCCATTTCATGAGCCATTGATTCTTTAATGTGTATTAGTTGATCTGATTTTTGTGCTTTGAGTTTGTGCTGTAATTTAATGTTTTACATTTGACATGCAACTGCTTGTACTGTCACTAATATTCCAAATGCATGGCACTGTCTGATTTGCACTACCTTTTCTTAAAAAAAAAAGCAGGATTTTGGCACCAAATTCTCTATAGTTAATATAGCAAACGTGTGTTACTTGAACATTTCAGTTTTATAATGGATCACTTGTACCTGATTTTGAAATATGAAAACAGTATGTTATTTCTATTAAGCACTTTAGGGGTGCAAACAGCTTCTCATTCAAGTTCTTAGCTTCGTGTATAACTTTGATCAGGCTTTTTCTTCCCAAAGTTCATCGCTACAGCTATTTTGATATCTTTACGGTATCCAGTTCCTCTTTCAAAAGCTGTTTTCACTTTCAGTGCTGCAATGTTCTGCCCAAAACAGATGAGATCTGCTGGCAGTTAAGCCTGCAACTGGGCTATTCCCAAGTGTGGGCTGAAGTGCGGCCTTCCACTCAGTGGGCAGATTTCCCAGCCTGCTCTGAGACACCTGCTTCTAGGCTGGGAAATCTGCCCAATGTGCCTGCACGGGATTAGACCTCGTGCAAGTGCAGAAGTCCTATTAAAATGAATGGGAGAAATTGACAGCTGTTGACAAAAAGGTAAGTAGTTCATTTAGCACACAGGAATATGGGCTTAATTGCAGGTTATTGTACAACAGCTGTAATTGCTTCTAGCACTGCTGTCCATGCACAGGGATGGCTTGGACAGTGATCAAACTTGAGGGTATCAATGCCAGCTATCACAACATGGTCAGAACTAAACAAATTGCTCTAATCGAAGATCAACAACTACCAGCTGCCAATTTGGCATAATTAATGGATGAACTGGCACTCTTTTTCTGGGGGGGAAAAAAAAATCTAATTATATATACATTCCTTAGATGTGTTCCAATTGCTGTTAAATAGCAGATAACTTGTAAAACAGAAGCTTGTATTATATCCATTTGATAAATCCTTGAGGTAAATCGTCCAATGAGAATCATTTCCTTCCAGCCCTGATGAAGATTGAATCAGAGGGAAGTGGTGGGTGGTGGGGAATCTGGGGTTCATGTCAAATCTCGGTAGTCGTAAGTCTCTCCTGATGCAAGGATTGCATTATTGTTCTTTCACTTTGCAAACCTAACCCAGAATAGAAAATATTTTGTTCTTATTAGTTTATAATGTAAGCTTAATGTGGGACAATGTAATAATGCTAAAGTAATAAATGCTAATTTTATACTATGTATAAATGCCAACTGCAGAGCACTATTTGCAAAATATCTGCAAAATTTATAATAATCTTTTCAGATATTTCCAGATTACTTAATCACTAACCTCCAAATAAAGATTGGATTATGGTTCCCATTTTTTTTCAAAATTATGAACTGAGAAGTAATATATCGTAGGTCTGAGGGGGTTCTATACTAGATTGAATTAAGAAGACAAGATACCAAATCATAGCAATTACTCAGCTTTCAGGTCGATGCTTAAAAGACTTGTTTATCTACTGATTTTTTAATCATACAGTCAGATGTCCTGTTTTTTCCCCTCTGTCTTAATCTTGGCATAAACCTTGCTGTCAACTGATTTCCAAATTGATTGCTGATATTTGATTTGCAGGAAGGAGTGCTAATCCAGGTTGCTAGATGAGGCAAATTCTTATAGGCAGTACCTTAATTGGCAAGCAGACTTCACAAATTGAACCAGTCAAGATTAGTATAGGCAAGCCTGAATCTTCAAAACTGTTTGGATGAGAGTCAAGAATCTGACTACTTCACATGTCACATCAAAAACTACTTTTATTTAATGAGGTGATTTTATTTGGTGACGTACTTTGAATCAATTCTAAGCCATCAGCAGTTCCATTTCTTTCTTAATTGTTTTACATCAGAAAGAGCTCAGCACGAGACTGCTGATGCGGAAAATTGTACAAAGTGCTGGAGGAACTCAGCAGGTCAGGCAGCATCTAAGGAGAGGAATAAGTAGTTGACAATTTGTGCTGAGACCCTTCAGCAGAACTGGAAAAGGCATGAAACCAGAATAAGTAGGTGGGGGGAGGAGAAGATTGGCAAGTGATGGGTGAAACCAATGAGGGGGAAGGTGGATGGGGAGGGGGATGGTTTGAAGTTGGGAGGTGATATGGAAGAAGTAAAGGGTGAAAGGAGAAGGAATCTGATAGAAGATGGTGGACCATGAAGAAAGAGAAGGAGAAAGACTTGAAGGAGGTGATGGGTAAGAGAAGGGGTGAGAGGGGTATCAAAGTGGGGAAATGAGAAAGGGAGGGGGAAGAAATTAGCGGAAATTAGAGGAATTGATGTATGTGCCTTCAGAATGGAGAATACCCAGATGGAATATGAAGAGTTGCTACTCCAGCCTAAGAGTGGTTCATGGTATCAGCCATGGCTACCTCTACATCCATGTTGGAATGGAAAGTAGTATTGAAATGGGTGGTCACTAGGAAATTGTGCCTTTTGTGGTGGACAGAGGACAGGTGATTGAAGAGCTCCTCCAATCTACTCTGGACTTCATCAACGTTGAGAGAGAGACTCACTGGAGCACCAGATACAGTAGATGTCCCCAGCAGACTCTCGGTGAGGTGTTGCCTCATCTGTAAGGACAGTTTGAGGCCCTGAATGTTGGTGAGGGAGGAGGAGTAGGGGCAGGTGTACCACTTGTTCAGTTTGCAGGGATAAGATTTGGGAGGATCAGTGGGGGGTGGACAAGGGAGTCATGCAGATGGTGACCCTTGAGGGGTGTGAGATGTGCGTAGTTGTAGGATACCATTGAAAATGGTGGGAGTTGTGGAAAATGTGCCGGATACAGATGCTCATCTGTAAGGACAAGGGGAACCCTATCCCTGTTATGGCAATGGGTGGAAGGGGTGAGGGCGGGATGTGTGGGAAATGGAGGAGATGTGGGTGTGGAGAAGAGGGTAGCATCAATGGTGCTGGAAGAGAAACCCTGTTTTTTTTCTTTTAAGAGGATGTTCCAGAGAGGAAAGCTGCATCCTGAGAACAGATATGATGGGCATGGAGAGAAGGAAATGGCCTTTTTACAAGTGACAGGGTGGGAAGACATATAGTCAAGATACCTGAGAGTCAGTAGATTTATATAAGGGGGAAAAAATCACATGCAGACAGAGATTGAGAAAGGGGAGAGAAGTGTCAGAGATGGACCAAGTAAACTTGATGGAGGGTTGCAGTTGGAGGCAAAGTTGATGACATTGATGAGTTCAACATGGGTGCAGGAAGCAGCACCAATGCAGTCATCGATGTAAAGTAGTGAGTTCGGGAGCCTTAAACATTGTAGGCTTTGAACATGGACTGTTCCGTGTAGCCGGTGAAAAGGCAGGCTTGTAACTAGGCCCTATGTGGGGGGGATCTCATAGCTACATCTGGGTTTGGAGAAAGTAGAAGGAACTAAAAGAGAAGTTCTTGAGGGTGAGAACCAGTTCGGTTGAAAGAGCTGACAGCTTTCAGAATATAGTGGATTCCAGTTAATTGGAACACATGAGGACCAATACATTTTGGCTCAATTATACAGTTGCCCAATTAGCTGAAGTTTTATGGAAACAGTTGAAGTAGTATTTTTTTTTTAAAAAACTACCATTTAACTGAGTAACATTATGTATTTAAATAAAATTTAGAACACTATCAATACCACTACAAAAAAGTATTGGTTCCTATTAGTTATTGACAGAGGAATTCATCCAGTGTTTGCTGCTATGTTCTTTTGACTGTGTGAATACCTAGTACAGATGTACTGTCTTCATACAATGCTTTCAATGATTACATCCTCCAAATCTTCATTTTCATTGTAACATTCAAGATGATTGTCAATGCCTTCAAATTCTTTGTAGTTTCTAACTTGTTGAAGTAGTGAAATTTGTTTCATTTTCACTCCTGGCCATTTCTGGCATCTCGAAGTCTGAATACTTGAAACCACAGTGATCAAAACAGTTCTGTAAAGTCTTAATGCTTATTTCTCACAAACTATCAATGACAAAGATCACTGCTTTTTGAACACAAACACTCACAACTGATGTTACTCAAAAACTGTTAGCTCTAAACACAGTGTAATATCTAACGGCCACACTGATGCATGCGACTGAGGCTAGTTAGAAAATATTGGGCAGCACTATATTGTCCCAATTAAGTGGCCTAGTATCCCAAATAAATGAAGGGAATCCCAGCAGTTTTATAGATTAGTTTTTGTTTTTAAAGAGTTGTCACAAATAAGTGGCTGCTTTAACAGGAATCTACTGTAAAATCCGTAAATTGCCAGTTGTAGAAACTTTTGAGTGGAGCATTCTTAACATGCATGTGGATCAGTTTAAAAGGCAATGGATTATCTATCCTTGAATACACTATATTTTAAAATTAATGTTTTTTTCTACCTCTAGTACTTCAGACATATTGTTGTATGTTTTCATTTTCTTGATAACACGGTAATTAGGTAGAGTTGATACCCCAACCCTCTCAATTGAGATTAATGCAGATTTTGTGGAGGGTAAGAAAATCACTGCTTAAATTGTGATGGTCAAAATCTAACTCTAAACACCAAAATACTCTGCAGACACTGGGGTCAAAGCAACACTCACAACACGCTGGAGGAACTCAGCAGGCAGCAGGTCGGGCAGCATCCGTGGAAACGATCAGTCAACGTTTCGGGTCGGAACCCTTTGTGCTGACGAAGGATTCCGGCCCAAAACGTTGACTGATCGTTTCCACGGATGCTGCCAGACCTGCTGAGTTCCTCCAGCGTGTTGTGAGTGTTGCTCAAAATCTAACTCTACCTTCCTCAGAAATGTTACAATCAGAACTTTAAGGATTCTGTCCTTTTTAGATTTCAATAGTAGAACTTATTATGTCTACTATTAAACTTGAGGATGTGCATGTTTTTATGATCAATTTAAAACTTGTGTTAACCAAAAAAATGCTTTGCTGCTTTATCTGACTGAGCCAATGGAAAATGTTGCATTGCTATTGACACACCCAGAATTGATGTTGATGGAGCAATACTATTCAGTGGCTGCTTGGAAGTGCACACCACGGCTTTATAAATAGAGGGGCAGATGACAGCAAACAAAGTCCAAGATATTCCTTTGTATAATCTAACAACTTTGTGCACTTTGACAAAGACTTATCGGAAACTCTGCTGCAACTCTAATCGGATACTGTATGATAGCAGGCTGCCAGATATGTGTTGGGGCATCAGATGTCATTTGAAGTTCTCTCACCCAAAAGTACTTCTGCACGTGTGATCCACAAGCAGCAGATGCCAGAATGTATAGGAGCAGATTTTCACAAAATGTTGTAAGTTCTTCAGGTAATCTAAGTAGGGTCTGATTTACCTGCTGTCTAGCTACGGAGTTCAGGGTATGAACTCTCCTGCAGAGAAGTCCACTCTGAAATTTTAAGTCGGTAGCATTAACGCCATTTCCTTCAATTCTTCTCTGCAGGTCTCCTTCTGTCTCTTGACACTGCTGCTTGTGTCCATGACCATTCATCCCAGAAGTAATTATACCCTCTACCTTTTTTTCCTAACCAAGAATGAACATTCTTTCCCCACCACCTCTCGCCCACTACAGAACTGGATTCTTAGTTTCTCTGTGATCTCCTTCCATCTTGCTTAACTTTCCATCACCCTTGAGAATTCTTCCACTAATATCACAGTAGCAGAGGGGAGGCCTTTGTGTGCACAAAGTTTGCAAGGTTGATAGTGTTGTTCACAGTCCTTTTTGTCTTGTGTACAATAGAGTACTGTGGCTGGGTGCCCAGACATAAACCACACATTGTCCCATAGCACATTATTGGTTTAATGTCTTTTGAGGTACAGAACAATTTCTAGCCCCAGATATTTGACAATTGGGCTAGTGTGCAAGAAGAGGAGCAGCTACATGGTTGGCACTGTGTGAAAGCTTGCATTTAAAGCCATGAAAGAGAATTTTCTTTATTCAGTGGTTAGAAGCTAGAACACACTATCTGGAGAGATTTTCTGAGTTTCACTTGGTGATTTGAGTAATTCTAGGCTTGTATATTTGCTTGTGGGTTGTTGTTTCAAGCAAGTTGGAGTCTTAATGCAGGTCTTGTGATGACTTCCCTTTAAAAATTTGGGTGCTAGGACATGCAGTGGTGAGGAGGACAGTGCATGAACACAAACCAGATACCTTCTCTGGTGGAGAAATAAGGCTCTGAGTATAAATATCAATATATATTTTGTTAGATATGAAATGTGACTGAGCATGAAGAATCCATAAATAAATAATTTTGATGGGGAACTATAGTTTGTTTCCTTGGTGGATGAGATGGCATTTGCAGAAATAAAAGATGGCTTTTATTATTCATATCTGTATTGTGATTGCGGGGCAAAGTGTATTCATAACATTAGAGCCAAAAGCACAATTTGTAAAATCTACCCCTAAGGTCACAAAAATAAAACTGGATAATGAATTCCATTTGGCTCACCTTAATTCATAACAGATGGGGCATACTGACCTCTTCATTCAAATTCTTAACAAATGCTCCCAGCAAACAAAACTCTGCATTGAAATTATAATCATAACATTTACAATGTTGCTTTACTGACTTTTTTCCCTTCTCTATCATGCAAGATGCATCTTTCATTGACAAAATCAAACCTGTTCTTAAAATCTGCTTTGAAGGTTTTTCAAGGAAAAGATATGGATTTTTATATAAAGTGGTCTGAATTAACATGGTCTGTGTTAATTGGTTGCCTCCAATGGTCCCTTGTTGTGTGGGGAGGGGGAGTATAGGAAAACTGGGGAATGTTGATGGGCATAAAAGAGAATAATTTGCAGGGAAATTAGTGGGCAAATAGGACTGAAGGAAATGCTTGGAGAATTGGGGTGGACTTCATGGGCCAAATGGACGACTCCCTTGTTATAGATGGGAGTGGGGGGGAATGAAATATGAGAAATGATGTTTGATGCAATGCGATTGGTATCCTTCAATTCATTAAAAAATGTATTGTTTTTTCCCTCCCAGGAATCCCCTAAATTCCAATTCCTTTGATGCTCATCTCTACCCTTTCAAAACCAAGGGAACCCAGGTCATCCCTAGAAGTGGAGCACCCAAGCCTCACCATAGCAACATATCCATTCACAAGCATCTTAGTGTCTGTGATGAAAGGCAAAGGAACAGGCCCTCGTTCACGCAGCTGACCTGTGACCTTGTCAGACACACTTTGCACTGTGCAACATGTGATTTGAGGATCTGTCCACGTCGATTTTATCTTAACACAACACAGTTGTCTCCTTCGGGAGAACTAGACTATCTCAGGGTGTTTAACAAAAAGAACATGCAAAAATTTGTGTTGATTCCTATGTATTAAATTTGGAAAATGTATTATTGTTCTGTAGGGCCAAGGAAGATTCTAATTAAGATATTCTGTAAATACTTTAATTTTTTTGTTACTAAATTATAAATATATGCCTGGCTCTTTGGAGCACTGCTTTTCTTCTGTAGCTTGAGGCGTTAAAATGTTCTGTCTTATAAAGATTGTTGTGCACATTAATCCTTATTGTAAAAAAAAGCATAGAAATAATTATTAAATAAAATGCTTCACTTTATTAGAGTTGTGCTGCTGAATATTGTCAATGAAGAGGCTCCCAAATTCTGTGAAAATAAAACAAGAATATAATTATTTAAGCAAAACAAAAGCCTCTGTGCCTGATTGCATGTTTCTGACTTTTTCCTGACATACAAAACAAAAAGCTTTCCTTCAATAGTTGGATTTGCTCACATTTCAACATATTATGAAGTTTTGAACTCGTCCAGGCATTGAGAAGAAATGTTGCTGAATCCAGGGATTTTATAAGTAGTTATGTGAATGTAGCAGTGAATCACATAGATTGCATACAGATCAGGTTGCCAGTGCAATTAGCTTATGCCTGTTAACTACTGTCAGAGGTCACTGTAAAAGAAGAAAATCTTCAACCTCTTCTGCTTGCACTACAGTTAATCCGAGTTCACCAAGGCAAAAGGACAGTGACTTAGAAATCGTGCAGCACGTGGTTTCTGTGATGCAATTGTGTCATTTAACTTTAAGTAGCATGCTTCGATGTGCATAACATGTTTATGCACCAACCTCTGAAAGTAGATGTGTTTTTGCTGTACTTGAAGATCAAAGTGATTTCTCATCACACCACAGATAAGGGGACAAATAGATGCTGACTTTCCAACAAAGCTCATTGCCCTGAAAGTGATGATGAAGAGTGCCATTTCACATATTGCTATTTCCCCTCTTAATAAGATGGAATAACTGGAACCGAGCAATTCCGAATACCAAGCATAGTTATACTTGCATTAAAGAATAAAACCACTGAATGTGTGTGTCCACCTCAGGCTTTTGTTACACAGTGGGCCCAGTCAGGCTAGTGGATGGTTATTCACTTAAAGTGGAGGTGGTTGCTAGTGGCTTTAACAGATGCCTATCAGCACCTTGGGGCCTAGCTGGCTTGCTTTCAGATGATGTTATCCTGCCATAAATGGCAGCTGCAAGGAAACCATTGGAATAGTGATGGGACTGAATGTTGTCATACCAAAAGAGACAAGATTTCCATGTCACAGGGAACTACTGCCACATGACAAGATGCAGCAGTAGCTGACCTCACAGACTACTGGTGGTAGGATCACTGGCATTCCAGGGCAGGAACTCAGGCAGGCCAGATAATATCCAAACGGCCCCATCTCTACAGTCACCGACATTCATCTGTGGACTGTCTGGTAGCTATGATGATCTGAGAATTCACAGTGAAAGTGCGTACAGCCACAGCACTATTAAGCTGGTACACAGCTAGTGACTGAACAGGTAATAGATTTTGCTGCTAGGGCACTTTCTACTGCATGTGGTGAAGTGCTCTGAACAAGTCAGTGGTGGTGATGTGCTGTTGTCTTATTCTTCTGATTCCTGAGACTCTTCTTGTCCTAGCTTGGATGAGTGATGCTGGTGCAATATTGTGGTCAGGGTGAAGAGAGGGGCACACTTGAAACATCTCGAAGGTGTAAAGCCAATGAATTTGCAGAATGACATAGAGCTGAAACACCAGGAGGAGGAATGGGTATGAGCAAACCATCCCCCTTGATAATCTTCAACATGATACTTTTGTCAGCCCTCTGCTGGTTCAGTCTTGCTTTGCACACTTCCTTTTGTAGCAGGGGAGCGGGAAGAATGTTAACATGTTCCAATGTGTGTGTATGATATTACAGCACCAGTGACCTGAACTCACTTCCTGCTGCTGTCTGTAAAGACTTTGTATGGTCTTTCCTTTGGCTGTTCTGTTTTCCTTCCACGTTCTAAAGCTGTGTGAGTTAGGCTTAGTAAGTGTGGGCATGCTATGTTGGCACTAGAAGCATGGTGACACTTGCAGGTTGACCCCCCCCCCCACCCCCCACCAGCACATTCTCAGATTGTTGACACAAATGACGCATTTCACTGTATTTTTCAATGCACATGTGACAGATAAACCTAATCTTATCCTATACAAATGTTTGAAAGAGGAGCAAACGTGAAAATCCCCACACACTGGCAGAAGAGGGTGTGCATGTCTATACAGCTCCACTTTAAATCTTGCAAACTTCATGACAAAGTGACAGTTCAGGACAAAACTCACGCTTAAGGGAAAGACAAGAACGTATACACTGCTGAGCTGAACTTAATCCCAAAGTACACTATGCACACTTCCTCACTTCAATCAAAATATAAAGCAAAGAACAACAATAATTCAAGTGGAAATCAAGTCAGAGGTAGATAGCAAAAGTTAGTTGGGACACTCTTGAAAAGAAGCAATAGCATAGAAACATGGAACACCAGAGAGGCAGATTAATGAGAATTGCTTGTGATTTGAAGGAAGTGATATTTAAAAAAAATATTATTTTAAATGTATTACATTTACAGCTATGCATTTAGCTGGGTTAAATTAATAATTATGTGCTGGAACCCCTTTAAAAATTGTAATGGCAATATTGGGGATAAAAACAGCTTCTCCATTGCCTTCTTCAGGGTTCAGTGGAATCTTTATTAGTATTTCTTCAGATTGGTGTGGTTCAATTGCCTTTAGACAAGGTGGGAATATAGAGACAATGGTTAAACAGAGCTCTGAAAAGTAGATGCCAGAGAATCAAGGCGAGTAACTTGAATTTGAAGCCTCGTTCAGTGAATAAGGGCTGAAAACAGTAGAGAAAAGCTGAATGATCTCATCCATGTCGCAATGAGCTACCATTACCCCGGCAAACCAAAATGTCTAATGCATTTCCCCCCTTCGTACCGTTTGATGTTCCTTCAAATTTTGGACTGATTAATCGCTGGCATATGTCGTGAAATTTGTTTCTTTTGCAGCAGCAGTACATTGCAATACGTGATTTAAAAAACTATAATTTATAATAAGAATATTTTAAATATTTAATAAGTAGTGCAAAAGGAGACAAGAAAAAAAAGTGAGGTAGTGTTCATAGGTTCATTGTTCATTTAAAAATCTGATGGCAAAGGGGAAATAGCTGTTCCTGAAATGATAAGTATGTGTCTTTAGGCTTCTGTACTTCTTCCCTGAGGGTAACAATGAGAAGGTGGCGTGTCCTGGGTGGTGGGGCACTTTATGGGATGCTGCCTTTTTGAGACATCACCTTTTGAAGCAGTCCTCGATGCTTCCTCATGAATGAGCTGGCTGAGTTTACAACTTTCTGCAGCTTTTTCTCATCCAGTGCAATGACCGCTTCACACTAGGAGGTGATGTAACCAGTTAGAAAGTTCTCCATGATACATCTGGACAAACCTGTGAATGTCTTTAGTAACATACCAAGTATCTTCAAACTCCTAATGAAATATAGCCATTGTCTTGCCTTCTTTGTAATTGCATCAATATGTTGGGCCCAGGATAGATCTTCAGGGATGTTGACACCCAGGAACTTGAAAATGCTCATTTTGTTGATCCATCAATGAGGATGGGTGTGTGTTGCTTCAACTTCTCCAAACTGGTCCACAATTAGTTCCTTACTTTTACTGACGTTGAGTTCAAGGTTGTCACCGCAACACCACTCAACCAACTGATCTATCTCACTCTACGCCTCCTTATCACCATCTGAAATTCTTCCAGCTCTAGTGTCATAGCAAATTTATAAGTGGCATTTGAACTTTGTCTTGCCACACAGCGTGGGTGTAGAGAGATTAGAGCAGTAGGCTAAGCATACATCCTTGAAGTGTGCCAGTGTTGATTGACAGTGAGGAGAAGATGTTATTTTCAATCCACACAGACTGGTCTTCTGGTAAGGAAGCCAAGGATGCACTTGTGTGGTACAGAGACCCAGGTTTTGGAGCATGTTGATTAGAACTGAGTGCATGATTGTGTTGAACTCTGAGCTATAAAGAATAAGCAGAAGACTGGCATAGGTATTACTATTATCCAGGTGATCCAAAGTAGAGCAGGGAGCCAGTGAGTTTGTACCTGCTGTTGACCTATTGTGGGAATAGGCAAACTGGAGCAGGTTCCTGTCCTTACTTAGGCAGGAGTTAATTCTAGCAATGACCAACATCACAAAGCACTTCATCACAATAAATCAGAGTTAGGTTTATTACCACTGGCATGTGTCGTGAAATTTGTTAACTTAGCAGCAGTTCAATGCAATACATCATATAAAAGAAGAAAATAAATAAGTTAGAATTTATGTATATTGAATTGATTAAAAATCGTGCAAAAACAGAAATAATGCATATTTATAAAGTGAGGTAGTATTCACGGGTTCAATGTCCAAATAGGAGTCAGATGGCAAAGGGGAAGAAGCTGTTCCTTCAAGCTTCTGTACCTCCTACCTGATGGTAACAGTGAGAAAAGGGCATGCCTTAGCCGCTGGAGGTCCTTAAAAATGGATACTGCCTTTCTGAGACACCGCCCCTTGAAGATGTCCTGGGTACTTTGTAGGCTCATACCCAAGATGGAGCCAACTAAGTTTACGACTTGCTGCAGCTTCTTTTGGTCCTGAGCAGTAGCACCCCCCCCCCCCTTACCAGGCAGTGATGCAGCCTGTAAAATGCTCTCCAAGGCACATCTATAGAAGTTTTTGAGTGTTTTTGTTGACATACCAAATCTCTTCAAACTCCTAATATAGTTGCAGTCTTGCCTCCTTTATAGTTGCTTCGATATGTTGGGACCTGGTTGGGTCTTCAGAGATCTTGACACCCAGGAACTTGAAAATGTTCATTCTCTCCACTTCTGGTCCCTCTATGAGGATCGGTATGTGTTTCTTCATCTTACCCTTCCTGAAGTCCACAATCAGCTCTTTCATCTTACTGACATTGAGCGCAAGGTTGTTGCTGCGAACCAAGTCAGCACTACTGGGTGACAGTCATTGAGATAGCTCACCTTGCTCTTCTTGGATACTGGTATGAATGTTGCCCTTTTGAAACAGGTGGGACCTCTGAATGCAGCAGTGAGAGATTGAAAGCATCCTTCAACACTCCTGCCAGTTAGTCAGCACGGGTTTCAGAGCCCTACTGGAGACCAAGGGGATCTTATTGAATAAAATAAACTCCCAGCTAATACTCTTTGTTTAGCTGCTGGTCATAAATGGGAGCGAGTCTTCAGATTTTAATATAAGTCACACACAATAATCAGTTTGAAGTTGAAAACAGATTCACTGTCTTTAGAAAGCAGGATGTTGGGTCACAGCACCTGGACAAGAGGTGCAGTATTAGACAATGGGTTATTTAATTTGGTTTGTTTCAAAACAAATAGCATTGGTTAAGCTGTTTAGTTCAAGGAAGCTTGTAGACCAGATGGATAACATCACATAGCATATCAAATGGCTGATGTATTAATAAGTTGCTCAGAATTAGCTTCACAGTATTAATTGTAGGTACTTGGGAACAGTGTCTCCAAGAAGCTTTTATATTTTTTGTGTAAAAAGGGTATTTGAGGAAATATCATAATAGGTGTGAAGTCACCCAACTGGCAAAAAAAACCCAGTATAAACATGGAGTGCAGTCCAGGCTTTTTTAGGAATGGTTAAAGAACATAATGGTTTAAAGAAACATGGGGTGAAGTAGAATCTATTCCTCTAGCTTAAATTTCTGTAACAAACAATTCATTCATCTGCATCGTTGATATGACTTTTAGCTTGTAGGAATTGTATCTGTGTTTTGGAAATCCTTTGTGTTTTAGAAATGGCTTGTAATTTGGAAGAATTTATAAAATAGAAATCCTCTAAGTTTTAAATGTGTGTTAAGAATGTTGTTTGGATTTAATCGTATATCACTGTAAGTAAATGGACTGTGTTTGTTAGCTGGAAGTATTTCCTCCTTGGTAGGGAGAGAAGACTCACTACTCGAATAGTGGGTATTAGCAGCTAAACTCACTGGAGAATAAACAGGGAAGTGAACTAGTCTTTGAAGATGGGGTGGTTAAAGTATAACCTCCCTTTAGCAAGTGTGCCCATAGCTATCTATATCTAGGGCTTAACGTCTTCATTTGAGTTTAGAACTTCATGGTCAGCAAACACAATACTACCATAACATAATGTTTTTTTGGGGGGTGGGGTTATTCAAGAGCCAAATAGCATATACCACAAATGTTCAAACATGTCAGATTGATGATTAGATAAAATAATATGGTAAAGGACAAGTGATTCAACCTGAGGATTTAAGGGAGAAAAGTAACCAATAGAAGTAGTCTCAGACTTAGATGAAGTAAGCCCAAATTCAGCTTGAATTTTAAAAAGCTTACAAATTATCCCAATGACTACTGAAAATGGTTCAAGGAGAATTTCATGTTGTTTTGTGAAAGTTACATTAGTTTTCCTGGACACAAATGAAATGGGAGATCAGCCAATGTCTTTCCAATGAATGGGTACTGAAGTTATTGGCTCCACTTCAAAAAGAAAGATTGTGAAACTAGCCCAACCAATAAGATAGGAATCTGCAAAGATAAACCACTTAGGTGCAGATGGATTTCTAAAGAACCTCTTTAAATGCCTTTATTCAATGATCAAGTCAGTATCATTAAACACAGGAGAAATGAATAATATACTGATTAGAAAGTAGAGGTTACTAATAAGATTATGAAATATTACTTGGATCCAGTTTAGGAATGCAAGCAGCCTCAAAAGGCCAGAAGAACTTCTCCCTCTTCCTACACCGAAAAGCTCGACAAACAGCAGTTCAAGGTATTGCTTAAGACATTAATCCTATTGGTTACATAGTAATCACTTTATACTTACCACTTAGCTTGTAAGGAATAATACAGCAGCTGTGTTAATAATCTTCATTGTAGCATCTCTAATCCACAGCTCATCTTTATTCACTGGATATTGATTCGTATTGTGTTCCTCTGGCATGGCAACCAACTGCAGAGACTTAATGTACAATCAGGATCTGCACATCCCTGCTCAAAGTTCGAAGAACAGTTTTTATCAAAGTGCATTTTTGTCCACAGAGATACATTTTCTTGTGGGCATACTCAATAAATCACATAGCCCTAGTAGAATCAATGAAAGACCAGACCAATGGGGTGGACAACCAGTGCGCGAAAGACAACAAACTGCAAATACGAAAAGAAAGAAAAAGAAATAATAATAATAATAAGTAAGCAATAAACATCAAGAACATGAGATGAAAAGTTCTTGAAAGTGAGTCCATTTGTTGTGGGAACAGTTCAGTAATGGGGCAAGTGAAGTTAAGCCCTCTGGTTCAGGAGACTGATGTTTGAGCGGTAATAATAATTGTTCCTGAACTTGGTGGTGTGAGTCCTTCTTACTGATGGGAGCAGTGAGAAGAAGCATGTCCTGGGTGGTGGGGGTCCCTGATGATGGATTGTGCTTCCCTGCGGCATTACTCCATGTAGATGTGCTCATTGGTGGTGAAAGCTTTACCTCTGATGGACTGGGCCATATTCAAAACTTTTTGAAGGGTTTTCTGTTCAAGGGCATTAGTGCTTCCATACCAGGCTGTGACACAGCCAGTCAATATACTGCTCATCACACATCTCTCGAAGTTAGTCAGTGTCACCACGGTTCGGATATGGCCCAAGTGTGGAGTGAGAGACACTGAAGAAGGTCGATAGTTCACAGACTTTAATACGAACAGTGTTAAGGGAAAATAAAACAGTAAACGCTCGGCCAGACAGGGCCGTTAACTAAAACTCTCGAAGGAAAACGAAGCCTACACTGCGGCTGAAAAGAACATCAAAACATTAAACGAATGCTGCTAGTCTTCAGAGCCAGTTGTTTTGAAAGTCCAATAACTCAGGGAAGGCCAAATACAAACAGCAGCGAATCATTGCTGTGCTCTGTCCAAGTCTCCAGAAGCACTACGATGACAAGAAAGGAGTTAAATACTATCACCATTAGATAATAATTACCTGACACGTGCAAATTCACAAGTGCAATTGCCATATCTACTGCACTGCAAATCCATGGTTGTGACGGTCAATTATAGATGTCATGCCGAACATTTGCAAACTCCAATGGAAGTAGAGGCCTGCCGTGCTTTCTTCATAAGTGCACTTACGTGCTGGGCCCAGGACAGGTCTTCTGAAATTATATCACCGAGAAATTCCATTCCTAATCCCCTGATGAGGACTTGCTCATGGATCTCTGGTTTCTACCTTTTGATCTCCTCTGGGAAAGGTATGGCCTGTAAAAAAGGGACAGGTTACACCTGAACTAATATCCCTGTGGGCAGGTTTCCTAGAGCTGTTGGCGAGGGTTTAGACTAATTTGGCAGGGGGATGGGAAACTGAATGACAAGGCTGAGGATGGGCAGTTGGTATACAAGCAGAGATTGTGTATAGTGAGACTGTGAGGAAGGGCAGGCAGATGATAGGGCAAAACTACAGTCAGTGGGATGAGTTGCAGTGTAACAGGGGAACAAAAATCAAAAAGGGTGATCAATACTCCACTAAAGGTGTAATATCTGAATGCTTGCAGTACAGGGAGTAAGGTAGATTATCTTGTAGCGCGGTTAGAGATTGGCATGTACGATGTTGTAGGCATCATTGAGCTGTGGCTGAAAGAGGATTATAGTTGGGAGATTAACATCCAAGAATACACATTGTATTGAAAGGACAGTCAGGTATGGAAAGGGGCTGGCATGGCTCTGTTGGTAAAAAATGAAACCAATTCCTTTGAAAGAGCTGACATAGGATCAGAAGATCAGATCCATTGTAAGTAGAGTTATGGAAATGCAAAGGTAAAAAGATCCTGTTGGAGTTATATACAGTCCTCCAAAAAATAGTCAGGATGTGGGCTGCTATTTACAATGGGAAGTAGAAAATACATGTCAAAAGGGCAATGTTACGATAGTCAGGGGGGATTTCAACACGCAGAAAGATTGGGAAAAGCAGGTTGATGCTAGTTTTGGATCCAAGAGAGAATTTGTAGAATGTCTCTGAGACGCCTTTTTAGAGAAGCTTGTTGTTGAGCCCACGAAGGGATCACTTGTTCTGGATTCCATTTTGTGTAATGAACTAGATTTGATTAAGGAGCTTAAGGTAAAGGTACCCATAGAAAACAGTGATCATAATATGACAGAATTTACCCTACAATTTGTTGGGGAGAAGCTTAGTCAAATGTATCAGAATACAGTGGAGTAAAGGGAATTACAGAAGCCTGAGAGAGGAGCTGACCAAGGTTCATTTGAAGAGGACTCTAGCAGGTTTGACAGCAGAACAACAAAAACTGGAGGTGCTGGGAGCAACTCAGAAGGCTCAGTATAGATACATCCCAAAAAGTATTCTATTCAAGGGAAGTCAAAGCCAACATAAAAGCAAAAGAGAGGGCATATACCTGTAATATAGTAAATATTAGTGGGAAGTTAGGGGATTGGGAAGCTTTTAAAAACAACCGAAGACAACTGAAAAACCATAAGTAGGGTAAGGATGAAATAAGTAAGTAAACTAGTCAATAATGTAAAAGAGGATACAAAAAGCTTTTCTCAGATATTATTAAGAGTAACAGAAAGGCAAGAGTAGATATCAGACCACTGGAAATTGATGCTGGAGAGGTAGGAAATGGGGGACAAGAATATGGTGGACAAACTGAATAAGTATTTTGCAACAGTCTTCATTGTGGAAGACACGAGCAGCATGCCAGTATTTTGAGAGTGTCAGGGGCAGAAGTGAGTGCAGTTTCTATTACAAGGGAGAAGGTGTTTGGGAAGTGGAAAGCTCTGAAGGTAAATAAGTCTATAAGACATAGGAGCAGAATTAGGCCATCTGGCCCATTGAATCTGCTCCGCCATTCAAACATGGAGCTTAGAAAAATAGAGGGCTATGGGTAACGCTAGGTTATTTCTAAAGTTAAGTACATATTCGGCACAGCATTGTGGGCCGAAGGGCCTGTATGGTGCTGTAGGCTTTCCATGTTTCTATGTTTCTAACATGGCTGATACTTTTTTTCTATCTCCTCCTCAACCCCATTTCCCGGCCTTCTCCCCATAACTTCTGATGCCATGTCCAATCGAGAACCAAGCAATCTCTGCCTTAGATACACTCAATGACCTGGCCTTCACAGCTGCATGTGGCAACAAATTTCACAAATTCATTACCCTCCGGCTAAAGAAATTTCTCCGCATCTCTGTTTTGAATGGTCACCCATCTATCCTAAGGCTGTTCCCTCTTTTCCTAGACTCTCCCACCATGAGAAACATCCTTTCCACATCTACTCTGTCTAGGCCTTTCAACATTCGAAATGTTTCAGTGAGATCCCCCCTCATCCTTCTAAATTCCAGCGAGTATATACCCAGAGCCATCAAACGTTCCTCGTATGATAATGCTTTCTCTCCTGGAATCATCCTTGTGAACCTGCTCCGGACCCTCCCCAATGCCAGCACATCTCTTCTAAGATGAGGAGCCCAAAACTGTACACAATACTCAAGGTGAGGCCTCACCAGTGCCTTATAAAGCCTCAGCATCACATCCTTGCTCTTGTATTCTAGACCTCTTGAAATGGATACTAATATTGCATTTGCCTTCCTCACCACCAACTCAAGCTGCAAGTTAACCTTCAAGGTGTTCTGCACAAGGACTCCCACGACTCTTTGCATCTCAGATTTTTGGATTTTCTCCCCATTTAGAAATAAGTCCACACATTTATTTCTACTACCAAAGTGGATGACCATGCATTTTCCAACATTATATTTCATTTGCCACTTTATTGCCCATTCTCCTAATCTGTCTAAGTCCTTCTGCATCCTACCTGTTTCAGCAACACTACCTGCCCCTCCACCAATCTTCTTATCATCTTGAAACTTGGCAATAAAGCCATCTACTCCATCATCTAAATCATTGATATACTGCATAAAAAGAGGGGGTCCCAACACCGACCCCTGCGAAACACCACTAGTCACTGGTAGACAACCAGAAAAGGATACTTTTATTCCCATTCACTGCCTCCTATCAATCAGCCAATGCTTTAACCATGTTAGTAACTTTCCTATAATACCATGGGCTCTTAACTTGGTAAGCAGCCTCATGTGTGGCGCCTTGCCAAAGGCCTTCTGAAAGTCCAAATATACAACATGCGCTACATCCCCTTTATCTATCCGATTTGTAATCTCCTCAAAGAATTCCAACAGGTTCATCAGGCAGGATTTTCCCTGAAGGAAACCATACTGATTTTGTACTATCTTATCCTGTGTCACCAAGTACTCCATCGCCTCATCCTTAACAATTGACTCCAATATCTTTCCAATCACTGAGGTCAGGCTAACTGGTCTATAATCTTCTTTCTGCTGCCTTCCTCCCTTCTTAAAGAGCGGAGTAACATTTGCAATTTTCCAGTCCTCTGGCACCATGCCAGTGTTCAATGATTTTTGAAAGATCATTTCTAATGCCACCACCGTCTCTAATGCTACCTCTTTCAGAACCCTAGGGTGCAGCTCCTCTGGTCCGAGTGACTTATGTACCTTTAGGTCTTTCAGCTTTTTGAGCACCTTCTGTCTTGTAACAGTAACTGCACCCACTTCTCTTCCTTCACACCATTCAACATCTGGCACACTGCTAGTGCCTTCCACAGTGAAGACTGATGCAAAATATTCATTTAGTTCATCAGCCATCTCCTTGACCCCGTTATTATTTCTCCTGCCTCATTTTCTAGCGGTCCTATATCCACTCTTATTTCTCTTTTACTTTTAACATACTCTTATTATCCACTTTGATATTATTTGCTAGTTTGCTTTCATATTTCATCTTTTCCCTCCTAATGATTTTTTTAGTTGCTCTCTGTAGGTTTTTAAAAATTTCCCAATCCTCTATCTTCCCACTAATTTTTGCTTTGTTGTATGCCCTTTTTTTTGCTTTTACAATGACTTTGACTTCCCTTGTCAACCACAGTTGTATTATTTTAACGTCTGAGTACTCCTTTATTTTTGAAATACACGTGTCCTGCGCCTTCCTCATTTTCCCAGAAACACATGTCATTATTGCTCTGCTGACGTCCCTGCCAGCAGCTCCTTCCAATTTACTTTGGCCAACTCCTCTCTCATACCACTGTAATTTTCCGTACACCACTGAAATACTGCTACATCAGACTTTACTTTCTCCCTATCAAATTTCAAGTTGAACACAATCATATTGTGATCACTGGTTCCTAAGGGTTTTTTTTTACCTTAAGCTCCCTAATTGTCTCTGGTTCATTACATAACACCCAATCCAGTACAACTGATCCCCCTAGTAGGCTCAACAACAAACTGCTATAAAAAGCCATCTCTTTGGCATTCAACAAGCTCACTCTCTTGAGATCCATCTCCAACCTGATTTTCCCAATCGACCTGCATGTTAAAATCTCCCATGACTATCATAACATTGCCCTTTGACTCCCCTTTTCTTTTTCCTGTTGCAACCTGTGATCCAACTCCCAGCCATTGCTGGGAGGCCCGTATATAATTGCCATCAATATTCTTTTACCCTTGCAGTTTCTTAACTCAACCCACAAGAATTCAACATCTTCCAATCCTATGTCACATCTTTCTACTGATTTGGTGCCATTCTTTACCAGTCGAGCCACACCACCCCTTCTGCCTACCTTCCTATCCCTCCGATATAACATTTAACCTTGGACATTCAGTTCCCAACTATAGCTATCCTTTAGCCACAATTCGGTGATGCCACAACCTCATACCTGGTAATCTGTAATACAACAACAAGATCATCCACCTTATTTCTTATACTACGCACATTTAGATACAACACCTTGAGTACTGTATTTGTTGTCCTTTCTGATTCTGTATCCCTAATGATATGATACTCAACCTGTTAATCGAAACTAGATCCCATCAGACAAATGCTCTCGAAGACCCCTTTTTAAATAAGTCTTCAGGATCAGATGGACTACACCCCAGGACTCTAAAAGAGATGGCTGAAGAGACTGTGGAGGGATTAGCAATGATCTTTCAAGTATCAATAGATTCTGGCATGGTTCTGAAAGACTGCTAAACTGCAAATGACAGAAGAAAGGAAAATTGTAGGCCAGTTAGCCTGACTTTCAGTGGTTGGGAAGATGTTGGAGCGGATTGTGAAAGACGAGGATTTGGGGTACTTGGAGGCCAAAATCATCATTGGTTCGTTAAGGGGAAATCTTGTCTGACAAATCTGTTGGACTCTTTGAGGATATAACAAGAAGGATAGACGAAGGAGAATTGGTGGATATTGTGTACTTGGATTTTCGGAAGGCCTTTGACAAAGTGCCACTCATGAGGCTCTTTAGCAAGGTAAGCGGTCATTGTATCAGCATGGATGGAGTACTGGCTGATTATCGGAGGGAAAGAGTGGGAATAAAGAGAGCCTTTACTAATTGGATGCCAGTGACTAGTGGTGTTCCACATGGGTCGGTGTTAGAACTGCTGCTTTTTACGTTGTACGTCAATGATTTGGATGACAGAATTGATGGCTTTGTGGCCAAGTTTGCAGATGATACAAAGGTAGGTGGAGGGACAGGTAGTGTTGAGGAAGCAGTAGGACTTTGCCCATTCTCCAAATCTGTCTAAGAAGTGGCGGATGGAATATTGTGTCTGGAAGTGCATAGTCATGTGCTTTGGCAGAAGAAATAAAAACGTAGCCTGTTTTCTAAATGGTGAGAAAATTCAAAAATCTGAGGTGCAAAGATTCCCTCAAGGTAAACTTGCCAGTGTGAGTTTGTGGTGAGGAAGGCAAATGCAATGTTAACATTAATTTCAACATTCAACACTGTAGCTCCATCCAGGCTGGACATGAAACTGAGAGACCTCGGCCTTGACCCTGCCTTGTGCAGCTGGATTCTGGACTTCCTGTTGGATTGCCAGCAGGTTGTAAGGGTTGGCTCCCTCACCTTCACCCCTCTGACTCTCAATACAGGAGCCCCTCAGGGCTGTGTACTGAATCTCCTCCTTTACTCCCTGTATACCCATAACTATATTGCCACCCACAGCTCCAATCTGCTAGTTAAATTTGCCAGCAACACTAAGTTGATTGGCCTTATCTCAAACAATAATGAGTGGCCTACAGTGAAGAAGTCATCTCTCTGACGCAGTGCTGTCAAGAAAACAACCTCTCCCTCAATGTCTCAAAAACAAAGGAGCTGGTTGTTGGTTACAGGAGGAATGGAGACGGGCTAACCCCTATTGACATCAACAGATCTGGGGTTGAGAGGGTAAACAACTTCAAGTTCCTCGGCATCTACATCACTGAGGATCTCACGTGGTCTGTACACACCAGCTGTGTGGTGAAAAAGGCACAACAGCACCCCTTTCACCTCAGATGGTTGAGGAGGTTTGGTATGGGTCCCCAAATCCAAGAACTTTCTACAGGGGCACAAATGAGAGCAACCTGACTGGTTGCATCACTGCCTGGTACGAGAACTGTACCTCCCTTAATCGCAGGACTCTGCAGAGAGTGGGGCGGACAGCCCAGCGCATCCGTAGTTGTGAACTTCCCATGATTCAGGACATTTACAAGGACAGGTGTGTAAAAAGGACCCAGAAGATCACTGGGGACCCAAGCCATCCCAACCAAAATCCATTCCAGCTGCTACCATCTGGGAAACGGTACTGCAGCATAAAAGCCAGGACCAACAGGCTCCGAGACAGCTTCTTCCACCAGGCCATCAGACTGATGTTGGCTTAATTGCACTCTATATTACATTGATTGTTCTATTTATTATAAATTATTATAAATTACTATGATTGCACATTGCACATTTAGATGGAGACATAACGTAAAGATTTTTACTCCTCGTGTAGGATGTAAGAAATAAAGTCAACTCAATTCAATTTTGAGAGGGCTAGACTATAAAAGAGGAGGATGTAATGCTGAGGCTTTATAAGGCATTGTCAAGGCCTCACTTGGAGTATTGTAAGCAGTACTGGGCTCCTTTTCTAGGAAAGAACGTGCCAGTAATGGAGTGGGTTCAAAGGAGATTCACGAAAATGATTCCTGGAATGAAAGGCTTATCTTATGGGCAGCAGTTGATTGCTCTGGGCCTGTATACACTGGAACTGAGAAGAATGAGGGAGGGGTGATCTCATTGAAACCTATCAAATGTTGAAAGTCCTAGATAGAGTCTATGTGGAGAGGGTGTTTCATATAGAGGGGGAATGAGAATAGACGGACGTCCATTTAGAATGGAGAAGAGGAGGAATTTCTTTAGTCAGGAGGTGATGAATCTGTGGAATTAATTGCTAAAGGCAGCTGTGGAGGCCAGGGCATTGGGTGTACTTAAGTCGGAGTCTGATACGTTCTTGAGTAGTCAGGGTGTGAAAGTTTAAGTGAAGGAGGCAGAAGAATGGAGTTGAGAGGGAAATGGGTCAGTCATGATCAAATGGCAGAGCAAACTTAACGGGTCAAATAGCCTAATTCTGTCCTCTGTCTTATGGAAGCTAATGATCCAATTGCACAAAGAGGTGTTGAGGCTAAAGTCTTGAAGCTTGTATATTAGTGTTGAGGGGATGATAGTATTGAATGCTGAACTGTAGTGGATAAAGAGAACCCTGATATATACATCTTTGCAGTCCAGATGTTCCAGGATTCAATGAAGAGCCAATGAAATAGCATCTGCTGTGGATCTGATATGCCAATAGGCAAATTGGAGTGGATCCAAGATGCTTCGCAGGCAGGAGTTGATATATTTTATCAACAACCTCTCAAAACACTTCATCACCATGGATACAAATGCTACTGGATGACAGGTTACCATGTTCTTCTTAGGTGCCAGTATAAGTTAGGTCTGCTTGAAGCAGGTGGGTATCTTAGACTGCCAAGGTGAGCAGTTAAAGATATTGATAAACACTCCAGCCAGTTGATCAACACAGTTCTTTAGTACTCGGCCAGGTACCCCATTTGAACTGAATGCTTTCCATGGGTTCACCCTCATGAAGGACGCTCTCACATTGGCCTCAGAGACTGAAATCACAGGGTCATTCGGGGTTGTGGGAGTTTGTGATGGTTCCTCAGTCAAAGCGAGCACAGCAGGCACTGAGCTCATCTGGAAGCAAAGCCTTGTTTTCATCTATGTTGCTTGATTTCAATTTGTAGGAGGTCATAGCATTCAAGGCTGCCACAGCTGCCAAGCCATCCTTCAATGATTGAAATTTAGTCTGGAATTACCATTTTGCTCATGAAATGGCTTTCTGGAGGTTGTATCTGGACCTCTGTAACCTTCTAGGTTGCCAGACCCGAATGCCTCTGACCTGGCCCTCAGCGGATTTTGGTTCTCATGGTTCATCCAGGGCTTTTGGTTGGGGAAGACTAAATGATTTTGTGGGGAAATACTGATCTACGACTGTTTTTGTTAAGTCCATGACAACTGGTGTATTCACTCAGATCCACAGATGAGTCCACCGACTCAAAGCGATCCCATATGCACTCCTCTGACTCCTGCGACCAGCTCTTCAGTATCCTAATCTCTAGCCTTTGCCTGCATGCAAGTGATCAGATTTCCTGAAGTGAAGTCCGGGCATGGATTAGTAGGCATTCCTTATCTCAATATAGCAGTGGTCTAATGTGTCACTTTTGCTGCGGCATCATGCAGTATCTCAAGTGCTTGATTACAGTCGGCCAAGGGTGGTATTTACACTGCAGTCAGGATCACAATGGAGAATTCTCTTGGCAAATAGAATGGTCAGCATTTGATCATTAGGTGATCAAGGTTGGGGGAATAAAAGTATGGCAAAACTGCCGTTTAGGAAGACCACAGAGAGTTTATCATAAAACACACAATTCTACTTTTTGCAGTTCCGTCCATCCCATGTACCAAGAAGACTTCGGGCCTGATTGCCATATCTGATGTACTCTGAGTAAGCTACATTTTGATAAAACACAGAACACAACAATTACTCATTTCACCTCAATACAGCAATCTTGTCCTCAGGTCTTCAAGTTTGTTCTCCAGGAACTGCACATTTGTTAAAAAGATGCTGGGTAGTGAGTACCTCATCCTTTCGCATTTCAGCCTGGCTTGGGGTCTCTCCCCTTGCACCCACCTCGCTTCTGGTCATGGTGATGAACCTTAGTCCACTTTAAGGCGCGAGGAGTCCTTCAGGAGGTGGTGAAATCTGTAGGTCATTAAGTTGATTTAAACGTATGTTTCTTGAAAGGAAATGTACATGCTGCAGATTGCAGTGAGAGTAATTCAGAAGAGGTATATTAGGAAGTATTGTGCATAGCCTGTAGAGCGTCCTGTGCTTCACTGGCACAATCGTGGCCATTCAGGTAATTAGAGATAGTGATTTTAGTTAGAATTTCAGATGGAAAAACTATTAACAGAGATACAAATACTTTGGAAATTACTCTACAGGTTCTGGCCTTAGTGATGCAGGTGTATCAGTAACATGAAACATAACATATTTAAATTGAGGTTATCTGTCCCTCTCAGAACTTTACAATTGAATTGATTGTGTGCTGCTTAATCAGTAATACAAGTTTTCCAGAATTTTGTATAATCAGCAAAATAGCAAATTTGAGTATTCAGCAAGATAAAATCTGTAGTGAAGCTTGTGTAAGTAACTCTACAACATATGACACAGTTTCAGTAGCAAAGAGTTATACAGTCTAATTTAGTGATTTAATTAGTAGATATTAATTACATAGTAAACTTTAAGTTTGCTCAAATGAAAGATTGCTACATTTTTTCTGATTAAAACAGATTTGCATGCAAGGCTCGATGAAGTATCTCATCTACCATCTCCAAACTCATACAAGTTTTTACAAAAGTGACTGTCAAATTTCCATGTACTTCTGCTTCCTCAGGGGAAATTACATAACCCCCATAATTATTCTCAGACACAATCCAAAGATGATGCTTAATTTATGTTTTCAAATATCTTAAAGAGCAAAAAAAAAATCAGAGAACACTTTAACTTAGAAGTGCATTACCAATACAGCCTTTATAATGTTGTGTGATTGAAAATTGATATTTAACCCTGATTTAAGTGACGAACGTGTGGCTTGGGAAATTAGTCCCAACTCTCTGCTGCAATGTGCACTAGTACAGGTCAGACATTTGATGCTAAGAACACACACAGAGTGGTACAATGCCATTTGATGCAGCTGTGAGTCTTAAAGCAATATTCACACAATTGGTTTCAACTACTACAGGCTGCTGGAGGCTGTCTGAGTTAGTGATCTTCTGTATTTAAAGTGACATTGCCACATATCAAGACACCACCTTTGCTCTTTCCGAAATGGGGCTACTGAGCATGGTACATACTTTGCAGTGGAGGCAGGGCAGGAACCAATGCAGAAGGAGAAGGGCCAATGCCCGAAGACTCATTTTCTGCTCTCTGAGAAGTAATGTATCTAGTAGGGAACAGTTCAAAATCAGTAGAGATAGATCTGCCACAAAACCATACCTGGACTGTTCTGCCTGTGAAGGTCAAAGTCATCATCGCCTTGAATTTCCTGGGCTTCAGATCGTTCCCAGTAGCAGCAGATCTATGCCACATTTTTGTTTCCTATAGGCTACTACATTAAAGAAGTATTCATACTTTCAACCCAAGAAACTTCATCTGCTTTTCCTTTGGGAGGCATAATGAAGCTGAGCATTCAAATTTACCAGAATTTACTTGCAGAAAAGGTTTATGAGGATGTTAACCCGAGCTATAGGGAGGGGTTTTATTCCTTGGAACACAGGAGAATGAGCGGCTACCTCACAGAAGTGTTTAACACTATGAGAGGCATATAGATGAGGTAGATGGTAGCCTAGGGTAGAGCAGCCAAAAACTAGAGAGTGCAGATTTAAAGTGACAGAAGAAAGGTTTAAAAGGGACAAAGGGAAACTCTGCATGATAACTATATGGTATGGGCTGCCAGAGGAAGTAGTTGAGGTAGGTACAATATTATCAGTTAAAAAGCTCTTGGATAGGCATATGGAGGAGTGGTACTTGGAGAGATATAGGCCGAATGCAGTTCAGTGGAACTAGCTGGGTGGGCACCAGGGCCAGCATGGAGTAGTTGGACTTAGGGGTCTGTGTCAGTGCTATGTTGTTCTATGGGTTCAACTTCCAGCCTACTGATGCTATAGGCAATTCTGGGCTGTTTTCATTGAATGGACAACTTGAGGTCTACCATGAGAAGAAATGAGACAGGAGTGGAAATATCTACCTTGTAGGTTTACCACATGCATCTTAACTCTTTTATTTACGTATAAACATTTTAATTTTTTTTACTGGGATTTGTTCAGTTTCAAAATGGTAATACACTCAAATGCAACACACTCAAAATTCTGGAGGCAGCGTCTATGGAGGGATGTAGACAGTGAACATTTCTAGCCAAGCCCCTTCACCAGTCCTGATAAAATATTCTCCTTGGCCCAAAATGAGGACTGTTTATTTCTCTCCATAGGTGTGGCCTGACTTGTTGAATTCCTCTAGCATATTGTGTGTGTTGCTTGAGATTTCTAGCAGCTCAATAATATCTTGTGTATTAAAGCAATATTTCCTATAATTTACTTTTATCAAATGATTTGAAATAAACTTTCTTCACTAGAAACAGTTACAACTCAGTTAACAATAATTTCTTTTCTAATAATGTTCACAAATAATTATGCTTTATTTAGCTGTTCCAAAGCATATGATAACTGGGTTTTTGATATCTAGAGATACTATACATAGTTTTTTTTCCCAATCTGAACATAAAACATAACAGGTTGACCATAAAATAGTTTGGACATTGGTTTATTTATGTGACTAAGTAACAAGTGGCTTTGTGGCAATTTTAAAAGTATGCACATCGTACAATGAGGAGAAAGAGTGATCAAGTGATTGAAATTTTTAATTTTTTTAGTGATATTTTGCGATTTATACTTAGGACCATTGATAATATAGGCCAATTTGATATTTTATTTGGTTCATTTTGCATTAAAGTAACAGTGCTGCAATCACTCACTGCAAAAGGGATCAAATGCTGTCCAACTTCTTATACAGAAATTAAAACAAGCTTATTATAGCCAACAGGACATTACGCAGCCTGACTAAAACGGACTTCTTCACAGACACTTCAGAGTACCTGCACAAATGCACCATGTGAGTAATTGTTATTAGGTATAAAAGATGTTCAGAACTGAATGTCCAATAGCAGAATGGTTACGTTCCCAAGGAATAAATCTACCCTACCCTGTATTTCTACTAGACCTGGTGATTTCTTGATTTAAACTCATTCATGTGACTTTCTTGCATTATAGCTTCTCCTGAAGATATTCAAACTGTACAGCCTCTGTATCAATAACATTTAATCGTAAGTAGTTTCAAGAAAAGAGTAGAAAAAAAGAGAAAATAATCCTTCATTAGATTCAAACCTGTATTCTACATCCTAAATAGCAAGTTAAAATTGAAAGCTTTTGCCAAACACCACCCCTTGTACAGCAACTTCTCAATTTTTTTAACAATGAAAATGATCACCTCAGTGTTTAGACTAATTTATGTCATCCAATCCGTCCACTGACCTGGATACTCTAAGGAGCTAGATGGATTTTACAGCGGTGAACCAATGCGCATCTTGATAGTGGGCTCCTACTACAAATTTCAAAAATGCCATTGGCCAGGATTTCAGGCAGAATTGAATGAATTCTGCCTAGGGTCATGATATTGTCAGATTGGATGTCTGGAGGAGGCGAGAGATGGGGCGTGGGGAGGTTAGTAGGGAAATTGGCATCAGTAGGAGGACGAGAGTAGAGACCGTAAGGAACGTTACTGCTGAGATGGGCGTTTTGGAAGAGGGGATGGTGCAGAAACTGGGGCTTGGAAGCAAGGTAGTTTGATGTTGGGAAGTCTGGGTTGAATTGGAGAGGTGTGGCAGACAGTTCAAAAAGGAAGCAAAATGATAACTTACAGGGACCCTAACCTGGAATTAAGTAAATGAAGCATATTGTCCTGGAGTGACAAACAATATTCTTTTCTGGAACAACTTTGTTTAAGTCCTATATTCCTTCAAAATGAGTGCTGCCAAGGAAGTGATGTGACCCCTGGTGCAACTGACACAGAAATCTATCAGAGCTCCAGGGAAGAACTAAGAAATGTTTCCAGTCCTGCTAAAGGGTTTCGGCCCGAAACATCGACTGTACTCTTTTCCATTGATGCCCCCTGGCCTGCTGAGTTCCTCCAGCATTTCGTGTGTGTTGCTTAGATTTCCAACATCTGCAGATTTTCTCTTGTTTGTGATTGGAAATAATTTTATCACAGTTTCTTCCAGGTTAAGTTGATTCTTAATTGCAAAAGAATTGCATGCTACATGGATGAATTTCTAGTCTACTGTTTGATTGATCAATAGCAAAACTGCCAAGTATACTTAAGTGATTATTGTTTAATCTGCTAAGGCATTACTTACTTGCAGAAGTAAAAACTAGAAGTCCCTGATGAATTCAGTAGAGTCTTATCCTAACAGATACTTATAAAACAACAAATTTATGAAACATTAGATAACAGGGAAGTAGCAACAAAAGAAGTGACGATTAAGAAACATATGGCATGAGAAAAACATTGAATGACAATTTCAAGCATAAATTAGAGTGAATTAGGAGCTCAGATACATTTGTGATGGTGACCATAATCAGTTGTGATTATGTACTAAATATTCCAGATTATTAATCCTTAAAATAAAACAGAGAAAATGGAAGGGGAAGAAGGGAAGCTTTATTGATTATATACCCTATTGCAGCATTAGCAAGGGAGGATGTAGGAAGGGGAAGCAATTAGTAAAGAAACTTTAGTTAGAACTGATGAGTAAGATAGTATTTAACTGTAAATGGTATATCTGCAGCCCTGTAATCATTAATAAAGCAGCAGCATTAATTCAAAGATTAGAGATGATTGCTGAAAAAGTAAAAATATTTTAATTGGAGACTTGAGTCAAAAAAAAATGGGAGGAGTACCTCAAGTGAAAATGATATTGAATTTCCTGAGCAGCTTACAATAGTGGAACTAATGAGGAGGCAGACCATATAGAACCGAGTAATAGGCATTGAACCTGATTTTGTTAATAATCCATCTGTGAGGGGACTAAATCTAAAAGTTTTCATAATATGTATTCCTCAAAAAAAATGATGTGATTGTGACTTCTCAGGTTTTTGAAAGAATGTGTTGCTGTAGATAGGGAATTTTTCCATTGGTGGTAAAATTTGGAACAGGAGAATATACCAAGAAAATGAAGGAAGATGAGGGCCATGGACAGGCTGGAAAACGACCATCTGCAAGATTCCCTTTGACGCACATACCATTGTCACATCGAAGTATATCATTATTTCTTCATTAGTGCTAAGACTAAATTCTGGAACTTTCTACCAGACAGAATTGTGGGAACAGCTTCACTGGAAAGATCTATGGCATCTCAGTACGAATCAACAACTTCTTAAGAGCATCCTCCAAATGAATAGAGAAAAAAATAATGACAGGTGTATGATTGTCTAAGGTTTAAATATTAGGAATAAGTACATCATTATTGTCAACATTACAAAAAGATGTTGTTAACTTTTGATCTAAGTATGGATGCCGAAGGAACTGGAAATGAAGGGGAGTATCTCTAGTTATATTAAATGGAATGCCCCCTTTATTCAAACTCAGTCTCTGGAAAATTACTCCCACAGAGCCTGAACTGTCTGGTTATCAATCACCATTACATGAGACAGTGGATTTGACTGAGGATGACCCAAAGCTGATATGAAAGCAAGCAGCAGTTAATTATCTGAGACTGCTCAATAATTCAGAATGACTTCTAAAATGGAACTAGTTAGATTGAGAATCACAGCTTTAACAACAGATGGAAATGGTCTTTTACTGTTGTGCTTTTACTAAGTATTGTCAATTTGTTAAGACTCTCTTATAAAGTGAAAGACTCTTATCACTGCATAAACACTGCAAATAGATCAATAAAGTAAGCAAGAATTAAGCCAGTAAGGAAGATAATTCCACAATCAAAGTCAAATTGTTGTTTGTTTATTTGATAATTCTGAAGCTGTGAGACGCTTTATGCTTGCTCAAAGATAAACAAAGATCTGTTGTTTTTATATATTAAGGTATATTTGGACTTATACATGTGCAAACTTTCAACTAAATGACAGTTTTCAGAGATCTAATCTGTCACAGGGTTAAAAATGAGCAAAAGAATGACCACATTAGGGTCTCTGGATCAGATTGTGGCAAGAAGTAGTCTGTTTTCAATTACACTGATGACTAGGTGATGGATGTATAAGATTTACCAAGTGCCACAATCAATAATGTGTTGGGGTCACATCCTTATAAAAATCAGTCAGTCTTTTCTACAATTCAACTCCTTTTCTTTTCAACATTTCCCCTGTTTCATTTGGAACTGTGGAGCAGTTTTTAACATCACATAAAAGTAACGCTTCTTTGAAAATGAAAGTCTAGAAATTCTACTGCACTTGTGAAAAACAAGACTGCAATGGCAGAGCTCTATTTTCAAGAACTCTATTTTTATTTGCAATAATAAGTAAAATGGTCAAAATAAATTATTACTAGCTAACCCGTATGAAAAGCAGCATATGGCAATAAGCTTAAAGAGTCGATTGCAAGGCTCAAGTATCAGTGGGAGGTACCGTTTTCAAATCATGGGCAATTGTATCCATGTTGTAGGAAGAGGAAGCTGTTCCGCTGGATTGGAGTTCCTTGAGCCAGTCTAGAAATGAATGAATTGAACAAGAAATTTGGGTTGTCGTCACAACGTTAAGTTAAATAGTGGGAGGGATCAGGTGAGGAAAAAACTTGAGGAAGCTGCAGAAAAAAAATTGACAGTGAGGGAAAGCAAAATGATAACCAGAGTTTTTAAGGAAGAGACAAAGCATAAAAGTGTAACAATAGATTCCAAATTTGAGTCAGTGTGGGCAACAATGTTAAGAAGACAAAACTGAAGGTATTTTGACAGAATATTCAAGATTCAAGATCTATTTATTATCAAAGAATGTATATTATATAACCTTGAGATTTGCTTGTTCCCAGGTAGTCAAAGCAAGAAACCTGAAAGAGCCCAATTTAAAGGAAAAACATAAAAATAAAAGACCAACACTCGATGCACAAGAGAAAGATAAAAAACACAAATCATGCAAACAATTGAGGCGAACAACAGCTTTCTGAACTAAAAATGAGTCCTCTAGTCCAAACCCAGAATAGGCCCGAAGCCTCACTTATCAGTTCATCATATCAGCAGGCATGGAGCATAGCTGCTGGGGCAGTCTCATAGCCTCAGTGCCATGGAGATGATCATCGCGGAGAACAAGCGAAATCAGTTCATTTCCCAACCGATACCCTGTCTTTTCAGTCTATCTGGGCCAGCGCTTAAATTGACCTCATGACGGAACAGCGAAAGGCTCCAGTGGCCTGGAGAGAGCAGTGAAGATCCCAGAGAGCAAGTGAAATCGGATCTCGCCTCCCATCTGAGCTGGCGTTTTAATTGTGTGAACAGCATATCATACCTCACACTGAAACTCAGCGATATCGGGCCTAGACCACTCCACCCAGATTCTGTCACCCAGCCCGAAGTTGCACTTAAACTCTTCAGATCAGTTTGGGATCCAGAACGATCTAACCTCACACCTGGGCCAGCTATAAGGGCATCGGTACTCCATCTGCCACACACCATCTTGGCTCATCCCCTAAACTTGGCTTGCCATCACTCACCCCTTCACTGTTTGCGATGATAATTTAACACAAAAGGAAAGGTATTTTGAGTGGTGTTTTTAGTCAGATTACTTGGTAGCACCATCTTAACTGGAAGAGAAATGCACAACATTCTGAATAACATAGAAAATATGATGGCAATAAACAGAAATAAATATGCATAATCCAAAAAAATTTCAGAGATGGGGTTGTAAAGTGACCAAGACTGGGAATAAAATATTCCAGGATAGTTATACATGAGAGGAGATACATAAAATGGAAAAGGGAGAAGGGTAGTCTTGAAGATAAAGGAAGGAATATAAGCAGCAGAGAGAAAGGATCGAGGTTTGGAAATCAAGCAGCAAAAACTATTTGAAAGGTGCTAAGTAGCAGATGGAGAGAGCAAACATTGCTTGGAGTTGTTCATAGGCCACCATTCAAGAACAATAAAAATCTGAAGTCAGTACTCATGTAATAAGGCAGTATGATAATCATGGGTGGACTTCAATTGATATACAAATTCAGAACATCAAATTAGAAGTAACACTATGGAGAACAAGACAATAAACTATACATGCAACTGTTTTATGGAAAACTATTCTGCGTATAATCTATATAGGAACTAGTAGCGGTTTGTAAAATGAGAAAGGCATGTTAATATCTTGAAGATAAGGAGCCTCAAAAAAAATAGTTACTGGGTTGGCCAGAGTCATAGAACATAGAACATAGAAATCTACAGCATATTACAACCCACAATGTTGTGCCGACAATGTAACCTACTCTAGAAACTGCCTACAATTACCCCACCACGTAGCTCTCTATTTTTCTATTTTTCTAAGCTCCATGTACCTATCTAAGGGCCTCTTAAAAGACCCAGTTGTATCCGCCTCTACCACCTCCACCAGCAGAGCATTGCACACACCAGCACTCTCTGTGTAAAAATCTTGCCTCTAACATCCCACTTGTACCTACTTCCAAGCACCTTAAAACATGCAATTGTTAAAACTATGCCCCCTCATGTTAGCCATTTCAGCCCTGGGAAAAAGCCTCTGGTTATCCACACAGTCAATGCCTCTCATTATTTTATACACCACTGTCAGGTCACCCCTCATCTGCTGTCGTTCCAAAGAGAAAAGGCCAAGTTCACTCAACCTCATAAGGCATGCTCGCCAATCCAGGCAACATCTTTGTAAATCTCCTCTGCACTCTTTCTATAGTATCCACATCCTCATGTTTTATGAGGGGAAAATTGAGTTTGAGTTTTTTTTTTGAAGTTGTAGCTGCAGAATAGATAAATGTGATCAATGGATGTAGTGCTCTGGATCCTTGAGAAGATCTTTGATAAGGTGCCACAGAGGCTTGTAAATAAAATTGAATTTCTTGGGATTGACACAATATATCGGAATGGATTAGGCTACAATAGTGGCATGGATTGAGTACTTGTTAACAGAAGGAAATAGGAAGTAGTATTTTTTTGTGTAGAGCATTGGGTACTGAGGGAATCAGTGTTGGGTCACAGCTGGTCACAACCTATATCAATAACTTAGATAATGTCAAAATTGTTTACGTTGTAAAATTGGGTAAGAGTGTAGACTTTGAGGAGGATGCAAAGAGCCCTCAAAGGAATATGAGCAAGTAGGTGAATAGGCAAGGAGAAGGTAGGTGAAATATAATTTGGTAGAAAGTGAAATTCTGTAGAAAAAATAGAAAAGAAAAGCATTTTTACACGTGAGATTAAAAAAATAGTATAGCAAAGACATGCATGACTGCAAGTGCAAAGGGCGAGAACAGCTTAGGATGTAACTCTTTGAAAGATGTCAAGACACAAATAGACAGATGCGTACTGGCAATTGCTCATGAACTGTATAAGTTGACATGAAACTGCTGCCCCATTTTAATAAAAAGAGAAGTTATGCAAAACAGATGGGCAATCGCTTTACCGCCCAATGGTGAAGGTGAAAATTAACTCCCTCCCCCACCAATTTCCACATCCATGAGATATCACCAAATTATAGCAGTCTCGAAACAGGATGTAGTTGGCGTTTAAAATATCCACAGTGCTTTTGCAAACAATTTTGTAATTTCCACATTATTATTGGAATATTAACACAAATTTACTCCATATATTATGGTATAGCTGCTTATTACACATGTATTCATTTTTATTAAACTTTTCTACAAAATTTCCAATTTGTGAGATGCCAGGTGCTATCAATTCAACTCAACATCAGGAAGAATGGCACACAAAACAGGCTCACTAATTCTCCATTAGCGAGACTATCATGAAAACAATTAGTTTTGAAGAATAATACTTTAGTTAAAAGTAGACTGTAAGTGATTTTGAAACATCTCTATACAGGCCATGGGTTAGGAGAATTTTGCCTAAAGACTTGTGCCTTAGCTCTCATAAGCACCAGTCAGTGTAAACACTTAGGAATAAAATTTAGTGAAAGATACCAACAATATCCTGAGAGGCAGGGGGAGAACTTCTTAAGAAAAATACATTGTATGAACAATCATTTCACTCTTTACTTTTTCAATAATTCACATGGACACTTGCCTTTATCTCCCTCCGATGCATTGGCGGTAACAACACTAAAACAACTTTTAATCATATTGAGTCTTTAATCTTATAAAATATTCCCAGGTACTTCAATTGAATGTTGTCTGAGCTACACAATGAGCTTTACTATGTGTAGTAGAATTCATACAGCAATTCATAAATGAAAAGGGAAGTACAGAGGTGGAGAGGTTTAAGGAACATTTCAGAGTCAGAACCTTGGCACCTGAAAATATGGCTACATATAATGGAGCACTTAGAATTGGTAAAGTGTAAAGCAACAGAAAAATGAGTAGGACATTTATCCTTCAAACTTGTTCTGAAATTCAATATGTAGTGTGACCTAACACCATATGATAGCCATATCACTTATTTCCTTTAGATAACAAAAATCTTTACCCCATACTTAATTATTGATTTTGCATCAATGGGTATGTGCAATGGGTTGTTTTGAACTTCTGCTTTCACTGTTAGGACATCCAACTAAGTTTCAGACTTTGTCTACTTCTGCCCAGAAATAATTAATTCCTGCTCACATTAATTCCAGTAAACTATTGAAGAATTCATTCCAATGACCTTTTACAAAAATACAACACAAATTTATGTAAATGCATCTCATAATTTAACTATTATACTGTAAAACAGATTTTATTTTCTGGGTTTACCTCATTCTTATCAAAAACAGAAAAACTCATTCAAATACAGTATCAGTTGGAATTAGCCTTACACAAAACTTTGGCAGCTGTTTTAAATCAGTCCCTTTCAAACAACATAGCATGATCACAATTAGTAAAATGTTCAGATACCATTACATAGTTGACTAAACCCAAAGGAGATGGTCCAATTTCTTGTAGCTTTGCAAGATTAGTTAAGTTTGTAGAGAAAATGCATCAAAGTAAACATCAAAGCATTACCAATAGAACAGCTTCTTCCCCTCTGCCATCCAATTTCTAAATGGACATCGAACCCCTGAACACTACCTCACCACATTTTTTTATTTCTGTTTTTTTTGCACTATTTATTTTTAACATAACTATTTACTAGACACATATATACTTATTGTATATTTCTCTATATTTATTTATCATGCATTTCATTGTACTGCTGTCGTAAAGTTAACAAATTTCTTGACATATGCCAGCAATATTAAACTTGATTCCGATAGATAACAAATTCCACATACTAGTCAACAGACATTGCGTACAGGGGAATTCCCATTCAAATAGCTAAACAGCAAATGTAATGGTCACTGATACAAGTTAATAAAATACTTCATTACTTAATTTCTTAGGCTCCTCCTGGGCCCTCAAATAGAATTGTTTGGGTTAATTGTTGACTTCTGTAGTTCTCTCCACTTCACCCGCAACCCCCAATTCTGTACATCTCTTCTCGCTAACTAGTGCTACCTTAGATTGCCAGTTTGGCACTACAGTTCACAACTAACCTAAAGACAAGATTTGTGTCATAAGATAGCTGGGGCTCTCAGTGTTAATAATGAGTGGTTGCGGGACCAATCTCCTATTGTTTTTCTTAAATGATGTGGAAGGTTTTCTCCTGTAATTCAAACTTCTGCATTTCTAGTGAGACTGTTACTACCATACGCAAGCTTTAGTTCATTCTTTAAGTGAAAGCAATGATGATAAAATACTAAAATTGTATTGCAACTGAATACTCAACATACAATCTTCACAGCACGAGGTTTAGCAGAGCAGTAAATGTCAAAAATTTCTACACTTCCTATAGTTTGTTGCCCAGGTAATTCTATATAAACGTCCCAGAGGCAGTGAACATGCCAGTTTCTCAGTGAATCTAAACAATAATGAACCATTTACTGCAATAAATCATATGCTCCAATGATACTGTGCATTAATGTACATTTGAAAGCTCGACTCTGCAATCAGGCAGCATCACCAATCCATAAAGCTGGATGTGATTATCTTTTGATGAGTTGCTCTTAATGAATCACAAGGCACAGGTGCATAGTGAATGTGAGTTATTGATTCTCTGTGAAACTGCTGGTCTGAGCAGCAAAAAAAAAGCACAAATGTAAGGTTTATTTTCTGATCACATTCGTCAAATAAACAGGTGGAACTCAGGCAGACACCATTAAAGCATTAGGAAAAATCTAAATTGATGTATCTGGGTAACTTATACACCACATATATTTATGCTCGTGTAATCAAAACAGAACTAAGTAGCTCCCATATGAATATTTATATTACTTAAGTCAAGAATGGGAGCATTAAACCTACATGTGTCCAATTTCTCACAATTCTGCCTTCCGGACCACTGAGTAATAACCACGACTGCTGGAATGAAATAACCCCACTACACATTTAACTTTGATTATTATTTCTGATCTATTTTAGTGCATTGCAAGAAGATTAATTAATCATTTCATGGATAAATGAGCTTTAAGGAAGATGCTCATAATGTATGAGAAAATTAATTGGTCAACTGGAAACCAATGTTTAAATCTAAACGAAGCAGGCTAAAATGTTCAAGCTGGCTATGGTAGATTGGAATCCACATTAAAAACATGATAGTTAATCTGAAAGGGATAACATTTGAAAAAGTTATAGAGGTCAGAGTCAGTATACACTTTACATGGTACCCCCAGGTCACGGTCTTCTGCTGCTATAGCCCGTGCACTTCATGTTTCAATGTGACATGCATTCAGAGATGCTCTTCTACACACCTCTGTTGTAACACATGACTATATGAGTTACTGTTGCCTTCCTGTCAGCTTGAAATGGTCTGGCCATTCTCCTCTGACCTCTCTCATTATCAAGGTGTTTTTGCTTACAGAACTGCTGCTCACTGGATGTGTTTTTTTGTTTTTTTGCACCATTCTCTGCAAACTCCAGAGACTATGATGTGTGAAAATCCCAGGAGATCATGAGTTTCTGAGATACTCAAACCATCCCATCTGGAACCAACAATCATTGCAGGGTCAAAGCCACTTAGTTCAAATTTCTTTCCCCCATTCTGATGTTTGATGTGAACAAGTCGTGGACCTCTTGACCATGAATACACGCTTTAATGTATTGAGTTGCTGCCACACGATTGGCTGATTAGATATTTATATTAATGAGCAGGTGTACAGGTGTACCTAATAAAATAATCACTGAGTGTCTTTCCATTTATGGCACATATATTCAACCTGTAAAACAGTATAGAGCAGTTAAAGATAGAAAGGACATCAAACATGATCAGGAAAGTTTCAGAATTCAAGAAAGAAGAGTTGAGAAATTGAGAAGGAAAGATAAGGCAGAATACAAAAGCAAAGAGATCCTTTAGAAATTGAGATGGGAATATTTATACTGTGGATGGAGGAAGGGCACAGAAACTAACCAAATACTTTATGACTACCTTCCCAGAAGAAGACACGAAAAACTAGGGGAAAAAATGGACAATAACAGATCAAAAGTGAATGAAGGACTAAAAAAAATTATCAATAGCTGAAAAATAGTTCTGGAGAACTGAAAGGAACTGAAGGCCAACAAAATTGGTGACTACAAACTCAAACTTTTGAAAGATTTGATGTAGATAATGCAGGGTGACTTGAACAGGTTGGGTGAGTGGGCAGGTGCATGGCAGATGCAATTTAATGTTGATAAATGTGAGATTATCCACTTTGGTGGTAAGAACAGGAAGGCAGATTACTATCTGAATGGTGTCAAGCTAGGAGAAGGGGAAGTACAATGAGATCTGGGTGTCCTTGTTCGTCAGTCACTGAACGTAAGCATGCAGGTACAGCAGGCAGTGAAGAAAGCTAATGGCATGTTGGCCTTCATAACAAGGGGAGTTGAGTATAGGAGCAAAGAGGTCCTTCTGCAGTTGTACAAGGCCCTGGTGAGACCCCACCTGAAGTACTGTATGCAGTTTTGGTCTCCAAATTTAAGGAAGGACATTCTTGCTGTGGAGGGAGTGCAACGTAGGTTCACTGGGTTAATTCCAGGGATGGCAGGAATGTCATATGTTGAAAGATTGGAGCGACTGGGCTTGTATACACTGGAATTTAGAATGATGAGAGGGGATCTGATTGAAACATATAAGATTATTAAGGGATTGGACACGCTAGAGGCAGGAAACATGTTCCCGATGTTGGGGGAGTCCAGAACCAGAGGCCAGAGTTTAAGAATAAGGGGTAGACCATTTAGAACGGAACTGAGGGAAAACTTTTTCACACAGAGGGTTGTGGCTCTGTGGAATGCTCTGCCTCGGAAGGCAGTGGAGGCTAATTCTCTAGATTTTTTCAAGAAAGAGTTAGATAGGGCTCTTAAAGATAGCGGAGTCAAGGGATATGGGGAGAAGGCAGGAGCAGGGTACTGATTGTGGATGATCAGTCATGATCACAGTGAATGGCGGTGCTCGCTCGAAGGGCCGAATGGCCTACTCCTGCACCTATTGTCTATCGTCTATTCACTCATTCCATAGGTTCTACAGATACAACAGATACCAAATTCAATGTTAACATTTCAGGAAGGAGGAAGGAAATAAATAGATTAGTTAGTGTGACATCAGAAGTAAGGGAAATGCCAGAATCCATTATTAAAGAAATTACAGTGTATTTGGAGAATAACAAAATGGCAGAGTGAATAAGTATTTATGAAATGGAAAGCAAGGATGACAAATCTTACAGAGTTTGTAGTGAACAGAAAGGCCAAGGGAACAGTAGAGGATGCAGTGTTTCTGAACTTTCCAAAGGACTTCAATTTTAATGTTACACAGGTTTTTAAATAAAATTTAGACAAATGGATTGCAGACAATATTACGCTGGCTCCTCATCTTTTTTTCTCCAGTCCTGATGAAGGGTCTTAGCCCGAAATGTTAACCGTACTCTTTTCCATAGATGCTGCCTGGCCTGCTGAGTTCCTCCAGCATTTTGTGTGTGTTGCTTGGATTTCCAATATCTTCAGATTGTTGAACCTTGATTGGACATGGCATCAAAGGTTACAGGGAGAAGGCCAGGAACTGGAGTTGAGGAGGAGATAAGGAAAAAGGTTCAGCCATGATTGAATAGTAGAGCAGACTCAATGCGCCAGATGGCCTAATTCTGCTCCTATGTCTTATGGTCTTATGGATTGTCTCTTGTTTGTGATTGCAGACAATATACAGTAGAAAAGGGAGAGTGGGAGTAATAAGTAATTCTGGGTTGTGATGCTCTGACGTGGGGTGCTGCAGGGATCAATGCTAGAGCCCCAGGTATAATACATCCTGGTCACTGACAATGTTAAAAAAAGGTGGTACTGTGGATCACAAGAAGGATGTGGAGTGGCTTTGATGGGCTGGGGAAAGGGGAAAAGACAATCTAACTTAATGGAATATAACATGAAAAAATGTTATAGAAAGAATGGAAAGATTAAGTGTTTTCTAAATGACAAAAGATTGCATTGGTATTAAATGGCATCTCGTTCTCTTCGTACATGATTATTAGGAGTTACAGGAGGTGTAGTAAGGAATTAACAAGTTGTCCATTACCACATAAAGACTTAAGTATGACAGTAAAGACATATTATGCAATTGTTCAGGGCCCCAGTAAGAATATATTTGGAATATTGTGTACAAGTCTGGTTTCCCTTTGCAAGGATAAGCTAATTTAAACGAAGTACAATTAAGTCTCACTAGTTTGATTTCTGGGAAAGGGGTTTTGTCCTATGGGGCAAAAAATAAACAGATCTGGACCTAAGCTCTCTAAAATTTAGAAGAATGGGAGATTATCTGATTGAAACATTAACACAAAACAATCTGCAAAGGCTGGCAATTGGGATCATAAGCACAAGACAAACATCAACTGTTCTTTTCCTCTCCATAGATGTTGCCTGACTTGTTAGTTCCTCCAGCATTTTGTGTGCTGCTCTGAAGGCATGAACATTGATTTCTCTAACTTTTAATAATTTCCCTCTTACCTCTTCTCTTCTCCTCATCTGCCTATTCTTCCCTTATCTTTCTCTTTCTCTCTGTGTCCACTGAGATCTCCTATCAGAATCCTTCTTCTTCAGTCCTTTACCTCTTCCAGCTATCACCTCCAAGCTTCTCAATTCATTCGGCCCTCCCTCCCTCCCTCCTTCCCCCTCACCTGGTTTCATCTATCACCTGCCCCCACCTTCTGATTCCGGCTTCTGCCCCCTTTCTTTCCAGTCCTGATGAAGTTGGCCTAAAAGGTTGATAGTTTATTCCTCTCCATAGATGCTGCCTAATCTGCTGAGTTCTTCCAACTATTTGTGTGACTGAAACACTTTTTTTCCGAAAGAGAGCATGAAAGGGTTGTTGCGGAGGATTTCCTTAGCTGGGATATCACGAATTCGGTTACAGTCTAAAATGGGGATGGAGATAAAATTGATATTTGTTACTGAAGAAATTAAAGTGAGGTTAGAGCAGGAGAGTGGCACTGAGGATAAAGTTTAGCCATGATCTTATTGAATAAGAAGCAGGGAGAACTGGCTGCATGACTATTCTAACTTCACCTTACTTTCATTTGAGTAAAAAACCGATAGTCACTTCAGAATTAGACCAAGAATATTTTCTACTATAAATCAAGAAAGAAAGTCTATTCCTTCATTTAAAAGAAAGCAATTTTCATTGATGTTGAAGTCATCAGTTCCAGCAACCCTGATGAGGTCAAATATACCAGGAACTTTCAGAAATTGTGGCAACAAAAACCTGGTCGACTCTATTGGAAATTCACTCCCTCCACTTCCTCCTTTTAAGCCTGTAGTGGCTTTGAAATAACAGGTAACATTTAGACTTACTGTTGAAAGCTCCAAACATGCTCCTCAACCCAAGCTGGGTTTGGTGCTGCAAATTGCAAAACAACCCAAAAAGTATGTCACAGTGAGTGGGCGGGCTCCACATGTCATACATGTGCTGTAATCAACACCTGCCAGGTAGATGCTGTCAGCTATTCCCAGTCACAACCTCAGAAGCAATTAATTCATTTGCTGTAAATCATTAATTTTAGTCATAGTCATAGTCATACTGTATTGATCCCGGGGGAAATTGGTTTTCATTACAGTTCATAACACTAACAAAAGCTAACATAATGTGGCAGGCTTTGAGACTGCACGGGGAAGTGCCTGGATTGAAAATTTTCATCCTATAATGGACAAGTTATTTTATTTCTATTGATACTCAACTGCTTCATGCAAGTTTCAAATGGAGACTCACATTAATAATTAGAACCAGTATAAGCAATTGTCTTGACATGAGTAATAAGCAAGTACTAACTAAATACTTAGAAAATAATGAAAGGCAAAAATCTGAAGATATTGAAAACCTGAAATGAAAACAGAAATTGCTGGAAGTGCTCGGCAGGACAGGCAGCATCTGTGGAAAGAGAAACAGTTAGTATTTCAGGTCCAAACAACAGGAATTCTACAGATGCTGGAAATTCAAGCAACACACGTCAAAGTTGCTGGTGAACGCAGCAGGCCAGACAGCACCTCTAGGAAGAGGTACAGTCGACGTTTCAGGCCAAGACCCTTTGTCAGGACTAACTGAAGGAAGAGTTAGTAAGAGATTTGAAAGTGAGAAGGGGAGGGGTGATCCAAAATGATAGAAGAAGACAGGAGGGGGAGGGATGGAGCCAAGAGCTGGACAGGTGATTGGCAAAGGGGATATGAGAGGATCATACCCCTTGCCCATCCTCTGGGTCCCCCCCCCCTTGTCTTTCTCCCCGGACCTCCTGTCCCATGATCCTCTCATATCCCTTTTGCCAATCACCTGTCCAGCTTTTGGCTCCATCCCTCACCCTCCTGTCTTCTCCTATCATTTTGGATCTCCCCCTCCCCCTCCCACTTTCAAATCTCTTACTAACTCTTCCTTCAGTTAGTCCTGACGAAGGGTCTCGGCCTGAAATGTCAACTGTACCTCTTCCTAGAGATGCTGCCTGGCCTGCTGCGTTCACCAGCAACTTTGATGTGTATTGCTAGTATTTCAGGTCCAGGAGCTTTTACCACAGTGTTTCCTTTAAGTTTCGATGCAAGGCCACAAACTTAAACCACTAATTGTTTCTCTCTACACAATAGGGGAAGGAATGGAGGTGGAATTGCCCCTTGATGATTCTTCCATGGATGTCCCAGCTCTTTCTTTTTCAATGTGCAAGCCAACATTATTCGGTTGAATGGAGGCTCAATGCAAGAAATTTCAGCTTTTATTTTACTGTTATACTTTAATAGTACTATTACTTTAGATAGAGCAATGCAAGTGAGAGGCCATTAAGGTATACTTAATGAAAGACTCAGTTTGTATTTAACTCAGGAATGCAAAGCTGCTTCATACTTAAACACTGAAGGTTTTGTTTTATTTACAGACTGTGCATTCCCTGCTGCTTGTGAACCCCTTCTACAGGATGTACCAGTGGAGTCCAGCCAGTCTGTTGATCATAGAGAAAACACCTTATTGTTTATCAATGTTAGCTGGAAGTTTGAAATAATATGTGTTTATCATCCAGGTGAGAATTAATTAATCATGTAAGAAGCAGTTCCAAAAATAATCACATTTTTTGAGAAAATCTATTTTTGGAATACACACAAAAACTTGTCAGAGTTATTTATTGGACAGGTGAAAGCGTTAGAATATGACAGAAGTTATTGCCCAGCAGGAAACTAAGTATACTTGCAGTGAGTCAATTTTATTTCTTCATTTAAAGAATTGGTGCCAAAATAAGAAATAAATAATGGCCAGGCAACAGATCTGGAACTAACTAATCCATCAGGCTGATGTCCATGAAGTGTTTACATTAAAAGCAATAGAAGGGCTTGCAGTGGTGGTCACGGATACACAAACTTTGGAGAAATAGTGCAAACACTGTTGACGATGTTTCAGTGGAGTTTCCATGTAATTTTGTCAAAGTTAAAGTGGACAATCTCAGTAATTCAACCCATATGTGGTTAAATCCTGTGGTGAAGCTTAAACATGCAATTTTCTGACACAGGTTTGAGAAATTCCCCAGTTCAATCAAACAGATGTTTAAAATTAAATTGATTTAATGTATTAGAGGAATGAATGTAAGAATATCCACACACGTTTATCTTACTACCAAAATCAATTTTATTAAGACAGTAATAGATTTATCATATCATGCCAAAGCCTAGAAATAACCAAACATCTGTAAGGAAAGCACTAAGTGATATAGAGACGGACCTGCACAAGTCTGTAAGCAATCCAAGTAACCCAATTGCTATCCGAAATGTTCCTGGAGTTGGAATGCAAATTTATACAGTGGAAGCTAGTAAATGGTTGGATACTGAGACTACTTTATATAGCATTGCAAATTCCACTAAGGAGCGACGTGTCCCATGATTACTGAAGAGGATTATGCTAGTTCACCACTTTCCCTAAAACATCCAATGCTTGTACCTTTAAAAGGTCCTGCAGATCCTTGCGCCGTTTTTTCAGACGTGCCAAATTTTCACTGACTTATTCATCAATTGTACCATATTGCACCCATGTTGTACTGTCTCAGTACTTTTATATTTGTGTGCTACAGCACTTACTTTTTATTCACAGTTATTTTGTAAATAATACTATTCTTTGCATTTCTGGTTAGATGCTAACTGCACTCCATACAATGACAATAAAGCTGAATTTGATCTAATCTAATCTAATTTAGTCCAGTCAACCAACTGCAAGGACCACTTTAAACCTTTGCAAGCCCTCACAAACTGCCCATTTACTTTCCCCATTAAGTACTTCCCTCCCCATCCCAGAACTATTACTTGGAAACTGGACTTTAAATCTACCACATTTCCCAGCAAAGAAGACACAATTTTCATAATAGCTTCCTTATCTACTTTAAAGCCTACTAAACCAAAATGGAAATTAGTTCAAAGAGACTGTTTAAGAACAAAAAAGATGCAAAATATACCCTTATCTGTGGATGGGGGTTCTTTCGGATGAGGGGAAATTTAGGAAGTTAAAAAGAAAAAGAATGATAATGTAAGGTGGCAAAATAACTGGATTCTGTTAGGACAGGTCAGTGTAAAATAAGGGTATAGCTCCAAACAGAGTCACAGCAAGGAGAAATAAAGGCAAGAGCAGGCTCCTTATCTAAATGCACTCAGTACTCACAGCAGAGAAGATGAATTAATAGCAGAAATTAAAATAAATGGTTAGATCTTACGGAGTGGTGGCTTTAAAGTAACTAACATTAGAGATGAGATATTTCAGAGTCCTTAACTTTTAGGAGAGAAAAACAAAATGAAAAATAATGCTCTGATACTAAGCAAAGTGATAATGGCAAAGTGAGGAAGGATCTTGGATAGGGATCGAGTGCAATCAGTTTAGATGGAGCTAAGAAACAGCATGGGGCAGAATATATAAATGAAACTGTCTATTAGCACCTAAATAAGTATGGTGTGACAATGCAGAGTATACGTCTGGAAAAGAGGTACCTATTCAGGAAAAGAGTTTAATACAATAAAGAGGCATTTTAATTTGCACATTAACCTGACATATCATAAGCAATAACTGTGTGGAGAATGAATTAATTGAAGTTTTAAGAGGTGACTTTCTAAACAAGTGTATTGAGGTATCAACAAACTAATCTAGAACCATGTAGTGAGAAAGGGTTAATTGATTACCTAATTGTTAAGGTCCTTTGGAGAACAATTATTACTGTAAGACCATAGATATAGGAACAGAATTAGGCCACTCGATTCATCATGTCTGCTCCACCATTCCATCATGTATGATTTATTACCCCTCTCAACCCCATTTTTCTGCATTCTCCCTGTAACCTTTGATGCCCTGACTAATGAAGAACGTATCAACCTCTGCTTTAAATATTCCTAATGACTTGGCGTCCACAGCCATCTGTGGCAATGAACTCCACAGGTTCACTACCCTATAAATAAAGAAATTTCTCCTCATCTCTGTCTAAAGGGACATTCCTCTATTCTGAGGCTGTGCCCCCTGGTCCTATATGTCCCCACTATAGGAAACATCCTCTCCACATCCACTCTATCTAGATCTTTTAATAGTCTATAGATCTCAATGAAATCCCTCCTTTTTCTTCAAGACTCCAGAAAATACATGCCCAGAGCCATCAAATACTCCTGTTACGTACCCCATAACTGGGTTGCCAAACCAGCAGAAATGGATCACTCAGTTGGAGTCTGGATTACTAGAACTAAGAAAGTTTTATTAAAGAAACAAGCAACACAGTACTCTAATCAAAAGGATAATAAATGCAACAGTTCAGCAATGATAAACACACATGTACACAGAATTAGGATAACAGGATCAATCAAGCTCTATCGTCGTCTAGGGGTAAATGACCAGTTTCAAAATGACGCAAGGTTCAGTTCAATTGAATTCAGTTCAACTCGCAGTAATCACTGCCGTGGGAGATGGACAGTGGGGGGAAGGAGAGAGAGAGCAAAACGAATGAATATTCAAACGGCTTTCACACAGACCTTCGATATTCTTCGCAGTCAGCTTTCGGGCGAGCCCTTTGTGATGTCTTCTGAGGTCGCCGACCGTGACCCCTCCATTTCCAGATACGATCGTTTCTCTGCGGTGAACCTGGCACCCAGGCAAGGGTGGACACTCACACCAGGTTCCCGCCGATCGTGCCTTTCCACCCTGTGCGTCTATGGCTTGGTCTCGCGACCAGCCTTCCAAAACTTCCCACCGACTTGTGGGAGACGCACCGCTTCCAGGGTTTCGTTATCTTGGGGTGTCATGTGTGTCTTGCCTTAGCAAACCTGTCCCTTTTTATCCCCCTGCTGGGGTATCGCCTGTCCATCACTTCAAACAGTTCAGGGTTCAAAGGGGGAGCCAATCTTGACAGCTCTCCTTCCGTTACTCTCTCCCGTCCCTTCATTAACATCTCCAAATGCTGCTCCATTGTTTTCCTTATCTCTCTTTCTCCTGAAGATAGGTGGCAGACTAATGGCTGATCCCACTGGTGCCAGCACAGGCCAGCTAACATCTTAATCTATGTGTATTCTCGTCACATTCCTCATATGTTAACCCCTTCATTCCAGGAATCATTCTTGTGAGCTTCCTCTGGACCCTCTCCAATGTCAGCACATCCTTTCTTAGATAAGGGGCCCAAAACTGCTCACAATACTCCAAGCGTGGTTTAAGTGTGAAATGAATACTAACATTGCATTTGCCTTCATTACCTGCAAGTTAACCTTTAGGGAATCCTACACAAGGACTCTCAAGTCCCTTTGCACCTCTGATTTCTGAATCTTATCCTCATTTAGAAAATAGTCTACAATGGAGTTTTCTATAAAGATTAACAATGTTTTAGTTTATTCCAAAACCAGAGACTGAAATGTGACTACCATTAACTTAGGAGATGGGAAACATGAAGTGTCTGTGGCAAATTGGGAAACTACATTAAAACCTATTAGACAATCAAGAGCACACTTGGAGTAGTCTGTGTTGGGCCAGTCTGTACACCTGAGGAAGAATACACCAGTGATAAGAAGACTGAGGCTCACCAGATGATTGCTGAATGAAAGGGTTGACCTTTGAATGAGAATGTATTGGGAATGCCTTTTTAAGAATTTAGAAGAATGAAAGATGATCTCAATGAAGTGTGAAAAATTCTAGCAGGATTTAACATGGTAGATCTAAATTTTATATTTTCCTTAGCTGGCTGTCTAGAATCAGATCATATTCATAAAATACTTTATACTTTATTGTTGCCAAACAATAGATACTAGAACGTACAATCATCACAGCGATATTTGATTCTGCGCTTCCTGCTCCCCAGATTACAAATATTAAATATTAAAAATAGTAAAAATTAGTAAATATTAAAAATTTGAATTATAAGTCACAAATAGAAAATAGAAAAATGGAAAGTAAGGTAGTTCAAAAAAACTGAGAGGCAGGTCCGGATATTTGGGGGGTACGGCCCAGATCCAGGTCAGAATCTGTTCAGCAGTCTTATCACAGTTGGAAAGAAGCTGTTCCCAAATCTGGCTGTATGAGTCTTCAAGCTCCTGAGCCTTCTCCCGGAGGGATGAGGGATGAAAAGTGTGTTGGCTGGGTGGGTCGTGTCCTTGATTATCCTGGCAGCACTGCTCCGACAGCGTGCCGTGTAAAGTGAGTCCAAGGATGGAAGATTGGTTTGTGTGATGTGTTCACGATCTTCTGCAGCTTCTTTCGGTCTTGGACAGGACAGCTTCCATACCAGGTCGTGATGCACCCTAAAAGAATGCTTTCTACGGTGCATTTATAAAAATTAGTGAGGGTTTTAGGGGACTGGCCAAAGTTCAAAATAAAGGGTTGACCATGTAGGCCAGAGATCAGAAGTAATTTCTCCATCTAGCAGGTGGTGAACCTTTGGAATTCTCTGTCCAAGATGTCTCAATGACTATATCTAAAACAGAGATAGATTCATTCTTTTGATATTAAGGGAATCAAGATACAAAGGTTAGTCCAGGACATTACTGCTGATAAAATAGATCGGCTATGACTTTGCTAGATGTCAGAGTGTGGACACGGAACCAAATAGCCTAGTTCTGCTCCTATTTCTTGTGATCTGTAGCCAGACATCAGCCACTGGGCTAAATGTGGACCTAGCCTTGGGAGAGAAGGATCAGGCATCTTGTTAATTGCACCTAAGGCTCTGATCATAGCAACATAAATATTATAGGCATAGAAGGAAGCTTCATCATCCCACATGCCATTCTAGCACATATTTAGGGTGTAGTAGAATTTTGTTGCATGGATTTTTTTCTTCAGCCACGTGATTCTCAGGAGGAGGCCAGATTATTTCTAATTCTGGGCTTCATAACCAAAATTATGCCATGTCTCCAGAACAGAGAAATGAACCACTATAATTAAGTTTGCCGATGACACCACTGTCATTGGCTGAATCAAAGGTGGTGAAGGGAAATAGAAGGGAAATTGAAAATCTAGCTGAGTGGTGCCACAACAATATCAGCAAGCCCAAGGAGCTGAATATTGACCAGGAGAAGGAAATCTAAGGTCCATAGGCCAGTCTACATAGGAGGATCAGAGCTGGAGAGAGTCAGCAACAATAGGTTCTTTGGTGTTATCATTTCAGAGGATCTGCCCTGCGTCCAGTACATGAGTGCCATTACAAAGAAAGCACAATAGCACCTACTTAGAAGTTAATGAAGATTTGGCATGTCATCTCAAAGTTTGACAAACCCCTAAAGGTGCACAGTGGAGAGTATCCTCACTGGTTGCATCACAGCATAGTATGGAAACATCATTGCCCTTGAATGAAAAAGCCTCCAAAAGGTAGTGCATACAGTCCAGTCTCTCATGGATGAACCCCTCCCCACTATTGAGTACAGCTACATGGAGCACCTTTGCAGGACAGCAGCATCCATCATGGACCCCCACCATCCAGACCATGCTTTCTTCTTGCTGCTAAGGATCCACACGTCCAGGTTCAGGAACAGGCTCTTGAACCAGAGGGGATAACGATATAATGACAGTGATAAGAAGAAAGAAGGAATTATAAATGGAATAATATTCTTCCCACGAAGCAGGTAACACAGCTTCAAAAATCATATAATTTTTATGCCATGTCTGAATCCTGCAACACACAGGCTGTGTGAAGATAATAAACAGGCTCGATGACGATGCATCTTTAAGGAGGAATTATGTTAGGTTTCAGGCATAACTTCAAAACTCCACACCAATTGTAAAATAAGCAATTTGCACACCATAGCTGTGGAGGACACCATCCAATGGATAAAAGATGAATTGAGTTTCACTATTGAACTATAGGAAGTACTTGGCAATTTCTTCAACAAGAAAAAGAAAATCCCCTTTTTGTGATGAAACAATTGGAATGATAGTGACATTATACATATGCAGTGATAAATTTAGTTTCTTCTGATTCTGAGACCACCCGAAAAGCTCTGGTGCGGAATCTAATTCTGATTGGAAACAGTGCAATAAACTCTGATAAAGGATGCAGGAACCAGTTAGCACTAGATGAGCACCCATGCCCTGCAATCAGTTTTTTTTAAAAGAAGGAATAACTACTGGAACTTCAGATACCTCCAAAATCGTATTCCAAAACTAAGACTGCTGCTAAACTTAATATTTGTGCTTTTGGTGACCTTTCTTAGTTTAATTAATCATTGGCTTACCAATGCCAAACATTCCCGGTAATCAGAAGCTGAGTGAAAACCATTTGCTTCAATTCAACCTATCGAATTTAAGATTTATGGACCTTTCCAACGCCCCCTCTTTTTGAGGTCACTTTAACAGTATTTATTTGTACTGCTCAGCCCATGGTTTGCAAAAACACATTCAGCTATTTACTATCCTCAAGAATTAACTGTGGTATTTGTCTTGTAAATGTAATTACATAGCAAAGCTCTACTTAAGTTCATTTGAGATTTGCTAACATTTTTGCCTGGACATTTCTGTTGGCACAATTGCAGGACATTAAAAACTTTAAAGCAACAACTATTTTAAATTGACAGAGGACTATCACATGTGTGCATTATTTATCTTTCTCAGCAATTTGTAGGCTCTAAATGGCTTCTTAACAAAAAGAAAATATTTACAGACACATGGCACAATAATATTATTCATCTTATCATGGCACCTGATAATTAAGTGCTATTGAGTTCTTCGTCGTGAAACACAATAAGATATAAAGAGACGCCATTCGAAAGTATAGGTTACAGCATGTAAACAGTACAAGCATGTCTACTGAATACCTTAAATTCAATAGAACAAATTATCATTCTAGCCCATACCCTTTGATAGCAATGAAAGAAGCTTAAATGCTGTAATTTTACATTTTATGTGAAGGCAGGATTGCTAACCATAATTACACACCCACAAGCAAATTTCCAAAGATTAAATTAGAAACAATTTTCCATGGACTACTGGAATATAATACAAGGATTTATTTTCTTGCATGACACATAATAAACTTATTCATGGATTTGTTTTCACAATTTGGATGAAGTCCCAATAAGGTAACTAATAGTGGATAACCTTTGCTCTAAATCCTAATCAGGTAAGTTAATTGAGCTCATCTTTAATGTATATAAAATTGACATGTTGACTTTATTTCAATTAAAACTGGAAATGTTAATAATGCCTTTGAATCTGATATCAGCTGTTTAATAGTCAGAGATAGCAGGTAATTGGAGGAACTATTTAGTAGGTTGTAGGAAACATTAAAAACTTTAACCTAGATTTTCTCCTTGTTGTGACTGATGTTGGGCAAGCAAGCACTGGAATCAAAAGGAAAATGATTCTCCTTTTATTTGCTTGTTTTTTTTTTGAATCGCTTCTAGCTAACACTGCAGCAGCAAGGAGGTAGGTCTGTTTAGATAATATGGTGATAATGTTATGACATCATATGACTCTGTTTCTATCATTACCTTGTTAAAATAAGATGAGGATCATGTCCACGTTAATGCAACTCTAGATGGTAATGCAACAATAGAATTATTGTATTACCATCTAGAGTTGCATAGATGGACATGATCTAATGTATGCATGGTTGGCTATTCTCACCAGCGAACACTATTTCACAATCATATACCTCCGTGCCTTCTGCTGTGGAACTACTTATCACCACCATAGCTCATTATAAGGAGGTAATAATAAATTTCTCATTGCAGAACAATTTGATATTTTGGTATTTAAAATAAGCAGGGGAGCTACAGAGGCAGACCAGATGGTTAAGTATCATAGAGTGCTACCCTCACTCCTGAAAGTACAAACCAAAGCTATCCTTTTTCTTACTTTCTTTACCTCATTCCTTCGATACTTTGCATTACAAAAACTGGCATTGAGTAGTAATGCCATATGCTACAACCAGACTACACCCATCTTCCTATTGGCAGTGAGAAGTAATGCCACGTGCTACAACCAGACTACACCTGTCTTCCTATTGGCAGTGAGAAGTAATGCCACATGTTACAAACAACCTGCACCCATCTTCCTACTGGCAGTGTCCCAGAGGTGGCCGAGAAATTCATAATAAACTTTATGCTTTAGGCTACTATCGGGGAAAATATGTGCATAAATATACAAAGAATGTCACAGTTGGCTTGCGTGGTCATTTAATTTTATATAGAACATAAGAGATCATAGAAAAGTTTGTTGTTTGGCAAGATTTTCCACAGAGCTAAGGAGTATATGCCTGCATGACACCAAAAACTTCTTTCTACATTCTATTCAAGAACAGATTGCATTTTTTTTCTGATGTTGTCGTATAATTTTTGGAGCTTCTTTCCATTGTGTTTTCATGTTCAAGAAATTTACTGTTTGTGCGTTCTTTGAAGAATAAAGGTGTTCCTTAATTTGGCACTGAGCAACCAAGTTTATCCACTATAGCCGTAAAAGTTAATACCTAGGTGCATTTTCAGAACACAACTGCGGGAACTTCAACAGCTGCCTTTTCAATTTTACCAACCATCTAAGGACACAGTATTTCTTGCACTTACTCCAATCCAATATTGCATTCAGTACTCACAATGTGGGCTCTTCAGCATTGGAAAAACCAAAACCAGAGTGGATGACCACTATGAGGGTATGAGGGTCTATGAAGATAACCCTGTGCTTCCAATAGTCTGTCATTTTAATTCTCCATTCAGTTTCAGCTCTGATGTGTTGTTTGCCTTTAGGAGAACATTCATTGCTTAGTATTACTCCCATTAATGTCACCTTTCCAAGCCATTTCCTAATATAGTCAAAATCATTGTTGCACGTCTGCCAATTATGATGCACTGAGTACATTAGTGTAGATAAGTAGTGTAACCGTGTCTTGTAATGTATCCTCTATTGTAACTATTACCCCTTGGTTCTAATTTTAGTACTACTCCATCTCATTTGAGCATTGAGAAGTTATGGAGTAGCCGGTTTCCATTATACTACCTGGCAGGTCTCCAAGATATGTGATAAAATCACAAAACTATCTTGCATATTTTGAGTGTTTCTGACATACTCTCTCACATTCTACTGAGAGATAACTCCATGATACATCAGTTTGAACACAGAACAGTGCAGCACAGACATAGACCAGGCCCTTCAGCCCAATGTCTGTGCCAAACACAATGCCTAGTTATTTAATTGTTTTCTGTCTCTATTCACTATATATTTATGTGTCTAGCACCCTCTTATGTGCCACTAATGAATCTGCTTCCATCATTCCACTGGGCAGCCCACTCCAGGAAACTACCAATCTCTATGTAAAAAAGAACTCATCCCATACATCTCTTTTCAACTTTTCCCCTCTCATCTTAAATGTATGTCCTGCACTACTTGGCATTTCCACCCTGGGATAAAGATTCTGACTGTATACTCCATCTATGCCTCTCATAATCTTAGAAACTTCCATCATTGGTTCTGGTGACGTCATCGTTCAGAATGGCAGCTTAAATCAATAGCTCCTCTGGAAAAACGCTTTTGCCCTGTTAATCCATCAGATATAAGATCTTTTGAAAATATCTGAATTGATAAGGGGGGCAAGAATGGGGAAAAAGAATGGAGATTAAAAAAAAAATCACTGTGGAGCCTATGGAAGAGAGAGGTGCGGTGAGCGGCTCTCCTACATTTGAGCATGGCAGCGAAGCTAACGCTGGGCCTCGTGCAGGCGAAGCGGCAAATATGATAAGGGTTCTGGAAGAGATAAGGGAAGTCCAAAAAGATATAAAACAGCAACTAAATGATATAAAGTCAGAGCTCGCCAACGTCAATCAGAAAATAGCGGTGGCAGAGACTCGAATTGAGAAGGTGGAAGATCGCGTGCAAAACGTGGAACAGATACTAAGTAAGACGATAAAAATATTAAATCAACAGGAAAGTAAATTGCTTGACCAAGAGGGAAGATCGCGATGGAAAAATATCAAGATTTATAATGTTCCCGAAGGAGCAGAGGGATTGTCGATGATAGACTTTGTAGAAAAGTTGCTGCGGGAAGCGCTGGAGATTCCCCGTCTATGGAGATTGAAATTGAGAGGGCGCATCGTGCACTCATCCCGAGGCCTCCCGGAGACAGAGAATGTAAGCCGCGCTCAATAGTACTTACATTCCTTCGATTCAAGAGCAAGGCGGAGATTCCACGAAGGGCCTGGGATAAGAAGAGGGTGTTTTGGAATGGGGAATTAATATACTTCGATCATGATTACCCCCAGTGATACTACAGAAACAGAAGGAATATTCCAAAGTGAAACGAATATTAAAGCAAGAAAAGATTAAATTCCAACCCCGTACCCTGCTAAACTGAGGGTATTTTACCAAGAAGGGATACAGCTATATCAGACAGTGGAAGAGGCGACTACAGACATGAAGAACAGAGGACTGCCTGTTAGCATGGTCAAACCAAGGGAAAGCCTAGTTGAGCAGTTACCCCAATCTGCTTGGGAAATATTAAGAGAACCGAGAAAGCAGGGGACGGGAGCAGGACAAGAGAAGGATATTAGGAAGAGACTGTGAGTTCTCCAAGGACAGCCCTCACCTCCTACAGAAGAGCCATAAGGTTTGGCTAATTTTGAAAGTGCTGAGAAACTAAACGGAAGCAAAAATAGATGGTGGTATACCTATCTTGAGAAATACGTATTATAATGTGGATTTTATATTACTCAATTTTTAAAAATTCATTCATTCATTCCTTTTTCCCCACCTAAATGAGAATATATACATGGGAGGGATACACAGGGAAATCATTTCTGTATAACAGACATAGATTTTTAACTTATTTTTATAGGTACTGCAGCGGGGGCCTTCAACTCACAGGTAGGAGGGGCTATCCCCCATGGCTGGACATTTCTTCTAGCTCAACCCAGGATCATCTAGAGACACCAGCCTTCGAATCACACCTTTGTTACCTTTTTATAAATTATTCGCGTTTCTTGGCTCTTATTTGTTCAGGGAGTAGATTGATTAAGTTATATTCTGCAAATTTCAATGATATATTAACAGATAAATACACATGGCTAAGGACAAAGTAAAATTGGTTTCTTTTAATGTCAATGGCTGTTGAATCCAGTCAAGCGCAGTAAAATTCTATCAAAAATGAAAAAAGAACAAACCCATGTAATTTCTCTACAGAAAACTCACTTAAGTGATAATGAGCATGGAAAATTAAAGAGAATGGGCTTCACTAATCTGTTTTTCTCCTCATATAAATCAGGACATAGAAGAGCAGTTGCTATTCTCATCTCAAGCAAGCTAAATTTTGAAAAAGTATTCAAAATGGGAGATAAGGAGGGCAGATAAGGTAAGGGGGAATATAGATGGAAATCCAGTTACTTTATTGAATATATACGTGTAAGGGGGTTTCGATTTTTATGTTACTGTGGAGGCTAATTAAAATGGCGTCTTTGTTATGTTAATCTGGGGAATGCGGCTTTGTTGTCTTAAACGCTGAGAAAGTTTGCGCTAGCAGCTTGTTGTGGTTTAGAGGGTGATAAGAAATACGTTATTAACCAATTGGGATAGTTGTTATGGTTTTGGTGTATTTGAAGATACTGTTTGCGAGGAGGTTTTGGGGGCAGAAGGCGGGAGAGCGAGACAGAGGATGGACTAGATGCTGTGAGTCCACTAACGGTGTCGGACCCCGAGCGGGACGTTCGTCAAGGAGACAGAGACGGATTTGTGTGGAGCGCCTGGTCGACCACCGTTGTTGGTCCTAGGCGGCCGGTCGAGGTGGTCCGAGGGGATCGCAGGGTGAAGAAGAAGGTCCTTGAGCTCCAACGGTTTTTGTGCACGAAGTGATTGAACTTTGATAAGTGTGGTGCCTTTTATTTTCCTTTTATATTTTATTCTCTTTTAATTATATAGTTCCAGTAATATCTATAAACTGTATATCATTTAATTGCAACTGGTGTGTTGTCTGTTATTTGGGCGGGGTGGGGTACCTCACACAGCATCCACACAAACGAATTACCCAGTTTGGCGGGGCCGAGGCTGTTTCCCTAGACGACAGCGAGCCGAGCGACCCTGAGGGTGGCCGGGGGGCTACATACGTACCCCCAGGAAGTGATATTAGTTTCTTCCAGAAAATTACTAATATTATGGTAACGGAAACAGAAGGTTTCTTGATATGTGGGGGAGACTTAAATTTACAATTACAACCAAAGTTAGACTCTTCCAATAGAAAAATTTATGAAACAAAGTCCTTACATAAGAAAGTTAACACTCTTTTTGAGGATGTTGGTCTAATTGACATATGGAGGGAGCTTTTCCCCGACAGAAGGGATTAGAAACATTGAAAATAGGTGCAGGAGTAGGCCATTTGGCCCTTCGAGCCTGCACCGCCATTCAGTATAATCATGGCTGATCATCCAACTCAGAACCCTGTACCAGCCTTCCCTCCATACCCCCTGATCCCTTTAGCCACAAGGGCCGTATCTAACTCCCTCTTAAGTATAGCCAATGAACTGGCCTCAACTGTTTCCTGTGGCAGAGAATTCCACAGATTCACCACTCTCTGTGTGAAGAAGTTTTTCCTAATCTCGGTCCTAAAAGGCTTCTCCTTTATCCTCAAACTGTAACCCCTCGTTCTGGACTTCCCCAACATCGGGAACAATCTTCCTGTATCTAGCCTGTCCAATCCCTTTAGGATTTTATACGTTTCAATAAGATCCCCCCTCAGTCTTCTAAATACTAATGAGAATAAGCCTAGTCGATCCAGTCTTTCATCATATGAAAGTCCTGCCATCCCAGGAATCAATCTGGTGAACCTTCTTTGTACTCCCTCTATGGCAAAGGTGTCTTTCCTCAGATTAGGGGACCAAAACTGCACACAATACTCCAGGTGTGGTCTCACCAAGGCCTTGTACAACTGCAGTAGTACCTCCCTGCTCCTGTACTCGAATCCTCTTGCTATGAATGCCAGCATACCATTCACCTTTTTCACCGCCTGCTGTACCTACATGCCTACTTTCAATGATTACACTCATTATTCTGCCCCCCCATTCCGTATATACAAGAATAGACTATTTCATAACATTTGGAAAAGATAAAACTGTGGAATAGGGACAATAGATATAAGTGACCATGCACCTATATATTTATCTGTTGATTTTGACCTACAACCAAAGAATACTATTTGGAAACTAAATTCAAGTCCACTCAATGATTCTTATTTTAAGGAACAAATTAAAAAAAAAATTGGTCTTTATTTAGAAGTCAACGATAATGGTGAGGTTTCACCTCCCATTCTATGGGGTACTATGAAGGCTCTCTTAAGAGGGAAAACTACAATGATATCTTCATATAAGAAAAAAATAAGGAATAAAACATTAAAGGAATTACAAATTAAGCTGAAGGAACTAGAAAAAAACAAACATTGTGTTTGGCACAGGATACACTAGAGGAAATTAAAAAAATTAGGAATTAAAGTTTGGCTACACAAGAAATTAGAAAAAAATTAATGTTTCTGAAACAGAGGCACTATGAAAGTGGATCTAAATCTATGAAAATACTGGTGTGGAAATTGAAAAAAAGATAACAGAAAATACAATTCATAGAATTAGGGATCCAAGAACAAAAGTGATAAAAATAAGTTAAGTGAAATTCAAGAAGCTTTTGAAATGTTTTACAAAACTCTATATTCCAAAGTTCCAGGAGGAAGCATAACCCAAATTGACACCTTCCTGAATTCCTTGGAGTTACCCACTTTAAGCAAAGAACAAAATAGAATGATGACTGCTGACATAACTGAAGCTGAACTAAAAACTGCAATTAATAGGCTTAAATTAAGCAAGTCACCAGGATCAGATGGATGTATGGCAGAGTGGTATAAAGAGTTTAGAAGTGAGTTAATTCCTATTTTACTCCCCACACTGAACTGGGCTCTAAGAAAGGCGCAAATGTCACCCAGCTGGAAGGAGGCGATAATCTTTGCTATACCGAAAGAAGGCAAGGATAAAATGGAATGTAGGTCATTTAGACCAATATCTGTTCTTAATGTAGATTATAGAATATTTACCTCCATCATAGCCAAACAATTAGAAGAGTTTCTACCCACACTGATACATAATGATCAGACAGGTTTTATACAACAATCCCAAACACAAGACAATATATGAAGGACACTTCACAGTATGGATCATATCAAAAAATGAAATTGAAGCAATAGTGATAAGTATGGACACTGAAAAGCATTTGATTTGGTTAATTGGAATTTTCTTTACAGAGTTTTACATAGATTTGGTCTACATGACACAATTATTAAAACTATGCAGGCACTATATGACAATCCTACTGCCAGGATTAAAATCAATGGATATTTATCTAATAGTTTTACCCTAGAAAGGGGCACAAGACAGGGTTGTTCATGGTCACCGCTACTCTTCGCATTATATCTGGAACCATTAGCTCAATACATCAGACAAAATGAAAATATCAGGGGAATTACTATTAAAGGGACAGAGCATAAATTGGCCTATTACATGGATGACACTTTGATCTATCTAGGGCAACCAAGATACTCTGTACCTAAATTGATGCAATCCTTTGAACAATATGACTAATTATCAGGATACAAGATCAACATAGATAAAACCCAACTACTTTCATATAACTATAGCCCACCAAGAAAAATTGAAAGTAGATAACCTTGGGCATGGCAAACAGAGTCCGTCAAGTATTTGGGCATCATTATGCCAAAAGATTTGGCAAAATTATCAGGATGCAATTATCAGCCTATATATAAAAAATTAAGGAAGATATAACAAGATGGAACCTAATTCCTTTTCTTGGTCTCAGTTCAAGAATTGAATCTATTAAAATGAATATACTGCCCAGACTACTCTATCTCTTTCAGACCCTACCTATAGAATTAACCAAAATCAATTCAATGAATGGAACAAGATGCTCTCAAGATATATATGGCAAGGTAAAAGGCCTAGGGTTCATCTCAAAACTTTGCAATTAGCCAAGGAAAAGGGGGCATGGGGCCTAGCTTCTCTTAGAGATTATTATTTTGCAGCACAGTTGAGAGCCGTGATATGCTGGTGCAACACATCATATGGCGCTTAATGGAAAAATATTGAGGAGAGGATACTTTCCATCCCCATACAGGCAATTTAGGGTGATAACAACCTACAAAGTTACATAAATAATATTGACAATCTGTGGGTGAAATGCACTCTTAAAATATGGAAAACTATTATAAAAGAATATAAACTAGAGAGAGACATTGCAATTCTTAAATGGTGTGCATATGACTCGGATTTTACTGGATGCTAGATTTAAGGACTGGACAGCTAAAGGAATAACAGCTATTTGCAATCTAATGAAAGAAGGAACACTATTCAGTTTTGAAATGCTCAAAGAGAAACACATTAGAAAAACAAGACTTTTACCGGTATTTACAGATACGACAGTATGTTACTAGGACAGTTAAAAATTTAACCAAGGCAAGTACATGTCTGACAGAGCTATTTAGAAAAGCATAAAATTCAGGTAACAGTAGTAGAATAATTTCAGGCATGTATAAGGATTTGTCAAATCTTAAAACACATTCGACTTCATACATTAAAACAAAATGGGAGGAGGAAGGAGGGATAATATCTGAGGAAGACTGGACAATAATATGGAGGTATCAATGGAAGTGTACCAGTTCACAGAATTGGAGGGAGTTTGGGTGGAAAAACTTAATAAGATATTTTATTACACCCCCTCAGAAATCCCATTATGATAGTAACCCCCCCCCCCCACCCACCCCGTTTGCTGGAGAAATTGTGGAAATCAAAATGCAAACCATTATCATATTTTCTGGGAATGCCCCGTTATCAAGGAATATTGGAGTGGGATACATAATGCCCTACAAGACATCTTTAAATGTGAAGTACCCTTAGAGAGTAAGATCATATATTTTGGGTATGTACCTCAAGAATGGTTGAAGAGAGATAAATATTTAATGAATGTACTGCTGGTGGCTGGTAAAAAGACCCTTACCAGGAAATGGTTATCACAGGAGAGCCCAACTTTAAATGTATGGATGGAAATTACAATGATCATTTACAAAATGGAGAAGATAACAGCATCTGTTAATCATAAGTTGGAACAATTTTATTCATACTGGAAAAATGGTTTAACTACATAACACCTCATAGGCCTGATTTTATTCTCACAAGTCAATGAATATGTTGTAAAAAAAAAATCGCTCCCTACCCTGTACATAGTTTTTTTCTTTCGATTGTTCTTTCTTTCCTCTCCTTTCGATAAGTGTATACCTCAGATAAGTATGTGGAGATTTGTGACAAATATGATTATATGATATATATGTACAGTATCTGAAATACATCTTATGGAAATGTTGTTTGATGATGAAATTCAATAAAAAATAAATTACAAAAAAAAAGAAACTTCCATCATTTCTCTCCTCGATCTCTGACACTCCAGATTGTTTGTCCAGTCTCTCCTTATAGGTCATACTCTGTAATCCAGGCAGTATTCTGATAGACCTCTTCTGCACACTTTCAAATCTTCCACATTGTCCCTGTAATAGGGCAACAAGAGTAACACACATTATAAAATGGATGTAATTTTTGCAATAATTTTAGCTGTGACCATATATATTTTGATTGTATTGATTGCTGTCAAAATGACAGATGCTTGTATTGAATAACTACATTAAGAAGGAAGCATAGAAACAATCTGGACATAGTTTTGAATATCATCTAAACTCCTTTGATTAAATCACAACTTTACCAGCCAGTCTTGGCATGTACAAATCTATGAATTATTTATAGAAGTTTACACTATGATGCCTTTACTTTCATTGCATCCAAGTTGCATTACTCTGAATGTACAAATCTCCAAGGTGGCCCATTTAGCAGCTGTAGATATAAAGATACATAAAACTATGCCAGTATGCCTTTTTAGGATAATGCTTTAACAAAATATTGTTAAAACTAGCTATTTTCTCTGATGGAAAAATATGCCAATACATTTAAGTTGTGTTATGATTAGGAAATAAAGAGAAAGTTAGGCATTTTTTAACGGATAATTTGTTTTATTCTTTCCTCATAAGCCCACACACTGCTTTAGGCGGGTAAAAAAAAACTGGCTAAAATCCATGAGAACAACAAAACCCTCATTCAATAATGCATTGTCAAAATGCCTACTGAATGAGAAAAGAAAAATACGCAAGCGTAATTGATGAAAGATGGGATTAGTATAACATCCTTGAACTGACATCATAAGACTACACAAAATTATAGACAATTAAGTATTCTGTGTTAAAAGCTGGAGGTCGTTGCCATTAAATCTATATTAAATTCATAATGATAATAAGGTAAACTTTACCATGTGGTTTACTCCTTTCATACCTTCTGGTACAAATAATCTCACATGGAGGTCACCCTGTTGGCCTCTGCACATAATGGGACCTGGAAGCATGCTTGTAAATGTACAAGGTTCAAAGCAGTGCAAGATGAATTAAGCTCCAGCTTGTGACATTAATTAACCTTTGGTCATCCTAAACGATCTCTCTTTGCTCATTCAGTTCCCAATGACCCATGTCCCTGGGTCTACCTTAACTGATAGCAACTTATATTTTTAAGAGCATCCAGATTTTCAAGGGAAGATCAATCCCCTCAAATTGGAAAATTATTACTAAAAATAAGAGTTCATGCCACTGTTAATCGGACTGAAAAGAGTATGTTTAATATATATGTTAAGCACTTTTGTAGTAATATTGCATTGATTTATTTTCAGTCTGTGTTCAGGTTGTTTTTCTCAAATTAATTGCTTTTAAGTGATTTGATATATGTATTGACAGATAGAGGACCAGGAGAATGATTGTAAATGAATGCACTAAAATTATAATTGGCTTTGGTGCCACAGAATAGATCTTAACTGTGAATCATTCTTTTATGTTAAATTGAAGAATGTGCTTGCACATTTTTTAAAATTTTAAGTAGTATTTATCACCTTCCATGCTGGTTCTTATTGGATACCTTCACACCATACTATTTTTGAATACCAGTACATGCAATACCTCATCCTTTCCACAGTCACTTCCAATTAAACACAATTATCCTATACTTTGCAGAGATATCAACATTGTTAAATGATCTATATGGGGAAATTTTTTATCTGTCCTGCTCACAAATAGGACCCACTCCTGAGAACAGAGATAAATAATAAATACAAGCCCTCTGCCCCAGCTAAACATATGAAAAATAATATGCTCAACCTTCCTTATCGAGTTTATTTTTAGGACATTTAAAAGCTTGCAGATTTCTAAGTTCACAATAATTACTCTGAGGGCCTTTGTGCAAATTTCCTGAAGGAGTATACATTATTGATCAGAAAGAAAACAGGGAGTTTGTAAATCCAAGTCCTGGTTTCTGGGGTGAGGATGGGAAAGGTGCAGGCGTAATGGGCCTAGTTTTGCAGGCAGAGGAGCAGGACATCATTCTGCAGCATCAGGGAGAGGGCTCTAATGGATGTTGGGATTGTAGGCTACAATCAGATCAGGAGGTAGAGAGTGTGATTGAAGCAACATTGATGTGAGTAACTGTTGTGCATTTAATATTTCAGTAGTATTTGAGTAATATTGTAAGTATATTGTTTAATTAAACATTTTTGTTTGTATAAATAATTAAGTTATGGATTATATGTAAAGATAAGTGAATTGCATACATCATGATGCTACCATGTCACGTGATCATCTCTAGTAAAGTATAAGTGAAGCTAAGATACATTATTCCCATTTCCATGTTTTTGTTTTCAGTTAGTTTAATGGCTTGGAGTTATAAAACATAAGACGATGACGAGGAAGTTTGAAACAAAACTAAGATGGCTACCAACCTGTTGAAGCACAGCAAGACATTTGAGTTTTTTTAAAAAGCGCAACACACAGTTTCTTTGGAAGAGGACATTGTCAAGTTAAAAAAGGCTGAAAATGGAGAAATTCAAGGGTGCATGAACAAAGAGATTGTAATCGTAAAAAAAGAACAGAAATGTCTGGCTACATAGGAGAGGTAAATGTGTTCCATTTCACAAGAGATAACTGGATTTGTATACTGAGTGAATTCAACAGTATTTTAAAAGCAAATGAAATAGCCAAAGAAAAGCGAGTGCCAGTTATGCTGAGTGCATTGGGATTTAAGAGCGTAGAGTTTTCTAGAGGTTTGACTGCTCTAACTAAACCAGCCAAAATGAACTTTGTTGGTATAGTGAAAGTAATACAGGAACATTTAGATCTAAAACCATTGTTGCTGGCAGAACGCTTTGTGGAATCAAAAGGAATGGGAGTCCATTTCAGCATATGTAGCTGAATTGAAGAAATTGTCTGAGCATTGTCAGTTCAGCAATGGGCTTAATGACGCACTGAAAGATCATTTAGTTTGTGGAATTTTACAAGAAAGCATTCAAAAATGGCTCCTAACTGAAACACAACTTATATTTAAAAGCGCAGTTGAAATAGCTATATCAATGGAAACAACAGACAGAGGCGAAATTGAGTTGCAGTCAGGAATGAAACTGAGCATGAACAAAATTGTTACATCTAAACAGAAACCTGAACATACTGTATTACTGTTGTGGCAGGATCTCACATAAACCAGACCAATGCAGATTTAAAAGCGAAACTTGCAGAAAATACAACAAATCAGAACACATATAAAGAGTATGAGACGCCAACAAAAATAAATGGATTGCACAGGGAAGAAGAAAAGATTAAAAAATTCAAGTTGCAGTTTTAAAAATAGCACTAATCTTCATGCTGGTGATGAAAAATCTGATAAGGATGAGAGTGACACAGGACTGGCAAGCCTTGAGTTTTACAATGTGAAAACTAACAGTAGATGAGCAATATGCCTTACACCTGAAGTGAACAGAAAATTAATTAAAATGGAATCGGACACTAGCTGGACTGTTTCAGTGATTACACAAATTGTGTTTGAACAGCAGTTCAAAGATACTGAACTGAAGTCTGCTGATATCCATTTAAGAACTTATACTGGAGAATAGATAACTCCTGTGGGAATGACATTCAAAACAGTGAAATACAATAACCAGCAAGCCACATCGGGCTTGTATGTTGTAAAAACAGGAGGGCCAACATACTGGGGTGGTGATTGGCTGAGACAACTACAATTTGACTGGAGATCCAGCCACTATTTGCATGTCACACCCCCTGCAACAGAGTCAAGTGTTGAAAGGTACTGGATGATGGCACAGGAAAAATTCAAATGTATCAAGGGTAAAACAATGTTCATTGAAAATGTCACACCCAACTTTTACAAAGTGCGCCTGGTTCCTTATACCATCCATGATAAATCAGCCAGTGAGCTTGATCGCATGCAGGCTGAAGGAATTCTTTCTAAGGTTGAGTGGAGCCAGTGGGAAATTCCAGTGGACCCGGTAGTCAAGAAAAATTGGTCTGTCAGGACCTGTGGTGATTTGAAGCTCACCATCAATGCAGTTTTTTTTTCAAGATGGCACCAGTGAACAACGCTTCCATCTGTGACGTTCTGCAGACAGTCCACAGAACTACTTCTTTTACTTCTTCTACTTTCAAAAATGATTCTGCTGCCAAACTGCCTGCAATTGGAACCTGTGATTTACATTTTGATGGTGTGTTTTTGGACCGATTGGGCAATCTGACACTTAGTTGTCTCTGAGAGAGTTCAGTGAGGTTTGGAGTGGTGTGGCCTGGAGGTCTGGAGACAGGGCATGAGCCCATGATCCACTCCATTGCTTTTCTCTGATTGGGGCACCAAGCAAGGTTGAAGTCGACAAAGATGACAGCTGAGGATGGGTGGGCGTTTGGCGCCATTTGCCTATGTTTCCCTAGTCTTCCTCTCCCTCTCACTAGTTGTTGTCAAAGGAAAGTGTTGTAGTCTTGGGATTCTCATTGGAAGGATTGATTGGAGAGGCTGTCGACTCATTTTGGGGGACTTCAGGGTTCATTCTGGTTACTTCTTTTTTGCTGTTTTTGAGCAGTTTGATTGGGCCACTTGATGTGGTCTGAGGCTCTTCAGCAAAGAATGCTTTGCCCTGTGGCCTGCAGAGGGCTAGCGGCACAACAGTGAACTGAACTAAGTGAATACAACTGAACACCAGGTTTGCACTTTGATGTTCTATGTACCGTCTGCTTGCTTTTGCCATTTATGCAATTTGTTCTTTTTTGTGTATTGGGTGGTTAATGTTTTCTTGAACAAGTCCCGTCGTGATTCTTAGTTTGATGGCTGTCTACAGAAATTGAATCTCAAAGTTGAATTCTGTATACATACTTTGATTATAAATGTAATTTGAATATTTGAATCTTTCGATCAAAATCCTCTGCTCAGAATAGAGGATATTTTTGCAAAACTTTCTGGAGGGAAATGCTTCAGCAAAGTGAACTTAGCTGAGGACTACCTATAGATGGAGATTGAAGAAGAGTCCAAAGTATTTGTCAAGAAAAACACTCACAAAGGGCTTTGTCAGCATAATACCCTTATTTTTGGAGTAGCATCTGCACCTGCATTCTGGCAGAAAGCTATGGCCCAGGCACTCATTGCCTGGGTGACTAGGTGACATCATTGTTACTGGAAAGGATGACAAGGAATAACTCAAAAATGTCAAGGCTGTGTTAAAATATTAGAAGATTACAGCCTCAGAGCGCATTGCAACAAGCATCACTTACTGTGGTCACACTATTGACACACAAGGATAACACAAGTGTGCTCAGAAAATTCAAGCAGTGGTGGATGTGCAAAGACCAAAGGATATGTCACAGTTGCAGTCCTTTTCAGGATTTGTCAATTACTGTTACAGCTTCCTGCCAAACTTGGCTACTGTGCTCCACCCACTGAACTCCCCCCCTCCACCCTAGAGTCAAGTCCTCCAACCAGCACAGAGGAGGCCCCAGAATCTGAGATTGTTTCACAGCCACAAGTCTCACCTGTCAAGCAGAGTATCTGGAAAGACATTATCACACAGTAGTAAGAAAGCCGATTAAACCTTCAGGCCTGAAAAGGACAAATTAAAATTTACTGTGCTATGGATATCTGTATAGTGGTTTCATTATTCAGTACACTGTGTATATAGTTAAGATGCATTCTATACTGGGTTGGAGTTTATAGCAAAGTAGGGAGGCATGTTGTGTAACTTTTCAGTAGTATTTGAGTAATTTTGTCAACACGTTTTTGATTAAGCATTCTTGTTTGTTTAAATAATTCATTATGGGTTATACAGTATGTAAAAATAAGTGAACTACATACACCATGACACTACCACATTATACATGCGTGCTAGCTTAAAGTAAAATCAAAACTAAGATACATTATTCCCGGCTCCGTGTTTTTACTTTGAATTAGTTTAATATTTTGGAGTTACGAAACATACAGGAATCAAGTAAATCCGGCACAGGGGCTAAGCTTTTAACTACACATTGTCTGTCAACATGTAGGTGGATTGGAGGAATCAGGTTGGTACTGGACCCCAAGAAAGGGAGTTTGTGGAGTCCCTCCGAGATGGATTCTTAGAACAGCTTGTACTGGAGCCTACCAGAGAGAACGCAATTCTAGAATTAGTGTTGTGCAATGAACCGGATTTGATCAGGGACCTCGAGGTAAAGGAGCCATTAGGAGGTAGTGACCATAATATGATAAGTTTTAATCTACAATTTGAGAGGGAGAAGGGAAACTCGGAAGTGTCAATATTACAGTTGAACAAAGGGAACTATGGTGCCATGAGGGAGGAGCTGGCCAAAGTTCAATGGAACTATACCCTAGCAGGGATGACAGTGGAACAGCAATGACAAGTGTTTCTGGGAATAACGCGGAAGGTGCAGGATCAGTTTATTCCAAAGAGGAAGCAAGATCCTAAGGGGAGTAAGGGGAGGCCGTGGCTGCCAAGGGAAGTAATGGACATTATAAAATAAAAGAGAAGAAGTATAACATAGAAAAGGCGAGTGGGAAGCCGGAGGATTGGGAAACTTTTAAAGAGCAACAGAATGTAACTAAAAAGGCAATACGCGGAGAAAAAATGAGGTACCAAGGTAAACTAGCCAAGAATATAAAGGAGGATAGTAAAAGCTTCTTTGGATATGTGAAAAGGAAAAAAATAGTTAAGACCAAAATTGGGCCCTTGAGGACAGAAGCGGGTGAATTTATTATGGGGAACAAGGAAATGGCAGATGAGTTGAACAGGTACTTTGGATCTGACTTCACTAGGGAAGACACAAACAATCTCCCAGATGTAATAGTGTCCAAAGGACCTAGGGTAATGGATGAATTGAAGGAAATTTATATTAGGCAGGAAATGGTGTTGGATAGGCTGCTGGGTCTGAAGGCTGATAAGTCCCCGGGACCTGATAGTCTGCACCCCGGGGTACTTAAGGAGGTGGCTTTAGAAAACGTGGACGTATTGGTAATCATTTTCCAATGTTCTATAGATTCAGGATCAGTTCCTGCAGATTGGAAGGTGGCTAATGTTGTCCCTCTCTTCAAGAAGGGAGAAAGAGAGAAAACAAGGAATTATAGACCAGTTAGCCTGATGTCGGTGGTGGGAAAGATGCTGGAGTCAATTATAAAAGATGAAATTATGACACATCTGGATAGTAGTAACAGGATTGGTCTGAGTCAACATGGATTTACGAAGGGGAAATCATGCTTGACTAATCTTCTGGAATTTTTTGAGGATGTAATTATGAAAATGGACAAGGGAGAGCCAGTGGATGTAGTATACCTGGACTTTCAGAAAGCCTTTGATAAAGTCCCACATAGGAGATTAGTGGGCAAAGTTAGGGCACATGGTATTGGGGGCAGAGTACTGACGTGATTGAAAATTGGCTGGCTGATAGAAAACAAAGAGTAGTGATTAATGGATCCCTTTCGGAATGGCAGGCAGTGACCAGTGGGGTATCGCAGGGTTCAGTGCTGGGACCGCAGCTATTTACAACATATATTAATGATTTAGATGAGGGAATTAAAAGTAACATTAGCAAATTTGCCAATGACACAAAGCTGGGTGGCAGTGTGAAATGTGAGGAGGATGTTATGAGAATGCAGGGTGACTTGGACAGGCTGGGTGAGTGGGCAGATGCATGGCAGATGCAATTTAATGTGGATAAATGTGAGGTTATCCAATTTGGTGATAAGAATGGGAAGGCAGATTATTATCTAAATGGAGTCAAGTTAGGAAAAGGGGAAGCACAATGAGATCTAGGTGTTCTTGTACATCAGTCACTGAAAGCAAGCATGCAAGTACAGCAGGCAGTGAAGAAAGCTAATGGCATGCTGGCCTTCATAACAAGGGGAATTGTGTATAAGAGCAAAGAGGTCCTTCTGCAGCTGTACAGGGCCCTGGTGAGACCACATCTGGAATATTGTGTGCAGTTTTGGTCTCCAAATTTGAGGAAGGACATTCTTGCTACTGAGGGAGTGTAGCGTAGGTTCACAAGGTTAATTCCCGGGGTGGCGGGACTGTCATATGCCGAAAGATTGGAATGACTGGGCTTGTATACTCTGGAATTTAGAAGGCCAAGAGGGGATCTTATTGAAACATATAAGATTATTAAGGAATTGGACATGCTGGAGGCAGGAAGCATGTTCCCGCTGATGGGTGAGTCCAGAACCAGGGGCCACAGTTTAAGAATTAGGGGTAGGCCATTTAGAACGGAGTTGAGGAAAAACTTTTTCACCCAGGGAGTGGTGGATATATGGAATGCTCTGCCCCAGAAGGCTGTGGAGGCCAAGTTTCCGGATGCTTTCAAAAAAGAGATGGATAGAGCTCTTAAAGATAGCGGAATCAAAGGTTATGGGGATAAGGCAGGAACTGGATACTGATTGTGGATGATCAGCCATGATCACAGTGAATGGCGGTGCTGGCTTGAAGGACCGAATGGCCTACTCCTGCACCTATTGTCTATTGTCTATTGTCTTGAAGTGTTTTCCTTTGTGGACTCTATAGGCCTGAACGTGCTCATATTGGGCCTCCTTAACTTTTATTTAAGCCTGTACAACTACCTTGGGAAGGCCTGCATCTGTATGAGTGAAAATCATACCAGTGCCACCTCAACATGCACTACATCTGTGCATCGGTGCTTCTGGTGCGTGGACGCTCCATCAGGAAAGTAACTACAATACTTTTGCAGCATTCATATTAAGTCCTGCATTCCACTGCTGATTGAATCACTATGAAAAGATAACAAATACATTGACCACTGGAATGCTCTAGTATATTAGAGAATGTGGAATTTTTGGGCTGCTGTTTCCCCAGCTTTTCAAAATGAACATTAATGTATTTGCTGTACATTTTGTTGTAGAACATTTACACACAGTGACAGGGGCAAGTGGAGACAACTAGAAAACCACCATGAGAGCTAATGATGCATTTTACCTGGGTCTCTGCTTCACAGTTAATACTTGTTTCCCTAATACCGTATAAGAATGTTCCTTTTCTCTGATTGCTTATCTACTCCATTACACTTGGAAGTAAGATTAAACATTCCTCCTATCAGTGCAATGTTCTTCTTGATCTCCACCCAGATTCTCCTGTTCCTCAGTTTATCGCATGTCTTAATAGTTTGCCAATTAGAAGAGCACCTAGAGCATTGACAGCCTTGTAGATTAGGGGTTTTTGTCATCTCAGCCATTAAAAAGTGGCAATTGACGCTTGACAGGAAATCAGGCATTCATAAAAAATACTAGATTTACGCTATGGAAGCTGTACAGTAATTCTTCCTGTTACTATATGAAGTTTTAAGACATTATTTGCATGTACCATATAATTTACCAAATGAATTCCCATCTGTCTCTTGGATTATCATTGGATTACAAATACACCACTAAGTTTTTACCACTGTTATAGCTCCAAAGTGATTTTGAAATTCAATCTGTTTATTACTTTACAGGTTCTAGACATAAGTCAACGTGAAGGCTGTAAAATATTTCACTCTCCCTTATAAACCTTAGAGAGTAAAGCTCCTTAGCAAGCTAGAGTTGCCATAAAATGAAGAAAGGAATCTTTTATTGAACATGAAATAAAAGAATCCTTCTGAAAATTGTTAACTTTAAGTGGCTGCCTCAAATATGACAGAAGGGACTTTGATTGAAAATAATTTAATTGGCAATTATTATATAACAAAGTAATCAAGAAGTCTGTACTCATTCAATAATGGTTAATGAATTGTTTGATATATGCCTGGAATTCGATACTTGAAATGGAAAAGACAAGAGACTGAGCCAGTCTTGGTGTTTGGATGAAGTCAGCTATTCACTAGTTCAAGGATTATCAGTGGGATGCCTCAGACTACCCTATCTCCTTTAAACTTTGAGTTTGTACCCGGGTGAGCTAAGTATACAAGTATGGACATTAGAAAAGTGTGCCAAAATATTCTGCAATACTGTATACGTATATGATTGGGGTAATCTGTTGTTTCAATCTAATCAGAAAATTTCAAATAATTGTACATTAACTTTGATTTTCATAGCGTTGACAGACTGTTGTGTTTTTGTCAGCAGTATCCTCCCCCCTCTGAGGAGGCAGCTCTTCTAGATAACTTTGGTTGCTTTATGTCTTTGTAAACATTCTAATTACCCCTTATCCTTCAAATATTCCAATAGCTCTTTTTATATTGAAACAAAAATATCAGCGAGGCAATAAAACTGAAGTAATTTACAAGATAGGTTTATAAACAGACATGGAAAAATAGAGGTCATGTTTGGTGTGATAATAGGCAGTATATATATTGTTAGTGAAGAGGGAGATGGTTATCACTTCACTTTACTTATCAAAACTGGGCATTACGGAAGCTAATGGAAGACTAAATCTCTGAAAAGTAGAGGCTGAGGAATATATAGCAAAAATCACTGTCCTGATCAGAATTCTTCTAATTGTAGCCAGCAAGGAAAATTCAACAGGAATGCAACTGGTTCTTCAATGAAAGGTCATTTGGTATCATTTAGTAATAAGATTCAAACGGGAATGAAAATAATTGATTATTACTTAGAGAATTTATTCATATACATTGGGAAAATATCCTGGGTTTTGGCACTGAGTGTTTAATACTGTAAGGAAAAAAATCAATGGAGAATATTCCAAGGAAATGCTTCGTCCTGGGTGTGGGAGGCAGTTGATAATCTAACTTCTGAAACTTTCAAATAACCCCAAATTATGCTTAAAACCATCACAGAATTGGAACTGAATAAGTAATAATTGGTTTCTGTATCATTGGCATTACTGCTGAACAACATAAACATATACAATGTGCTGCCCATATAGGGGAATGTCTTCAAACAACTGTTAATGATGGACAGAATATTGGGTGTAGATGCAATAACTTTATAAGTGGCTCTTGCTAAAAGTGAAAATAGGAACGTGGTTGGTGGTTTGGGAAGAATATTGTTCATGGACTTTGACCAAGGGATCACCATCAACAGCAAAGCAGATGGCATGAAAGGGAGGGAGGGAGAAGCAGAGAGAAGGGTAGTGAGGTAGGGAGAGGGAGATGGAGAGGGGTGAGAGGGGAAGCGGAGAAAGGGAGAGGACAAGAGTGAGGGTCGTGTGTAAGGGAAACGTTTCAAATCAACGTTGAGAAATGAGCCCATATTTGCATTAAGGTGAAGAAAATTCAGATGGGAGCAGAGTTGTGCAGAGGAAAGGGCTGGTGAAGGAGCTCAAATTGCAGGATATTAAGATGAAAACAGACAGGGCTAAACAGGAAACTAGGAATGAAGAATATTTGATTAAACCTGAACGATTAACTTGGAAGATTAATGCAAAATTGCCAGAAGAACATTGGACTTTGATAGGAACTGAGATGTACAGTTTACATTCTGCTGATGTGCACTGGAAAAAATAATCTTTTATCCAAGACAGTGGTTCAATGACAATGCTGGAACCGATAGAGGAGGCAGGTTGGCAATTGCTAGACAGATTAGAATACATGTAAGAACCACTTAGGTTCTTTTGCAGTTGCTACCAGTAAGGAATAGCCTGTGGACACATGTGGGAGGCATGTCATGAAATGAGATGTACCTGCTTTAAACACTTGGAATCGATGGTGGGCACATCACTCTTTAAATGAGCCTGGTACATAACCGTTATTCTGGTTCGTATTAAGGCAGCGATCTTACATCAATAAGGTACAAAATGGGCTAAGGTCAGCATGATAGACAAATGGAATTTTAGAGGCCAAAATACACAAATCAATTAATTACTTGTTTCTGTTTTTCTTGTTAGAGGTCCATGAAAGAAAAAACTTGGATCACTTCCCATATCTCGGAGGCCACCTGTCAGTGAAGGCGGTCAGTTATGATGAAATCATAATTATAAGGGCAGCACAATAGCGTTGTGGTTAGCATCTCAGTGTCAGTGATTGTGTTTTAAGTCCCAGCACTGTCTGTAAGGTGTTTGTACATTCTCCCCGTCACCATGTGGGATTCTTCCAGCTGCTCCGGTTTCGCCCACATTTCAAGGACATGTGGATTAGTGATAATAACTTGTGGGCATGATATATTGGCACCAGAAGCATGGGCTGCCCCAGCACATTCTTCGACTGTGTTGGTCATTGGCGTAAAATAATTCATTTCACTCTGTGTTCTGATGTTTTGAAGTGCATGTGACAAGTAAAGCTAATCTTAAAATGCACCATCACCTTCAATACACCAACGCAGCTTCTGATGATCTGAAGTAAAGAGTGTTTGAAAATGCAAAGCTCATTTCTAAGGGGCAGCAATGTACCAATCCTCCTCTGTACATCTGAGACAGACTATTTGTACAAGACATTTCAAAATGCTGTAGTGTTACCACAAGCACCAACCTCCTCTCCTCCCTCTCTTTGATGTTCGTCTGCTTACTGCATGCTAGAGAATCAAGTCCAATGAGTCCTTCAGAGGATCGTGAAATCACTACTTTATTAAGAATATTCATATTATATGTGGTTTAAAGGGAAATTACAGCCTGTAGATGGCAGTGAGAGTAATTCAGAATGGCATATTTAGAAGTTTTGTAGGCAACACATCACTGTGGTTCACCGCCCTGGCTAGTTTGGGAGATCTGATCACTTGGCTGCCCTTCTCCTACCTGCATAGAGTCAGAGGCTAAAGAGCAAAGGTCCAGAGATAAGGACGACAAAGAGGTGGTCGCGGGAGGCAGAGGAACAGCCACAGAATTGCTTTGAGTCAGTGGACTGGGCCATGTTCAAGGACGCATCAGGGGATCTGGATGAATACACCACAGTTGTCACGGACTTCATAGAAACAGTCGTAGACGAGTGTGTTCCCACAAAATGACTCCGAGCCTTCCCCAACCAGAACCCCTGGATGAACCACGAGATCCACGATCTGCTGAGGCCTGATTCAGTGGCATTCAGATCTAGCGACCAAGTAAGAACAGGAGGTCCACGTACGATCTCCAGAAAGCCATCTCATGTGCAAAGCAGCAATTCCAGATCAAACTTGAGTCGGTGACGGAAGTTCAACAACTGTGGCAGGGCTTGAATGCTATCACCTTCTACAAAGTGAAACAAGGCTTTGCCCCCAGATGAGCTCAATGCCTTCTATGTTTGTTTCGCCTGTCAAAACATGGAGGAACCTTCAGGAACTCCCACTCGCCCCGATGACACTGAATTCAGTCTCTGAGGCCCACGTGAGAGCATCTTTCGGGAGAGTGAACCCAGGGAAAGCATCTGGCTCAGATGGGGAACCTGGCCAAGGACTAAAGATGAGCTGATCAACTGGCAGGAATGTTCACTGATATCTTTAATCTTTCACCTCGGCAGTCTGAGGTACCCACCTGTTTCAAGCAGGCTTCAGTTGTTCCGGTGCCTAAGAAGAACGTGGTAAGCTGCCTCAATGACTACCATCCAGCGGCACTCACATCCATTGTAAAGAACTGCTTTGAGAGGTTGGTGATGACACATACCAATTCCTGCATGAAAAGTGACTTGTATCTGCTGCAATCACCTACTGGCAGATCAGGTCAACAGCAGATGTCATTCCATTGGCTCTTCACTCAACCTTGGTACATCCAGACAACAAAGATGCATGCATATACAGTATCAGGATGCTCTTTATCGACTACTGCTTGGCAATGAATGCTATCATCCTCCCAAAGCTAATCAATAAGCTTCAAGATTTTGGCCCCAATACCTCGTTGTGCAATTGAATCCTCCGTTTCCTCACTTATAGACCCCCCAATCAGTTCAGATTGGCAACACATTCTCTTCTGCAATCTCAAACAACACAGGTGCACCACAATGCCATGTGCTTAACCCCCTGCTCAACTCACTTTATACTTATGACTGAGGGGCTAAGCACAGCTCCAATGCCATATTTAAGTGTCCTGATGACACCACTCCCATTGGCTGAATCAAAAATGGTGACAAATCAGCATATAGGAGGGAGATTTAAAATCTGGCTGAGTGGTGTCACAACAACAACCTCTCTCTCGATGTTAGAAAGATCAAGAAGCTGATTATTAACCTCAGGAGGAGGAAACCAGAGGTCCATGAGCCAGTACTCATCAAGGGATCAGAGGAGGAGACGATCAGTAACTTTAAATTCATTGGTGTTATCATTCCAGAAGATCTGACCTGGGCCCAGCATCGACATGACGTTGTAAAGAAAGCACAGCAGCACTTCTACTTCCTTAGGAGTTCACGAAGATTTGGCATAGCATCTAAAACTGATAAACTTCAATAGATGTGTGCTGGAGTGTATATTGACTAGTTGCACCATGGCCTGGTATGGAAACACCAAAGTCCTTGCACAGAAAGTCCTAGAAAAAGTAATGGATATGGCCCAGTCTATCTTGGGTAAAGCCCTCCCCAGCATTGAGCACATTTATTTGGTGCGCTTTTGCAAGAAAGCAGCATCCGTTTTCAGGAACCCCACCATTCAGGCCAAGCTCTCTTCTCGCTGCTGTCGTCAGGAAGAAGGTACAGGAGCCTCAGGACCCACACCTGCAGATTCAGGAACAGGCTCTTGAACCAGGGAGGATAACATCACTCAACTTCTCTCGCCCCATCACTGAACTGTTCCCACAACCTATGGACTCACTTTCAAGGGCTCTCCATCTCATGTTCTCAATATATATTCCTTTTTTCTCTTTCATGTTTGCACAGTTTGTTGTCTTTGATAATAAATTTACTTTGAACTTTTAACTCTATAAGATCCATTAAATAAAGCAGTGAATAAGTAAAGTAATGTCACAACCTAAGGAGGAGAGGATGGCGGCGTGACGCAGCGTGCAGCAGCCACTCCAGTAATGAATATCTGTTAGTTGTCAAGTAGGGAGCCATGCACAGTCCTGATTTAATGGAGATGGACGTGAGAACGCAGAGGAACATCTGGTGAAACTTCTGAAATGCCCGTTTCGCTGCCGCTGCTAATGTGTGATCCTGAATCTCGGGAGGGGAAGGCCCCGAGCCCTCGGCTTTGCTTGTTGCTCGGCGGCGGGGACAGGATCGTAGCACTCGGTAGAGATGGTGCTCGGCGCTCAGTGTCAGAGGGCTGGTCGGAAGCTCGAGGTTTTCGGACGGACTCAGAGTCGGCTGTGGTCGGGTGCTTCCAGGGTGCTGCATCAGCAAGTGTGTGACGCTGGAGGTTCATGGCAGGGAGAGTTTCTCCCTTCTACCGACTGCATGAGATGATGGGCTATCAGGACTTTGAGACTTTTTTTTACCGTGCCCATGGTCTGCTCTTTATCAAATTACGGTATTGTTTTGCACTGTTGTAACTATATATTATAATTATGTGGTTTTTGTCAGTTTTAGTCTTGGTCTGTCCTGTGTTTCTGTGATATCATACTGGAGGAACATTGTATCATTTCTTAATGCATGCATTTCTAAATGACAATAAACAAGAACGGAGTGTCTTCATAATCTAATCCCTCCCCCGCCCTGGGCCAATATCCAATTGCTCTGCTCAAAGTATTGAAAGCTCCTTCCCCATTTTGACTCTGATTGAATGTCGATTCACATTCATTCAGATCTGTTGGGCAGGCCACATTGTTCACTGGCCTGACACCAGACTCTCAAACACTCTATTGCTCATTCCAGTGTGTTGATTCTTCACCAGACAGACAGTGGATATTATTGAAGGATGTTATCAAGCCCTGCTTTGAAAATGTGTACCATCTCCACAAACTTGACAGGATCCTTGGTCCGTGACTGTTGAAAAGAGAAAAGGATCATAGAGTGTGGTTTTAAGAACCTGACATCCATTTGTTGGGAGAATATTCAAACCCAGCATACATGGTGGAAAGAGCGTACAATCTCCTAATTTATCCACTTGCCTGCCCTGTCAAGCATCTCCTGCCCTACCTGAGTTTCAGACTGTAGATCTCACATAGCTCTCACCAGTCACCTCAGAATCCAAAGAACTAGAATGAAAACAATCACTCTTGATCTCAAAGAAATGCCTAAGAAGGTACAGCCACGTATTCTTCACACTCAAAAAACACAGCTTATTTCTAACTGATGTTCAGCAGCAACACTCCTCACGTGCAGTGATCACGTTGTACAACAACTACCTGGTGATGTTGAACAACTACTTTCTATCTACACATTTTAGCAACATGACCCAAATTCATTAAAATCAAAAACAATCTGTAGCTGCTAGGAATCTGACATTGAAACAAAATTGCTCTAAACACAGGAAGCAATTGTGGAGGGAGAAACAGAGCTAATGCGGCAGGTCAGAGGCCTTTTGTCAAAACCTACAAGCTTCTCCTGGTGGCTGGAGTCATCAGTTACAACCACCTTCCTTTATATCAGGAATAGATAAGGTGCATCAGTGGGGAGATTTCATTTCATTGTGCGATTGAAAGCACTGCTAGAAAATTCAAGAGAACTGGAAAGCAGCTGAAACAATCCCCTGAGCCCTCAATTTCTCAGCCAAAAAGCCAAAAAGCCAAAAAGATGGCCGGATGGCTTAAAATCAACCTGGGTCCTGAGTGTATTGCATTATTCTCGAAACCTAGCTGACTGGTCAAATAATGTAAACCAATGTTCCAATTCAAAACCTTATTAACCAATTAATTATCAATTAGTCTGTAATGCTTCGCTGCTCTGGGGGTGCCTTCAGCTTAGTGAGGGTGCTAAAATGCCTGGTGCTTGCTGCAGCCTTCACAACTTGTCACTGAAGTTGCTTAGCATTTGGGAGGAAGAGGGGGAGGAAAAAGAAGAGGAAAATTGTAGGCTTAGAATAGCATGAGGTGTACAGCTCTAGACATCAAGAAAATGTAGACAATCTGACAGAATAGATAAATAAGCCGACGAAGTTGAACATTGAGAAACGTGAAGAGCTCTACTTTACTTCGGAAAACAAGTAAACTAGGGAGCAGAATCCTAAAAGCAGTATGAAAAGAAAGGTGTCTAGGGGTATATGTGCATCGTTAATGGAAAATGCAGGAGGATTGCGGAGAGATTAGTGTGATGCTATCACAGTTCAGGGCATTCTGGAGTTTGGAGTTCAGTTCCGGCACCATTCGGTAGGGAGTCTCTGTGTATCCTCCACGTGGAATGTGTGGGTTTTCCTGGGTGCTCTGGTTTCCTCCCACAGTCCAAAGACGTACCGGGTAGGTTAACTGGTGATTGTAAATTGTCCCGTTATTAGATTAGAGTTAATTGGGGTTGTGAGGTCACTGGGGCAGCTTAGCTCAAAGGCCTACACCACGCTGCATCACTAAATAAAATTATTAAGCATGCAGAAGCACAGGGTACAAGAATCAGGAAGCAGGCACAATCGTTCTAAGCCAATGAATTGCCCAGTCCTGGTCTCGGCACTATAGAGGTGAAAGAAGGCAAAGAGAGATTTTATGGAATGATACCAGGAATGAGAAACACACACAGAATGCTGGGGGAACCTCAGCAGTCCTGCTGAAGGGTCTCAGCTCGAAATGTTGACTGTACTCTTTTCCTTAGATCCAGCCTGACCTGCTGAGTCCCTGCAGCACTTTGTGTGTGTTGCCTGGATTTCCAGCATCGGCAGAATTTCTCTTGTTTGTGCCAGAAATGAGAAATATTATTTATGTTGATTTGGCAGAGAAACTGAAATTGTTTTCATAGGAACAGAGGAGGTTACAAAGGGATCTGACAGAGGAATTTAAAATCTTGAAGTGGGAATTGTTGATAGAGAGGAACTGTTGCCATTGGTGAAGTGGTGAGGAACAAAAGTATATTGAGTAAAATGATTGGCAAAAGAACCATAACTGCTGTGAACAAAAACTTTCTATTTTTGGATAGCAAGTGATTAGGGCTGGAATGCACTACTGGGGGAGCAGTAAAAAATGATTCAGTTGCAAGGTTCAAAAGGAGCTGAGCAAGTATTTGAAAAGGGAGAATCTGCAGGGCCTGGGCTCCGGGGCAGTGGATGGAAGAATAGAACTAACTGCATTATTCTTATAATTATAATTATATTCGCGCCCTGACGAAGGGTCTCGGCCTGAAACGTCGACTGCACCTCTTCCTAGAGATGCTGCCTGGCCTGCTGCGTTCACCAGCAACTTTTATGTGTGTTGCATTATTCTTAGATGGATCTAGTAACCTGCTTCCTTATTAAGCCATAGGGTCCTACCCAAGTAGGTTTCAGACCATAAGGAAAGATGCCTCAGGTAACATAAGACCAGTGGTAAATGTGAGAGGAACTGAGACAACTGTTGTTAGGTGACCGTGGTCATCCATGTAAAATCATAAATCGTCTTCCCTTGGTGGTAGCCTGATGATTCCTCCACAGCTACCTCCCACTGGAATTTGACTGTTCGGCTATACAGCTATCCTTCAAGTTCTATAAATTCCTTAAAGATCACTACCTTTAAATACACCTTAATTCCATTACTCAACTGTAACTCACTGTGTCACTACTCTGATCACTTCCACTGATCATCCAAGCTAGGCCTCCTCTGTGAAGGACCCGATCCTCATGTCTAAACTGAATCATAAAACTTAGTGCTCTCATCAGTAGGATTTACCCCTTGGCTGCATCTGCCTGGTGATAATGCATAACATAAACTACCTATACACGTTTGTAGATGCTGATTTCTGAAGTCTTCTACCTATGAAGTATAGGCCTTGCTTTGATAAATTAATTCTGATTGGTGATAGCCACTCCTGCAACTTAGGTGTACTTATCAGCTCCTAGTTCCAGGAACAGCACAATCAGTCCTGGTTTGTCATTATAACCATTATAATATCAATGCATAAATGTTAAGTGTAACTCCCATCAGCTGAAAGCAACATACATTTCTTTGAGTCCCACACCTTTTTCTCAGCATCACTCATTTTTTTTTGGAAATGTGCACATGCAACTATTTTATCCTGCAAAAGCATGATATACTTCACGTACTTTAATATTTATATATGCGTGCAGTGGGCACTTGATTAAGTGCAGGAGTGGAACTGGTGTAGTCTCCTCCTGAGCTAGTTCATCCACTTCGAGGTTTGACGTGTTGTGAATTCAGAGATACACCTCTGTTGTAACATATGGTTATTTGAGTTCCTAGACCACAAGACATAGAAACAGACTTAGGCTGTTCAGCCCTTAAGTCAGCTCCACCATTCCATTATGGCTGATCTAATACCCCTGTCAAACCTATTCTCCTGCCTGCTCCCCCTAACCTTTGACACCCCTGACTAATCAAAAAATGTCAACATTGACGACCTCCACAGCCATCTGTGGTAATGAATGCCACAGATTCGCTACCCTCTGCCTAAAGAAATTCCTCCTCAATTCTGTTCTAAATGGACGTCTCTCTATTCTGAGGCTGTGCCCTCTGGTCCTAGACTCCTCCAACTATAGGAAACATCCTCTCCACATCCACTCCATCTCGACCTTTCAATATTCAATAGGCTTCAATGAGATTCCCCCACATCCTTCTAAACTCTGGTGAGTACAGACCCAGAGCTCTCAAACATTTATCACATTTTAACATACTTATTCCCAGAATCATTCTTGTGAACCTCCTCTGAACCCTCTCCAATGCCAACACATTTTTCCTTAGATAAAGAGCCCAAACCAGCCCACAATACTCCGTGTTGTCTGACCAATGCCTCAGAATTACATTCTTGCTTTTGTAGTCCTCTCAAAATTAAATCTAACATTGCATTTGCTTTCCTTGCCACCACCACAACCTGCAAGTTAATCTTCAGAGAATTCTGCATAAGGATTCTCAAGTCCCTTTGCACCTTTGATTTTTGAAATTTCTCCGTTTAAAGAATAATCTATGCCTTTATTTCTTCTACCAAAGTGCTTGACCATACACTTCCCTATACTGTATCCCATCTGCCACTTCTTTGTCCATTCTCCTAATCTGTCTACATCCTTCTGCAGCCTCCCTGCTTCCTCAGCACTAGCTGCCCCTCTTCATATCGTTCACAAACCTGACCACAAAGTCATCAATTCAGTCATTGAAATCTTTGACATATAAGGTGAAAGGAAGTGGTTGTAGCACTGATCCCTGTGGATCACCACTAGTCACCAACGGCCAACTAGAAACGACCTCCTTTATTCCCGCTCTTTGTCCCCTGTTAGTCAGCCAATCTTTTGTCCATGCAAGTATCTTTCCTGTAATACCATGGACACATATCTTGTTAAGCAACTTCATGTGTGGCACCTTGTCAAAGGCCTTCTGAAAGTCCAAATAAACAACACCCACTGACTTTTTTTATCTATCCTGCTTGTTATTTCCTCAAAGAATTCCTACATATATATCAGGTAATACTTCCCCTTAAGGAAACCTTGATAACTTTGACCTATTTTATCATGTGCCTCCAAATACCCCAAAATCTCATCATTAATAATGGACTTCAACATTTTCCCAACCGCTGAAGTCAAACTAACTGGCCTATAACTTCCTTTCTTCTGCTCCTTCCCTTCTTAAAGAGAGGAGTGACAGTTGCAATTTTCCAGTCTTCTGAAACCATTCCAGAATCTACAATCTCTTCAGTTACCTCTTTCACAACCCTGGGGTGTAGTCCATCTGGTTCAAGTGACTTCTGGCCTATCACCTTCCCAAGCATCTTTTCTCCTTAATAATAGCAAGTACACTCACTTCTGTCTCTGACGCTCTCAAATTTCTGGCATATTGCTAGTGTCATCCACAGCAAAGACTGATGCAAATACTTAAGGTTCATTATAACCCCATTACTACACTCCAATTTCATTTTCCAGTGGTCGATTTCCACTTTTGACCCTTTTGCACTTTTTAAATAGCTGAATAAACTTTTGGTTTACTCTCTTATGTTATTGGCTAGCTTACCTTCATATTTCATCTCTTTTCTCCTTATAGCTTTTTTTTTAGTTGCCTTCTCTCGGTTTTTTAAAAGTTTCCCAATCCTCTAACTCCCCAATACTTTTTTATCTGTTATCTGCCCTCTCTTTTGGAAGTAGGTACAGAGGAGATGTCAGGGGTAAGTTTTTTTATGCAGAGAGTGGTGAGTGTGTGGAATGGGCTGCTGGTGACGGTGGTGGAGGTGGATACGGTAGGGTCTTTTAAGAGGCTCCTGGATCAGTACATGGAGCTTAGAAAAATAGAGGGCTATGGGTAACCCTAGGTAATTTCTAAGGTAAGGGCATGTTCGGCACAGCTTTGTGGGCTGAAGTGCCTGTATTGAGCTGTAGTGTTTCTATGTTTCTATGTTTCTTTTGCTTTTATATTGTCTTTAACTTTCCTTGTCATCCACGGATGCACCATCCTTTAGAATACTTCTTCCTCTTTAGGATGTACAGTATCTCTCTTGCGCCTGCCGAATTGCCTCCAGAATAACCAGCCATTGCTGTTCTGCTGTCATTCCTGCTAGTGACCCCTTTCAATTAACTTTGGCCAGCTCCTCTCACATGCCTCTGTTATTTTCTTTACTCCACTTTAATACAGATACATCTGACGTTTCCTTCTCCCTCTCAAACTGCAGGATGAATTCTATCATGTTATGATCACTGCCTTCTAAAGGTTTCTTCATCTTAAGCTCCCTAATCAAATCTGATTCACTACACAGCACCCAACCCAAATTGCCTTTCCCTTAATGTGCTCAATCACAAACTGCTCTAGAAAACCATCTCATAGGTATTCTACAAATTCCCTCTTTTGGGATCCAGCATCAACCTGATTTTCCAATCTACCTGCATACTCCCCTCCCACACCCCCCATGACTATCGTAACACTGCCCTTACTACTGTACTTGTTTTTTCTATCTCCCATTGTAAATTGTCTCCCATATATCTGGCTACTGTTTAGAGGCCTGTATATAACTCCCATGAGGGTCTTTTTACATTTGCAGTTTCTTAACTCTACCCACAACGGTTCTACATCTTCTGATCCTATATCACCTCTTTCTAAACATTTGATTTCATTTTTTACCATCAGAGCTACCCGACCCCCTCTGCCTACTTGTTTTTCCTTTTGATACAATGTGTATTCTTGGTTGTTAAACTCCCAACTGTAATCTTCTTTCAACCATGACTCAGTGATGCCCACAATGTCATATCTGCCAATTTCTAACTATGCTCAAGATCACCTACATTATTCTGTTTCGTCGTGTCTATCCCTCGAGGTCGAGGATGATGGTCTTCATTCTGAAAAAGTGGCCCACAGAGTGAAAACGCCTGTGAGTATATTTTTTTAATGTGTACTTGATGTTGCACTCCAAGAAGCACACAATACTTTGCAAATCAACCAACTGATTTCAATGGCATGGAAACCACGACCATTGGAGCTGATGGATTTGTTGCAGCCTTCATCCACCTTCACAGCCGTTGAGTTCGAAGTAACTTCATCCGCCTGTTCCACCGTTGAGGTCTTGGTTGGATTGTTTTTTGTCAGGGACTTCACCCTCGACCTTACCGCCATGGGTGACCCTACCAGGAGCATAGCTCCAGATGGCATTGCTCTTGGGATCACAGGACCACACAAGCTTCTCCACCACAACAAGGTGACAATCCACGGAGAAGTATTCTGTTTACTGGGTGCATTCAAATATAATAACTTTAGACCTGTCCCCATGTTACACTTCAACTCATCCTATTGACTGCAATTCACTCCAGTTCCTATCATCCTGCCAAATTAATTTAATTCATTGTCTCCTTCTTGCCAGATTGAACCAGTCTGGCCATTCTCCTCTGACCTCTTTCATTAACAAGGTGTTTTCGCCCACAGAACGGCCACTCACTGGATTTTCTTTTTTTGTTTGTTTTTTTGTACCATTCTCTATAAACTCTGGAGACTGTTGCATGTGAAAATCTCAGGAGATCAGCAGTTTCTGAGATACTCAGACCTCCCCATCTGGCACCAATAATCATTCCATGGTCAAAGTGACTTAGATCACATTTCTTCCCTGAACAAAAAATGAATCTCTTGACCATGCCTGCATGCTTTTATGTATTGAGTTGCTGCCACATAGTTGGCTAACTATAGATTAGTTCTAAAGAGAAGGTGTACAGATGTACCAAATACTGTGGCCACTGAGTGTATTTTCAGAACGTAAAATATCTCTGCCAAACATACTTTCAACATGCAATTAACTTGAAGTACACCTTGCATCTTGTACAACTATTTTTTCCAAGATTCAAAGATTCAAGATTCAAAAAACTTTATTGTCATTCTAACAATACATCAGCTCTGCAAGGCAGAATGAGACAGTGTTTCTCAGGAGCAGTGCAATCATAACATAATAAATGCAACACTAAATAATAAACATAACAATAAATAGTAAAACACAACAGCCACATGTCAGTTAAAATCAAGTTATAAGTGTCCAGTGCAAGTTAAAAGCGTCCAAAGCAGAGTCAGGTGGAGCAGCTATTTAGCAGTCTGACTGCCTGTGGGAGGAAGCTGTTTAGTAGCCTTGTGGTTTTAGTTTTGATGCTCCTGTCACGTTTGCCTGATGGCAGAAGAGCAAACAGTTCCTGGAGAGGGTGTGAGGGGTCTTTTATGATGTACCGTGTCTTCTGGAGGCATCGACTCTGAAAGAGGTCTTGGACAGAAAGTAGGGAGACCCCAATAACCTTCTCTGCTCCCCTAACCACCCTCTGCAAGGCTTTTTTGTCGACAGCACTGCAGCTGGAGTACCAGGTTGTGATGCTAAAGGTCAGCACACTCTCAACCACGCCTCTGTAGAATGTAGTTAAGATGTTAGTGGGGAGTGATGCTTGTTTAAGCTTCCTCAGAAAGTGCAATCTCTGCTGGGCCCGTTTCACAATCCCAGTGGTGTTCCTGGACCAGGTGAGATTGTCCGAGATTGGCACCCCAAGGAACTTGATGTTTTCCACTCTCTCCACTGTGGAGCCGCTGATGCTGAGGGGTGTGTGCTCAGGCTGAGACCGTCTGAAATCGACGATCATCTCCTTGGTTTTGGTGACATTAAGCATCGAGTTGTTATCACTGCACCAGCTGTCTAGGTGTTTGACTTCCTCCCTGTACATTGTTTCATCATTTTTGCTGATGAGCCCCATCACTGTGGTATCATTAGCAAATTTAATGATCAGATTCTCCTTGAATCTGGCTGCACAGTCGTGTGTTAGCAGTGTAAACAGCAATGGTCTAAGCACACAGCCTTGTGGGGATCCAGTGCTCAGTGTGATGGAGTCAGAGATGTTCCTGCCAACGCGGACTGACTGTGGTCTCTCTGTCAAGAAATCCAGAATCCAGCGACACATGGTAGCATTAAGGCCAAGCAGCGACAGTTTCTCTACTAGTCTCTGCGGGATGATGGTATTGAAAGCTGAACTGAAATCAATGTACAGGATTCTGGCATAGGTGTCTTTGTTGTCCAAGTGAGAGAGGACTGTGTGCAGTGTGGTGCATATTGCGTTCTCCGTAGAGTGATTTGGGCGATAAGCAAACTGTAGAGGATCCAGCGATGAGGGGAGGCTGGCTGTGATATGAGGCTTGACAAGCCGTTCAAAACATTTCATCACTATGGGGGTCAGGGCAACGGGACGGTAATCATTCAGACAGATTTCAGATGAAAGATAAATAAATGTCATTTGATTTAAAATTTCAAATTGCATAGGATTGAACATCAAAATGGCTTTACAGATTAAGTCCGTTTATTCTACATATATGAGAACAATTTTATTTTACGTCAAGCGAAATGTGAATGTGTACTTTATCCATTAAAACCTTCAGCATGGTTATGAGTACCAACTGTGCACTAATTTCAAGTATCACTCAAGAAGCACAGATCTGGATGTGTAATCACTCAATACAGTATGTGTTAAATTCAGACTGTGGTGTTGAAGTGGGACGTTTTACCAAGACTGACTGTCAGAGGCTTGAGGTCTCCAATACTTGATCGAGTAACATGACAGAAAAGGTGAGTGAAATTTCAGAAAGCACTGAAAGATAGAAAAAGCCTTAACTTGATTGTGGAAACAGCTGGTCAATCAATGAAGATTGTTTGACTTTAGGGTCTATTCTACCCCACAGGCATAGGGAGGCTGTTATCACATGCTTGAGTAAGTCTTTCTATATTGTCTGCACTGACACTTGAAGGTGGTGAAAATTTTCTATCTTATACATCCAAAGTTACAGCATCAACATCAAGCATGCATTTCATGTTGACATTGCTGTTGTGGGCTTAGAACATCCTTATGGAGATGTCATAAAGGTCAGAGAATGTTACAGCAGAGAAACAGGACTTCTGCTCACCGACCACACCAACTATCAAGTGTCCATTTTCACTAATCCATTCTCTTTTTTCCCCACGTTCCCTTCAACTCTCCACACATTCTACTACTCATCTACAGACCAGGAGCAAGTTACAATGGCCATTCAACCTATCAACCCGCACTTCTTGGTGACGTGGGACCACCCAGAGGAGAAACAGTCAGAGGGAGAACCTGGAAACTCCACACCTGCAGCAGCTGTGGTCAGGATTTAACCCGGATTTCTGGTGATCTGAGGCAGCGGCTGTTTTAGCTGCATTATCCAGTAGCCTTTGTGCAAAGACTTGTTGTAACAAGAGCCAGAGAAGTGCTACAGTATAGGGACTCAATTGACCTGAAGGTGGCTAGAGCAGGGATCCAAGTAAGTACTGTCAGGAAGTGGAGGGCAGAGGAAGCTGTTCAGAAGGGAGAGGCGAGGCTGTGTCACAGGAGGCTGGTGGGAGTGGTCACACGAGGCCGAGCTGGGCTAGGATCCTTTCCAACTCCCCAAATGGACACCAGAGAGAAGGAAAGGCGTCGTCTAGTTCAGGAGGAGGTGAGAGCAGTAGTGGAGGAGATGAGAGCCTGCAAGGCAGTGGGAATGAAGCAACCGGGACCTTGGACAAGAATGCGATTGAGAGGAAAGTGACCTGGGCTGAACTTTGGAAAGCCGAACCACACCGCATCCAATTTCTCATCCAGGCAGTGTACGATGCGCTTCCAAGCCCATCAAACCTGCACACATGGGGCAAGGCAGAGTCATCTGTGTGCCCACTGTGCTCCAAGCGAGGAACCCTGGAGCACATCCTCAGAGGCTGTGCAAGGGCACTTGGTGAGGGACGGTACAGGTGGAGGCATGATCAGGTCCTGAAGACCATCGCTGAAGCCGTCAGCTCAGGAGTTGAGTGGGCGAAGCTGTCCTGACCCTCCAAGCAGACCATTGCCTTTGTCAGAGCTGGGGAGCAGCCAATACCCGCCAAAAGAACATCTGCAGGCATTCTGCCCTCTGCAAGGGACTGGCAGCTGTTGGTGGACCTCGAAGGGCAGCTGAAGATCCCCAACCATATCGCAGCCACCACCCTGCGACCAGACATTGTCCTAGTGTCTGAGTCTACTAAGCAAGTGGTGCTGCTGGAGCTGACAGTCCCATGGGAAGATAGCTTGGAGGAGGCCTTTGAAAGGAAGCTCTCCAAGTATGCAGGACTGGTCTGCAACTGTCAGCAGGCTTGTTGGAGAGCGAGGTGTCTCCCAGTGGAGGGTGGTTGTAGGGGATTCATAGCCCTTTCTTTAGTTAGAGCCTTCAGCATTTTGGGCATTGAGGGAGAGAGGAAGAGGAGAGCCATCCGCAGTACCACCGATGCGGCAGAGAGGGCCTCAAGATGACTGTGGCTCAAAAGAGGGGAGCCATGGAGTCATAAGTAGCTAGCCATCTGGACACAAGCTGGGGTCTGATCAGCCCCGGCTGGGTCACCTGGAGGAGGTTGTATGATGTTGAAAGACCCGAAACACCCGATGATTCCAGAAACATCACTGAAGATGTGTCCAGAAGCATCAATAGATGTATGTACACAGTATGAGTGCAGACCAGAGAATGCAAGGATATTAATGACTAAATTTTATATTGCATAAGGAAATCACTAATCGTCTTCCATGATTTATACATCAAGTCTGTTGTTCAGCATATAAGAACATGCATTCTGCAGTTCAAGTTTCAGCCTGTTATTCTAAACTATTAAAGTCTCTTTCAATATTTTTATTAGTTTCTACATAAAATAATAGAGTATAAGAAGATATATATTATAAATCAAAACAAAGATAAAATAATACCAAATACATTATATTAGAATCACACTTGCAATCACATTACCCTATATTCATGTAAATTAAGTTAAATCGTAATATTGAAATGTAATAATTTTATTATACAGAAAAAAAATCTAAATTCACTACCAAGATCAAAGCTGTTTGGTAAAGAAAGAAAAAAGAAAAAAAAATCCTTATCATAAAGTGAAATATGTTATTAGCTACCATCTGTACTTTAACAGCAAGTTAAAGGTTTTGAAAATAGTTCAAAAATGGTCCCCACAATGCTTGAAAGTCTTGACTAGGTTGAGAAATTGAACAACCGATCTTCTCTAAATTTAAGCATGACATAACATCACGTAACCATTGAGCGTGATTAGGCAGAACGACATCCTTCCATTTAAACAAAATCGCCCTCCTAGCTATAAGAGAAGTAAATGCAAAATGTGCAATCAGATACCGAATAGGGCGGTCAAAGGGTTAGGCTTAAAATTTACTTTGAAAAGTACCGAGAAAGTTAAAGTCAATCTCATGAAATCTGGATTTATCATTTTGGCTTTGATAATTATTGAAAGATAATTATATTGCTAGTATTATAAGCTGTCAGGCTGATCAACACCTCACTCATTAATCCACCCAACTCCCTCCTGCCCACCACAACTACATCCACATTAGCCATTAGCCACTCCTCTCTACAGCCCCTAAGCACCCTTCATCTCTCCATACAGTGCCACTTTACACTTACACTCCACACCTCATACTTACAATGGCACAGTCAACGTCCGACTGAATTTTCATGTGGCCTATGTAGACGACCTCCTCTTGTCAGCAATAACTTTGTCTCTTCATCATTTCACCTTACGTTCAGATACTCCTGCACCTCGCGTCACTTTAGGTACATAAGATCAATCTGTGTATAGAAGTTAATCTTAAGTATATATGGCCACGTTCAGTTACTTCTACATTGTGTTTTATAGGATTGTTTTTATATTTATATTTAATGTGATTTTATGCTTATTGTGTTTCTTTATTCTGCATCTTATCCAGAGTAATAACCATTTCATTTTCCTTTACACTTGAGTATTGAAGAATGACAATAAACAATCTTGAATCTTGAATTTCATTATGAATTATGATTTTGCAAACTTAAGAGAGGATCTCTATATGCTGATGCTCAACAGAATTCAAACCCCTATGCGGACTTCACTTCTTTTTATACAATGTATCGTTAAGACATAGCTAATACAGGTCCTCTACCATTTAGAGTGCGCAGTTCTCCGGTGAAAATGACCGGAGGGCCGTGGACAATTCTGATTTGATGGAGACAGACGTGAAAGCACAGAGGAACACCTGGAGAAATTTCTGAAACGGCGGTTCGCTGCCGTGGTTACTGGGCGATCGAGAATCTTCCGGAGGGAAGGCCCCAAAATCCCCGGCTTTGCCTGCTACTGGCGACCGAGGCTGAAGTTGAATCGTTCGGATAGAGATGGTGCTCAGTACTCGGTGTCAGAGGGCTGACCAGAGGCTCGAAGTTTTCGGACGACTCAGAGTTGGACTGTGGTCGGGCATGGCAGGGAGAGTTTTTCTTTCTTCTCCCGTCTACGTGAGATGTGGGACATTCGAGAGACTTTGAACTTTTTTTTACTGTCCCATGGCCTGTTCTTCATCAAGTTATGGTATTGTTGCTCTGTTCTAACTATATGTTATAATTATGTGGTTTTTGTTAGTTTTTCAGTCTTGGTCTGTCCTGTATTTTTGTGATATCACACCAGGAGAATATTGTATCATTTCTTAATGCATGCATTACTAAATGACAATAAAAGAGGACTGTGTGTTCTCATAATCTATTTTAATTTACGAGAGCATTCTGTTCCTGAGAACTGTTTGTAACCTAAACTGCTATCAAGTCAGAAAGTCTGGCGTATTTATACATAAAAACAAAGGCTAACCAAAAACAGCATAAAGTTAGACCAGGGCATGAACTTAATCATTCAAATATCACTGTAAACCAAGTGCCAACATGGCAGAAGATACCAGTAACCTTGCAATAAACAGCAAATCGATCTGCTGGTCACCCCAATGCTCGATCGTATGTATGCACTATACAAGATGGGGTTCATAACCTGGGGAGGGACAACCTTTAAGCAGAACTAAGATCAAATCAGAGTCTGCAATTCATTGAGGCCTTATTCAATATGAGCTCATGTTGTATTTAAATCGTAAATCAGAAAGTAATTTGCTAGTTGACTCTTTGAAGTTGCCCACTTATGTATAAAAGTTTGCTTCAATTAACTTCACATTTGAAAACAGTTCTGAAATGCATATAAATTCAATACAAATGTGATTTTGCATACTACCATTATTAGTCTAAGTTTTAATTTGTACCAGAATCTGAGTTAAACCATCCAGATCAAAGTATTATAGATAAGGACAATTAGAAACCATTTGAAAACAATGTTCTTTTGTTTTCATAGGACTAAGACTTTGAGGTGTCTTTTGCTACTGAATTACCACAAAAGTCAACTTTCAAGAAGTTGAATTATGAGGCAGACAGGAAATAGTGGCACAGTATCACAAGAAAATGAATCACTTTAAAATTAAACAAGTGTGTTAAACTGCTAAGGAAAAAGGAGTATGTTTTGCTTATTCAGGTTCCTTCAGTATGCTACTTTGAGACTTGCCCTTGTAAATTTCAATAGGCTCAGGCCTCTTCAGTCCAGTTTATAAAGTCTTACACATTTGTTTTAAGTCTCGGCAAAGGTATATAAATATAACTTCTGATACAAGGTTATTGAGGTGAAATGTTAGTCTGTTTCTTTCCCTACAGATGTTGACCTTCTGAGCATTTCCAGCATTTTCTGGTTTTTGGATATAGTTTATATATACAAGTGTCCCCCGCTTTTCGAACGTTTGCTTTACGAAACCTCACTGTTACGAAAGACCTACATTAGTACCCTGTTTTTGCTTTCAGAAGGTGTTTTCACTGTTACGAAAAAAAATCAGCGCGCGATAAAAGGCAGAGTGCGCCCCGAGCAGCCGCTCTCCCCCGGATTCGGAACTGCATTGCCTTAACACGTGCCTGTGAGCAGCCATTTGCAAGATGAGTTCTATGGTATCGGAAAAGCCTGAAAGAGCTCGTAAGGGTGTTACATTTACGGTAAAACCAGACATAATTAAGCGTTTCGATCGTGGTGAACGAAGTAAGGACAAAGTGAGTTTGGCTTGTGGAAGCTGACGAACATGATATTGAAGAGGTTTTGGCATCCCATCACCAAGAACTGACAGATGAAGAGCTGATGCAATTGGAAGAAAAAAGGATAACAATCGAAACCGAATGAGTAATGATAAAGTACGACTTTTATTTTGAAAGGGTACGTCGGTTTAGGGGATATTTGCAGAATGGTTTGAGTCCTTATTAAAGAACTGTGTGATAGAAAAATGCACAAGGCTCAGCAGCCAAGCAAGCCTTCCACATCAGCCACAGCAGACAATGAACCTCGACCTTCGACATCGAGGCGGGCAGAGATAGAAGAAGATGAGCTGCCTGCTCTAATGGAAATAGGCGACGAGATGACACCCCAGTTTCTCACCACCCTAACCCCCAGGCCATGGACAGATACCAATTCACGGAGAATGCAAAGGTAGCCTGGAGGCACACAGCACATCTTTAAGACAAAAGCCGAAATAAACACGCTAATTAATTAGGTGCCGCCGACATGTAATTGTTGGCCCAGATCAGAGACGACGCAATTGGAAATCGGCACTGATCTGGGCCGACAATTACGGGCGGCACCTAATTAATTAGCATGTTTATTTCGGCTTTTTTCTTAAAAATGTGCTGTGTACCTCCCGGCTACCGCTAGACCCCTGCGTTCTTTGCGGCAATGTATCGCTCAATGGCCTGGATGGTGGGGGCCACTGCACCACCCAAACTGCGACGACTCAGTCTAACACACCATCATCTGTGTGCTCGGTGCTGTCCCAATTCCGGTGAGTGATACTACACTGTATATACATTATTTCTACTTTATATAGGCTGTGTAGTTTTACATGTTATTTGGTATGATTTGGCAGCTTCATAGTTTAAAGATTACTGGAGAGCGCTTACGCTGTGTTTTTGCCAACAGCGTTTGCGTGAGATTTTCTGCCGACGGCGCTTGCGTGAGATTTTCACTGCGGAGATCTGTGCCAGCAATGATTGTGGAAAAGTATTTCTACTTTATATAGGCTGTGTATTATCATATCATTCCTGCCTTTACTATACGTTACTGTTATTTTAGGTTTTATGTGTTATTTGACATGATTTGGTAGGTTATTTTTGGGTCTGCAAACACTCACAAAATTTTCCCATGTTAATAAATGGTAATTGTTTCTTCGCTTTACGACATTTTGGCTTACGAATCGTTTCATAGGAACGCTCTACCTTCGGATGGCGGGGGAAACCTGTAATTATATACAATATACAGCCCAGTTGGTCTGTGGTGCTGTTTATAGACCAGTCAGGTCTCCTGTCATTCCATTACCTCATCCCAGCCTCAGAAAGTCTTTTAATTTCCCTTTTTCCCTCTACTCATCCTATTTCCTTCTTGAAAGCATGTGAACTATTTGTCTTAAACACTTCCTGTGATAGAAAATTCCACATCTAATTACTTCAAGAAGAAATGTCTCTTTTTTCCCCCCCAATTTGTTTATTGGCAAATATCTTGTGTTTTTGGCCCCTTTCTTGGACTCTACCACAAATGGAAATGTTTTCTCCTGAACTAGACTGTCCAGTTCATTCCTATTTCAAAAAAGGTCCATTGCATCACCTTCAAATCTACTATGCAAAGAAATAGAGTTTTACCCTATTCTGTGTTTCTAGATTGCTGTAATCTCAGGTCTAGTACCTTCTTGATACATCTTTGATTCGGTGTGCTTTAGACCCTTGCAAACTGGTAGCGTGTTTAGTGCTCGGGTTGTTATCCCAGAAATCAGAGCACTGACGGAATAAGCACTAAAATCTTTGGGAGATGTGTTATGACAGTGTGACTGAGCCAAGAATAGTGCCCCCCCCCCCTCCACTGAGATTGCCTACAGCTTGGATGGAAGTGGCTGCCCGTGAGAGCTGGTCCAATTATTGCAGCTGCTCCATGCTGAGATCTGGAGCTAAGTGCTGCTCCTGGAAGGAACACGGGCCATTGCTCTGGATCTACTGCCAGATATATTGACAGACTGCCAGACTCTACGATCTCTCTCCTTAACCCACTGTTGGATGTGATGGAACGCGTCTCCCACTCTGTTTGGCAACACAGCTCTCCCCAGCCAGAGATTTCTCCATGATAAAATGTTCAACAGTTGTGATGGTGGTTGTGCATGGGCTGAGGAGAAACGTGCCATTGAACGAAACAAGGAAGAAGCACCAACTTCCACACTATGCAACAGGTAGTATCTGAGCAACCTGACAACACAAGGGGTCAAGTCCTGCCAATCATCAGCAATGGCCCACCCACAATGTGGCTACCCCTGAACTTCACACTTCAGTGCCAACATGTTGAATATCAGCCTAAGCACTTCCAGACAGCCTCTTCACACCAGGCTCCGGAGTAATTCATTTTGGAGGGGTGGGGGCGCTAGCGGAGGGTAGAGATTCATACATATTTTCTGTAATGTTTTGTAACTCCAAACATAAAACTAATCAAAATGAAAACAAGGGAGCCAGGATAACTTGTGTACATTAGTTTCATTATAACTTTAAGCAAGATGCACGCACATCGTGTGATTGATTTATGATGTATACAAATCACATATATCTACATGTAACTCATAATGAATTATTTAAACAGACAAGGCTGCTTAATCAAACAATATATTTACAATATTACTCAAGTATCACTAAAATATTAAATGCACAACACTCCTCCCTGCTTGGCTATAAACGCCGACACAATACAGAATGCATCTCAACTTAGATATAATCTATACAGTATGCTACATAGCTATCGACAGCCTAGTAAATTTTAAGTTGTCCATTCAGGCCTAAAGATTTAAATGCTGTGGAGGATTTCGTACCCTTGTGGGATAATGTTTTTCCTGGCAAGGGGGTCACTCTGCTTGGCAGGTAAGAAATGTGGCTGTGGGACATTGGGCCCTCCTCTGGTGGTTGAAGGAGTTGATTCTTAGACTGCAGGAAGTAGTTCAGATAGCTCTGGACACCGTTCTTCTCTATTCCTTGGCTTTTTCCTCTGGATCTACTTTTTGCCCGATCCTGGCTTCTTTCTCTCTCTTTATCCCACTCTCAATCCCTATCACAGTCTCGCACATGGTCTCGATCCCACTCCTTCTCTTTCTCACGTTCCTTCTCTCTTGCACGCCTTTCTCTTTCTCATCATGTCCTTTCTCCTCTCTTCTCTCTTTTTTAACCTCATCTTTTCCTTCTTGCCTTCCTTTTTCTTCTTCTAGTTTCCTGTGTGTATCTCTGAATTTGCTAATATCTGGAGAAATTAGGCCTCATTTACCATCTTCCATTTCCATGGCACTTATGTCGTCCTACTCTTTCTTTTCCATTTTCTTCTTTCTAGAACGTGCATCTTGATCTTGGAAAGCTGAATTTAGTTCACTATAGTGTTCTTTTATTAATCCTTCTATACCTCCCTTTATGATCTGATCTCTCCACTTGGTTTCCTCATCCACAACATCATCTGATGAACCCTCTGTTTTTGTATCTCCATTGACTCTTTTCTTTTAAGCATTCCATTCTTCCAGCTGGGCTTCGGTCTTTGCATCTACTTTTACATTCAGCTTTTTGTCTCCCACTTGACCTCTTCTCTTTGTGATTTTTATAAGTGACCTGGATGAGGAAGTAGAGTGATGGGTTTGTAAATTTGCATATGACCCAAAGGTTGGGGATGTTGTGGATAGTGTGGAAGGCCGTCAGAGGTTACAGCGGGATATCGATAGGATGCAAAACTGGGCTGAGAGGTGGTAGATGGAGTTCAACCCAGATAAGTGTGAGGTGGTTCATTTTGGTAGGTCAAATACGATGGCAGAATATAATATTAATAGCAACACTCCTGGCAGTGTGGGGATCAGAGGGATCTTGGGGTCTGAGTCCATAGGACACTTAAAGCTGCTGCGTAGGTTGACTGTGTGGTTAAGAAGGCATAAGGTGCATTGGCCTTCATCAACTGTGAGATTGATTTCAAGAGCCAAGAAGTAATGTTACAGCTGTATAGAACCCTGGTCAGACCCCATTTGGAGTACTGTGCTCAGTTTTGGTCACCTCACTACAGGAAGGATGTGGAAACTATAGAAAGGGTGCAGAGGAGATTTACAAAGATGTTGCCTGGATTGGGGCACATGCCTTAATGAGAATAGGTTGAATGAACTTGGCCTTTTCTCCTTGGAGTGATGGAGAATGAAAGGTGACCTGATAAAGCTGTACAAGATGATGAGAAGCATTGATCATGTGGATAGTCAGAGGCTTTTTCCCAGGGCTGAAATGGCTAACACGAGAGGACACAGTTTTAAGGTGCTTGGAAGCAGGTACTGAGGAGATGTCAGGGGTAAGTTTTTTACGCAGAGAATGGTGGGTGAGTGGAATGGGCTGCCAGCGACTGTGGTGGAGGCGGATACAATAGGATCTGTAAAGAGGCTCCTGGACAGGTACATCGAGTTTAGAAAAATAGAGGGCTATGGGTAATCTGAGGTAACTTCTAAAGTAAGTACATGTTTGGCACAGCATTGTGGGCCGAAGGGCCTGTATTGTGCTGTAGGTTTTCTATGTTTCTTTGTTGAAGTTTGTGCAATAAGCTTAATGCATTCCGAATATTTTCTGGTTCTTTATACTCACTAAAGCCAAATACTTGCAACTTTCCTGAAGCTCCTTGAACTCTCTTCCAGCTTATAATCAACTCACATTTCACAAGTAACTGCCTGACTAATACACCGGAAGCTTTCACAGATATGTTGCCTACAAAAACTGTTGTAGTCGGACCACTGCTTTTGCCACTTTCATGATTCCTCTGATCAGCATTGACCCAATATGCTTTCCAATCAGAGGCACCGAGATTCATCTCATCACCTGTTTGCCCTCTGTTGGGAAATGGTTCATGGCATACATATGATAGTTTTGGAATCATCAAATACCTTTCTTAATTTGCTTTCGGTTTGCCCTATTACAGGGGATGTAAGTTGTAATTGTCTCACCCCATCACATCCCCACAACACTGGCCCTCCTGCTTTTACCACATACAAGACCAAGGTGGCTTGTTGGTTGCTGTATTTCACTCTTATGAATGTCATTCCCACAGGAGTTATCTTTTCTCTAGTATAAGTTCTTTGTTGGATAACTGTAGGCTTCTGTTCAGTATCTTTGAAATGTCATGCAAACTCATTTTGTGGGATGACTGAAACAGCCAAGTCAGTGTCCAATTCCATTTTAGTTAATCTGCCGTTCACTTCTGGTGTAAGCCATATTGCTTGTCTATTGTTAGATATCACATTGTAAATCTCAAGGCTACACTGTCCTGTGTCACTCTCATCATTATCAAATTTTTCATCAACAGCATGCAGATTGGTGCTTTTTTTGAAACTGCAACTTGAATTTTTATCTTTTTCTCTTCCATGTGCAGTCCATTTATTTTTGTCTGCCTGACATGCTCTTTGTATGTATCCCTCTTCGTTGCATTTTCTGCAAGTTTTGCCTTTAAATCTGCATTGGTCTGGTGTATGTGAGCCCCTACCACAATAGTAACATAATTTGTTTAGCCAAGACAGTTTTTGTTTAGACATCACAATTTTGTTCAAATTCACTTTCATTGCTGACTGCAAATCAATTGCATCTCTGTCTGCTGTTTCCCGTGATATAGCTATTTCAACTGCTCTTTTAAATGTAAGTTGTGCTTCAGTTAAGAACTGTTTTTGAATGCTTTCTTGTAAGAGTCAACAAACTAAACTCTCGGGGCATCATTAAGCCCATCACTGAACCGACTGTCATGGTCCAGTCCGTGAAGTCCGCATTCCGGTTCACGGTCCGGTCCATGGACTCGGGACTCTGGGTCTTCCAGCTATTCCTTGTTTGACTAAATCAAAGGCACTTGATTCCCATCTTTGGGCTTGCGATATAAGTAGCCTTGGGATTGAGTGTGGGCTGCTGGTTTATCTTGTCATTCCCCCTTGGAGCAATCTGCTGATGAAACCATTTGTGATCTCTAGGCCTGGTTGGAGGACCACTGCTTCATGGAGCCTTGTTGCCACTTGTAGGAGTAGTCTTTGTGGTATGGACTTGGCTGTTTCCTGGGCCAGCTGTGTGGCTGCCAGCCACTCTGAGCTAGGTAGGGATCTGGCTGTTTCTGTAGCCAGCTGAGGTTGCTGGCCGAACTGAGACTTGGAGCTACCCCAGAGCAGAGATGGAACTGTCTGTTGTTCTTTGGTGTTCATCTCTTCTTGTCCTTGCCTCTGTGGGGTAAGTCAGGCTGTCTTACCGTTGCCCTGCGGGGGGGGGGGGGGCATGTCTTGTCTTGTCCTTGCCTCTGTGGGGTAAGTCAGGCCACCTTGCCATTGCCCTGCGGGGGGTCAGGTTTCATCTTGTCCTCCCCTCTGTAGGGTAAGTCAGGCCATCTTGCCGTTGCCCTGCGGGGGGACATGTCTTGTCTTGTCTTTGCCTCTGTTGGGTAAGTCTGGCCGTCCTGCCTTTACCCAACAGATGGACCTGTCCCACCTTGTGTGTGGAGAAGTTGAGTTCCGTCTTGTCTTAGGGTAAGTCCTGGCTCTATGTTGATGTTCAGTTCCCAGTCTGTCTCTCAGCTCCAGCCTCTGAGTTATCAGCCTCTATATTTCAAGACGAGGATCTTGCAGCCAAGGTCCAAGAACCCTAGCCTTGACGATCCCGCAGACAAGTTCCAGGAACCCTAGCCTCGACGATCCCACAGCCAAGCAGCCAAGCTCCAAGAACCCTAGCCTCAATGATCCCGCAGCTCAAGACCCAAGACTCCAAGCCTTGAGGATCCCAAGCCAAGCTCAAGACCCAAGACCCCAAGCCTTGAGGATTCTAAGCCAAGCTCAAGACCCAAAACCCCAAGCCTTGAGGATCCCAAGCCGAGCTCAAGTCCCAAGACCCCAAGCCTCGAGGATCCCAAGCCGAGCTCAAGACCCAAGACCCCAAGCCTTGAGGATCCCAAGCCGAGCTCAAGTCCCAAGACCCCAAGCCTCGAGAATCCCAAGCCGAGCTCAAGACCCAAGACCCCAAGCCTCGAGGATCCCAAGCCGAGCTCAAGACCCAAGACCCCAAGCCTTGAGGATCCCAAGCCAAGCTCAAGACCCAAGACCCCAATCCCCGAGGATCCCAAGCCGAGCTCAAGGCTCAAGACCCCAAGCCCCGAGGGTCCCAAGCCAAGCTCAAGACCCAAGACCCCAATCCCCGAGGATCCCAAGCCGAGCTCAAGGCTCAAGACCCCAAGCCCCGAGGGTCCGAAGCCAAGCTCAAGACCTAAGACCCCAAACCCCAAGGACCCCAAGCCGAGCTCAAGACCCAAGACCCCAAGCCCCGAGGACCCCAAGCCGAGCTCAGCACCCAAGACCCCAAGCCAAGCTCAAGACCCAAGAGCCCAAGCCTCGAGGATCCCAAGCCGAGCTCAAGACCCAAGACCCCAAGCCTTGAGGATCCCAAGCCAAGCTCAAGACCCAAGACCCCAATCCCCGAGGATCCCAAGCCGAGCTCAAGGCTCAAGACCCCAAGCCCCGAGGGTCCCAAGCCAAGCTCAAGACCCAAGACCCCAATCCCCGAGGATCCCAAGCCGAGCTCAAGGCTCAAGACCCCAAGCCCCGAGGGTCCCAAGCCAAGCTCAAGACCCAAGACCCCAAACCCCGAGGACCCCAAGCCGAGCTCAAGACCCAAGACCCCAAGCCCCGAGGACCCCAAGCCAAGCTCAAGACCCAAGACCCCAAACCCCGAGGACCCCAAGCCAAGCTCAAGACCCAAGACCCCAAGCCCCGAGGACCCCAAGCCGAGCTCAGGACCCAAGACCCCAAGCCTCGAGGACCCCAAGCCAAGCTCAGCACCCAAGACCCCAAGCCAAGCTCAAGACCCAAGAGCCCAAGCCCCGAGGGTCCCAAGCCAAGCTCAAGACCCAAGACCCCAATCCCCGAGGATCCCAAGCCGAGCTCAAGGCTCAAGACCCCAAGCCCCGAGGGTCCCAAGCCAAGCTCAAGACCCAAGACCCCAAACCCCGAGGACCCCAAGCCGAGCTCAAGACCCAAGACCCCAAGCCCCGAGGACCCCAAGCCAAGCTCAAGACCCAAGACCCCAAACCCCGAGGACCCCAAGCCGAGCTCAAGACCCAAGACCCCAAGCCCCGAGGACCCCAAGCCGAGCTCAGGACCCAAGACCCCAAGCCTCGAGGACCCCAAGCCAAGCTCAGCACCCAAGACCCCAAGCCAAGCTCAAGACCCAAGAGCCCAAGCCTCGAGGATCCCAAGCCGAGCTCAAGACCCAAGACCCCAAGCCTTGAGGATCCCAAGCCAAGCTCAAGACCCAAGACCCCAATCCCCGAGGATCCCAAGCCGAGCTCAAGGCTCAAGACCCCAAGCCCCGAGGGTCCCAAGCCAAGCTCAAGACCCAAGACCCCAATCCCCGAGGATCCCAAGCCGAGCTCAAGGCTCAAGACCCCAAGCCCCGAGGGTCCCAAGCCAAGCTCAAGACCCAAGACCCCAAACCCCGAGGACCCCAAGCCGAGCTCAAGACCCAAGACCCCAAGCCCCGAGGACCCCAAGCCAAGCTCAAGACCCAAGACCCCAAACCCCGAGGACCCCAAGCCAAGCTCAAGACCCAAGACCCCAAGCCCCGAGGACCCCAAGCCGAGCTCAGGACCCAAGACCCCAAGCCTCGAGGACCCCAAGCCAAGCTCAGCACCCAAGACCCCAAGCCAAGCTCAAGACCCAAGAGCCCAAGCCTCGAGGATCCCAAGCCGAGCTCAAGACCCAAGACCCCAAGCCTTGAGGATTCCAAGCCAAGCTCAAGACCCAAGACCCCAATCCCCGAGGACCCCAAGCCGAGCTCAAGACCCAAGACCCCAAGCCCCGAGGACCCCAAGCCAAGCTCAAGACCCAAGACCCCAAACCCCGAGGACCCCAAGCCGAGCTCAAGACCCAAGACCCCAAGCCCCGAGGACCCCAAGCCGAGCTCAGGACCCAAGACCCCAAGCCTCGAGGACCCCAAGCCAAGCTCAGCACCCAAGACCCCAAGCCGAGCTCAAGTCCCAAGACCCCAAGCCTCGAGAATCCCAAGCCGAGCTCAAGACCCAAGACCCCAAGCCTCGAGGATCCCAAGCCGAGCTCAAGACCCAAGACCCCAAGCCTTGAGGATCCCAAGCCAAGCTCAAGACCCAAGACCCCAATCCCCGAGGATCCCAAGCCGAGCTCAAGGCTCAAGACCCCAAGCCCCGAGGGTCCCAAGCCAAGCTCAAGACCCAAGACCCCAATCCCCGAGGATCCCAAGCCGAGCTCAAGGCTCAAGACCCCAAGCCCCGAGGGTCCGAAGCCAAGCTCAAGACCTAAGACCCCAAACCCCAAGGACCCCAAGCCGAGCTCGACCCAAGACCCCAAGCCCCGAGGACCCCAAGCCAAGCTCAAGACCCAAGACCCCAAACCCCGAGGACCCCAAGCCGAGCTCAAGACCCAAGACCCCAAGCCCCGAGGACCCTAAGCCGAGCTCAGGACCCAAGACCCCAAGCCTCGAGGACCCCAAGCCAAGCTCAGCACCCAAGACCCCAAGCCAAGCTCAAGACCCAAGAGCCCAAGCCTCGAGGATCCCAAGCCGAGCTCAAGACCCAAGACCCCAAGCCTTGAGGATCCCAAGCCAAGCTCAAGACCCAAGACCCCAATCCCCGAGGATCCCAAGCCGAGCTCAAGGCTCAAGACCCCAAGCCCCGAGGGTCCCAAGCCAAGCTCAAGACCCAAGACCCCAAACCCCGAGGACCCCAAGCCGAGCTCAAGACCCAAGACCCCAAGCCCCGAGGACCCCAAGCCAAGCTCAAGACCCAAGACCCCAAACCCCGAGGACCCCAAGCCAAGCTCAAGACCCAAGACCCCAAGCCCCGAGGACCCCAAGCCGAGCTCAGGACCCAAGACCCCAAGCCTCGAGGACCCCAAGCCAAGCTCAGCACCCAAGACCCCAAGCCAAGCTCAAGACCCAAGAGCCCAAGCCTCGAGGATCCCAAGCCGAGCTCAAGACCCAAGACCCCAAGCCTTGAGGATCCCAAGCCAAGCTCAAGACCCAAGACCCCAATCCCCGAGGATCCCAAGCCGAGCTCAAGGCTCAAGACCCCAAGCCCCGAGGGTCCCAAGCCAAGCTCAAGACCCAAGACCCCAATCCCCGAGGATCCCAAGCCGAGCTCAAGGCTCAAGACCCCAAGCCCCGAGGGTCCCAAGCCAAGCTCAAGACCCAAGACCCCAAACCCCGAGGACCCCAAGCCGAGCTCAAGACCCAAGACCCCAAGCCCCGAGGACCCCAAGCCAAGCTCAAGACCCAAGACCCCAAACCCCGAGGACCCCAAGCCAAGCTCAAGACCCAAGACCCCAAGCCCCGAGGACCCCAAGCCGAGCTCAGGACCCAAGACCCCAAGCCTCGAGGACCCCAAGCCAAGCTCAGCACCCAAGACCCCAAGCCAAGCTCAAGACCCAAGAGCCCAAGCCTCGAGGATCCCAAGCCGAGCTCAAGACCCAAGACCCCAAGCCTTGAGGATTCCAAGCCAAGCTCAAGACCCAAGACCCCAATCCCCGAGGACCCCAAGCCGAGCTCAAGACCCAAGACCCCAAGCCCCGAGGACCCCAAGCCAAGCTCAAGACCCAAGACCCCAAACCCCGAGGACCCCAAGCCGAGCTCAAGACCCAAGACCCCAAGCCCCGAGGACCCCAAGCCGAGCTCAGGACCCAAGACCCCAAGCCTCGAGGACCCCAAGCCAAGCTCAGCACCCAAGACCCCAAGCCAAGCTCAAGACCCAAGACCCCAAGCCTCGAGGATCCCAAGCCAAGCTCAAGACCCAAGACCCCAAACCCCGAGGACCCCAAGCCGAGCTCAAGACCCAAGACCCCAAGCCCCGAGGACCCCAAGCCAAGCTCAAGACCCAAGACCCCAAACCCCGAGGACCCCAAGCCGAGCTCAAGACCCAAGACCCCAAGCCCCGAGGACCCCAAGCCGAGCTCAGGACCCAAGACCCCAAGCCTCGAGGACCCCAAGCCAAGCTCAGCACCCAAGACCCCAAGCCAAGCTCAAGACCCAAGACCCCAAGCCTCGAGGATCCCAAGCCAAGCTCAAGACCCAAGGCCCCAGCCTCTAGCCATGTCATGTACTTGCCTGGTTCTGGGGTCTGAGCCCGAGGAAAGACCCAGGTTCTGGGTCCTTGTCCAGTCTCGGTCTCGGAGTCCAAGTCTTGTCTCCTAGTCCATGTTTCCTAGTCCTGGTCCCGCTTTCCCTAGCCTAAGTCTGTGTTTTTGTCCCTGCTCCTGGCCTGAATCCTATCATGTCCCTACTCTAGTCAAGTCCTGCTCCTTGTACTTCAGTGTCTGTGTCTTGCATTCCCAGCACCCCATTGTGACATTGACAATGCTTAGAGAATCTCTCTAATTCAGCCATGTATGCTGAAATGGATTCCCCTTTCTTTTGATTATGTTTATGAAACCTAAAGCATTCTGCAACCAACAAGGTCTTCAGTTCTAAATGTTCCTGCATTACTTCCACAATATCAGCAAAGCTCAGTTCAGCTGGTTTTGTTGGACCAGATAAACTTCCAAGAAAACTGTATGCCTTTAAATCCAATGCACTCAGTGAACTTGACATTTGCTTCTCGTTGACAAGTTCATTTGTTTCAAATTTATGCCCAATTTGCTCAGTTTAAAATATCCAGTTATCTCTATGCAATCGCAAGTGTCAATTTTTCTGATGTAGCAAGGCATTTCTGCTTTTTTTAATTTTATGACTATCACCCTGTACTCATTGTGTCCGTTTTCTGTCTTTGTTTACATTTGACCGTGTTTGTCCCTGCAAAAGAAGCACATTCTGTGCTGTTATTTTTTACTCCACTGTTTCTCACTGCACTTATTTTAAACTGGAAACTCTCACTGTGCTTCAGCAGGTAGGTAGTCAACTGAGATTCATTTAAAACTTACTCATCGTACTGTTTTTTTGTAACTTAAAAATGTTAAACAAATCAAAATAAAAACAACGTTTCTGGGATAACTCACATATGTTTGTTTTTACTTTAAGTGAGGCGTGCACATATTGTGTTGTAGCGTCATGATGTATGCAATTTACATATTTTTACTTATTACCCATAATGATTAACTTAAATGAGCAATAATGCTTAATCAAACAATATATTTATAATATTACTCAAATATTAAAAACACAAAATTCTCAGCACCCAGTTGCTGGCCCAGCAGCAGGAAGGGCAGGTGTTAAGAACGGATTATTGGCACATGAGCACAGAGCCTGAGCCATATAAATGGGATTTACTTGTGAACACTCATACTATAAGCATGTAACAATGAGTCAACTTCTGCAAGGCAATGCTAAGCAGGATACTAGTCAACAAGGGCTCCCTGGAATACAAATGGCCTTACTTAGGAAAATCCAACTTTACATAAATTTTCCATACATTTTTAAAGTATTTTTCAAGCTAGTCATTACCATAATAAAATGTTTCATTTTATTCATTAATGACTGGATACTGAATGAGATGTCATGAGTCCTGATGCAGGATCTTGACCCAGAACATCAATCATCCCTTTGCCACCTCAGATGTTACTCTAACTGCTGAGTACTTCCTGCAGTTTGATTTTTGCATTGTGTTCACAATTGTTAACTATCAGTAGAGGAAATATTGATAAACGGTCATAAACATTTACCACAATGTTAAAGGTCTTTGTGCATGTACAGTAATTACAAATCCTTAAGATCTCCAGGTGTATGTTGCATCTATCATGCAAATACACCTATCACAAAATTTGATCAAGCAGTTCTGATTATTTCAACACCATGCAATTATAAATTGACACTCCCTTGATTGAAATGAAATATTTTTTAAAAATCATTTCCTGTTATTTCAAGATACTCTGGAAAGTTGGCCATGAAGAAGTCATTCCTGCATGCCAGGCTCCAGTGATGTCACTGTCTGGGCAAAGTTACAAAGGAACAAGAGTTGCACATCAGTTCCCATTCATCAGATCATGGCTGGTCTTCTACCTGAACACTAGTTCATTGCACCATCGCCCTATTCATCGACTTCCTTAGCATTTAGAAATTTAATTTAATTTTAATTTATCTTTAGGATAAATAATTTAATCTCTCTTTTTGCATGAAGACTAGGGGACACAGCCTGGCCCATTGTGGGCAGAATCCTACTTTTCACGGAAAGTGCCTGCACGAGCAGCACCCAGTCGGCAAGATTGGAAGCTGGAGAAGTTGCTCACTCAGGCTCACTGACTGAGTAGAAAAGGCAGCCACTTGCAGCAGATTGGATCTTTGAGCAGCACCAATTCAGAGAGATCGGAAGCCTGAGAAAACATAGTTCACTCAGATTCATCAATTGACCAGAAAAAGCAGCATCTTGCGTCAGTTTGTAGCTTTGAGCAGCACCCTATCAGTATTTGGGATTGATCAGCAAGAATAAATTAAGGTGAGGCAGGGGCATGTGGAACAACCATTGCTGGAGTGGCCATCATTGGAGGAGACAGAGCTAGAGTGGAAATTTTGAGGCTTTAGCTCTTTGGGGGTTCAGTGAGGTGAGGCTTCAGACAGAGAAGGCAAAAAAATCTGTAGATAGGGTTCCTCACCCACACAGACCCCACAGTTTATTGTTCTTCCTTCTTTATATTTGCTTAGTTAGGACAGTAGAGATGCCAGGCAAGGTAGTGGAATCGTAAACACAAAATATTCTGCAGATGCTGGGGTCAAAGCAACACTCACTACAAGCTGGAGGAACCCAGCAGGTCGGGCAGCATCCATGGAAACGATGGGTCGACGTTTCAGGCTGGAACCCTTCATCAGGACTGAAAAGGGAAGGGGCAGAGGCCCTATAAAGAAGGTGGGGGGAGGGTGGGAAGGAGAAGGCTGGAAGGTTCCAGGTGAAAAACTAGTAAGGGGAAAGATAAAGGGGTGGGGGAGGGGAGGCAGGGAGGGGATAGGCAGAAAAGGTGAAGAAGGAGTAGGGGAAAGCACAATGGGTAGTAGAAGGAGGCGGAACCGTAAGGGAGGTGGTAGGCAGCTGGGGGAGGGGGCAGAGTGAAACTGGCATGGGGGAAGGGAGGGGGAGGGAATTACCGGAAGTTGGAGAATTCAATGTTCATACCAAGGGGCTGGAGACTACCTAGACAGTATATGAGGTGTTGCTCCTCCAACCTGAGTTTAGCATCATCATGGCAGTAGAGGAGGCCATGTTGGACATATCCGAATGGGAATGGGAAGCAGAGTTGAAGTGGGTGGCAACCGGGATATCCTGTCTGCTGTGGCGGACAGAGCGGAGGTGCTTGACGAAGTGGTACCCCAATCTGCGTCGGGTTTCACCGATGCAGTGGAGGCCGCACTGGGAGCACCGGATGCAATAGATGACCCCAACAGACTCACCTGGAAGGACTGTTTGGGGCCCTGAATGGTGGCAAGAGAGAAGGTGTAGGGACAGGTGTAGCACTTATGCTTACAGGGATAAGTGCCGAGTGGGAGATCCGTGGGGAGGGACGTGTGGACCAGGGAGTCGTGGAGGGAATGATCCCTGCGGAAAGTGGAGAGGGGTGGAGAGGGAAAGATGTGCTTAGTGGTGGGGTCCTGTTGAAGGTGACGGAAGTTGCAGAGGATAATGTGCTGGATCTGGAGGCTGGTGGGGTGGTAGGTGTGGACAAGGGGAACTCTGTTCCTATTGTGGTGGCGGGAGGATGGGGTGAGGGCCGAAGTGCGGGAAATGGAGGAGATGCGGGTGAGGGCATTATTGATGATGGCAGAAGGGAAACCACGATCCTTAAAGGGAACATTTGAGATGTCCTGGAACGGAAAGCCTCATCCTGGGAGCAGATGCAGTGGAGACGGAGGAACTGGGAATAGGGTATGGCATTTTTGCATGTGGCAGGGTGGGAAGAGGTATAGTCGAGGTAGCTGTGAGAGTCAGTGGGCTTATAGAAGATGTCAGTGGACAGTCTGGCTCCAGAGATGGAGACCAAGAGATCGAGAAAGGGGAGAGAAGTATCTGAGATAGACCAAGTGAATTTGAGGGCTGGGTGGAAGTTTGAAGTAAAGTCGATGAAATTGACGAGCTTAGCATGGGTGCAGGAAGCAGCACCAATGTAGTCATCAATGTACCAAAGGAAAAGTTGGGGAGCAGTACCAGTATAGGTTTGGAGCACAGACTGTTCCACATAACCAACAAAGAGGCAGGCATAGCTGGGGCCCATGCGAGTGCCCATAGCTACACCCTTGGTCTGAAGAAAGTGGGAAGAGCCAAAAGAGAAGTTATTAAGTGTGAGTACCAGTTCTGCCAACCGGAGGAGGGTAGTGGTGGTGGGGAACTGGTGAGGTCTATTGTCCAGAAAATAGTGGAGGGCTTTGAGGCCTTCTTGATGGGGAATGGAGGTGTATAAGGATTGGACATCCATAGTGAAAATGAAGTGGTTGGGACCGGGGAACTGGAAGTTATTGAAGAAGTAGAGGGCATGGGATGTATCCCAGATGTAAGTGGGGAGGGACTGAACTATGGGTGACAAAATAGAGTCCAGGTAGGCAGATACAAGTTCGGTGGGGCAGGAGCAGGCAGAAACCATGGGTCTACCGGGACAGTCAGGCTTGTGTACCTTGGGGAGGAGGTAAAACTGAGCGCTACGGGGTGTGGGAATAATGAGTTTAGCGGCTGAGGATGGAAGGTCTCCGGAGTTCATAAGGGTGGTGATGGTATGGGAGACAATGGTTTGATGTTTTTTGGTGGGGTCCTGTTCCAGGAGTAAGTAAGAGAGCTGCCGTTTGGCTTCAGTGAGGTAGAGGTCCGTCCACCAGACTACTACGGCACCACCTTTGTCAGCGGGTTTGATGGTGAGGTTGGGATTAGTGTGGAGAGAGTGGAGGCAGTGCATTCAGAGGGAATGAGGTTAGAACAGGAGAGAGGAGTGGTGAAGTTGAGATGGTTTATGTCTCGGCGACAGTTGGAGATGAAAAGATCAAGGGCAAGTAGAAGGCCCGGGCGGGGTGTCCAGGACGAGGAGGAGCGTTGAAGATGGGAGAAGGGGGTCATCAGTAGGGGGAGGGGAATCCTTGCCAAAGAAGTAGGCTCAGAGACATAGGCGATGGCGAAGAGTTCAGCGTCATGGCAGGCATGGAACTCACTGAGGTGTGGACGGAGGGGAACAAAAGTGAGGCCCTTGCTAAGGACAGAATGTTCTGCCTCAGAGAGGGGAAGGTCAGTGGGGATGGTGAAGACACGGCAAGGGTTGGGGCTGGGGTCAGAGGAGGGTGAAGTGTGGGAGGTCTCAGGAGGGAGACAGGGTTGGGATGTTCAGGGAGAGCGGGGTTAGGGGTGGATGAGGGTTCAGAGGAATGGAGAGGCGACGAGGGGTAGAGGGAAGGTTGGGAGTCGCGGGGAGGAAAGAGGGTAGAGGAGGAATAAGATGAGCGGTAGGACCCAGTTTCACTCTGCCCCCTCCCCCAGTTGCCTACTACCTCCCTTACGGTTCCGCCTCCTTCTACTACCCATTGTGATTTTTCCTATTCTTTCTTCACCTTTCCTGCCTATCCCCATCCCTGCTTCCCCCCCCCACCCCTTTATCTTTCCCTTTACTGGTTTTTCACCTAGAACCTTCCAGCCTTCTCCTTCCCACCTCCCCCCACCTTCTTTATAGGGCTTCTGCCCCTTCCCTCTTCAGTCCTGATGAAGGGTTCCGGCCCGAAACATTGACTGACCGTTTCCATGGATGCTGCCCAACCTGTTGAGTTCCTCCAGCTTTTAGTGAGGGTAGTGGAATACCCCTCTTGTGGGATGTGGAAAGGCAGCGAGACCTCCAGAGTCCCTGATGACCATACCTGCAAGATGTGCATTCAGCTGCAGGTTTTAACACTCCACGTTAAGGATTTGGAGCTGGAACTGGATGAACTCTGGATCTTTCGGGAGGCTGAAGGGATGATAGATAGGACAGCAAAGTAGTCCTGTGGCCATCCCCCTCAATGACAGCTATACCATTTTGACTACTGTTGAGGGGGATGACCTAGCAGAGGAAAATCACAGTGATTAGGTCTCCGTGACTCAGAAGGTAAAGTGGGGGGGCGGGGGAGGCAAGCTGTGGTGACAGGGGATCCATTAGTTAGGTGAACAGGAAGGAGTTTCTGTGGATGAGAATGAGATTCCCAGAAGGTATGTTGCCTCCCAAGTGCCAGGGTATGGGACATCTCGGATCAAGTTCTTATCATTCTTAAGTGGGAGGGAGACCAGCTAGAGGATGTGGTCCACGTAGTACCAATGACATTGGTATGAAGAGTGACAAGGTTCTGCAAAGGAATTTCGAGGAACAAATTTATAGAGATAGCGGACTGTTGCAAGAAACATAAGGTTATTATAGTAGGTGATTTTAACTTTCCACATATTGACAGGGATTCCCATGCTGTAAAAGGACTAGATGGGATAGAGTTTGTCAAATGTGTTCAAGAAAGTTTCCTTAATCATTTGAGGGATCTGCTATCAGGGAATGAGACAGGACAGCTGACAAAAGTTTGTGTGGGGGAACATTTTTCATCTAGTGATCACAATGCCAGTCGTTTCAAAGTAAATATGCAAAATGATAGGTCTTGTCCATTGGTTGAGATTCTAAATTGGAGAAAGGCTAATTCTGATGGTATCAGAAATGATCTGGCAAGAATGGATTGGGATAGGCCATCTTCTGGCAATAATGTACTTGGTAAGGCTTTCAAAAGTGAAATTTTGAGAGGATAGCCAGTGTAGGGAACCTTAGCTTTCAAAAGATATTGAGCCCCTGTTTAAGGGAAAAAGGAGGTGCATAGCAGGCATTGGCAGGTAGGAACAAATGGGGTGCTGAGGGAGTATCAGAAATGCAAGAGAACACTTAAGAAGGAAATCAGGAGGGCTAAAAGAAAGCATGAAGTTGCCCAACCATAAAAGTTGAAGGAGAATCCAAAGGGATTCTCTTCGTTAAGAGCAAAAGGATTGCAAGGAACAGAGTTGGTCCTCTGGAAGATCAGAATGATAATCCATGTATGGAGCTAAAAGAAATAGGGAAGATCTTAAATAAATATTTTGCATCCTTATTTACTCAGGAGATGGGCGCAGAGTCTGTAGAAGTGTGGCAACGCTGCATTAGCTTCATGGATACTGTATAGATTACAGAGGAGGAGGTGTTTGCTGTCCAGAGGCAAATTAGAGTGGTTAAGTTCCCAGGGCCTGACAAGGTGTTCCCGCAGACCCTGTGGGAGAATTTGCCAGGGTCCTAGCAGAGATATTTAAATCTTCCTTAGCGACAGATGAGATACCAGAGGATTAGAGGACAGACAATGTTCTGCTGTTCAAGAAAGGCTCTAAACTTAAACAAGGAAATTATGGGGGGGGGGGGGGGAGGGAGTGAGCTTGATATCAGAAGTGGGAAAGATATTGCAAGGTGTTCTGAGGGAATAATATGTAAGTATTTGTATAGACATGGACTGATTTAGGATAGTCAATATGGCTTAGTGCATGATTGACCTTGTCTAACTGATCTTAAAGAGTTTTTCGAGAAAGTTACCAGGAAAATTGATGAAGACAAGGCAGTGGATGTTGTCCACATTGAATTTAGAAAGGCACTTGACAAGATCCCATAGGGGAAGTTGGTCAGGAAGGTTCAGTTGCTTGGCATTCAAGAAGAGGCAGAAAATTGGATTAGACATTGGCTTTGTGGGAGAAGCCAGAGAGTGATAGTAAATGGTTCCCCCTCTGACTGGAGGCCTGTGGCTAGTGGAGTACTGCAGGAGTCAGTGCTTGGTCCACTGTTGGTTGTCAAGAGCCCCAACTCTTACATCAGAATGCTGTTCATTATCTTTAGTTCAGCAGTCAATACTGTGATCCCCTCCAAGCTGATCGCCAAACTTCACCAGCTTGGTATCAGCTCATCCCTCTGCAATTGGACCTTGGACTTTCTGACTAACAGACCCCAATCAGTTAAATTAGACAACCTTTCCTCCTTCACTCTCACCCTGAACACCGGCGTGCCTCAAGGCTGTGTGCTGAGCCCTCTTCTGCACTCCCTTTACACCTATGACTGCGCTCCTGTACATGGTTCTAACTGCATAATCCAGTTCGCAGATGACACCACGGTGGATGGCCTGATCAGAGGGGATGACAGACGACCTACAGGGATGAGGTCTAGCACCTGGCCACAGGGTGTGCTGACAACAACCTGGCCCTTAACACCCAGAAGACCAAGGAGATCATTGTGGACTTCAGGCATGCTAGAAGCCACACTCACATCCCCACCTACATCGAGGGGGCTGTAGTGGAGCGTATATCAAGCTTCAAATTCCTTGGTATCCACATTTCCGAGGATCTCACTCGGTCCCTGAACTCCTCCACCCTGATCAAAAAGGAGCGACAGTGCCTTTATTTCCTGCAGAGCATCAAGAAAGCTCACCTCTGTCCCAGGATACTGACAGACTTTTAACGCTGTACCATTGAGAGCATACTCACCAACTGCATCTCAGTGTGGTATGGCAATTGGCCTGTATCGGACTGCAAAGTACTCCAGCGTGTGGTGAAAACTGCCCAGCAGATTATTGGCACCCAGTTGCCCACCATTGACAACATCTACAATAGACGCTGCCTGGGCAGGGTGTAAAGCATTATCAAGGATGCATCTCACCACAATCATGGACTTTTTACTCTCCTCCCATCCGGTAGGCACTACAGGAGCCTCCGCTCGCACACCAGCAGGCACAGGAAGAACTTCTTCCCTGAGGCTGTGACTCTGCTGAACTTCACATCACAGCACTAAGCAGTATTGCACCCATATTGTACTGTCTCAGTACTTTTATATTTGTGTGCTGTAGCACTTAGTTTTTATTCGCAGTTATTTTGTAAACAACAATATTCTTTACATTTCTGGTTAGATGCTAACTGCATTACATTGGCTTTGTATCTGTACTCAGCACAATGATAATAAAGTTGAATCTAATCTAATCAAGACAATGATTCATTTTTGTTGGTGGTTTAATGTGTTCCTCAATCATAAGTGATCATGTGTGTGCCTTGTGCCTTCACACTAAGTATTGGCCTGCATCTGGGAGCTATTCTGGCAGGTTATGGCCTTAACTAAGCAATGTTACAGTCCAAAGGCTAGGATTGAATTTAAAATAGGGGCAGGGGTGACAACTTAATTGAGGATGTGGGCTTGTAAGAAAATTACCTTCTTCAATAAAGTTGAATCTAATCTAATCTATATCAACAACCTGGATGATAATGTGATTCACTGTATAAGCAAATTTGCAGATGACGCCAATATTGGCGGTGTAGTGGACAGTGAGGAAGGCTATCATGGCTTGCAGCAGGTTCTGGACCAGCTAAGAAAATGGGCTGAAAAATGGCAAATGGAATTTAATGCAGAAAAATGCAAGGTGTTGCTCTTTGATAGGTCCAACCAGGGCAGGTCTTATCCAGTGAACAGCAGGGCACTGAGGAGTGTTTAGAACAAAAGGATCTGGGAATAAAGGTCCATAACTCATTGAAAGTGACATCAAAGGTAGATAGGGACATAATGAAAGGTTTTGGTACATTGGCCTTCATAAATCACAGTATTGAGTACAGGAGGTGAGATGTTATGTTGAAGTTGTATAAGACATTGGTGAGGCCTAATTTGGAATATTGTGTGCAGTTTTGGTCACCTACCTACAGGAAAGATGTAAATAAGGTTTGAAAGAGAACAGAGAAATTTTACAAGGATGTTGCCAGGTCTGGAGGACCTGAGTTATAAGGAAAGATTGAATAGTTTAGGACTTAATCCCTTGGAGCATCGAAGATTGAGAGGGGATTTGATAGAAGAACACAAGATTATTAGGGGTATAGATAGGGTAAATCGAAGCAGGCTTTTTCCACTGGGGTAGAGAGGGACTACAACCAGAGATCATGGGTTAAGGGTAAAAGGTGAAAAGTTTCAGGAGAACATGAGGGGAACCTTCTTCACTCAGAGGGTTGTGAGGGTGTGGAATAATCTGCCAGCATATTTCAATGTTTAAGAGAAGTTTTGTTAGATACATGGATGGTAGGAATATGGAGTGCTATGATCCCGGTGCAGGTCGATGGGAGTAGGCAGCTCAAATGGTTAGACTAGATGGGCTAATGGACCTATTTCTGTGCTGCACTTTTCTATGACTCTATGAGGATTGCCTCATGGTGGTGGCATCTATTATCAAGGAACTCCACCATCCTCTTGATTAGGAGGTACAGAAACTTGAAGTCCCACATCTCCAGGTTCAGAAACAGCTACTTTCCTACATTTATCAGGTTCTTGAATCAAGCTGCAGAATCCTATTCTTACCTCAGCAATGGAACAGTGCAGACAACCTCTTGTTCTGTCATGTCCATAAGACCATAAGACTATAAAACATAGGAGCAGAATTAGGCCATTTGGCACATCGAGTCTGCTCTGCCATTCAATCATGGCTGATCCTTTTTTCCCTCCTCAGCCCCACTTCCCAGCCTTCTCTCCGTAACCTTTGATGCCAAGTCCAATCAAGAACCAATAAAGCTCTGCCTTAAATGCACCCAACAGCCTGGCCTCCACAGCTGCCTGTGGTAACAAATTCCACAAATTCACAACCCTCTGGCTGAAGTTTCTCCACATCTCTTTTAAATAGACATGCCTCTGTCCTGAGGCTGCGCCCTCTTGTCCTAGACTAGCCCACCAAGGGAAACATCTTTTCTACATCTACTTTGTCTAGGGCTTTCAACATTCAAAAGGTTTCAATAAGGTCCCCTCTCATCCTAAATTCCAGTGAGTACAGACCCAGAGCTATAAAACATTCTTCATATGATAACCCTTTCATTCCTGGAATCATCCTTGTGAACTTCCTCTGAACCCTCTCCAGTGCCAGCACATCTTTTCTTAGACGATGAGCCCAGAACTGTTCACAGTACTCAAGGTGAGGCCTCACCAGTGCCTTATGAAGTCTCAGCATCACATCCCTGCTCTTATATCCTAGACCTCTTGAAATGAATACTAACATTGCATTTGCCTTCCTCACCACCAACTCTTCCTGCAAGTTAACCTTTAGGTGTTCTGCACAAGGACTGCCAAGACCCTTTGCATCTCAGATTTTTGGATTTTCTCCCCATTTAGAAAATAGTCTGCACATTTATTTCTACTACTAAAGTGTATGACCATGCATTTTTCAACATTGTATTTCATTTGCCACTTTCTTGCCTATTCTCCTAATCTCGCTAAGTCCTTCTGTAGCCTACCTGTTTCCTCAACACTACCTGAGCCTCCACCAATCTTCGTATCATCTGCAAATTTGGCAACAAAGCCATCTATTCCATCATCTAAATCATTGATATGCACTATAAAAAGAAGCGGTCCCAACATCGACCCCTGAGGAGCACCACTAGTCACTGGCAACCAACCAGAAAAGAATCCTTTTGTTCCTACTCACTGCGTCCTACTGATCAGCTAATGTTCTATCATGTTACCATGCTAGTAACTTTCCTGTAATACCATGGGCTCTAAGCTTGGTAAACAGCCTCATGTGTGGCACCTTGTCAAAGGCCTTCTGAAAGTCTAAATATACACCATCCACTACATCCCCTTTATCTATCCTACTTGTAATCTCCTCAAAGAATTCAAGCAGGTTTGTCAGGCAATATTTTCCCTTAAGGAAACCATACTGACTTTGTCCTTTCTTGTCCTGTGACACCAAAGTACTCCATAAACTCATCCTTAACAATTCACTCCAACATTTTTCCAACCACTGAGGTCGAGCTAACTGGTCTATAATTTCCTTTCTGCTGCCTTCCCTCTTTTCTAAAAGAGTGGCGTGACATTTGGAATTTTCTGTTCCTCTGGTACCATGTCAGAGGCTAATGATTTTTGAAAGATCATTACTAATGCCTCCACTAATGCCTCTACTGCTACCTCTTTCAGAACCCTAGGGTGCAGTTCATCTAGTCTGGGTGACTTATGTAACCTTAGACATTTCAGCTTTTTGAGCACCCTGTATTAGTAATTGCACTCACTTCTATTCCCTCACACCCTTCAACTGCACACTGTTAATATCTTCCGCAGTGAAGACTGACGCAAAATATTTATTTAGTTCATCTGCCATCTCTTTGTCCCCGTTATTATTTCTCCAGCGTCATTTTCTAGCAGTCCTATATCCACTCTCATCTCTCATTTATTTTTCATATATTTGAAAAAGATTTTATAATCCACTTTGATATTGTTTGCTAGCTTGCTTACATATTTCAACTTTTCCCTCCTAATGATTCTTTTAGTTGCTTTCTGTAGGTTTTTTTAAAAAAAATCCTAATTCTCTATCTTCCTGCTAATTTTTTTCTTTGTTGTATGTCCTCTCCTTTGCCTTTACCTTGTCCCTGATTTAATTTGTTTATACTTATCTATTGTTTTGCACAATATTTTTCTTCACTGTCTTGTATAATTGATGTACAATTTACAATATATCTGTGTTGTCTAAACTTTATGTGCCTGTGACATTTCTGCAAGCAAGTTTTTCAGTGTACCTATACCCCACTCTTCCACTGTATATGACAAATTCAGGTGACTGAGACTTCATACTGCTCAGAAGTGAATTCTAAAGATTTACTAGCCTGAGAATGAAAGAAAATTTACTCATTTCAGTCCCAATTAAGTTACTTCCTGTTCTGAAATTGACCCCTGTTTCTAGGCTCCTGAGATTGTGGAAATATCATACTCTTAAGTCTTGTTTGAAGTTTTTAAGTTTTGATGAGATCTCCTGTCATGCTTTAAAGCCCAAGAGAATAAAGGCCTGATTTATTCAACCTTTCATCATTCATCAAAACCCCACAATCACTGGAACTAGTCTGGTGAATCTACACTCATTTCTTTGGTAAGGACAACAAAAATCGTACTAAAGGTGTGGCTTCATTGTGTCCTTTTACAATTTCAGTATGATTTCCTTAGTTCAAATAACAGCTAACATGCTATTGATCCATCTAAATTAATCACGTATCTTTGAGAAAAAATTGTTGTTGATCACCGACAGAACTGTTAATTATTAACAACACTGCGTCACACAGAGATGCTCTTTGGTCCCACGATTTACTTTCAATCATTTAAGTTGTTTCCTATAATAATTATGCACCTTATCCATTCATAAACTTATCTCACAACCATTCACCCCTGATTAACCTCTCCAATGGCTGCCACCCCAGATCCCTGATCCTTCAAGATCCAGAGCAGCTTCCCAATCTACAGACCTGATCTTTCCGCATCCATCGTCAAAGACCCCTACCAGCCAGGCCTGGTCTCTATTCACTGCTACCATCAGGAAGGAGATACAGGGGCCTTGGGTCCCATACCATCAGATTCACAAACAGTTATTACCCTTTAAGAAGGCTCTTGAACCAGCATGGACAACTTCAGTCACTGCAACATTGTACCGGTCACTGAGCACAACTTATGGACTCACCTTCAAGGACTCTATAACTCACTCTCAGTATGATTTACTTACTTATTATTGATCTGTTTATTCACACAGTTTGTTTCCTTTACACATTGGTTACTTGTCTGTTTTTCTTTGATTCTATTCTATTTCTTTGTTCTACTGTGAATGCCAGCAAAAATTGTTCTCAGGGTAGTATTTGATGACATATATGTATTCTGATAATAAATTTTTCTTGAACTTACTTTGAACTTTTTAAATTTTGAAATTTAGTGATCAAACTGGCCAGAGATCTGGCATCATCCTTCTGGCCCGCAGAATCCTATTCCTTAAACTCAGGAGGCATACTTTCCTTCTTGATATACAGTGTGGGTAGTATTAAAATTTGTAGCAGTCAGTCCCCAACTGAACTTACCTTTTCATATGTAAGTATATGATATCATTTGTGAAGTATTTGGTCATGCGGTCAAAGAATCCTTTGAGTAAACCTGACACACCTTTTATACCAAAATACAACCCTATGTAGAGAGATGAAGAGGACTGAAGTATTTATAGAAGATTCCATAGTCAGAGGAACAGAGATGAGGTTCTGTGGGCACGATAGAGACACCCGGATGGTATGATGCTAGGGTCAGTGATGTCTCAGATTGGGTTCATGGCATTCTCAAGGGTGAAGGTGAGCAATCAGAAGTCTTGATGTACATTGGCATCAATGACATAGGTAGACAAGATGAAAAGGTCCTGAAGCTAAGTAGAAAGCTGAAAAACAGGACCTCTAGGGTAGTAATCTCTGGATTGCTGCCTGTGTCATGTGGCATTGAGGGTAAGAATAGGATGATTTGGCGGGTGAATGCGTGGCTGGGGAATTGGTGCTGGGGGAAGGGGGTTCAGATTTCTGGATCGTTGGGATACCGTTTGGGGAAGATATGATCTGTACGAAAGAGATGGGTTACACCTGGACTTGAGGGGGGCCCAATACCCTTGCAGGCAGGTTAGATAGAGTTGTTCGGGAGGGTTAAAACTAATTTGGCAGGGGAATGGGATACGGAGTGATATTGAAGATGAGGTAGCAGGTTTACGAACAAAAGCAATGTGTAGTGAGACTCCTAGAAAGGAGAAACTGGTGAATCTGTGGAATTCGTTGCCACAGGTGACGATGGAGGTCAAGTCTTTACGTATATTTAAGGCAGAGGTTGATAAGATTCTTGTTTGGTCAGGGCATGAAGGGATATGGGGAGAAAGCAGGACATTGGGGCAGAGAGGAAAAAATGAATCAGCCACGATGAAACGGCAGAGCAGACTCAATGGGCCAAATGACCTAATTCTGCTCCTAAATCTTATAGTCTTATGTGGCCCTCCAGCATACTCTGCTAGTTACTGCACAAAAATCTTAAAAGAGTAGTCACTCTGCGGTTGATGTGCAATCCTATGACCACATAGAATGCAGTTAACATTACCCTAAGTCTGCATTTTCAAAGGATGTCCATGGTGAGGCAGGTAACACAATGCCATTTTACAAAGGTAATGGCAGAACGACTCAGCTAAGATATCCTTTTAGAAATTGACACTTAAATATACATCTGACCTTTGCCTGCAGTTGCCATGACAATTTGACATTTACCAGATTAAAAAGCAATAGTAGTCTTTGTTTCTAACCCATGTATAAACAATTTAGTTTTTGACAAACATTACTGAAATTGTCCCAAAACTTGTTGAAGTTATACTGGATACCGGTGTGGACCTGCTCTCTCATTACGTTTCCATTTCAGACTCAAGGCAAGGTTTTGTAGAAGAAATCAATCTAGGATTCCTATCTTGCATATCCAGCTGCTTAGGCATATTCAATATATGAACAAGAATTGTGTAAATCAAGAAAGTTGTAATAAATTATTTTCCTTGAAAAGAACTGAACAAACTTTCTTACAGACGGAAGAGTTTTGGGGGAAAAAAGCGTTCCTTTGAATTCACACTGAAAATCCCAAAAGCAGCAGAAAGGAAGATTTTGTCTTGCTGTAAGGAGGAGTGTGCTATGAATCATAAATAAACATTTTGAGCAAATGATGGTTTTGGATGAAATATTTTAATGTTACTGAAGGTGTTCAGATATTTTCCAGAAACCATATTAATAATGTTTAACATAGATATGCGCATTAGAATTGACATGGCAAATACACAAGTCATTAGGAGCTCATTATTTGGGGGAAAATTATCTTGGGTGGTGTTGGGTCAATGACAGCTTCAGTGAGAGTTAAAACATACTGGGAGAGATGGAAATACATAAATATCATAAAATGAAAATGGGAGAAAGCAAGGAGTTTATGTGAAGCAGAATAATCAGTAAAACAAAAGATGAATATATTAAATAAAATACTTATCTTTTAAACAAATGGAATTCCATTCCAGCAGATCAGCCAAAAAATTAGCAATTTTACTGTATAAATAGTACTAAAAGGGAAAACCACATACGTCCAAAGTAAATCCTGCAATAATCATAAATAGTATGAGAGATATTATATCTGAGCCTTTAGATATTCAGATATGTTATATTTTATCTTATGGCTTTGATTAATGTAAATGTCACAGTTATATCCTTGTTTACATCTGGTTTATCCAGTATTCGGTATCCAGAATTTTTCTCATTAGGGTTTATATAATTGGATCAAGAGGTCTCTCCTCTTACACTAAAATCCTTCCACAATAAATGGCAATATACCATTTACCTTCCTAATAGGTGAATGTAACTGTCAGTGACTCAGGTCCCTCTCAACCATTCAAGAATGTCCCAAATTTCTCTTTGGCCCACCAACAGATGGTTTCATATGTTTCCCACATTATATTCCCAGCCTGGCACAGATGGAAAGCGTGCTCGGGGGTGGCCCGACTTGGAATCGAACTTGGGAGCCTTCGCTCCGGAGTCCGACGCTGATGCCATTGCGCCAGCAGCCAGCCGTATCTACAGTAAAAAAATTCCAACAGATTTGTCAAATATGATTTTCCTTTCATAAATCCTCTGCCCAGTTCTGTTATAAATTTTGAAGTGGACTGTTGCAAGTTTCTCAGTAATAGATTTCAACACTACTGCAGCAGCTCAGTAGAAGTTGTGAATCAGAATCCTATGGTACCTTTAGGATTTGTTTGTCGTATTTATAGAATTCCGTTTTGTGCTCGCTGTACAGCTTAATGTCAATTAATGGGATCATGGGAAGTAGGAATGGCCAGATTAAAGAAAACATCATTTGGCTCTTCATTTTAACATAATCATTCCCTTTTTGTTTTGCCCACAGACCTCCAACACTCCATTAATGAGCTTCATTGGCACCAACATTGTACTCCATCCCAGCATTTCTCCCACCCCACCTCCATCCATGAGCAACCATCATGACCCTAGCCTAATCATAATGGACTTGGAGTGGCTTCAGAACATTATTCTTATCTTGGAGTTCTGGCAACAGTTTTGCTGTTCAGACTAAGCGCTTATTTCTCTGGTTTCACCTGAGGTTTTCAGTGAGATTACTGCCTTTTAATCAATTATTATTTGTTTAAACAACCATCAATCCAGGCAGAGGTCTAGCTTCTATCATAAGTAAAGTATTTAATCCTACTTCTTGCAGGTGTATAATGTGCATTTGGATTGACATGGAGATAAGTCATTATAATTAAATAAAAAGACAGTCTTATCACAACTTCTTAAACTTACTTCTCCATAATACATACCGACCTGAAATGTTTACATAAGTTTTAATGTATTTTGAAACAGAATCATCTGAAATAAAAGAACACTTTTTCATGCTTTAAGAGTGCAGTGAAAAATAAACCTTCATCTCATCTGTAGCAAAAACATGTGGAAAAGGAACAAGTTAATTTGTCTTGCTGGCAGAGGCTGCCACTTTTGCAGATTTTGCTACACATTAAAATATGATGTTCCATTACTTAGTAGTAGCTCCCAGTGTGCTCTTCTGCATTATTTTCAGAGAAACAGCAGTGATTTGGATGCAAGGAGGTTCACATGAATATATATTACTTATTACCAGAAGGGGCCATGAGAAGGCTTTGGCAGTAGAATTAAGGAAAACCCCAAGGCATTCTACAAGTATGTGAAGAGCAAGAGGATAAGCCGTGAGAGAATAAGACCAATCAAGTGTGACAGTGGAAAAGTGTGCATGGAACTGGAGGAGGTAGCGAGGGTACTTAATGAATACTTTGCTTTAGTATTCACTACGAAAAAGGACTTTGGTGATTGTAGAGATGACTTACAGCGGACTGAAAAGCTTGAGCATATAGACATCAAGAAAGAGGATGTGCTGGAGCTTTTGGAAAGCATCAAGTTGGATAAGTCACCGGGACTGGACGAGGTGTACCCCAGCCTACTGTGGGAAGGGAGGGAGGAGATTGCTGAGTCACTGGCAATGATCTTTGCACCATCAATGGGGATGGGAGAAATTCCAGAGGATTGGAGGTTTGCAGATGTTGTTCCCTTATTCAAGAAAGGGAGTAGGGATAGCCCAGGGAATTATAGACCAGTGAGTCTTACTTCAGTGGTTGGTAAGTTGATGGAAAAGATCCTGAGAGGCAGGATTTATTAATATATGAAGAGGTATAATATGATTAGTAATAGTCAGCATGGATTTGTCAAAGGCAGGTCATGCCTTACGAGCCTGATTGAATGTTTTGAGGATGGGACTAAACACATTGATGAAGGTAGAGCAGGAGATGTAGTGTATGTGGATTTCAGCAAGACATATGATAAGGTACCCCATGCAAGGCTTATTGAGAAAGTAAGGAGGCATGGGATCCAAGGGGACATTGCTTTGTGGATCCAGAATTGGCTTGCCCGCAGAAGGCAAAGAGTGGTTGTAGACGGTCATATTCTGCATGGAGGTCAGTGACCAGTGGTGTACCTTAGGGATCTGTTCTGGGACCCTTACTCTTTGTGATTTTTATAAATGACCTGGATGAGGAAGTGGAGGGTTGGGTTAGTAAATCTGCTGAAGACACAAAGGTTGGGGGTGTTGTGGATAGTGTGGAGGGCTGTCAGAGGCTACAGTGGGACATCGATAGGATGCAAAACTGGCTAAGAAGTGGTAGATGGAATTCAATCCAGATAAGTGTGAAGTGGTTCATTTTGGTAGGTCAAATATGATGGCAGAATATAGTATTAAAGTTAAGGGTCTTGGCAGTGTGGAGGATCAGAGGGATCTTGGGGTCCGAGTCCATAGGACACTCAAAGCTGCTGTGCAGGTTGACTGCGTGGTTAAGAAGGCATACGATGTATTGGCCTTCGTCAATCGTAGGATTGAGTTTAAGAGCCGAGAGGTAATTTTGTAGCTATATAGGACCCTGGTCAGACCCCACTTGGAGTACTGTGCTCAGTTCTGGTCACTTCACTACAGGAAGGATGTGAAAACCATAGAAAGGGTGCAGAGGAGATTTACAAGGATGTTACCTGGATTGGGGAGTATGCCTTATGAGAATAGGTTGAGTGAACTTGGCCTTTTGTCCTTGGAGCGATGGAGAATGAGAGGTGACCTGATAGAGGTGTATAAGATGATGAGAGGTATTGATCGTGTGGATAGTCAGAGGCTTTTTTCCAAGACTGAAATGGCTAACATGAGAGGGCACAGTTTTAAGGTGCTTGGAAGTAGGTACAGAGAAGATGTCAGGGGTAATTTTTTTATGCAGAGAGTGGTGCGTGCTTGGAATGGGCTGCCGGCGACGGTGGTGGTGGTGGATACGACAGGGTCTTTTAAGAGACTGTTGGATAGGTACATGGAGTTTTGAAAAATAGAGGACTATGGGTAACCCTAGTAATTTCTAAAGTAAGTACATGTTTTGTACAGCATTGTGGGCCAAAGAGCCTGTATTGTGCTGTAGGCTTTCTATGTTTCTATTATCTTCACAAACCAACCATTGACACAGCAAACAATAGAAAATCTGTAGATGCTGGAAATCTAAGCAACACACACAAAATGTTGGAGGATCTCAGCAGGCCAGGCAGCATCTATGGAAAAAGATACAGTCGACATTCGCACCAAGATTCCAGCATTTTGTGTGTGTTGCATTGACATAACAATCCCAATGAAATGAATGGTTGCGCCATGAGTTTCCAAAGTATTCCTTACAGCTTAAAAAGAAAATTGTCTTTCATTTAAGAGATTTCAGTGATGATATGCTGATAGCAGTCTATACTTTCCATAATACTTCATGTTCTTACTTCTCATATATTTAACAACTATCACATTATTTCTGCATGTTACTGCAGATGCCTAATGTATTCTGAGTTTTATTTTTTTTAATAGTCTCCCGGTCTATGATGTAACCCAACAACATTACAGTCGTCATTGGGGCAACACACACAAAATGCCGGAGGAACTGAGCAGGTCAGGCAGCATCTCGAGGTAAACAGTTGACCTGATGAAGTGTCTCAGCTGTTTTCTCTTTTCCATAGATGCTGCCTGGCCTGCTGAGTTCCTCCAGCATTTTGTGTGTGTTGCTTGGATTTCCAGCATCTGCAGATTTTCTGACATTTAAGTTACCTCTTGTGTCTTTCCAGCTGAGAAATTCTTGAAAACAAATGTGTACGAAGTTCAAAGTTTTCTGATTCCAGCTAACAACATGTCTTGTGATTAATATTTGTAATTTACAGTTTTGGTAAAGACTGTTTCATAAGGGCACAATTAACAAGTTGGAGCAGCAAAGCACCACTGCAGTAACATTGTCTGGTCCCATTTAACTGAAGCCAATTTAAACATATAATTGCTGCACTATGTTTCTGGATCCTACTACGTTGTTTATATTGGGAAATATATGGTATGTGAGTTGACCCATGACACTATTGCTATTAGTGGTAATGCCTTAGGGTGAAAGAACTCCCCAGGCTTACATCTGCTCTGTTGCTGCTATACTCTTTCTGATATGGCTGTATGTGTTTCATTTGTTTTGTCTCTGCTGAGTCACAATTGTTATTATGTTAGGAGAAAATGGAACTTTGATATAGTTTATGAATGGTGTTAACTTTGATTTAATTTGGTAGAATTCAAATGCAATATTCAATAGAAAGCACAAACGCAAGTGATTCTGCAGATGCTGGAAATCCACAGTAACACACACAAAATGCTGGAGGAACTCAACAGGTCAGGCAGCATCTATGGAGAGGAATAAACAGTCAACGTTTTGAGCCAAGACCCTTTGCGCTGATGAGGGGTCTTGGCTTGAAATGTCAACTGTTTATTCCTCTCTATAGATCCTACCTGACCTGCTAAATTCCTCCAGCATTTTGTGTGTGTGACTCTCTTTTTTAAAAAAAATCTGAAATTGTTAACTGGTAACTATAAAATAATGAACAGCTGCAAAAATGGAACTCAATTGTTCATACCTAATAGGAAAAGAAACCTTTCCTCCTTGTCCATTCTGGCTCACATGTTACTCAAGTCTCATAATAAAAATATGAACTACCTGCGTATTAAATCTCTACATAATTGGCTCATAACTGATGCTCAGATGGTCTAACTGGTCTCTCACTTCTCACACCCTACTGAGGCAAACAAGGGCATACAAATGTATGGGTTAGGAGCAAAGTGCACCACTAAACCCCTTGATCTTTCTCATCATTCAATAAGAACACGACCGATTTGACTGCAGCTTCAACTCCACATTCCTGTCGACCCTTAGTAACCTTTGACCCCTTTGCTTATCAAGAATCTACCAATCTCTATCCTAAAAATATTCAAAGACTGTTTCACTGGTCTTTGGAAAAAAAGTTTCAATAACTCACAACTCTGGGAAAAACACTTTTGCCTCTTCTCTGTCATAAATTATTAATCCTTTATTTTAAATGGTTGTCCCTTATTTGAGATTCTCCCATTGAAGGAAAGATCCTTTTCACTTCCATTCCTCGGGACCTTAAGCATTTCAATCAAGTCCTCTCTCATTCTTCTAAAGTCTAACAGGTATAAATCTGCACAACCTTTCTTCATACAACAGCCTGTCCAATCCGGGTAACAGCCTAGTAAATCTTACAGTACATCTGCATCCTTTCTCAACGAAGGTGACAAATTTGGTATGAGCTTCTTCAGATATGCTTTTACTAATGATCTAAATTGAAGAGTATCTTCCCTATTTTTTATTTGAAACCTTTAACAGTCCAAGATTGAGATCACAGGGAGCATTACCAGTTGAAAGTAAGGGCCAGAATTAAAAAAAAAACACGAGTGGGGCTGTCTGGACTTTCTGCAGAGTTTGAGATCGCTTGGGTTCAAAGTTCAAGGTAAATTTATTATCAATGTTTTTATACCATATAAAACCTTCAGATTCATCTTCTTTCAGGCACCCACAAAGCAAAGGAACACAATAGAATCACACAGCAAAGACCTACAAACATCCAATGTGCGAAAAAAGAACAAATCATGCAAATAATAAGGAAGTAAACACTGGGAGGGATGACATTCCGGAGGAAAGGTGCTGCAACCAGGTCTTTGGCACTGAGTCTGGCTTTGTGTCTCAGAAGGGAGCAGGGAAAAGAGGGGAGTGATGGAAATAGGGGACTCAACATTTAGGGAAATAGACAGGATATTCTGTGCACATGAAAGAGGCTCAAATAGTTTGTTGCCTCCCAGGTGCCAGGGTCCAAGCACGTCTCAGATCGGGTCCATAGCATTCTAAAAGGGGAGGAGGAGCAGCCAGAAGTCACGGTACATATTGGCACTGATGACGTGGGTAGGAAAAGGGTAGAATATCTTTATTCTTCCCACACCTCCTCCCACCCCACCCCCAGAACACAGTTAGGTCTCTGATGATTAACACACCTCCCAAATGACTGAGGGGCTGACCACCCCCAGTTACCTGGTCTGCACTTTTCAGTGTGTTCTATTGGACAAGAAGGAAAGCTTGTTGTACAGAAGAGGGAATTCAGGGAGTCAGATGGGATGCTGAAAAGCAGGACCTCAAGGCTAGTAATCTCTGGATTGCTGCCTGCTGCATGTGCCAGTAAGGGTAAGAATAGATTGGTTAGGCAGATGAATGTGTGGTGAGGAATTGGTGAAGGGGGGGGGGGTGGCAAGATGTCAGATTTCTGGATGATTGGATCTCTTCTAGGGGAAGTATGACCTGTACAAAAACGATGGATTACACCTGAATTTGAGGGGACCAATATCCTTGCTGGCAGATTTGACAGAGCTGTTTCTGTTAACCCTTGCAGAAATCAATTTTAGCTTACTGAAACAACTACCAACATCAGGCCTAAACTGTTTCTTCACCACTTCACAATCTGTGGCCTAGAAATTGCAGTGGCCCAGTTAAGTCATACCATCCTTGGCCCTTCCAAGTTCTTTGCACCACTGCGTTAGTGTTACAAGCTATCCCTCTTGTTGAGCAGAACACACTGAGAAGTGTTGATCAGGTAGCTCAAAGCAGTCAGCCCCTCAGCATTTGGGAGGCATATTAATCATCAAAGACCTAACTGTGTTCTGTGGGTGGTCTGGGAAGAATAAAGAGATTCCACCTCCTAGCCATCTCAAAGAATGGAGGCCTGGGAGACAGAATTTCTTTATAGGAAATCTGATCAAAGTCAGGGCAGAATCTTAGGGAGGATCATTTTCTAGTTGTTAGCATGTGGTGGTTGAGATTGAAGGTCAAGATCTTTAGCGGATTGGAAATTAAGGGATCAGAGTGGGTCAGGATTAGGGAAATGGAAGGATGGGGAGGTGGATGGGTGAGGAATCAAGGGGATTAGAGAATCAGGGATAGAAGCCATCAGAGACTCAGGGCCAGATGTAATTAAGATTTGGTGATCTGGAATCTGGGGAAGAGCCTATTAAGGTGCAATCACTGAGTATCCAATTTAAGGCTGCAGATAGAGGGGAATGAAACCATTCATAAAAGCTACCTTAAGAAACTTCACTCTCGCATTACACCTAGTTCTTCCACTGGTAGCCAATGGTTGTTCCTTGGAACAATGCCTTTAAGACATATTTTGTTCTAATATGCAACAATAAGCGGTTAATAATATTATATGATCCATATCTGAAAATGAAATCGTGTCAGATGCAAAAATATGACATGCCTCAAAATGCCCACTCAAAATCTTAATTTGAAATGATGCCACAAAAACAGAAATGTTTGTAAAAAGTTTGTACTTCTCAAGCCTGAATGTTTTATTTATCATTGTGGTAGATATATTCACTTAAATTAGCTGAACTATGCTTTGGGAATTATATTTATTCATATGTGTACTGCTGGCTCATTACTACTTCTCATGAAATTAGTGGCTCACTGGGATATTTCAAAAGGTAGTTAAGAGTCAGCTATTTCTTAAAAAGAGAATAAAATAGATTTATTTTCTTTCCTAAATGTAAATTCCTCATCTGCCATTTGGGATTTCAACAGTTCAATTAGACCCTTTCTCGAGGCCCCTAGATTACTAGTCAATAATTTAACCATTCTGCCATATATTAAGATATTTTAGTACATTGCAATACTGTTGTTCAATACAAAAAAGTTAATAACTCTTCAGAATGCTTTAATTCCACAGATATTTCATTGCTCCTACTTTTAGGATAATTATGTAGACGTTCAGACCAAAACTGAACCAGCTGGTTACTACTGTTAGCAATATTAATAGGAGAACACATTGCATTAAAACAAACAAATTAAAGCATCCATCACTTAGAGGTATTAAAAAGGGAGCAATGATGCAAGGCATATAAACTGGGAATAATTGGGGCTTTTCTTCCATTGAGGATATGAATGAAGTGCATGATATTTAGATGTTTGTAACCAAAGGATAAGAGGAAGTTGGTTCAAACTTGTGAAAGCTAAATTTGGGTCATGCCACTGAAGATAATACTTCATACAAAACATTATTAATATATTGATAGGTAGGTTATTAACATCTTGGTTGGCAGGTTAATTGACACCATAAATTGGCTCAAATGTGCAGTTGAGTAGTAGACCCTGGGAGGGGGCTAAAGGAAATATGCAAGCAAACAAGCAAGCAAGTTTACTTGTATATCACTTTACAAACACAAAGCAGTTCAAAGAGCTTTACATAAAGCAAAATATAAAAATCCAGAGGTCAAATTTCAGACAATATATAAGAGAATAAAATCACACAAAAATAGATATGATAAATAGAAGTTACAGTGCAGGAGATTCTAATTAAAAGCTACAGCAAAAAGAAAAGTTTTAAGCCTTGATTTAAAAGAGCTTAAAGTTGGGGCAGATTTCAGGTTCTCTGGAAGGTCATTCCATATATGTGGAGCATAGTAACTAAAAGCTGTTTCACCATGTTTAGTTTTGACCCTGGGGACAGTAAGCAGACCTGCCCCAGACACCCTGAGAGCTCAGGAAGGTTCATAATGCAGCAAGAGATCAGAGATTTTTTTGGCCCTAGACCATTCAATGCTGTTTCAACCAGTAGTAATATTTTGAAGTCAGTCCTCTGATAGACAGGAAGCCAGTGTAGTGATCTGTGAAATGGAGTGATATGTTCTACTTTCTTGGTCTCAGTGAGGACTCTAGCAGCAGTGTTCTGAATGAGCTGCAGCTGGCTGAGGAACTTTTTAAAGAGACCTGTGAAAATGCCATTACAATAGTCAAGCCTACGAAAAATATTGGGACAATAAAGTCAGCTGAACGCAAATTGGTGCTTTTCTGTGTTGTATCACTATATGGGTCTATATTGGGTCACCAGGAAAGGTGTTTGAAGCTAAGAAACAGGCAGAAATTATACGGATTATTTCCTTCAGAGTGAGATTCTGTCAGCTATATAGTTTTCAGGATTTTGTTGCTTGTTCTACCACATGCTTGAGAGAATGTAATTCTCCTTAACTCAGCAACCAGCTCTCACAAGTGCAATATGGACACTCCTGTTTTACTGATGGAAAATACTTTAATTCCTTGCCATCACTAACTGGAACAATGATTTTAATCTCTGAGCAAGAACACAGCAAAAATCTGGTAAGGTAAACAGGGGGTTAATTCTGGCTCAATGATTACTTAAGAGCTTCATAGTCTCAGCCTGATTCACTTCTCTGCTCAGCAGGAAATCTGTGGAATAAGAGGCTGGTGTAGTCTCAGGCAGCAACTTTGAAAAGAGAAAGAGTTAACGTTTTAGTACAAGGACTCTCTGATAGAAATGTTGCCAACAGCAGATCATAGTGTGCTGATTAAGAGGGAAAGTAATTGAGCAAAAATCACAGGATGGATGACTTACACAGCTGAAAAGGCCAGCTTTGACATAGATAGAGCAAGTAAATTATCAGAAAATTCAATACTGAGTGGGGAAAGTGCATAGATGAAAGATGAGGTGCTGCTTCTCAGGCTGAAATTGGGCTTTGCCAAAATTGGGCAGTGTTGGAAGCCAGTGGGAGGGAGAACTAAAGATGCAGACAGCAAGAAACTTTGGGTTAATCCTGAAGATTAAAAATAGTTGCTCCACAAAACAGTCACACAACCTGTGTTTGGCTTCTCTAAACTAAAGATCACTTTATGCATACTAAATAAATCACACTACTTTGGCTAAAGTGCGAGTGAATAATTGCATCTTCACTTGGAGAGAGGGTTGGGGGTCACTGGATGGGCAGAAGCAAAAAGGTTTAAAGATTGGTGTTGCCTTGACAAGTGCCGAAGAGTGGTAAGTGGGTGATGGCAACAAAAGAGCAAACATTCATGAAAAAAGGCGGGAGGAGAAGATGGCAGTGCGACGCAGCACGCGTGGCCTCTCCAGTGAAATGATATTGTATTTGTTAAATAGGGGCCATGCACAATTCTGCTTTGATGGAGACAGACGTGAGAAGCACGGAGGAACATCTGGAGAAACTTCTGAAATGCCCGGTTCACTGCTGCTGCTACTGTGTGATCGAGGATCTCCGGAGGGGAAGGCCCCAAATCCTAGGATTTGCCTGTTGCTGGCGGCCGGGGCTGGGGTCGAAGCGCTCGGCAGAGATGGTGCTCGGTGTCGGAGGGCTGGTTGGAGGCTTGAAGTTTTCGGACGACTCAGAGTCAGACTGTGGTCGGGTGCTTCCAGAATGCTGCATCGGCAAGTCTGCGGTGCTGGAAGGCTCATGGCAGGAAGAGTTTTCTTCCTTCTCCCGTCTGCGTGAGATCATGGAACTTTGGAGAGACCTTGAACTTTTTTTTACCGTGCCCATGGCTTGTTCTTCATCACGTTACGGTATTGCTTGCACTGTTGTAACTATATGTTATAATTATGTGGTTTTTGTCAGTTTTTCAGTCTTGGTCTGTCTTGTGTTTCTGTGATATCACACTGGAGGAACATTGTATCATTTCATAATGCATGCATTACTAAATGACAATAAAAGAGGACTGCATGTCCTCATATCTAATCTAATTTGTTGAATGGAATGGCTTCTTTGGAATGCTGCAAAAGGGAGAGTAAGTAAAGATGTGTCTGGTGATGAAATCCTGTTGCAACTGCTGGAAATTGTAGAGAATGACTGTTGATTTCAGAAGATGGCAATGTTGAAAGTGAGGGCTGCAGCAAGTCTATTCTGCCTCTTCACAGCAAGAGCAGGTGAGGACAGTTACAGGACAGGATGAGATGCAGTGAGTAACTCTGGCTACAATGAGGCAGTGCAGAAACCATAGATCAGGAAGAAGGAAGACTTTTTAGAAGAACCTATATGAAATCCAGGGGAAGAGGTGGTGAACCAAGTGTGGGAAATAGAAGAGTTCAAAGGCAAGTGTTTTGAAGATTATTTATTGGACCTTGCTAGCAATTGCACACACTTCACATTCAGTTTCACTACGAAATAACAATGGGGTCTGAATGATATCAGCAGACTTCAAATCCTGCTCCTTGAAAAAGCCCTTACCTGATTCTGACAAGAGCCTCCAATACCATGAAAGCTTCTCTGCTTGAATGTGCTGCAAAAGACAAGGTGAGGATATCCTTACACCCACTGTCTCCTGCATGCCCGATTCTCACTGCACGTGGGCATCAAATAGAAACCTGAGTCTGTGAATATATATATATATATATATATATTCTTTTACTTTCTCTCCTTTTTCTCCCTCTGTCCCTCTCACTATACTCCTTGCCCATCCTCTGGACTTCCCCTCTCTCTTTCTCCCTAAGCCTCCCATCCCATGATCCTCTCCTATCCCTTTTGCCAATCAACTGTCCAGCTCTTGGCTCCATCCCTCCCCCTCCTGTCTTCTCCTATCATTTCGGATCTCCCCCTCCCCCTCCTACTTTCAAATCTCTTACTAGCTCTTCTTTCAGTTAGTCCTGACGAAGGGTCTCGACCCAAAACATTGACTGTACCTCTGCCTATAGATGCTGCCTGGCCTGCTGCATTCACCAGCAACTTTTATGTGTGTTGTCTGTGACCATGCTGACTAACAGAGCACATGTCCCATAAACATAGAAAGCAAGGAATGCAAGGACTATGTTTATTTTAAAATAGGATAATATGAATTTAAAACAAGTGATATTTTTGGTGGGCTTTTTATCAGTTTCATTTACTCCATAATAATTTTAGAAAGTGCAAACCATCTATCAAATGAATTTAGCATTTACTCATTTCATTTCTAAGTCAGGGAAAAGTTGTGCGGAAGTCTGAACCAGCCTAGAGAGATGTACAAAGGTCTATCTTTCCAAAAGTTGCATTTTTTTTGTTGCTATTGGACTCAATAATTCAAATGCCACATTAGAACTGTAATAAAGAAATCTATTCTTTTGTACCATCACTATCTTAATAATTTATTCTCTCTCTAATTTCAAGACTTACATTTCCAACAGGAAACAAGATAAAAATGATATTAATCTTTGATCAATAATGGTATTATTTCAGATGGAAATAATACAATGGCCTTTGTCAGACCAAATATCTAGACTGATGCAAAATTTGGATGATTTTTACTATTACCACAAACTGTTTGACATTTTTCTCATCTCAAGATCTTTGAAAATGAATATGATCTGACCGCAGCAATACCTAGCTGTACTATGACTGACACTTTTGTTTGCTTAGCTGGTTTCTGTTAATTTAACAAACTTTTTGAGAAATGTTCATTTGCTCTGCATGTCAGGAAGTGAATTTGATTACAGGCCATCCTGTGGGAATGTAAGAAGGAGCTGAGCAGTCTTAACATGAAACAAAATCTACTTCGGAATAGAAATACAGCACGACTCTTTAAGTCGTGTAAATTCCAATAACTGTTCAATAAACCTAAGATTAAAAATCCTCAGTGAACAAAAGGTGTAAAATTCAGGAAAGCCTTTGGTGTTAGAACAAGCAGATTTGAAATGAGAATGGTATCACAATTTAAAATTGCTCTATTTGTCGTTGCCCACTGAAACTGTCAGAAATACTAATTTTAATGATGCTCACGGATGTCCATATGGACGTATCTGGAAAGATCAAATGTATGACGAATTTCACCTGAAGCAATGGAGAAGTGCCAGCAAAAGGAAAAAAAAGCTACTATCACCCCTGCAAAACAATCATCCGTCCAGTCTATACAGTATATTACAATGTGAACCACGCCTTCTCCGAGTTTTCCTCCTAGTGGCCAGTGCCCACCTGACTTGAATGTCTGTAGATATTCTGCTGGGCTGAACATTGACAGCATTTTTTTCTCCCTTATCACCACTTATAGAAGAATCAATATAAAAACTGAGGCAATTCAAAAATAACCAACTCCATGTACTCAGTAGAGGCAAGGACTAGTAACACTCATACACACTGGGATTATTCTCATCCTGAGAGCGTCTGAGAGAAGTTTGAAATTTTTTAATGTCAACTTATCCAAGATCATAATACACAATATTATGTTCATGTGCTTGAATATGAATATCCTTGAGTTTAGCTGTCATATATCTCTGTACAATGCCAAAATTGTAAACTAATATGCTTGAATGAAGAGATAAAAACTTAGTGAACAAAGAACTAATTATTTTAGGTACTTTGTGCTGGACAGTTGTTATGAGTACACATGGTATCCTTTCCTTAAAATATAATGTTACTTTATTTAATTATTAAAGCATTGTTAGCCCATAGGTACAAAGCTTCACTGGATCAATCTTAACAAACACTGGATCAATTGTGTCAAACATGATCCAAAAACAAACCAAACCATTTAAGTGAATCTCCCTTGCTAATATGTCTCAGTTGACAAAGTCACCAAGCCCTGTTATGTTCTGAAAATTACTTAATAAAGTTATAAGTTGATGGAAATCACTCTTTATAAAAATATTGGTACATGTAACTCTCTGCCAATATACAGTCCTCTCTCTATCCACAGGCCCTCCTCTGGACATGGAGCTCACTTGTTCAATGTGTAGTCCTTTACTTTCTTGTTCCACTACATAGCTTTTTTCACTTCACGTATATGTTTTAATGACAGATTGTCCCAACCATGCTTTGACTTGGGAGCACAGATGAACCTAAGCAAACTTGATGAAGGGTCTTGGCCCGAAACGTCGACTGTACCTCTTCCTAGAAATGCTGCCTGGCCTGCTGCATTCACCAGCAACTTTGATGTGTGTTGCTTGAATTTCCAGCATCTGCAGATTTCCTCGGGTAAGCAAATTGTTCCATTTTTTTAAGGTGTGGGGTGCCTCACCTCTGCCCCTCTGACCCTCAACACAGGTGCCTCTCAGGGCTGTATACTAAGCCCCCTCCTTTACTCTCTGTATACCCATGACTGTGTAGCCACCCACGGCTCCAATCTGCTAATTAAATTTACTGACAACAATACACTAATTGGCCTAATCTCAAATAATCATGAGGCAGCCTACAGAGAAGTCATCACCCTAACACAGTGGTATCAAGAAAACAACATCTCCCTCAATGTCGCAAAAACAAAGGAGCTGTTTGTGGACCACAGGAGGAATAGAGACAGGCTAACCCCTATAGATATCAAAGGATCTGGGTTGAGAAGGTGAACAGCTTTAAGTTCCACAGCATAAAAATCATAGAGGATCTCACATGGTCTGTACATTTTGGCTGTGTGGTGAAAAAGGCACAACAGCACACCTTTCATCTCAGACGGTTGAAGAAGTTTGGTGTGGGTCCCCAAATCCTAAGAACTTTCGAAAGGGGCACAATTGAGAGCATCCTGACTGGATGCATCACTGCCTGGTATGGGAACTGCACTTCCCTCAATGGCAGGACTCTGCAGTGAGCAGTGTGGACAGCCCAGCGCATCTGTAGTTGTGAACTTCCCACTATTCAGGACATTTACAAAGATAGATGTGTAAAAAGGGCCCAAAGAATCATTGGGGACTCAACTGTTCCAGCTGCTACCATCTGGGAAACAGTACCGCAGCATAAAAGCCAGGACCAACATGCTCCAGGACAGCTTCTTCCACCAGGCCATCAGACTGATTAACTCATGCTGACACAACTGTATTTCTATGTTATATTGACTATCCTGTTGTACATATTATTTATTATAAATTACTATAAATTGCACATTGCACATTTAGACAGAGACGTAATGTAAAGATTTTTACTCCTCATATATATGAAGGATGTAAGTAATTAAGTCAATTCAATTCAATTCAGTTAATATACAAGAAAGCTGTTAATATTCCTGACACCCACCATTGTCACTGCCACAAATTTTAAAATTAATTTCATCAGTCCTGAAGCAGTTTCAACCCAAAACATCGACTATTCCTTTCCTCTTACAAATGCTGCTTGATCCATTGAGTTCCAGCAGATCTGCTCCAGATTCCAGCATCTGCAGTTTTTATTTGTGTCTCTCTTAAAGGTTAAAAGCACTGATTGAACTACAAATAGAAATGATGTCAAAAAGGGAACTATCAGCATAAAAGGCAAAAGAAATCAGGATTATCAGTTGCTTTCAGTCAACCTATAATGGATCAGGAAGAGTTTCCTGTTGTCACCTTGGGACAATGGTTTGAGAAATCAGGGGATGTCACACCTGAAACTTCCATCAACTTTTCCTGCATTACTTCATAATGCTGACATTTTCATGTGTTCAGTCTCAGTAAAACAGAACTTTTCGGGAAGCATCTGCCCGTGGTGTCTGACACCTTCAGCAACAGGAAATGGATGAATAGGAAACAGAGCAAAGAACACACAGTCGATTTACTAGGCACCAATGTGAATGAATCTGAGCAGCTACCACATCGGATGCTATAAAAATGTTCAAGACTTACTGAAACTATGATTTCCCTTTTATTCAATAACTTGGGTTGATTTCTACAATTTTTAAGAACTACATTTGATCTCTGTTTGGAAAGGTTGTGTGCTCAGGGTAAAACAAAGGTAGGGATGTAACAATCACTTTAGTACTTGTGCAAAGCTTCGAGAATTTCCATCCTCTTGCCCATTGAACTATTCACTCTTTGAAAGGAAATCACTGCTACCTTCACTTGAAGGAGACTGGAGTAATTGTACTTTCCGTGGGTCACTATCAAAAGATTGCAGCTAAAGACAAGTTAGTTACAATGTGAAGAATGAAACTTTGACCATGTTCCCAGATTTCCACTGAATTTCTCTACCAGATGTATTAGCATAGGAGCATCTAAAAACTGAAATCAGTAGTGAGTTATAAAGTGTAAGGAATGACTTATACTAACAGAGCTAACATGCTGCTTAGCCTCTATTGAAAGAAAATGAAGAAAGAGAATTGATACCCTGAACAAGAATCTGAATGTTGACACAACCTCCTGAATCCACTGAAATTCAATTTATTCTTTCCTTTAGTTTTCTTCAGTACATGGCCATCATTGGTTGAATTAGCATCTAATGACAAGTCTTGATTTAAAAGCCAGATATTGTTTCACAGCTCCTATAGTGAGATTTGAACTCAGGCCCCTAGATTATTAGTCCAGGTGTCTGAGTTATGAATTCAGAGATTTCAACACTGAATCGCTGGAGTATTACACTGTTTATGAAACTGTGGATCTGTACATTGTAGACACTAATATGGTTGCTTGCTTCGACATAAAAATATACAACACTGTTTTCTCCTCCTGGAAATAAAGTGTGAGACATTTTTCATGTAGAGGAAGCATGGTTTCAGTCTGTTGCTTTGCTTTCACCTTAACTGTGTCTGGGTCCCTGGTGGTCTGTTTAGTTCTTGATCTGAAAAATATGTGATCTTTTGACTGTCAATTTATATTTCCTCTTGCAAATCCATTTCTGGAATAAATGCGTCATCATGTATTTCTTCAGCATATTCAGTTACACTTTGTACCAGCTCACTAATGTCCACTTCTGTTTGTCATACTTCTTTTTCTTAGCACTCCCATGTTTTCATAGAAACATAGAAAATAGGTGCAGGAGTAGGCCATTCGGCCTTTCTAGCCTGCACTGCCATTCAGTATGATCATGGCTGATCATCCAACTCAGAACCCTGTACCAGCCTTCCCTCCATACCCCCTGATCCCTTTAACCACAAGGGCCATATCTAACTCCCTCTTAAATATAGCCAATGAACTGGCCTCAACTGTTTCCTGTGGCAGAGAATTCCACAGATTCACCACTCTCTGTGTGAAGAAGTTTTTTCTAATCTCAGCCCTAAAAGGCTTCCCCTTTATCCTCAAACTGTGACCCCTTGTTCTGGACTTCCCTAACATCGAGAACAATCTTCCTGCATCTAGCCTGTCCAATCCTTTAGGATTTTTTTTCCGTTTCAATAAGATCCCCCCCAATCTTCTAAATTCCAATGAGAATAAGCCTAGTCGATCCAGTCTTTCATCATATGAAAGTCTGCCATCCCAGACATTCTCTTTCTTTCTGTAAGTTTTGACTGAAACACAGCCTCTTCACTCTCCTGTGAGCTGGGATTCAATAAACTCAGCAGCATTTGAAATCTATGATGCATCAAGAGCTTTGCTGATGTGAAATCTATTGTACTGTCTGATATTTGAACAAGACATTTTTCAACCAATTACTCATTGTCAAACTGGAATAATTTTGGAAAGCTTATGGTCCTTCAAATCACAGATGAATCCTTCAATTGCTGGATTAAAGGGAGGATGATACAGAGGAAATAATACATGTTTGATACAATGGCATTTCTTGAAGTATTCCAATACGGTATAACAGTCTTTTTATTGTCAGATGGTAATGGTATAGGTCACAAAGATTAATCAAAGCTCCTCAGCTGAACATTCCATTGTTTACAGAACCACATACGTCTAACTCAAATTGACTTCCATTTTTGCATTAACTAAAATTAAAATGTTGTTGCTGCCTTTCTGGCAAAAAAAAATTGGAGTGCACTGTCTGAAATGGTTGTGATTGTTATGATTATGTCTATAGTGGTTTCTTTCTTGGTGCTGCTGTTCTACACTGACAGCAACATCAGAATCAGAATCAGGTTTATTATCACATATGTTGTGAAATTTATTGGTTTGTGGCAGAGGTACATTGCAAGTCATAAAAAATTACTATGAGTTACAACAATAAATTAATAAACAAATAAAAAAAAATGAAGGCTTATTGAGAAATTAAGGAGGCATGGGATCCAAGGGGAAATTGCTTTGTGGACCCAGAACTGGCTTGCCCACAGAAGGCAAAGAGTGGTTGTAGATGGGTCATATTCTGCGTGGAGGTCGGTCACCAGTTGTGTGCCTCAGAGCTCTGTTCTGGAACCCCTACTCTTCGTGATTTTTTCATAAATGACCTGGATGAAGAAGTAGAGGGATAGGTTGCTAAATTTGTTGATGTCACAAAGGTTGGAGGTGCTCTGGATAGTATGGAGGACTATCCGAAGTTACAGCGGGACAATGATAGGATGCAAAAATGGGCTGACCAGTGGTAGATGGAGTTCAACCCAGATAAGTGTGAGGTGGTTAATTTTGGTAGGTCAAATATGATGGCAAAATATAGTATTAATGGTAAGACTCTTGGCAGTGTGGAGGATCAGAGGGATCTTGGGGTCTGAGTCCATAGGACACTCAAAGCTGCTGCTCAGGTTGACTCTGTGGTTAAGAAAGCATAAGGTGCTTTGGCTTTCATCAGTCGTGGAACTGAGTTTAGGAGCCGAGAGGTAATGTTGCAGCTATATAGGACTCTGGTCAGACCCCACTTGGAGTACTGTGCTCAGTTCTGGTCGCCTCACTATAGGAAGGATGTGGAAACCATAGAAAGGGTGCAGAGGAGATTTACAAGGATGTTGTCTAGATTGGGGAGCATGCCTTGTGAGAATAGATTGAGTGAACTTGGCCTTTTCTCCTTGGAGTGACGGAAGATGAGAGGGGACCTGATAGAGGTGTATAAGATGATGAGTGGCATTGATCATGTGGATAGTCAGAGGCTTTTTCCCAGGGCTGAAATGGCTAGTACAAGAGGACATAGTTTTAAGGTGCTTGGAAGTAGGTACAGAGGAGATATCAGGGGTAAACTTTTTACGCAGACAATGGTGAATGCGTGGAATGGGCTGCTGGCGACAGTGGTGGAGGCGGATACGATAGGGTCTTTTAAGAGACTCCTGGACAGGTTCATGGAGCTCCAAAAAATAGAGGGCTATGGTTAACCCTAGGCAATTTCTAAGGTAAGGACATGTTCGGCACAGCTTTGTGGGCCGAAGGGTCTGTATTGTGCTGTAGGTTTTCTATGTTTCTAAATGAATGAATGATGTCCTCAAAGGTGGGGAAGTTATTGCCTGTGAGAGATATGGCTGAAACTACAACCCTCAACCCTCGTCAACCTCTTTTGATCCTGTACGTTGGAGTCTCCATACCAAGCTGTGATGCAACCAGTCGGAATTTTCTTCAGAGTACAATTGTGGAAATTTTCTAGAGTCTTTGGTGACATTCCAAATCTTGTCAAGCTCCTAATCTCCTCAAACTCCTGATTGCGTCAATGTGTTGGTCCCAGAACAGATCCTCTGAGATGTTGAAGCCCAGAAACTTAAAGCTGTTCACCATTTCCATTGGCCTCTCAATGAGGACAGGTGTGTGTTCTCCTGACTTCCCCTTCCTGGAGACCACAATCAATTCCTTGGTCTTGCTGATGTTGAATGCAAAATTGTCGTGATATCACTGACCAGCTGATCTGTCTTGCTCCTGTACATCTCCCCGTCACCATCTGGGATTCTGATAACAACAGTGCTATTAATAGCGCGTTTGAGCCGTGTCTAGCCACAGAGTCATGTGCATAAGGAGAGTAGAGTAGTAGGCAAAACGCACACCCTTGAGGTGCATCAATATTGATTGTCAGTGAAGAGGAGATGTTACTTCCGATCTGCGCTGACAGTGGTCTCCTGATGAGGAAGTCAAGGATCCAGTTATGAAGGGAGGTACAGAGGCTTAGGTTTTGAAGCTTATTGATTAGTACTGAGGGCCAATATAAATATTGACACTAATTCTTCTTCAACCTTTTCAATACCTGACCAGTATAGAAATCTTGTAGGAGCCTTCACTTTTGCAGTGCTAATAGGCATTGGTCAGACAAGACAATGGTACAATAGTGATAGGTCCCACTTCAAATCACTTTGGGCTTAAACTTTCATCTGTAGAATGGTTGAAGATCTACATTTGCAAACTGATCCAAATTTTGGGATTATAGTGAGCTTGCTATATTGTTCAAAGAACCTCTATCCTTGTGACTGGAAAGTTACCATCTATAAATATAACATTAAAAATTGTGCTGTCACCACCCACATTAGAATCTTCATATGGCAGTCCAGACAAAATATCAACCTGAGCAGCAGCACTTCGGCCCAATCAATCTTTAGTCTTGATCTATCCTTGCCAAGTAATATTGGCTCTTCACTTCAGTCAGCAATCTGAGTCACCGGCTGTTCTAACACAACGTACATTGCATACCTTTGGAATGTCACCAGATATATCTTGAGACTGACTATGCTTTGTGCCAACCAAAGATAGAACAGTGTAGCCCTTTGGCCTACAATGTCTGTGTCAACCATTATGTCAAATTAAACTACACTCATCAGTCTGCCCGGCCTATATCTTTCTATTTCATGCATGTTCATGTGGCTGTCTACTTGCCTCCTAAATACCACTAACATACCTGCTTCCACCCACTCATATGGCACACTCCAGGCACCTAAAAACTCTTTATATTAAAAAAAAATTATCCCGCACGCCTCCTTTAAACTTTCACCCTCTTCTTTAAAATATGCCCTCAAGTATTTGACATTTCTACCCTGGGAAAAAGACTATTTACCCTATCTATGCTTTTCATCATTTCTATTAGATTTCCCCTCAGCCTTCAAAACTCCAGAGAAAATAATCCATGTTTCTTCAAATTCTCCTTACAGCGAACACTAAATGACCGACTTTCCGTTCTAATTATCGTTACCCAGAATGGAACAAATTGCCCCTATTTCAGGCTGCATTACTAATGACTTAACTTTGATCAGCACGGTGACTTAGAAATGTTATTTTCCATTTGTCGTTGTTAACAAATTAAATTCTGCATTGTCTGCATTAATGTTGATGCTTGGCAGACTCCCTTCATGGTACTTTACTATTGGAGAAGTTTTGTTTCAGTACGGGTATTGTACTGGTAGCAGTGCTCTTATTCATTCCTCTGTGTGCCTGGACTTGTATGCTGTTTCAAAATGCCCTTTCTCCTAACATAGATAACACTTTGTCTCCTTAAAGGAACAAGCGCATGGGAAATATCTGTTGTTACGTTGTAAGAAAATTTATGCACTTACAACCACGTGCTGCTAACACTGTTTCTAGAAGGCAGCTTTCTCTGTTGCTGAGGTTACTGCAGAGTTCCACCCAGGTTATTGCGGAGTTCTGTTCCGTTCCTGAGAACTGATCATAATCTGAACAATCTGTAAGTCAGAAAAGATCCAAAACAATGTATGAAAGAGGACCACAGAAACTGCTGGGATGGAAGAGTAAGCAGCACAGAAAGAATGGCCACGGCCAACCCTCATTGACCCAGTGAGTCTGCTCAGTGCTCCTAGCTCTGCTTGGCCTTAGATTGTGGCAGTGCGAGTGGGATTGGGGAATTGGAGAGAGAAGCATGCAGAAATGTCTCGGTCCTTCCTGGTGTAGGATGCCTGCTGCCCTCCAGCAGCCAGCTAATCCATCCCCACTCATCCCACAGATCTCTCAAATGCTCAGTTGTATGTACGGGCTCTCTATAAAGTTGGGCGTTCAATACCTGAGGAGGATCTCTACCGGTAACAATCACAATTGTACTGTCAGTAAAATCACTTCTATTCACTATCTCACTGCAGCGTTCAATTCCTGCGTCTCCTCAGCACGGTTTCCTACCTCAAGAGTGTTATTAGCCATAAAAAAACATTTTCATCTTTTCCAGTTTGCCTGTGCATGACTCATGTGCTTGATGTAATCCCCCTCCCCTGTCTGTCACTTGTTGTCTGTCTGCATTTGAGCCACCGTTTTGTCCTGTTTACGTCTAAGTAATATTGCTGCTGTGCTCAAGCCTCCTGTGTACTCCAGTCTCCTGTCTATTCAATTCTCCTGTAAGCAGGGCTTCCTGCCATATTGCTGTCTAGCTTCCCTTCTGTAGAGATTGCCACTGCCTCTAGTCCCCTCTCTCTTCTTTGCCTAACCTGCTGGTGCCTACACAACTTTAGCAGGTCACTGTTCATCCTGGAGCATCAAAGGCACCGCCATTTTTCCTTGCTAACTGTGCCGCTGATTGGGCTCCTTGGTGAGTGTTGTTGATGAACAGTAGTCCAGAGGTGTTGTGAGGGAGAACTGTTCTCAAAGCTGGTCCAATTTACTAAATAGGCCTCATCATCACCGATTGCAGTGTATTTGGAACTGGGTCTGTGTACCAGCAGAGCAATGTTGGCAAGATCTAATTATAATATTATCTCAGAGACATTATCAGGAACTTCAGTGTGTAATTCATTGGAGACAACTAACTCATTATTTTATTTACTCATGTGAGTGTTATGTATAGATATATGAATATACACCATCATGAGGAAATCTGCAGATGCTTACTATCTCTTCTTTCAGTTAGTCCTGACGAAGGGTCTCGTCCCAAAACGTCGACTGTACTTCTTCCTATAGATGCTGCCTGGCCTGCTGCGTTCCACCAGCATTTTGTGTGCGTTGCTTGAATATACACCATGTTATTTCCCATAATCATGATACAACTTCAAAGATAAAACAGCCTGAAGTTACTAATTTCCTTAAGTAAATCATTATTAAGATGCAATTAAAATAACATTTCAAGATTTAAAATATTCTCATTTTTGACATTATAAATGCCTTCAAATCTATAGGCATGTAGATCTGATTGTTCATAAAGGAAAACTTTTCTTGTTAAAGCACATAAAAACTTTCAGAGAGAATAACATTGGGTGCTTAGCCATAGGAATACTATTTATTTTCCCAGTTTTCCCCCTTAGTTTAATCAGGCATTCAATGTTGTACAGTTTAAGGTAAACAAACAATTAGAAGCATAGTTAGAAACCACATGTAACACTGAACAAAATCTCGTTATTCAAAACTTTACCAGACTTCAGAGATAATTAATTAGAAACATGAAATGGTATAAATTTGTAACATGGAGTTGATCCATTCAGTGCATCATACATCACATCAAAACCTAATTATTAAGCTCCATGCTTTCCCAAGAGCTCTCTGTTTCCCCAGCATCAATTATTTATTTATTGAATTAGAAATGCAATTATATAAATACCTATTCTGAAATAGTCTAAGGTTAAACAATGGCACACAGCTCAATATTGCAGAGTCTGAAATTATACCCTCTTGTCCATGTACAATGCAGGGCCCAGTGATTTTATGGAAATCCAGTGAGTGAAATTTCCAATACAATACCAAGGAAACTAAACTGTCACAGTGATGCCAACAGAAGGACAAATGCTATAGAATTACATTTGATTAATGGACAAACACACATGTGCAAAATCAAACCCTGGGTCAGGAGGTTTAAATAATTTTTGGAGGGTGTGACTTGGCTCAATCCAGTGTATCAACTCAGATGACCTGAACATGAGCCCTTCTGCATCCCGATAAAGTAAATAAAATACAGTAGGTGTAGCCAACAACATTACTAATGCTGAAAATTCTTGCCTTTGCTCAAAATGCCACATATCCTGGGCATACAATTTACTGAATGAAAGGACTATACAAAGGTTTTATTCATTATTGGCTTTTCAGTACTTCTATCATTGCTATTAGGTTCATTTTACAAGCTCATGTTGAAGTAGTGTTTTACCATGCACCTCCAGCTCAGCACGCCACTGAAATGTGTGTGTAAAAGGTGGCTTGGTAACATTACATTGTAGGTGTTTCAGTCCTGTTCTAAGACTTCCTGTTATTTTTAATCACAAAAGAAGTCTTGACAACTACCGCCTTCTTCAACTAGACCCTAACAACCAAACACATTTTAGCTTGCCCTCCCACCACCTCCACCCCACTCTCCACTTTCTGTAGGGATCGGTTCCTCCATGATGCCCTTGTCCATTCATCCTTCCCCACTAATCTCCCTCCTGGCACTTATCCCTGCAAGAGGAAGAACTGATACACCTGCCCATTCACCTCCTCCCTCGACTCTGTTCAGGGTTCCAGACAGTTCTTCTAGGTAAGGCAACACTTCACTTGTGAATCTATTGGGGTCATCTACTGTAGCTCATACTCCCAGAGCAGCTCCTCTACAATGGTAAGACCCAACTTACATTGGGACACCACTTTATTGAGCACCTTAGCTCTATCTGCAAAAGGAGGAATTTCCCAGTGGCCAACCATTTAAATTCCTATTCCAATTCAGGTTCCGATAGGTTGGTCCATGGCCTCTTCATCTATCATGAAGAGGCCACCCTCAGGTTGGAAGATCAACACCTCATATTCTCTCTGGGTAGCCTCCACCCTGAAGGCATAAACATTAGTTTCTCAAACTTCCAGTAATTTTTCCCCTCTTCTTCAGTTCCCCATTCTGGGCCCCTTCTTACCTCTTCTCTTCTCCTCACCTTCCTTTGGTGCTCCTCCTCCTTCTCTTTGTCCCATGGTCCACTCTCCTCTTCTATCAGCTTCCTTCTTCTCCAGCCCTTTACCTTTTCCACCCATCACATCTCAGCTTCTTACTTCACTTCCTTTCGCCCTCTAGCTTCTACTACTTATCCTCCCCCCACATTCTTATTCCGGCTTCTTCCACCTTCCTTCCCAGTCCTGATGAAGGGTCTCAGCCAAAATTGTAGACTGCTCATTTATTTCCATAGATGCTGCCTGACCTGCTGAGTTCCTCCAGCATTGTGTGAGTTGCTCTGGATTTCCAGCATCTGCAGAACCTCCTGATCTTGATAAGTTCTCGTTGACTTTGAATTTTGTAACAGAAATTAAAATTCTGTTTTGCTCTCCTTCATACTTTCCCTCCAGTATTCTTTTTACTACTTAAATGACATGCCACCTTAACTGACTTATTATTAAGTTTTTAATTCCAGAGTTTGGAGCTCAATCACAGAGTCCTCTGTAATGATTCTCTGTCTCTTCCCACAATCCAAAGATGTACTGGGTAGGTTAACTGGTCATTGTAAACTGTCCCTGGTTAAGTTAGGGTTAAATCGGGGTTGTCGGAAGTTGCTGGTGGTGTGGCTCAAAGGGCCTATTGCGTGCTGGATCTCCAAATAAAATGAAATAAGTAATTCTAGAAAGACTATATTATATGGAGGCTACATTGTCCATCTGCATGCCACCTTAACCAAACAGAGGAGCACTTTTAGGAATAGACTAAGACAACTGTGCTGCTCCAAAGAGTGCTATATGAGGTCATTCTTACCTTCGGCCATTAGACTCTGTAATGAGTCAACTTATAGCTGGGGAAATGATGACCCCCTCCTGTTAGACTGTTTGAGGTAACTTTTTTAAATTCTTTTTTACTTCTCTTGTAATATTTGTATATCTGTGTACTTGTAATGCTACTATGACACTGTAATTTCCTTTGGGATTAATAAAGTTTCTATCTATCTATAATAAGTTTAAGGACTGTTTACTCACACCCAGTCCAGGCCATGGTCATTGCCTCTCACCCCAAAAACCCAAGATCTGGCTTCAGCCTCAGTAAGCATACGTGTCCTTTGTGATACCTATTCAGAACAAATGGAATCTCTCAGTGGCAGGCCTTAGACTAGAACTGGCATGGCTGGCCTGTCCGTGAAGTACACAGACTCACTGCAGTTTCTAGGCCCTTGTACTTTCGATGTTTATATTGCTTCTGTTTACATTGACATTGATTCCTCATTCAGCACATGAGTTGACTTTCATTGTTAATATTTTAAGTGACAGGTAGTGGAATGAGACACAGGAGGTGCTTCAGATGCTGGAAATCCAGAGCAATACACATAATGTGCTGGAGGAGCTCAGCAAGTCAAGCTGCATCTATGGATGGGAATAAACAGTTGACATTTCAGGCCAAGACCCTTTATCAGGACTGGAAAGGAAAAGGGAAGAAGTCAGATAGTGGGACTACCTATGGACAACTCCAAACCCACTTATCCTTGACTTGACTAGAAACTATACTTAAAAACGCTGAGCATTATAATGGCTTATAAAACTGCATTTTGATTTCAGAATGCACTATTTATAGATAATTCAGAATCTATTTTCTATTATATATTTTAAATTTCTTTAAGCTTTCTATTGCGCTGGACCTTACACAATCCCATTACATGTATACATGGAAAAAACCTTGCTAATTTTTGAAATAATAAAGAGAAATTGGACAAAAGGAGGCTGCAAATACAGGAGAGTGGTATGTGAATTCAGCTTTGATATCACACGCCTGAAACCTCTGCACACAGTAAAAGGGGTATGCTGTTACAGAGACTTCAATCTAAATGTGCTTCTACACAGCGAGTTACTTGTGACAAGTGAATAACGCATTGCTGCATGAAGTCCACACTGAACAGGTTTGACAAATGGTAGTTTTACTTGAAGTGCAGCTAAAGTTTGTTGATTCACTTTGTGTTAAAACATACTTGTCACTCAAAACCTGGAGATAAGTATTTTAAAGGGCTCATTGAGAAATACCAACAAACACATTTGAATCCAAGGCTCCATTCAAAAAGTGTGGTCACTGCAGATGTCAAGAGTAAAGTTCAAAGATCACAGTTCATGAAAATTTTTGGCTTATTTCTCATGAGCAATCCAAACAGATCAAATGACAATAAATTGTTCTAAAGAAACATTGGACCTTAACAGTGACAGAGCACTGGCATATGCTAAGATCAATGCTTTAATGTACGCTAGAATCCTTAAACTGGATTTGCAATGCTTTTGAGAAAAATATATCTCAAATTCTTGAGAATTTTTTGCTGCCTTTACACTTGAATTGGCCTGATTAGATTTAAATGTGAAAGGCAATTTTTTCCCCTATGACTGAAAAAGATATTTAACCTTGATGGCACAAAAGCAAGGATTTACATTCTTGGATCACTGGGGTATGTTTCGGGTTAAGGATGAATTGTACAAAAGGGACGGGTTGCACCTTAATAAGCGGGGCACCAGCATTCTGGCAGGCAGGTTTGCCTCCGCAACGCGGGTGTGTTTAAACTAAGTAGTGGGGGCGGGGGGAGGGGACGAACTGGAAATGTAAGAATGGAGTTAAAGGGAAAGTGAGAATAAGAAAAGTTAAGAAAGACAGCAGAATCAACAGAGCAGAAAGCTCAAGAAGGAATCATACAGTACGGCCAAGTGAAATAGGAATTGATATGGGAGGTGAGAGGAGTAATTAATTAAAAGTATTATACACGAATGCATGGAGTATAAGAAATAAAGTGGATCAGCTTGAGGCACAGTTGGAAATTGGTAAATATGATGTTGTGGGAATAACAGAGACATGGCTTCAAGTGGACAGGGCCTGGGAAATGAATATTCAAGGGTATACGTCCTATCAAAAGGACAGACTGGTGGGCAGAGGGGGTGGGGTGGCTCTGTTGGTGAGGAATGATATTCAGTCCCTTGTGAGGGGGGACATAGAATCAGGAGACGTAGAGTCAGTAGGGATAGAACTGAGAAATTCTAAGGGTAGAAAGACCCTAATGGAAGTTATCTACAGGCCCCCAAACAGTAGTCTGAATGTAGGGTGTAAGTTGAATCAAGAGTTAAAATTGGCATGTTGCAAAGGTAACGCTACAGTTGTTATTGGGGACTTCAACATGCAGCTAGACTGGAGGAATCAGGTTGGTACTGGACCCCAAGAAAGGGAGTATGTGGAGTCCCTCCGAGATGGATTCTTAGAACAGCTTGTACTGGAGCCTACCAGAGAGAATGCAATTCTAGACTTAGTGTTGTGCAATGAACCGGATTTGATCAGGGAACTCGAGGTAAAGGAGCCATTAGGAGGTAGTGACCATAATATGATAAATTTTAATCTACAAACAGTTTGTACAATTTGAGAGGGAGAAGGTAAACTCAGAAGTGTCAGTATTACAGTTGAACAAATGGAACTATGGTGTTATGAGGGAGGAGCTGGCCAAAGTTCAATGGAAAAATACCCGAGCAGGGATGACAGTGGAACAGCAATGGCAAGTGTTTCTGGGAATAATATGGAAGGTGCAGGATCAGTTCATTCCAAAGAGGAAGAAAGATCCTAAGGGGATTAAGGGGAGGCCGTGGCTGACAAGGGAAGTAATGGACAGTATAAAAATAAAAGAGAAGTATAACATAGCAAAGATGAGTGGGAAGCTGGAGGATTGGGAAACTTTCTAAGAGCAACAGAAGGTAACGAAAAAGGCAATACGTAGAGAAAAAATTGTAATAAAAGCTTCTTTAGGTATGTGAAAAGGAAAAAAATAGTTAAGACCAAAATTGGGCCCTTGAAGACAGAAGCGGGTGAATTTATTATGGGGAACAAGGAAATGGCAGACGAGTTGAACAGGTACTTTGGATCTGTCTTCACTAGGGAAGACACAAACAATCTCCCAGATGTAATAGTGGCCAAAAGACCTAGGGTAATGGATGAACTGAAGGAAATTTATATTAGGCAGGAAATGGTGTTGGATAGGCTGTTGGGTCTGAAGGCTGATAAGTCCCCAGGACCTGATGGTCTGCATCCCAGGGTAACTCTCACTGACTCACAGACACACACTCACATTCACTCTCAGTGACTCACAGACACACACACACATTCACTGTCACTGACTCACAGACACACACTCGCTCATTTACTCTCGCTGATTCACAGACACACACACTCACAGTCACTCTTTAGAAAACGTGGACGTATTGGTAATCATTTTCCAATGTTCTATAGATTCAGGATCAGTTCCTGTGGATTGGAGGGTCACTAATGTTGTCCCTCTCTTCAAGAAGGGAGGAAGAGAGAAAACAGGGAATTATAGACCGGTTAGCCTGACGTCGGTGGTGGGAAAGATGCTGGAGTCAATTGTAAAAGATGAAATTATGACACATCTGGATAGCCATAACAGGATCGGTCCGAGTCAGCATGAATTTACAAAGGGGAAATCGTGCTTGACTAATCTTCTGGAATTTTTTGAGGATGTACCTATGAAAGTGGACAAGGGAAAGCCAGTGGATGTAGTGTACCTGGACTTTTAGAAAGCCCTTATCAAAGTCCCACATAGGAGATTAGTGGGCAAAATTAGGGCATTTGGTATTGGGGGCAGAGTACTGACATGGATTGAAAATTGGCTGGCTGACAGAAAACAAAGAGTAGCGATTAACGGGTCCCTTTCGGAATGGCAGGTGGTGACCGGTGGGGTACCGCAGGGTTCAGTGCTGGGACCGCAGCTGTTTACAATATATATTAATGATTTAGATGAGGGAATTAAAAGTAACATTAGCAAACTTGCCGATGACACAAAGCTGGGTGGCAGTGTGAAATGTGAGGAGGATGTTATGAGAATGCAGGGTGACTTGGACAGGCTGGGTGAGTGGGCAAATGCATGGCAGATGCAGTTTAATGTGGATAAATGTGAGATTATCTACTTTGGTGGTAAGAACAGGAAGGCAGATTATTATCTAAATGGAGTCAAGTTAGGAAAAGGGGAAGCACAACAAGATCTAATTGTTCTTGTACATCAGTCACTGAAAGCAAGCATGCAAGTACAGCAGGCAGTGAAGAAAGCTAATGGCATGCTGGCCTTCATAACAAGGGGAATTGTGTATAAGAGCAAAGAGGTCTTTCTGCAGCTGTACAGGGCCCTGGTGAGACCACACCTGGAGTACTGTGTGCAGTTTTGATCTCCAAATTTGAGGAAGGACATTCTTGCTATTGAGGGAGTGTAGCGTAGGTTCACAAGGTTAATTCCCGGGGTGGTGGGACTGTCATATGTCGAAAGGTTGGAACGACTGGGCTTGTATACTCTGGAATTTAGAAGGCTGAGAGGGGACCTTATTGAAACATATAAGATTATTAAGGGATTGGACATGCTGGAGGCAGGAAGCATGTTCCCACTGATGGATGAGTCCAGAACCAGAGGCCACAGTTTAAGAATAAGGGGTAGACTGTTTAGAACGGAGTTGAGGAAAAACTTTTTCACCCAGGGAGTTGTGGATATATGGAATGCTCTGCCCCAGAAGCCTGTGGAGGCCAAGTCTCGGGATGCTTTCAAGAAAGAGATGGATAGAGCTCTTAAAGATAGCGGAATCAAAGGTTATGGGGATAAGGCAGGAACTGGATACTGATTGTGGATGATCAGCCATGATCACAGTGAAGGGCGGTGCTGGCTCGAAGGGCCGAATGGCCTACTCCTGCACCTATTGTCTATTGTCTATTGTCTATAAAAGTTCTAGTGCACCCTAAAGGGCTTGAAATATAGTCAGAGTAACAACATGCAAATAATCCTTTTAGGTATTGGTTTCCTGCCACTGCAGCAAGATTACTAAATGGGCATCGGGTGTGATAGAAAAGATGGAAGCCATTTTTTGCTGAGGGAGTTTTCATGCCATCATCTTGGTAGCGATGTACATCCCACCTCGGGCCAACGTCAGGCAGGTTCTGGAGAAACTAAGCACCGTGATCGGCAGTCACAAAACAGCACATCCTAATGCCTTCCTGATCATTACGGGGGATTTCAACCAGGCCAGCTTGAAGAAGCCTCTGAACAGCTGCCACCAACATATCACCTGTGGAACCAGAAAAGAGCCAACACATCTGACCACAGTTATACCAGCATCAAGAATTTTTACTGTGCCATCCCACACCCACACTTTGGAAAGTCTGATCAACTGGCTGTACTTCTACCCCCGGTGTATAGGCAGAGGCTAAAGACCACAGCATCAGTGGTGAGGACAAAGAAGGAATGGTCAGGATAGTAAGCAAAGTACTTGTGACTGGTCATACATTCATCTTCAGATCTGAATGAATATGCCACAGCTGTCACCGATTTCACCAAGACCTGTGTGGATGAGTGTGCTCCTTCGAGAGCATACCAGACGTCACTCAAACCAGGATGAACCAGGAGATTCAGAATCTGCTGACAGATAGTTCTGTGGCATTCAAGACTGGTGATCTAAAACTATACAGGAAATCCAGGTATGACATATAGAAGGCTATTTTAAGAGCAAAGAAACAGTTCTGATTGAAGTTTGTGATGGAATCAGATGCACGTCAGTTCTGGCTGGATTTGCAGTCCATTACTTCCTACAATGTGAAACCTGACTGGCTATGATACTTCACTCCCAGATGAGCTCAAAGCCTTTTATATATCATTTGAAAGGACGAATAAAATGACTCTTGTCCCAATGCCTACAGCATCTGGTGACCCTGTAATCTCTGTCTTGGCAACCAACGTCAGAACATCCTTCATGAGGATGGACACCTTGCAAAGCATCTGACCCTGATGGTGTGTGTACCTGTAGGGCACTGAAAACTGTGCCAGCCAACTGGTGGGAGTGTTTAAGGCCATCTTCAACCTCTCACTGCTGCAGTCAAAGGCTTCCACCTGTTTCAAAGGGCGACAATCATACCGGTGGCCAAGAAGTGTAGGATGAGCTGCCTCAGTGACTATTGCCTAGTTGCACTTACATCTACTGTGATGAAATGCTTTAGTTGGCTGGTCCTGGCCAGAATCAACTCCTGCCTAAGCAAGGACCCAGACCCACTGCAATTTGCCTATCGCCACAATATGTCTAAAGTGGATGCAATCTCACTGGCCCTCCGTGCGGCTTTGAATCACCAAGACAATAGTAATACCTACATCAGGCTGCTGTTTATTGATTACAACTCAGCATTTAACAGCATCGTACCCTCGGTACTAATTAGTAAGCTTCAAAAGCTGAGCCTCTGAACCTCTCTCTGTAACAGAATCCTCGACTTCCTCATCAGGAGACTGCAGTGAGTGCAAACAGGAAATAACATCTCCTCATTGACAATCAACACCACCGCACTTTGAGGAAGTGTGCTTCACCCACTACTCTACTCTCTCTACACTCACAACTGTGTGGCTAGGAACAGCTTAAACACCTTCTATAAATTTGCCAATGACACAAATATTGTTGGCAGAAGTTCAGTTGTTGACACGGAGTACAGGAGTGAGATAGATCAACTGGTTGAGTGGTGTTGAAACAATAACTTTGCAATCATTGTCAGTAATACCAAGGAATTGATTGTGGACTTCAGGGAGGAGAAATCAAAGGAGCAAACACCAGTCCTCATCGAGGAATCGGTAGTGGAAAGGGAGAGCGGTTTCAAGTCAACATCTCTGAAGATCTATCCTGGGCCCAAAATATTGATGTAATTACAAAGAAGGTATGGCAGTGGCTATATTTCATTCAGAGTTTTGATAAGACTTCGTATGTCTCTAAAGACCCTAGCAACTTTCTATAGATGTAACATGGAGAGCATTCTAAGCAGCTGCATCACCATACGTTATGGAGAGGCCATTGTACAGGATCAGAAAAAACTGCAGAAAGTTACCAACACAGGCAGCTCCTTCATAGCCCCTAACCTCTCCAGCATTTGAGGTCATCTTCAAAATGTGATGCCTCAAAAAGGTGGCATTCATCATTAAGGACCTCCATCACCCAGGACGTGCCCTCTTTTCATTGCTCCCATCAAGGAGGAGGTACAGGAGCCTGAAGACACACACTCAGTGTTCTAAGAACAGGTTCTTTTTCACTGCCAGCAGATTTCTGAATGGACAATGAAACTGCCGAAGTGTTTCGGCCCAAAATGTCAACTGTACTATTTTCCTTGATGCTGCCTGGCCTGCTGAGTTCCTCCAGCGTTTTGAGTGTGTTGTAATGAACCCACTATTTTTTTCTCTTTTTGCTCTGTTTTTGTACTACTTGCTTAATTTATTTTAAACTGCATACATATACAGTATATTTCTTATTGTCATTTACAGTTTTTTATTATGTATTACAATGTACTGCTGCTATAAAACAACTAATTTCACAACATATGCCAGAGATATTAAACCTGATTCTGATTCTGATATAATCTATGACCAGATAGGACGTTAACAACCAAATAGTTGGGCTGAGGAGGTTTCAATTTGGAAAACTGATAAGGAGAGGGGACAGTTGGGTCAGTGGTCAAATAAATGATCAGTCGATGGCAAGAGTGGGGTTGAGTCACTGGTTGGTTATGTTCATGGGGCTGGTTTGGGATGGATGAACTATTGGTTATGTTGATGGGGAGATTTTGGGGAACAACAGCAATCACATTAACTAATAGGGAGGGCATGTGTTGACACAGCTATTGGTTAGTTTGATGTGGATGGGTTAGGTTAGGACAGCAATTAATGGCTGGGGCAGTTTCCATTTGAACTTGAGGCTCCATTGAGGATAGGTAGCAAGTAAATGGAGGCTGAGGTAATTTTAGAGAATTATCAGTTGGCCTAATCTGAATGTCTGCTTCACTTTACCTATTTCCATGTGGCACGGAATCCATCGTTATTGGGCATGTGACATGAAAATATGAGGTTGTACTGAACATACTTTAAGAAATGTTAGTACAATAAACCTTTTGAAGTAGCTTAAAAATCTCAGCTTTCTATAATATAACCCAAATCTATGACTTATTTTAAACCTATGCTGTCTGTATTACAGTGCAAACGTTTCCCATTTACACCTCTCATAATTATGTATATTTCAATCAGGTTACCCCTTAGCCTTCATGGCTCTTAAGAAAACAAATTGATTTAAAAATCCAATTAGACAGGACATCCCTTAAGCAAAACTAGACTATCCCTTATCAACCACTGTCTCTTCAAGTGCAGATTAATCCTTTCCCTTAGGACTTTTAGCCAATAAATTCCCTATCATTGATGTTAGACTTGCTGACATGTTATCATTTGTCTTGTCCCTGCTGCTGTTCCTGAATAAATATACATTTACTATTATCTAATCATCTGGCATCACCTCAATAGCCAGGGAAGATCTGAAATTTCTATCAATGACTGAACGATCACATCCCTCACCTATTATATCAGCCTGGGATACACTTCCCTCGGACCCTGGAGATTATTCATCTCTATTACTCCTCCTTTATTAGGAATACTTTTGAAATGAATGAGAAAATTGCTAGCTTGAGTTGGCTGCATGTTTGTAGGGTTGTGCCCCGAGCCTAGAGGTTAGATTGCAAACGTTTTGTCACCAGATGCGTGACATCATCACTGAGTCAATTGAGTGTTGTTTCTGCCGAGTGCATGCGTTTACTCTGTTCCGACTCGATTAGCTGACTTTCGTGCTGGGTGCTAGTCTCCACTGGGTCCCAGTCTGTGGGATCGGGGCCTGGGGGTGAGAAGCAGACACCCAAGGAACCCAACGCTCTCAACAACCGATAATTAGGGATACAGGTCAGTGGAGATCACTCAACCATTTGATCGGTCAGGACCCAGCAGAGACTGACAGTTAGCACGACAACCAACCAATCAGAACAATGGGTCACTCCAATGTAAGTGCGAGCACTCGGCAGAAACAACACTTGATTGTGCACTGATGACATCACCTTGACTGGTGACAAAAAGCTTGCCACCTAACCTCTAGACTCAGCGAGCAACCCTACAAAGAAAGGGTACTTCTAGCAAGAGTCTTTAATGCTCTTTTGAAATTGTACTAGATTCTTGACTGTCTCCTCTCAGCTTTCCACATATATAAAAAATACCATTAGTTAAAGATGTGTGAAGCAGTTATCCCTGGTGTCCTAATCCCACCATCAACGTAATTAAACAGATTATATTGTCTTTACCGCTTTTTGTTCATTGGATCTTTCTGAGCAGAAATCTACTGCCATGGTTTCAAATTTACAATAATGGACACATTTTGAAAGATATTCTAATAATTGTAAGCCATGTCAAATTGTCCCAGACTTTTAAAGTGATCTTTATTAATATGTGCTTTCTTTGTATTTTGCGTTCCATTTTTTCAACTAAAACCCAATTGCTGCAAATTCTAGTTTGATCTTTGACTGTTCCTTTATCCTTTAGCTTAAGTGAACTAATGTTAGTCATTAATATTGTCTGAAGTTCTATATTAAAGCAATGGACAAAGATATATTGTAGAAACAACAAAATTTACAAGGCTGAAAAGTATGTAATTTTGTTAATAATGGATAACCACAATGTGCTTAATTTACCAGTCTAGCTTACCAAGTTATATTCCCCCAAATGGAATAAAATTCATATCAGAACTTACTACGGTGTGAAGTGAACCAAACAGTGTTTTCAGCTTCACAGTTCAAGTAGTGGTCATGTTAATGCCTATGATTCCAAGTCATGCAAGCAAGCATAAACATCAAGTATTATTTGTGTCAATCATTGGACTAATATTTAGCTTATCTTATTTAGCAGCTAGAAAATTCCTGTGGGATCTGTAAAATAAGGAATGACCTTCATGTCTTCTTGCCTACCAATGGCTACTATAATCATCAAACTCCATCACTATTGCCCATATGCTGAGGGAAGCTGAGCATTAGCATGTGTCTGTGGTATTATCTATACCAACAGAAATGTGCATTTAGTCCCAGATTCAGCAGGGAATGGTTAAGGCAAAATAATGCATCCTGAAATATACTACTGAGATATATTCGACAAATTTAGTCATAATTGACGATTGTGAACCCTCATATTGAGCAATACATGGTTGGTGGTGAAAAGTCCAATCATACTGAGCAAGAGAAATAGAATAGACATTTTAAACAACATCTGGAAGAAAATGGTTTCTAATGTTTTCTATACTGAATGGTGCCAGTTCTTAGTACATCTGCAGCATTTTTTGGTGTTCAGTAAGGAGTTTGATTACTTTATTTATATAAGAATCATAAGAAAACATGTTTCAACAATATTCTGCAAGAGAAATAGAATGCAATATAACATTTGAACAACTACATCAGTGGTACTGAGCTATAGAATTACTGCAGTTTCTATTCTCCAGTTTCTGATTCCAACATGAATAAAGTCATCAAACTCAGCTTACTGACACCGAGGAACCCTACAGATGAGCTGAGAACTGGCATTATTTAATATAAGAAACACTGGGAGCAATTTTTCTCCGAAATGAAGTTGTTCAACTATTATATCCCATTCTGTTTCTCTAGCATAATATGGTTGAATCATGGTTTTGCACTACCATAAAAATGGTATATTTCAAACGTAATATAAGAGCAATAGGTATAAAATATGAAAAAGGTGTGGAAAATAATGGAGAAAAATTAAGAACTGAAGGCTACAAGTGCAGACTGGGTAGCAAGCTTCAAAAAAAATCAGAACAAGTTATATTTAGGCAGTGACTTGATTGAGTGCCAAGTGTTTAATAGAGTCATGGATTAATACAGTATGGACACAGGCCCTTCAGCCCAGCAAGTCCGTACCAACCACGTTGCCCACCCAACTAGTCTCAATTTCCTGTGTTCGGCTGATATCCCTCCAAACCCCGCCCTTCCATGTACTTATCCAAATGATTCTTAAACGATACTGTTGTACCTAGCACAACCTCTGACAGCTCATTCCATATACTCACCACCCTCCACATGGAAGAAGTTTCCCCTTAGACCCCTAATAAGTATTTCCCCTCTCACCCTAAATTTACGCCCCTGAATTCTGGACTTCCCTATCCTGGGAAAAAAGATTTACCATCCACCGTATCTACACCTGTCATAATTTTAAGCATCATCCATCATTCTCCTATGTTCTGAGGAATAAAGACTTAGCTTGACCAACTCCTTGCTATAATCAGGCTCTCTGGTGCAGGTTACATCCTTGAAACTCTTTTCTACAATCTTTCCAGTTTAACCACGTCATAATGTCTAAAGGATCCTGAAAACATTGCAACATTCAGTCACTCTGACAGCTTGTTAACTCGCTTTCCTGCAACTTGTCTGAAAACATTGTGGAATCTTTTCAGCAGGGGAATTTTATTACCAAGCAGCAAGAGTTAAATAAATAAAAATTCAATGGCACTCACAGCAATAAATCACAACTCATGAGGTTGGCAATTCAGTGTTTTTCACTGAAATGTGAACGAGAATAAATCTTATAATTCTAGTATTGAGAATAGATTATTATTCATGAGTACACAGTATGTTATTTGCTGTGTATGTGGCCAGGTTACACAACAATGCTATTAATAAAAACGTTGAAGATGGGAGTTAAGGTTCATGGTTCTTTACTAGCAGAAACATAACTCGGCACACACTTACAGATCAATATGCGCCTATTAATACATGCTCAATACGTGCCTAATAGCGCATGCAACGATGTGTTACTACAACATAAAGTAGTCCCTTATTATAATGTAGGCTAAATGGTACACTCCTCCCCTTTTATTTTAATAGTGTATCAACAGTTTTTTCTCTGGGGAATTATGCTAAACAAATATGTTTGCCCTTAACGTACAAATGCCTACCATTTGTTTACTTAGCAACTTAATAATATCAAATTATAACAAAGTAACGTAATAATATCGAATTATAACAAAGTAACGTAATAATACCAAATTATAACAAGCCTTTTTTTTCGCTTTTGGTCTAAGACCCATTTATAACTCAAGTCTCTGGGGGGGGGGGGCGGCGGGGAGGGAGGTCTTCTCTAGATTGTCCGGCACTGAAGCAAATAGGTCTTCACTCTATTGTCAGGAATAAATTAAACAATCCACAGATTGGCAGGTTCTATCCATAAACAGTAGCCATTTAAATCTTGCAAAGATGACGAAAGCAAAGCAAAATCCGTGAAAAGTGAATGTTATTCTTAAAATATGTACAATCATCAAAACTGAGATGACATTGGAAAGTGTCTTCAAATAGTGTGTTCTTCAGTCTGTCAATAAACTTGTTTGTTTTAGATTAGATTAGATTCAACTTTATTGTCATTGTGCCGAGTACAGATACAAAGCCAATGAAATGCAGTTAGCATCCGACCAGAAATGCAAAGAATAGTGTTATTTACAAGGTAACTGCGAATAAAAAGAGCTACAGCACGCAGATATAAAAGTACTGAGACAGTAAAATATGGGTGCAATACTGCTTAACACAGTAATGTGAGGTTCAACGGGGTCACAGCCTCAGGGAAGAAGCTCTTCCTGTGCCTGCTGGTACATGGTTAGGGTGAGATGCATCCTTGATAATGCTTTTCACCCTGCCCAGGCAGCATTTATGGTAGATGTTCTCAATGGTGGGCAATTGGGTGCTGATAATCCACTGGGCAGTTTTCACCACACGCTGGAGTGCTTTGCGGTCTGATACGGGACAATTGCCATACCACACTGAGATGCAGTTGGTGACTATGCTCTCAATGGTACAGCGGTAAAAGTCCATTAGTATCCTGCGACAGAGGTGAACTTTCTTGATACTCCACAGGAAATACAGGCGCTGTTGCGCATTTTTGATCAGGATGGAGGAGTTCAGGGACCAGGTGAGATCCTCGGAAATGTGGACACCAAGGAATTTGAAGCTTGATACACACTCCACTAAAGCTCCATTGATATAGATGGGGACATGAGTGTTGCTCCTAGCATGCCTGAAGTCCACAGTGATCTCCTTGGTCTTCTGGGTGTTAAGGGCCAGGTTGTTGTCGGCACACCCTGCAGCCAGGTGCTGGACCTCATCCCTGTAGGCCATCTCATCATCCCCTCTGATCAGGCCAACCACCATGGTGTCGTCTGTGAACTTGATTATTGAGTTAAAACCATGTACAGGAACACAGTCATAGGTGAAAAGGGAGTACAGAAGAGGGATCAGCACACGGCCTCGAGGCACGCCAGTGTTCAGGGTGAGAGTGGAGGAGGAGAGGTTGTCTAACTTAACTGATTGGGGTCTATTAGTCAGAAAGTCCAAGGTCCAATTGCAGAGGGATGAGCTGATATCAATCTGGTGAAGTTTGGCGATCAGCTTGGAGGGGATCACAGTATTGAATGCTGAACTAAAGTCAATGAACAGCATTCTGACGTAAGAGGGTGTCCAGGTGGGTCAGGGCAGAGTGAAATGCTGTGGAGATGGCGTCCTCTGTTGACCTGTTGATGTGATAGGCAAATTGATGGGGGTTCAGGGTAGTGGGCAGACAGGATTTAATACGGATTTCCATATAAAAGTCATGAAAAATTGACCCCTGAGCACAGGGAGTTAAGAAGATGTGTGCCTCCAGATGAGTTCTAGGCAGCAGATCGCCTCCGTATAATGAAGGCTCCTCTGTGCAGATGTCCTAGACATATACACATCTTTGTGCTATTACTTGTCTTCCTTACCCATATCTCATTTGTTCCAACTAAACTAATTACACAGCCAATCTTCATATTCTCCTTAGATTCCAAATAGATAGCCTGACCTTTATGATACCATCTCTTATCATTGTATAATTTTCCATCTTCTATTCGTGCTTCATATCTTTGTGCTGGTGATTCAGCAGGAGTGCTGGGAAGATGCTCAGGAGAAGACAGAGATGCTGGTCTTTTCGGAGATTTAATCTTATTGAGATTTCGCAGATCTTCCATTATCTGTTCATCTGTTAACAAGTAATTTTACTGCGCATGTGCAGGTTCTCGTCTTGTGTCTGTAATTGGAGCAGGGTCATTAAGTCCCCTCCTTAGTTTCCTTGTCATTATTGGCTTTACCTCCATCAAATCTCCTGTGAGTTCCATTGTTAGCCTTTCATTTTCAATCATCTTTTTTCTTTTCTAACTCAATCTTTTTATCTTCAAATTCCTTCACTGCTGCTTTCTTCTCTTTAATATAATTCCTTTCCACTTGTTCTGCCTCCAGTTGCAGAAAAAGCTCTGGATTTCGTATTCTTTTCTTGTATTGTTAATCTAGTTTATTCATCCTTTTCTGATACTCCTGCAAAGTGCCTTCCTGTAACTGCTGTAGCCGTCTTTTGAGAGATGTCAATTTCTCCTGGTGCATCTGCTCTTTTACTTCCAGGTAGTCTTCATCATCCTGCTTATTGGCAATATCTGCTTCACTTGCATCCTCTGTACCTTTATCCGAGTCGTGGTCACAGATACCGCATTTGTCCTCATCGTCGATGCTGTCTAGCTCCTCCTCCTCGTTGTAATAGTCGACAATGGGTGAGAGGAGAGCTGCGGACATCTTCCCCACCGAGCTGCCCTCCTTTGTTGACGCATCTAGAGCCATGATGGTGTGCCAATCCAACTGGATTTTCCTGAGCCATTCCTGTCCCAGCAATGGTGGTCCTCCATTTTTCAGTACATAAAGGTTCAGCTGCTGTGTTTTGTCTCTGTAGGTCACTGTCACTTTAATTTTGCCTTTGAGATGAACTGTCTGTCCTGTGTAAGTCTTTAGCAGTAGTTTAGTTCGTTTCAGAGGTACGTGAGAAAACAATCGTTTGTAGTCGTGTACAGAGATCACCGCTAAAGCTGAGCCTGTGTCCAACTCCATTTTCAGTCTCACGCCTGTCACTTGTGGAATGATCCTGATTACTCTTCAATTATCTCTCTCTTTCACGCTCTGAAGTTGCCATCAAGACAACTCACTTTCGTCTGAGTTGTTTTCATCAGAACTGCTTTCTTCCATTTTGTGTACATTGTTGTGTTTTCCTTTCTGGGGTTTCTTGTTTCTCTGTATTTTGTCCTTTTTCTGCTGTTTACTGGCTTTGCATACTCTGCCAGTGTGGCCCTGTTTACCGCAGTTTCTGCATTCTTTGTCTTTAAACCAACAGTCATCAGAGTCATGTGACATGTTCCCACAACGGTAACATTTCTTTCCTTCATTTCTGTTCAGTGACATTTTACTTAGAAAATCAAGCAAGAAATGCATACTCCAATGTGCAATCTTTTGCCAAAGAAGGAAACCAAAGCCTTGGTTTTCAACAGGAACTGAAAGTCCAAGCTGCAGGTTCCCTTAACTTCAGATGTTGAGTAGGAGGTGTGGGTAGTGGGTAGTGGCTCCATATATCACTACTACAGAGCATGACAACCCTGCCTTACATGAGTCCTGGGCTCAGCTGGCTTCGGCTGACAGTACCCGCTATGGGCCCCTATCCAGGGTTACGGATCCCACTGCCTTGTGGGTATCTTCGGGAGAAGAGAAAGCTAAGGAGTAAACCCTACACAAATCTGGAGTGGGGCCCCTGAGGCGGTTGGATGACGTATCACGTCACCTCCCAGCAGCTCCTGCAGCCAAGCTGATGCCAAATGTACTGCTTCACATTCCTTTGGACCACATCCGCGAGGCCGAGAGGGGGATCTTGATGTCTGGGCAGCCCAGGATCTCCATATTTATCGCCCAGGTCTGCGCCCCGGAATGGGCGCATCCATTGTCTACTTAGACAGACAGAGCCATGAGCCATGAGGATGATGAGTAGGAGGTGAGAGTGAATGCGGTGCACTCTCAACAAAGAACAGGGTAAGATGCCATCTGATGTGAGCACCTGGGGCAGTGATTGGAATGGTTGGTTCCCACCTAAAGAAAGATTAGACACATCCACTGTGGAGCTTTCATGACGTAGGAGGTGTTGTAACGTGAACAAAGTCACCGGAGAAATACTGAAACGAGTGGATACAGAAATGGTTTATTCAACAAAGATAGACACTCTCAGGAGGAAGAGGTTTGGTCAACCCAATATTAAATGATATTCCACATGCTAAAGATCAAAGGACAATTCTGAGGTTACAATATATCTATAATGCATCCTTTGAATTACATGTAATTTTCACACCTCCTTCTTCACACCCACAATCCAGACACCCAAAATGAATGTTAATCAGCATTGTCTGGTTTTAATGAACTGGCATTCACAGCTCAAAAAAACTGTTGTCCAGGGCTGCATTTTAAATTTATTCTACAATCCATGTTCAGGTCTAAAGATTAGTTGCTGATGTTAACATTTTGCTATATACCCTAACTCCAGAATAATGCTCTAACAGATCCTCCTCTTATTCCAGAGAAGGCCAAATCTTGAGGATCTAATCAGATAGGGCAGCAAAATTGCCCTGCTTTGGAACTCCTCCCCCCCCCCCAATCACCCTATGTGCATTTACATCTGCACTATCATCCCTAATGGCTACCTACAAGGCTCTAAGCAGAGATTGTTCCAGAAATTCGACCAACAGTCTTTAAAATACAGCTTCATATTTCATATGCCTGTTGCCTCATTCCCAGCTGGCCGATAGCAGTTTAATCACATTCTTTATCATCACCCCTTCATTCTCTGATAGCTAAAGCTCTGGAGTGTCTGTCAGTTGTTACTCTCTGGTCAGGGGCCCCAGCAAGGTAAATGTATCAAGCTCGCAAGCCCTCTCATCGATGTATGGGAGGGGTTGGGGTGACATCTATTTCAATGACTGCAAGGACCTCTCCCCAGAGGCACCCACTTCCGGACTGTCCAGTCGATTGTTGGTCTAACCACTGAAAGGGCCCAGCTCATTTGTATTCACTCCCCATTCAGGCTGGGGTAACTGCCTTCAGACGCCGTGTGCAATCTCTTAGTCGTGGAACCTGATATCTTTGCTGTAACTTGGATCCCATCCCATCTATTTTTCCCAAATGTTTTTCTATGCTGAGCTATACAACTAATCATCTGCCTTCAGGAGCCATCCTTCATTACAGAGTAACATTTCTGTTATAACTTAACATGCAATTCATGGCTTGCTGTCGGCTCTCTCGGTGTCCTCTGCCTTCACGTTTGCTGTGGGTCTGCTTCCATCAGCTCTGGTCAGATCTGCTGCAGCCAGCTGGTGTTCATCACTTGGGTTTTCTGCAATGACGCCATTAGCAGGTACACCTTGTCTCTTGCTCTGCCTGAGAGGGCGACAGGAAGGTGGGTCATACGGTTTTACCTGAGTCCAGCGTTTCCACTGACTGCCCCACTGGGACTGTACCCAACACAGGCGTCATTCGTCTGGAGCACCACGTCCGGTTCTATCCACCTAGGAGTGAAATCTGTCTTTTCAGCCAAATCCTTTCCCATGACTTGGTCAGCTGGCTGTGGGAGGACTATCTTCCCTCCCTCCGGCTCTCTCTGATCCACAATATGTAGCTGCTGCTTTGCTCGATCCTTCGCAGCTTTACCCTGGTTACAGTGGGCCTTCATGTCTCCATGTAATCTTACTAAATTAGCAGTTGTAGTTTCTTTCTGTATGTTAGAATTGAATTGAATTAACTTTATTTCTTACATCCGTCACATACATGAGGAGTAAAAATCTTTACGTTACTTCGTCTAAATGTGCAATGTGCAATCATAGTAATTTATAATAATTTATGATAAATAGAACAGTCAATGTAAGATAGAATACACTCGAACCAGTGTGAGTTAATCAATCTGATGGCCTGGTGGCAGAAGCTGTCCCAGAGCCTGTTGGTCCTGGCTTTTATGCCGCGGTACCGTTTCCCAGATGGTAGCAGCTGAAATAGATTGTTGTTGGGGTGAATTGGGTGCCCAGTGATCCTACAGGCCCTTTTTACACACCTGTCTTTGTAAATGTCCTGAATCATGGGAAGTTCACAACTACAGGTGCGCTGGGCTGTCCGCACCACTCTCTGCAGAATCCTGCGATTAAGGGAGGTACAGTTCCCGTACCAGGCAGTGATGTAGCCAATCAGGATGCTCATAATTGTGCCCCTGTAGAAAGTTCTTGGATTTGGGGGCCCATACAAAACCTCCTCAACCTTCTGAGGTGAAAGAGGTGCTGTTGTGCCTTTTTCACCACACAGCTGGTGTGTACAGACCGTGTGAGGGCCTCGGTGATGTGGATGCTGAGGAACTTAAAACTGTTCACCCTCTCAACCCCAGATCCATTGATGTCAATAGGGGTTAGCCTGTCTCCATTCCTCCTGTAATCCACAACCAACTCCTTTGTTTTTGCGACGTTGAGGGAGAGGTTATTTACTTGACACCACTATGTCAGAGAGATGACTTCTTTCCTGTCGGCCACCTCGTTATTGTTTGAGATAAGGCCAATCAATGTAGTGTCGTCGGCAAATTTAATTAGCAGATTGGAACTGTGGGGGGGCGGTGCGTGTGTCACAGTCATGGATATACAAGGAGTAAAGGAGGGGATTAAGTACAAGGCCCTGAGGGGCTCCTGTATTGAGAGTCAGAGGGTTAGAGATGAGGGAGACCACTCTTACCACCTGCCAGTGATCTGACAGGAAGTCCAAGATCCAGCTGCACAAGGCAGAGTCAAGGCATGGGTCTCTGAGCTTCTTGTTGATCCTGGATGGAACTATGGTGTTGAATGCTGAACTGTAGTCCAAGAACAGCATTCTCACATAAGCATCCTTCTTCTCCAGATGTGCAAGGATGGTAAGTAGAGCAGTGGCTATTGCATCATCTGTCGATTGGTGGTGTCAGTTGGCGAATTATAGGGGGTCCAGTTTGGGTGGTATCAAGCTGCAGATGTAATCCTTGACCAGCCTCTCAAAGTATTTGCTTATTATTGAGGAGAGCGCGACAGGACACCAGTCGTTCAGGCATGTTACCTTGGTCTTTTTTGGTACAGGGACAATGGTGGGTAATTCAAAGCAGAAAGCCACTTTACACTGGGAGAGGGAGATTTAAAATGTCTGTAGACACACCTGCCAGTTGTGCTGCGCATATCCTAAGTACTCGCCCTGGGATGCTATCTGGTCCCGCAGACTTGTGACTGTCCACCCATTGGGAACATCTGCATACCTCAGCCTCAGAGATGACCAGGTTGCAGGTTGTAGCGGTGGCTTTCCTCGGAAAGTTAGTGACATCAAACCAAGCATAAAAACGATTGAGCTCATCTGGGAGAGAGGCCACAATGTTGTTGGCACCACAACGTTTGGCTTTGAAGTCTGCCATGGTATGCAGCCCTCACCACAAGTCACGCGTGATATTCATTGTGAGTCTTGACTCACTCTTGTCCCTGTATTGTTGTTTCACAGCCTTGATAGCTTTGCGCAGATCATAGATGCTTTTCTTGAGCTCCTGCTGATTGCCAGCAATGTAAGCTCTACGTCGCATGGTAAGGGCTGCTCGCACGGAACTAATGATCCAGGGTTTCTGGTTCGGGAAGACCCTGACCGACTTCTGGGGGACAACATCGTCAATTCATTTCTGGATGAATCACATGACTCCATCCATGAACTCAGAGACATCTTCATCATGGAAGACATCATCGAAGCAGTCCTGCAGCATAGAGACTGACTGGTCGGACCAACAGTGGACAGTTTTAAATATGGCCGCCTCTTGTTTCAGCTTCTGCCTGTACATCGGCAAGAGCAGGATCAAAGAGTGATATGATTTTCCAAAAGCTGTGTGAAGGAGAGCTTTGTAAGCATGGCAGAAGGGAGTGTAGCAGTGGTCAAGTGTGTTTTCTCCACCAGTGCTCACCTGCATGTGCTGACAAAACGTCGGAGAGACTTCCATCAGCGACGCTCGATTAAAGTCACCGGCGACGATGAAGGAAGCCTCCGGCTATGCAGTCTCCAGCGTGATGATGGTCTCGTACAGTTCCATGAGAGCCAGGTCAGTATCAGCCTGTGGCGGAATGTACACCGCTGTGATGATAACAGCCGTGAACTCCCTAGGCAGCCAGTAGGGTCTGCACAGCAGCACCAGACATTCCAGGTCTGGGGAACAAAAGGATTTGAGGGCATGCATGTTCCAGGGGTCACACCAGGCATTATTGACTATGAAGCATACCCCACCTTCTTTACTCTTCCCAGAGAGGATTTTACACCCGTCCGCCTGGAACAGGGAGAACCCAACGGGCTCGATGGCATGTTCCGGTATCTCCTCTGTCAGCCAGGTCTCCACGAAGCACAAGACGTTGCATTCATTTGTTTCCCACTGATAGGGGATTCTGGCTCTCAGTTCACCAAGCTTGTTATCCAGGGACTGAACATTAGCCAAGAGTATGCTGGGGAGCGGTGGCCGATTTGCACCCCATCTCAGCCTCACCAGGACGCTGGCCCTTCTCCCTCACTGCCGGCGCTTCTTCCGAGGTAGTGGCGGTGTAAGAGACGAGTCTCCTATGGATCGTGCAAGCAGGGGTTCCCAGTGTAGGAAAGGTAGCACATAGTGAGTAAATGCCGTCTTTCCAATGTTCAGAAGGGTCAGTCTATTGTATCAGATGTGACTATCAGCTACTTAAACAGAAAATGCTAAGAAGATCGTAGAAATTAGTAGTATACTGTAGATTTGGAATGGCAGTGCCATCATTTTGCGACAGAAATTGCTGTTGCTGCTTGTTTTTTCCATTGCCCTCCTCGTACTGATGTCTGCCCACCCATTCCCCTTCTGCTCCTTAATATCTCCCTCTCGCTGAGCCTTTACTTTAATAACTGCTACCTCCTCAAGCAGCTGAACACCTCCTGACTGTGCTTGACCATTACTCTTGAGATCTCCTGACATTCTCCTCCCTGCGTGGGGCTGCTGTCTCTACGTGGGTTGTGTTAGTTGCATTGCGAGTTGCACATGTTCGCTGTCTCTGTCTTGATCATGTTATTTCTCCTTTTCCTGAGTCTTTGATAACTGCCTTACTCAGTGTGTCTATCCCCAGGATAGCACCTTCATTGTTTGGGCACACCCAAAAATCTACAGGAAGGTGGACTCCCTCAGTCTCAAGTGCCTGGGGCTGACTTCTCTCCACCCTCATTGTTTTACCTCCTGCATTGGTAATGTAATTCGCCTCCCCAGTATTGAGCGAGGGTAGATCAGTTATCAATACTGACGACCCTGTGTCCACTAACGTTTCACATTGCCGGTCCCCTCTAATAAACCTCATGTACATCTGTCGATGTCCACCACTGGCAATGGAGGCCACTGTCAGCTGTTTGTTTGACTTCACCAGCACTATTATCTGGTCAGCAGTCAAATCAGAAAGAAAGGGTGCTGACAACAGGAATACTGCAGATGCTGGAAATTCAAGCAACACACATAAAAGTTGCTGGTGAACGCAGCAGGCCAGGCAGCATCTCTAGGAAGAGGTGCAGTCGACGTTTCAGGCCGAGACCCTTCGTCAGGACTAACTGAAGGAAAAGTTAGTAAGAGATTTGAAAGTTGGAGGGGGAGGGGGAGATCCAAAATGATAGGAGAAGAAGGGAGGGGGAGGGATGGAGCCAAGAGCTGGACAGGTGATAGGCAAAAGGCATACGAGAGGATCATGGGACAGGAGGTCCGGGAAGAAAGACGGGGGGGGGGGGGGGACCCAGAGGATGGGCAAGGGGTATAGTCAGAGGGACAGAGGGAGAAAAAGGAGAGTGAGAGAAAGAATGTATGTATAAAAATAAATAACGGATAGGGTACGAGGAGGAGGTGGGGCATTAGCGGAAGTTAGAGAAGTCGATGTTCATGCCATCAGGTTGGAGGCTACCCAGACGGAATATAAGGTGTTGTTCCTCCAACCTGAGTGTGGCTTCATCTTTACAGTAGGGGAGGCCGTGGATAGACATGTCAGAATGGGAATGGGATGTGGAATTAAAATGTGTGGCCACTGGGAGATCCTGCTTTCTCTGGCGGACAGAGCGTAGGTGTTCAGCAAAGTGGTCTCCCAGTCTGCGTCGGGTCTCGCCAATATATAAAAGGCCACATCGGGAGCACCGGACGCAGTATATCACCCCAGCCGACTCACAGGTGAAGTTTTGCCTCACCTGGAAGGACTGTTTGGGGCGCTGAATGGTGGTAAGGGAGGAAGTGTAAAGGCATGTGTAGCACTTGTTCCGCTTACATGGATAAGTGCCAGGAGGGAGATCAGTGGGGAGGGTTGGGGGGGGACGAATGGACAAGGGAGTTGCGTAGGGAGCGATCCCTGCGGAATGCAGGGGGGGGGAGGGAAAGATGTGCTTAGTGGTGGAATCCCGTTGGAGGTGGCGGAAGTTACGGAGAATAATATGTTGGACCCGGAGGCTGATGGGGTGGTAGGTGAGGACCAGGGGAACCCTATTCCTAGTGGGGTGGCAGGAGGATGGAGTGAGAGCAGATGTACGTGAAATGGGGGAGATGCATTTAAGAGCAGAGTTGATAGTGGAGGAAGGGAAGCCCCTTTCTTTAAAAAAGGAAGACATCTCCCTCGTCCTAGAATGAAAAGCCTCATCCTGAGAGCAGATGCGGCGGAGATGGAGGAATTGCGAGAAGGGGATGTCGTTTTTGCAAGAGACAGGGTGAGAAGAGGAATAGTCCAGATAGCTGTGAGAGTCAGTAGGTTTATAGTAGACATCAGTGGATAAGCTGTCTCCAGAGACAGAGACAGAAAGATCTAGAAAGGGGAGGGAGGTGTCGAAATGGACCAGGTAAACTTGAGGGCAGAGTGAAAGTTGGAGGCAAAGTTAATAAAGTCAACGAGCTCTGCATGCGTGCAGGAAGCAGCGCCAATGCAGTCGTCGATGTAGCGAAGGAAAAGTGGGGGACAGATACCAGAATAGGCACGGAACATAGATTGTTCCACAAACCCAACAAAAGGGCAGGCATAGCTGGGACCCATACGGGTGCCCATGGCTACACCTTTAGTTTGGAGGAAGTGGGAGGAGCCAAAGGAGAAATTATTAAGAGTAAGGACTAATTCCGCTAGACAGAGCAGAGTGGTAGTAGAGGGGAACTGATTAGGTCTGGAATCCAAAAAGAAGCATAGAGCTTTGAGACCTTCCTGATGGGGGATGGAAGTATATAGGGACTGGACATTCATGGTGAAAATAAAGCGGTGGGGGCCAGGGAACTTAAAATCATCGAAAAGTTTAAGAGCGTGAGAAGTGTCATGAACATAGGTAGGAAGGGATTGAACAAGGGGGCATAAAACCGTGTTGAGGTATGCAGAAACGAGTTCGGTGGGGCAGGAACAAGCTGAGACAATAGGTCGGCCAGGACAGGTAGGTTTGTGGATCTTGGGTAGGAGGTAGAAACGGGAAGTGCGGGTTGTGGGAACTATAAAGTTGGTAGCAGTGGATGGGAGATCCCCTGAGCGGATAAAGTCGGTGATGGTGTGGGAGACAATGGCCTGGTGATCCTTAGTGGGGTCACGATCGAGGGGTAGATAAGAGGAGGTATCCGCGAGTTGTCGCTGTGTCTCGGCAAGGTAGAGGTCAGTACGCCAGACTACAACAGCACCCCCCTTATCGGCGGGTTTAATAATAAGGTTAGGATTAGTGCGGAGGGAGTCGAGAGCAGAGCGTTCCGAAGGAGTGAGGTTGGAATGGGGACAAGGTGCGGTGAAGTCGAGACAGTTGATGTCCCGTCGGCAGTTAGCGATAAAGAGATCCAGAGCAGGCAGAAGACCAGAGCGGGCTGTCCATGAAGAAGAGGAGGGTTGAAGACGGGAGAAGGGGTCATCGGTGGGGGTGGAGGAGTCCTTGCTGAAGAAGTAGGCTCGGAGACGGAGACGGCGGAAGAAAAGTTCCGCATCATGGCGAACACGGAACTCGCTGAGGTGTGGGCGAAGGGGGACAAAGGTGAGGCCCTTACTGAGGACAGAGCGCTCTGCCTCTGACAGTTGAAGGTCGGAGGGGATGGTAAAGATACAGCACAGATGAGAGCTGGGATCAGAGGGGGGAGGGGGGAGGCTGGGGGTGTCAATGGAGAGGGGAGGGTTGGGGTGAGAGGAAGATGGAGCCTCTGAGGACCCAGGAGCTGACGATGGGATCTGAAGGAGACGGGATTGCAGAGTATTGGTGGGGGAAGGGGAGATGGGTCACAATAGCGGCACGTAAAGACCCGGCCTGGAGTTCAAGGCTGGAATCTTGAGAGCTCGGATCAGAGGGGGGAGGGAGGAGGCTGGGGGTGTCAGTGGAGAGGGGAGGGTTGGGGTGAGAGGAAGACGGAGCCTCTGAGGGCCCAGGAGCTGACGATGGGATCTGAGGGAGATGGAGTTGAAAGGGTGCTGCTGTGGATTCCGCCTGCTTTGGTGAGTGATTTTCACACTTTCCTCTTTTTTTCAGGGCATTGCCTCCAACCAGGTTCAATAGGCCACAGCTGTAACAAATCACCTCCTTTACCCTCCCACGTCTATTCCAGTAGTTCCTTACTACGTGCCCCAGTTGCTGGGACACAAAGCAAGTCCTCTGTGACATCACGGCGGCTACATTCACAACTGTCACTTTACAACTTCGCTTCCCTCTCCCCTGGTCTATCTCACCGGCCCATGATATCATCGCAGAGTAGGTCGATACCACCGCTATGCCCAAATCTAAAACTTCCTGGTGGGCTGAGCTCGGGCCTTCCTTCAGCATTTACAGGAAGACTGGGTCATCTCTCCTTGGATTATCCAATCCTGAAAACTCCTCACACACTTGATACTTATGTTTTGCAAAATCCACGTCAGGCTCATCAGCTCTCTGAACGACTGACAATATCGTCCCCCTGTTACTTTCACCTCCCCCAGTCATTTCCTCACTTCCCCTTAAAGAAAAGAACTCTCTCTTCATTGCTGGTGATCCTAGAAGTTGCCCATGTACCATCCTACATCCCCGGGCCATACTGTCCCACATATTCCTCGGGCACTTTGCTTTTACCAACACATGGATATCTTTAGGGTGCATCTGGTGGATTTCAATCATTTCCTCGAGCTTTTGTCAACATTCTGCATTCCCACTGGTGACCTTAATTGAGGGCAACTCTGACAAAGTGCTGTGCTTCTCTCAGGGAGTGAGGGGCTTATGGGTGGTTGTAATCAAAATCGAGGGCTAGCTTGGTTCATCATGGTTCTCAATCTGTGCATTCCCAACAGAGGTATCTGGGGACAACTTCTCCCTCAAACATCTCCACACTACTTCCAAGATAATGCAAAATATAAATGATGAATAAAAATTAAACAGCACACACTTAAAACCACAGAGTATGTACTCTGCAATCTACTACTGATGTGCATCTGAACTCATAATGCCTGCTGTATTCCTTTGTATTTAAAACTGTTATATCAAGGTTACACAAGTATCTTAAAACACACCCACATTGGCAGAAGCATCTACCAATATACAGCCTAGAACAAGTATTCACACGCTCCACTGGTGTCCCGAACCGTCAATAACCACGATTCGCAGCTGGTGGGCACGTCTCACCATATTAACACAAAAGTATTTAATTAATTTACATTAACTCACACCACACTACTTTTACATCTATCTACTAGTTCAGCTCTCCGTCGTGTTCATGGTACCTGTTGTGTCTGTGCACAACTACATATCAATTTAATAAAAGCACGCACGCGGGTGATGGCTTTAACTGGTGAATTCACATTGCAGCGAGAGAGAGAGAGAGAGCATGCATTGGCAGTGCAAGCAAAGACAATGGATCAATGTGCAGTGCTAAGCAGTGGGGGGGGGGTCATTGCTCTAAAAGAAATAGATCGGGAGGATAAGATAGCAGCACGCCGTGCGTGTGCGCGCGCAGCCCTCCGATGAAAAATGATATCGTATCCGTTAAATAGGGGCCGTGGACAATTCTGATTTGATGGAGACAGACGTGAAAGCACAGAGGAACATCTGGAGAAATTACTGAAACACCAGTTCATTGCTGTTGTTACTGCGCGATCAAGAAATCTTCCGGAGGGAAGGCCCCAGAATCCCCGGCTTCGCTTGCTGCTGGTGACCGAGATTGAGGTCGAATCATTCGGATAGAGATGGTGCTCAGTACTCAGTATCAGGGGGCTGATCGGAAGCTCGAAGTTTTCCGATGACTCGGAGTCAGACTGTGGTCGGGCATGGCAGGGAGAGTTTTTCTTCCTTCTCCTGTCTGCGTGAGATGTGGGACATTTGAGAGACTTTGAACTTTTTACTGTGCCATGGACTGTTCTTCATCAAGTTATAGTATTGTTGCACTGTTGTAACCATATGTTATAATTATGTGTTTTGTTAGTTTTTTTTCAGTCTTGGTTTGTCCTGTGTTTTGTGATATCACACCGGAAGAAATATTGTATCATTTCTTAATGCATGCATTACTAAATAACAATAAAAGAGGACTGCATGTCTTCATAATCTAATCTAATCTAATAATCTGATCCATACATTACACTTCCTCACCCTTTATATTAATGAAACATAAAACTGCATATGTACAGAACCTCCAATTTCCCTTTCATAAGCCCATATTCCAAATAAACATGCTTTCACAATAACAGTCCATAACTAACCACAGTTCTAAAAGTTCAGTCCTTTGGGTGCTCTTTTTCTTTCAGGGTAGCCCCTCTGGACATGCGGACTGGCATTAGGTTTGGTAGGTGACTTGTCCAAGACAATGTTCTCAGTCTCTGGTGTCATGTTGCTGTCAGTGATGTCATCACTGAGAGATAAGTCCTGTGACTGTAATGTGTCCATCTTATTGGATGCAGTCAGCTCAAGTGTCTTCTTCAGTTGAGCATCCAGTATCTGGTCCAAATAATGTCTCCATGTCTGATCACCAACATCCACTGTATACATCAGTGTTCCCTTTCTTGTAGCTTTCCTACCAGGTGTCCATTTGTCCTCTTGGTAATCAAGCGCTAGGACCTCCTGTCCAAACTCGAACCTCCTTGTTGCTTCATTTGGAAACTGGCTGAACTGTTTATTTTGTAGTTCCCTCTGGATGTTTTAGTTTCAGGAGGTTTTTGTGAGATCTCAGATTCCTGCTCAAGAACAGCTCTGTAGGTCTTTGATTTGTCGTTGCATGAAAGGAGTTCTGATACACAAAAAGGAAGTTGTCCACCTTGTGCCGTAGAGAAATGTCCTCCTGGTCCATCACTTTAATGGATTTCATGAAGGTTTAGATAAACTTTTCAGCTAACCCATTCGTTGCTGGGTGCTGAGGAGCTGACTTGAAATGTCTGATATCATTTTTCTTCAAGAACAGTTGGAATTCTTCTGACCTGTATCGTGGTTAGTCATTACTCACAATTTGTTCGGGTAAACCATTGCAGGCAAAGATAGTCCTCAGGGAAGAGGCACTCTTTGCTGAGGTGGTTGACTTCATTGGTATAACCTCCAGCCAGTTCGAATGAGCATCCACAGCAATCAGAAAAATAGAGTCTTTGAATGGCCCAGCAAAGTCAATATATACTCTTTGCCACAGTGACAACAGCAATTCCCATGGGTGTAACGGTGCCTGTGTGGGTGCATTTTGAACTTTTTGGCATCCGGAACAGATCTTGGCAAAGTCTTCAATCTGTTTATCTATTCGCTTCTCAAACACCTTCTGATTAGCATTAAGCAGCTGTGAAATTCTCTGGTTAGTGCTACCATTTGGGCTGCAGTTGTCTGTTGATGCCACACAGAGCTTTGATTGAGTGCCAGTCTAGTTAGATTTTCCTCAGCTATTCACGTCCAGAAGGTGCTGGCCCTCCATTTTTCAATACATAAAATTCTATTGCTGTGTTTGGCCTCCATACATCACCTTCACTTTCAGTTTGCCTTTGGGGGGCTCTTTTTCACCTGTGTAGATCTTTACCATCACTGACGTCTTTAATGGTATCTTCGAAAACAGTCTGTTGTAGTCAGCCTCTGGAATTATGGACAAAGCTGACCCTGTATCTAGCTCCAGTTTCAGTTTTACACCAGACTCATCTATTGTCATCCAGATGATTTTGTGATCTGCTTCGGTAATACTATGCAGTTCTAGGCATGACAGTTCTCCTTTGTCAGTCTCTATGCTACCTGATTCTGTTTTACCTTCAGTAACTTTATGCATTTGTTTAGTTTTGTGTTTGAGATTTTTCACTCGGTTGTACTTTTTGTCTGCCTTGCACGCTCTCTCTATGTGGCCTTGTCTGTGACACTTCCTGCAGACTTTTTCTTTGAACCAACAGTCAACTGCATCACAGTAGGATTTGCCACATCGATAACATTTTTGGTTTTTTGCACCATTCAGGGATATTTTGTTCATTTCACATTCTAACCTCCTTTTCTGTAGTTCTGCTGCAATCTTTGCTGCAGTCTCTATCGATATTGCAATGGTCAATGCCCGATCTAAGGTTAGGGCTCTTTCTGCCAGTAGCATCGTTTGAGTGCTTTGACTATGCATGCCACACACAAGCCTGTCCATAATGCATCAGAAAGTCCATCTCTAAAGTCACAGTACTGGGAAAGGTTGCACAATTCTGCAATGTATTCAGAAAGTTTTTCATTTCTTGACTGGTTCCTTTTGTGAAATCTAAATCTCTCAGCTATTACCAGCTTTTAGGGCTCAAGTGATTTTGTAAAATTGTAACAATTTCACTGATCATCTTGCTTGCTGGCTTTTCAGGGGTTACTAGATTGCATAACCCCTTGCACCCATTAAGCTAAGAAGTGCAGGGGCTTTCATTTGCTCATCCACATTGTTCGTGTTGCAATACAGTTCAACTCTCTCAATATGCGACTCCCAGCCTTCATTAGCTCTATCAAATTCATCAGTTTTCCCAACTGAAGCCATCGCCACTTTATTTTCACTTTAAATTCAACACGTTTTTCACTGTTACTCACGGGTCCTTTGGCTTTCCTGTGCTGTTTAACTCTCACTGTTTCGATTCGTAACTGTCAGTGCAGTTCGTGATATTTTCTGACATTCAGGTTCGTACTCGTCGCCAATTTGTTGTGTCTGTGCACAACTACATATCAATTAAATAAAAGCACTCATGCGTGAGAAGGCTTTAACTGGTGTTTTCACATTACAGTGAGAGAGAGTGAATAATGCACATTCATAGGCAACAGCACATGCACAGACAACAGATCAATATGTAATACTAAGGAAGGGGGGTCATCACCCTAAGATAAATAGATCCATACATTACAGTACCTCATGATCCCATAGCCACCGACACAAACAAGTGTGAGCACTAATTTTAAAACTACCCACTCACTCCGACTGCTGAGATTGCTGGCCACAAGATGGGTCCTGAACAAAGTCACTGGAGAGAACTTGAAGCTTATGGATACAGAAGTGGTTTATTCAGCAAGACGAGACACTCTCTGGAGGGACAGGCCTATTCAACCCAATATTACATGACATTTGATATGATGAAGCTCAACGGACCAGTCTATAGTTACAATGCATCTACAGTGCATTCTTTGAATTATATATAGTTTCACACCTCCTTCTTCGCACCCACACTCCAAACACCCAAAATGAATGTTAATCATCATTGTCTGGTTCTCAATTAATTGACATTCACAGCTTGAGGAAACTATTTTCCAATGCTGCATTTTAGAATTAATCTACAGTCCATATTCAGGTCTTAAAATTGGATACTGATGTTGATAATTTGCTATATATCCTAACTCCAGAATAATGCCCTAACAGGAGGCCATTGTGTCGATTCCATTCACTCACTTATTTTCCTACAATTTATTCTCTCTCAGTTTTTGCCTGATTCTCCTCCTACCTATACTCAGGGTCAGTTCCAGTAATCAGTTATTCTATCAAGAGCACATCTTTTGAGATGTAGGAGAAAATTGAGGTGCAAAGTCAAATCCAGTTACAGGGAGAAGTGCAGCACAAGAGGCCAGGATGGGACTGGAATCTCTGGATCTGAGAGATGGCAGCACTACCTATTGGCCCACTGTACTGTCTTGAGATCAATTCAGATAAAGACAGTCGCTTCAGCTTATGGCCAAACAGATATCCTTTCTTCTGTTAAGAGCTACATACTGTCCACAGCAACATGTATTCAAGGCTCGCCCTGTCACAGCAACAATGCCAAACATGTTTTATACATCTGTGCCCCTGGCTATCACTAGGTATTAGTACATCACACACAGAGGAATATGACCAAATTTTCTATTGTGTCCACAGAATTTTTGGTGATTAAATTTCCTCTTTAAAACTATCACATATCATAAAAAACAATCCACAGCAGAACAGATTTTCTAGGCTACATTTTATTGAAAAGGCAGTACTACTTCAGCCGAGCAAAGAAGTCAAAAACATATGAAAAATTTATGAGGTTAAAAGCAACTCGGATTCTGAGTATAAATTGAAAAGACATAAGCAAACAGACAGGATTAGCCAGGAATAGACTAAAGTCGGTGTGAGTATCTGAAGAAACTAGAGAGGAATAAAACAACACGTAGTAGATAGCAAAATAAATGCCATTTTCTCAACTGAATGCAGGGAGGGTTGAGCACTGAAATCCAGACATCACAATAGATTTGTAGGAAATATTTGGGAAGATTAGGAAATAGGTGTGTTTTGACTAATTCCTCAGATTAACATTCATTGATGGAGATGGTGGAAATTATAAGGTTTAGAAATGCTGCCAAGTAGTGTCATGTTTATCTGCCCGTTGTGGTGTTTTCACTGACAGACAACCAGGACTTATCACTTTGATTTCAAAGTTCTCGATTTGGCTTTGGGTCCCCATTCTTAATAAAGTGATAATCAGAGAAGTTTAAGGCATTTGCACTGGCATTCAACAGTGCGTTATGTAGTAGATGGTATTTCAGGGAAAGTCTATTGTGTATGCTGGCCCAAGAGATATAACGGGACACTCAGGTACAAGAAGGCTTTGACAATGGTACTGTGAAGCAGCAATGGTTGATATTCCTTAAGTTAAACTCTCACAATTCTCACTCCATTCCTTCAGTCACAAACATAACCACTCCACAGCAGCTGATTATGGACACCCCTGTTGATTGACTCAGCAACTGAGTTCTCATATTGCACTAACTAACACTATGATTATCCCACCCCCATCTCAGCCTCATTCCCTTCTGCATAATGCATAAACCAGATCCATAACCCACTTACGTTTCTCTGGTGTATTGGTAGAATTAAAAGAGGGAAGCCCTTGAGTAGAGTAAATTTATTAGATCTGCCCTGTTGCAGGATTTTAAGGCTGTTGCACTGCTCCACCCACACACTTCACAGTTAATGAACAATTCACTGTGCTAAAGAATTTCTTGGTCAGGGTCATATCAGATCGGCACAAAAATTAAAATAATTTATGTAGGGGTGAAAGACGAATCATCACTGGAGACTAATTAAAACATTGCCTGGGATATCAAAGTGAGCAAAGAAATCAGGGAGGGTCCTTAATATTTTGAAGAAGTCTAGCTGAAACAGAGCTAGACAACAGTGAATGCAATCTGCAGCTCCTAACCTGGAGCTTAATTACCACTGTCTTTCTTTTATAATTTATTTTTTATTGAATTTCATCATCAAACAAACATTTCCATAAGATGTACTTCAGATACCTGAGAACATTACATTCTGTTAATCTGAAAGACACAGAGGCCATTTAGGGTAACCAGCACAACTTTAAAATGAATAGGTCATGTCTCACAAAACTATGGGAATTCCTTCATGAATTTATTAAATTGGGTTACATAGGCAGACACATTTCCAGAAAGTGTTTTCTGCATGTTTGGAAAGGTTGCAAAGAGGAAAAACAATACTGGATTTAACACATAATTAGCTGGAACATGAAATGGCAATAGAAATCAAAAGATAATCATTGGGTAAGGTAATCTTCCGGCTCCCTATGAATAAATATTAAGCACATAGAAAATCATGTTTGGAAATGGGAGCAGAAAATAACATAAATCAACTTGAAGAACTGACTGCTGTCTTCAAATATGCAGTAACGCGTAGCAACATTCATAAAACTGGGCCCAGAATATGCTGAAGGAAGTAAAACCAGAGAGTTTATAGAATTCCCTGGAGGTGACGAGTTGGGCTTGGACAATTGTGCAGTGAAACTTGATTACACCAAGTGAGGATTAAAAAGGGAGAAGGGGTTTTAAGCGTGTGCACTCCAAGCTTTGCAAGTGGAGAGGAAAGCTCAAAGGCCAAATAAATTCAGTAGTATCAATGGAAATGAGCTGGAGTGATTGGAGCCAGAGGTGAGAAAATGATCTTTTCCTGCAGCCTGTCCAACAGTGCTTCAATTTATTTGTGAACAATACAGAGAAAGTATCAGCAAATATACTGAAAGCAAAATGCTCTAGATGTTGGAAATCTGCCAAGTACTTCTAGCATATTCTGTTTTTACTTAAATTTTCCAGCAACTACATTATTTTAGTTTTGGAATTGTTGAGCATTTCCAGCAAATCTGTTATTGTTAATACATGATGGCAGAAAATTGAGTATATCAGATAAGTGACAAATTAGTTCTTTGTGAATAAATATATAACAATTGAACAAGAATATAATGCAGCAAATGCTCCATCCATGCAAAAGAGTGGAAAGAAAACAGTTACTCTTTTATTCCTGAAAATTTGGTAAAAGTATGAACATTATAGAGTTACAATGCTATTAGAGTGGATATGAAGATAGGACTGTACAGATATGCACAGTGCTAAGCTTCTCTACATAAGCAATAAAAAGATTGTGTGGTTATGTTGATCCTTTTGGGACTCATGTTAATGTCTGTTTAAGTAGAGGCAGAGAAAACAGAATAAATATTAAATAAAAGGAGATTAACATGATTTTTTGGTTTTTTTTACAAATTACTGGATAGGATGGAATCACACAGTTAAAAATAAGGCTCCAAATTACTGGATAAATAATATTCATATCAGGTACAGTACAAGCACAATATACAGCAAACAAAAATGACATCTATGAAATGATATAATAGATTAGTGCTGTATATAATGGTTTTCAGGCTAGGTTAATATTTAATATAGAAGTAAATTAATATTTCAATGGATTAGTTCCAGAGTTTAGGAGAAACGCTGCAATAACTGTCCAGATCTTACTGCCAGAATCTTGTTGTTTACTACACCTACAGAGTACCACACTTATTACTTCCAATCCCCACAACCTTTTTAAAGACTTTGAAGGGAAAGTACCCTTGAGATGTCTAACAAATAAAAGCAGCAGTATATTGTTAATTAGACTGAACCAGAATTATAAACACCAGAGATTCTGCAGATGTTGGAAATCCAGAGCAACACATCCAAAATACTGGAGGAACTCAGCAGGTCAGGCAGCGTCCATGAACATGAATAAACAGTTCAGAATTATAATAATAAAGAAAACATGCACAGAAAGTGGAAGAAGATGGGACTAAAAAGAGAGATACTGTAAACAGGCCCTAAACTAAACCTCCAACAAAATTAAGTGATTTGACAAGAAAAATATTGCAGAGTTCTATTGTTTAATGGAGTACAGACAGATTCTAGAGATTGCAGTCCAATTTACTCTAAAACACCTTTGAGCACTGTTATCCTCATGTTTATGTTCAATATCTACTTAGAGATTCATGACAGGGGTCTGCCTTCAGGAGATCAGTAGATTTATAAGCAGTTTTACCTGTTGCATAAGAGAAATGCTTGAAAATAATTTCAATCCAAAGATAATTACAATGCCATCAAGCGGCAAGAACCGGTTGCTACAAGCATTGTAAAATGAAAACATGTTTGTGAAATTTTAGGAACCGGAATCATATGGAAAGAATAAGGTAAAATAACTTGAGATTTGAAATTATAAAAAGGTTTCAAAGCTTTTTATATTTAATTTTCATATGTTCATGAAGATTGTTTAGAGCAAAATCCAGCAGCATCACTTGGAGTTATACCTGATCAGTGAAATAGGCACCCTCATGAATTCAGCACATTCCTGAGTTACACTGAAACTTTGCAGTTTGGTAAATCTAAATGTACACTAAATACTGCCAAAAACAGCAATCTTTGAACACACACAGGCCTGTTCCAAAAATATGATTTATTCAAAGTTGACTGACAAAATGGAAACTCCAAAGATTCAACCAATGTGGCATATTGACTTTATTTTCTAAAGAAAATAACTTGAGTTTAAAATAATTATCCCTATAAGCTCTGAACATGCTCCTGCCTTCATGCAAGTTAACATACTGAGCAAATCCTTGCAAAAGCACAGAGGATACAGGAACTCTGAAAACATTTAGCAATGTTGAAAGGAGCACTCCTAGATTAATTTTATGCCAGAACACCAGGTGCATTTGATGCCCTGAAAAGAATCCCTGGAAAACTGTGCAAGTATTGTGATTAAGGAATGAATTTGTGCATGGCCAGCAAGCTTATATGTAATGTATAAATGTAGAGATCCTGTAATGAAGTGAAAATGAATTATTAGCATCATTAGAAATATGGGAACTATTAAAGAAGAGAATATATTTCAGTTACAGTTTTAAAACATGTAATGCAAATACATGCAATTGTTAATTAAAGTAGGTAAGTAATAATGACTCATTGAGATTTTTCACGTTTCAGCTATATCTAAACCAGGACACACATAATAAAGAAATTGGAAAAGGAAACAAGAGTTACATAAAGATTGTGACCTATCTCAGCTGACAATACCAATGCTATTGAACAAGCTCTGCTAAACACCTCAAACACCTCATCACCATAGAGTCATCAAAAAATGAATTCTTCAATCCCAGTAAGGTCAGTTGAATTTGTAATCACATACCAGCTTCATATAGATTGAAGGAAAGGTAGAAAATTTTAATGAGCAAGATTGTTACTTCTGCTAGTTGTATGGAGACTGCCTGCAGCTGCCCACTGTAGGAGGGTTCTAAGACTGCCACTCTAAATCCTCACAATTAATTTGGCTCATCTCCCTGGCATCCGCCAGGGAGCACGTCTCCAAATTGTAAGCTATCCAAAGGCTATTCATTCAGTCATAGCTCCATAGTGCACAGGCGTCGCACTTGACACAGATGTACTTCAATCAAAGCATGCAGTAAATTCGGGCCAATGGGTAGAATACCTCTCTTTAAAGCAGAATTTTGAAAAAATTGCTCCATACATAAGAGAAATCCTGTGATTAAAAAATGAACTAAACCTTTTCTAATACTATATCTCAATATATTTTTTACATGTTTACCAATTTTCTAGATCTCAATTTAGACCCATCGAGCCCATTGAGAGCAGGACAACTGGGAGTTTTACATCACTCACAGTGACCTACTCATCTGCCTCTCTCAAGCCTCACACCATGTTCCATATCAACACAAGCAGAATATGAGAAAAAAAGGGACAAGGATTTGGCCATCAAGCCAAATTGCCATTCAGTATGATTGTGGCTGAACTACCCCGGTCCTCAGCTTCTCTGTACCACATCCATATGGTACTTAATGCCCCAAACTTCCAAAAATTCACAATTTCCTTTAAATATTCCATGGGACAAGAAATTTCAGCATACTACTGCTTTAAATAATAGGCCCCTTATCCTGAAGCTACATTCCTTTGTTCAATATTCTTCCACTAGTGCACATATGTCAATATCTATCGTGTCATGCCCTCTTAGAATCTTATATCTTTCAATAGGATTACCTCTGATTCTTCTAAACTCATAAGAATCCAGGCCCGTTTAGCCTCTAAAGTTTTAGCTTCTAAACTCGTAAGAATCCAGACCTGTTTAGCCTCTAAAGATAAGATGATCCTCTCATCTCAGGAATTAGTCCAAAAGAGCTGCTTATTGACCACAGGAAGAGGAACCCAGGGGTCCATGAGCCAGTCCTTATCAGGAGTTCAGAGGTGGAAAGGGTCAGCAAATTTAACTTCCTCAGTGTTATCATTTCAAAGGGTCTGCCCTGGGTCCAGCACATAACTACCATTACAAAGAAGGCACGGCACCACCTCCACTTTCTTGCGAAGATTCGGTATGTCATCCAAATTTTGACAACCATCAATAGATGTGCGGTGGAGAGTATACTGACTGGTATGAAAATACCAATGCCCTGGAATGGAAAAATTTACAAAAAGTAGCGAGTACAGCCTAATCCAACACTGGTAAAACCCTCCCCACCATTGAGCACATCTACAAAGAGTGCTGATATAGAAAAGCATCATCTGACATCAAGCGCCCCAGCATCTAGGTCATGATCTCTTCTCACTGCTGTCATCAGAGAGGTGGGACAAAAGCCTTAGGTCCCACACAACCAGGTTCAGGTGTAGTTATTACCCCTCAATTATCAGGCTTTTTAACCAGAGGGGATAACTTCACTCAACTTCTCCCACCCAAACACTGAATTGGGTTCACAATCTATGGACTCACCTTCAAGCACTTTACAACTCATGTTCTTGATATTATTGGTTATTTATTTATTATTATTATTTTCTCTCTTTTTGTATTTGCACATTGGTTGTTTGTACGGTTTTTCAATGATTCTGTTGTGTTTTTTGTATATGCACTTTGATAATAAATGTCCTTGGAACTTTGAACTTTAGTCTGCTAAACCTCCTTTGGACTGCCTCCTATGTCCTTTCTAGTAAGAACTGTGTTCAGTATTCCAGCTAAAATCTCTGCAACATCCTGTACAACCATAACAAAACTTAAAGACCCATGTGCTATTTGTTTTCCCAGTTGCTTGGTAACTTTTTAACGTTTATACAAGGACATCTAACTCCCCCTGTGCTTCACTCGTTTGCAATCATTTTCCATTTAGATGTTCATTTAACTTTGATTCCTCCTACTACGGTGTATGACCTCAGTTTCCCACATTAAATTCCATTTGCTCAGCTTACTGCCACTCACTTAATAAATCCATGATCCATTGCAGCGTCAAAATATCCTCATTACAATTTGCCCTTCCAGCTATTTTTGTGTCATTAGCGAACTTGGATAAATTACACTCAGTCCCCTCCTCCAGGTCATTAGTATAAGCAGTAAATAAGTGAGAGTCCAGAATTGATCTCTGGGGCACTCTATAAGTAACTTTCCAACCTGACAAGACCCATTTATTGCAGCTTTCTGCATGATAACCAGTTTTTTTTAACTCAGGTATGTTCTTGAAAGATGACAAAGACCTCATGTCGGTCTGGCAACAGCCTCTTGACTTTAAAAAGCTGGCATCCGATGACATCATTCAGATACAGATGATATTTTAATACTAGGCTGCTCAAGCAGCACATGTCATGAAGGAATAGAAGGCACTAAAAGGGACAGAGAGCATGTTAAATTTATTTTTTTTAATGCTTCCATTTGTCAAGAGGAACTGCAGTTCCTCATGTTGACACTGAGTGCTTGAATTGCTCCATTTCCCAGAACTGATGAGCAAAGAAAAAAGTGAGCCAACATTTCCTACCTAAAGTACAGTTGGTTTTAATCACATAGCTGGTGAGCTCGAACTGTGCACTTTAACCCCTGACAGTATTAAAGTAGACAGCAATCTTAAAGCCAAAGAATAAACAGTTTCTACCTAAACAGTTGTAGGGAACGGTATTGCTGCTGAACTTGAAAACTTCTAGTATTTGACAATGATCCATTTTCCTTCTCAGAAACCTGAAAAGTTTCATTTCACATCCAAGCTGCCAAAAATAACATTGCCTTAAATAAACATAGTCCATGGCACTGATGCCAAATGTGACAAGCTGCTTGTATGTGTACAAATATAGAATGGAGTAATCCATTTACCTCTATGAAATACTTTTATGGCTCATCCTTCAGAGGAATGGATGCAGGCCAGTGTAACAGGATGGTATTGTCAGAGCAGCAACCTTACCAGCACAAGTGCTTTCATTTGATAAAATGCTGTTAAGGGCCAAGAAACATAATACAGGACACTACCAAGGTTGAAGTGAGGACACCAGAAGACAATCTCAAAACAGTGGTAAATTACATAATTATAGCAGAGTTAAATACCCTTGCATTGTAGAAGAAACTAAATAGTGGCAGAGGTTCCCACATCATAGGGAAGAGGTTCACTTAAATAAAAATCTGCATGATAGAACTGATTTTCAATATACAAAGATCATGACTGACGGTCAAGGTGACACAAGATGGCTTCGAAATGAAAGGCAGAACAATTAATCTAAATTCAAGCTGAAGCTAACCTACAGAACCCTGCAGCTGGGTCAGTGGGTCACTGATAAGGATAAACACATCTATTTACACTCTTAACTGGAGTTTGTGGGTAATGCAAGAAGACCAAGGATAGGTGGGAAAACAGAAAAGAAAAGCAGAGAAGGAATTATTTCAAGGAGATTATGAGAAAGGAAGAGAGGGAGACAAAACATTTCAAATCAATTCAGTATTTAAGATTATTTAAAAAAGAACTGGTATAGTACAGACTGGAAAAATATAAATGCATAATATTTGTATCTCTAGGTAGTCTGTACAGTGTAAGCATCTATACTGGATCCCAAGTAATACCTTCCACTTAGTATCACAATTTAGGAAAATCAATTTTATAAAAAAAATCTTTGTTATCAATTATAAAGAATCAATTCAGAACATCATTAATAACCTCTTTGTGAACTGAAATTGCTCCTAATATAATTATCTTCACTAATCATAACGACCTTGCAACAGTCTCTGAGAAGGATTGAGGGTATGGGGATCTGGCGCAGAAGAGGAGGAGATGAGGCAACCATGATTATATTGGATGGAGGGGCAGCCTTACTCCTGCTACTTTCTTTTTGCACTCCTGTGAAAGGGTAAGTATGGGAGCAGTGCACAGATAAGATATTTAGCAGTGTTACAGAAGTGACATATTTTTAGTTCTGGAGTCATTTATCACATGTACCGTATATTGAACCACACAGTGAAATGCATCATTTGTATTAACAATCAACACACTCGAGGATGTGCTGGGGGCAGCCTGCAAATGTCACTGCACATTCCGGTCCAACACAGCATACCCACCATGCTCAGCAGAACAACACACGGAGCACAACAAAACAGAACGCAACAAGCAACAAAACAACAGCAACGAAACAAGCCCTGTTTCTCTCTCCATTCCACCCACCCACACACACACATACACAGTCCTCTAACACCAAGCCAGTCCTTCTTCAGTCTCCAGCCTCCAATGGATTTCCAGACGCTTGGCCCGGCCTTCCCCAGCAGACTCACAGAGATTCTCAGACTCAGGGCTCCGGCCACTGGGTCTCAACCTCTGGACTTCTGATTGCCCTTCTGAATGAGGGCCCAAACTCCAGAGCTCGAATGCCGGATCCGCCAGTGACAGGAGCCTGAAAACTGGGCCTCGAACTCTGGGCTCGCCGATGACAGGATACTGAGAATCCTCACATGTCTGCTGGCCCAACATCTCAACACAACCCTGCTGCTGGCCTTCAAATGTGGAGTGGAGGCTTAGACTCCGGCCTGTCCTCGAATTCCCTCACACCCTTGTTGCTAAACTCTAACCTGGCCTCTAACTCTCCTCTCTGTCCCCAAATCCATCCCTACAAAACTGAAAAAAAAACTAAGAAAAACTGTGTCTGAGCCACAACCTGAATGGATACCAGAGCTCAGTGCCATCAAAACCCTGTCAGATTGCCTGCCTTCTTTGGGGCAAGTCCAGCTGTCAGATGGTTTACTAGGAAGAAAGGAGGACAAAGTCTCCTCAAGATCTTTTGTTTGTTCATTCTCTAAGAATAGCTGTGGTAATGGTTACACCTTGAGCAGGTATACATCATTTGCCTGTTTGTGACTTGCTGACTTATGAGGGAATGCAATAATTGCCAAAAGTCAAGGCTTGAATCATTCCCAACCCCTGACCATTGACCAACTATCACTTTGCTGATGACTAGGTTTTCAGCCAGAATTCACTATTGAAGCAACATCTGACTGCGACATTCGGACTAGAAAACAGATATTGAACAGGTAGGAGGAATTAGTGCAAGACATCTGGACAGAGTTATTTGTGTCTTACATTCCTTTCTGTCATTTCTCTACTATTCCCTTCAAACTCCCCTCTCCTGTCCTTTATCTCACCCTGCCCTGTATTACGCTACACTCCTCACAGCTTACTTTTACTATTCTGATAGGTTTGCCTCGTCCCCAGCCTCTAGCCAGCTGTTTTGATGCACTCCAGCAAAAGCTGTGAAATCAGTGGCATCAGGCATATTTTCTGTCGCATAAAGCCCGGTGTCCCCAACCCTACTCTACCTTTTAACTATTGGAAAACTGTTCACATAGCTACATGAGGGACTTGTTTGATCTAGGATGAGTAATAATATAGGGAAGATAAAGAAAATGAGGAAACTTCAGTGATAGAAATATGAAGCCGGAGGAAAAAAATCAAAAAAGTGAGCAGAAGAATGGTGTTAGTAACCTGACGGCTGATTCCAGCTAAAATGTTACATTTCACTCATTACTTCAGCATGACTGTGAACTTCTGAGCCCTGGACCGTAACGGTATATTGTATCTGTGTGTAACAGGTATCTAATGTACAAGTTGTTCATTCACATTATTTATTCCTCTTCATTACAATTAAGGAGATTGTCTGTAGCAGCTTGCAAATATTGTACAAGCAATGTATCTGGCAAACCAAGCACTGTGAACCTATGTGCCTGCTTTACATATCACTACCCTGCAAGTAAACTCAAGTGAAGCAGTAAAGGCATATGATCTTAGCTACGTGTCTGGATCAATTTCATACTTCTTCTTCAGTTAAACAAATGTGTCATTCGGAGATCAACACTAGCAGCTTCACGTCTTCTAAATTTATAGTGTGGGTGACAAGTATATTCCTCATGTGGCAGATCATTCTGCGGTTTATCGTATTACCCTTTCGTCCAGCTTATTTGGGTCCTCCTAATCCCACATTAAAATGATAACCAAGTGAATTGCAAATCCAAACTATGTTAATTCTTACCCTGTTTATCATATTTATAATTGTCAACTCTATTCAGATGCAATGATATAAAATACTTCCACACTCAACTCTTAAGTTCCTTCAGTCTTCCAAATAGTGCCTGAACTGATGGCAGGACCAGCTACGTTCCTTTCGTCTCTCCTCCTCAATCATTAAGTATAAGTGCAGTGCAATTGTCATGTAGCCTTTTTGAGGTGGAAGCCTCAAAGTCCCTGTTGAACAATTTAACAGATCAAATCCAGTGCAATATAGTTCATGATTTAGATTAGAAAACAGCCATGTTACTGTCAAATCCTTAGTACATCTTTCACATAATTTTAATCTTAGTTTAAGATACACCACTGCCCAAAATAATAAGTTGTAAGAGTAAACGTTATTAGTACAAAGAAAACATTCACATACCAATTACATTACAATTATTAGCAGTGAAACATAGTGGAAGTCAATAGTGTTTAAATTATTTCTGTTTAGGGTGTTGGTCAGATTCTGTCTAGATTATGATGTGTAGTTCTGACCATCTACTCATAGGAAGGATATTACTGCCCTTCAGAGAATACAATGGCGTGCAGCTTATTTCAGGCATCAGGAATTTAAGTTATGATTAAGTACAGGAAGCTGGTTTTGTTTTCTTAGGTAATATAAATTATCCATTTTGGTGATCTAGTTGAAGATTTGAAGATTATGAAAGCAAAAGACAAACTTTATGAGATATAATCAAGAAGTTAGAAGTAAGAAAGGAAATTAGTCAGAACTTTTATGCAAAGGAATAAATCATCAGTGGAGGCACGTCCAAGAGCAGTATCTCACTGAAACATTTGAAAGTTTGGTGAAGATGAGATCTTTTATTGGGCCTAACATTTTCTTATTTCTAAAATTTATGGAATAAAATCCCTAAGCAGTTCTTCCTTACTACTTGCTGTAACTTTAATGGAAGACCAGTGAAAAGTGCAAAATATATACAACTGTGTACGTACATCTACTGATGCCTCTGACACATCTTCAGTGATGTTCCTGGAATCATCGGGTGTTTCAGATCTTTCAACATCATACACTCTCATCCAGATGACCCAGCCGGGGCTGCACAGACCCCAGCTTGTGTCCAGATGGCTAGCTACTTATGACTCCATGGCTCCCCTCTTTTGAGCCACAGCCATCTTGAGGCCCTCTCTGCCACATCGGTGGTACTGCAGATGGCTCTCTTCTTCCTCTCTCCCTTGATGCCCAAATTGCTGAAGGCTCTGGCTAAAGAATGGGCTGTGAATCCCCTACAGCCAGCCTCCACTGGGAGACACCTCGCTCTCCACCCAGCCCATTGACAGTTACTGACCAGTCCTGCGTGTTTGGAGAGCTTCCTTTCAAAGACCTCTTCCAAGCGATCTTCCCATGGGGCTGTCAGCTCCAGCAGCACCACTTAATTGGTAGACTCAGACACAAGGACAATGTCTGGTCACAGGGTGGTGGCTGCGATATGGTTGGGGAACTTCTGCTGCCATTTGAGGTCCACCAACAGCTGCCAGTCCCTTGCAGAGGTCAGGATGCCTGCAGATGTTCATTTGGTGGGTATTGGCTGCTCCCCAGATCTGACAAAGGCATTGGCCTGCTTGGAGGGTCGGGACTGCTTCGCCCACAACAGATTTATAGTGGATAAACTACCAAGAGGAATTCTAAAGAAATGCTTTTGTAGTACATTGTCTTTAAAACATGAACAAGAGAACATCTGCAGATGTTAGAAATCCAAGCAACACACACAAAATGCTGGAGGAACTCAGCAGGCCAGGCAACATCTATGGCAAAGAGTACTGTCGACATTTCAGGTTGAGATCCTTCAGCAGGACCTGCCCTGATGAGTTCCTCCTGCCTTTTGTGTGTGTTGCTTGTCTTTAAAACATGTTACATGTGGAAGGGTCCTGGCCCAAAACATCAACTGTATTCCTTTCCATAGGTGCTGCCTGGCTTGCTGGGTTCCTCCAGCATTTTGTGTGTGTTTCACAAGTGTCTCTTGCTTCTTTACCTACCTCACCCACCCCATCTTCCTATTTTTCCTCTCCACTATTCACTTTACCACTCTTCCTTTCTGTTTCTCCCTCTCCCCACTTCCCCGTTGCCTCCTTCTCTGCTTTTTCACTTTCTACCTTCTCTTCCTTTCCCTTTTCCACACTCCTACCATAGCCTTTCCTCCTCTCCCTTCCCTTCTTTTTTACCCTCCAGCTCTGCTTCCTGCACTCTACAATTCCTCTCCTCTACTCTTCCATACCTCTTCTCTTTCTTTCATGCTCTTCTTGACCTTAGTCACTCCCAATCGAGAGAATTACTAGGATTTCTACTTACTTCATTGAGACAAATATGTTGGCTTAATACAGCCAGTAAGCTATCTACTCATACTTCACCAATACATCCATGTGTTCTACTGATAGATTAAATGTTATCTTGGATTTAAACTGTTTCTGATTATCTGCTCTACAAATAATTTAATACTGTTATACCCTTGAGTTCCAGAAATGACTGCAGCAAATTTATTTGTCAAAGCATCACCTTCACATGTTCCAATGTCAAAAAGATCAATGCTTGTAAAAATTCATGTTCACATGGAAATTATGTAGAAAATAAGTAAATATTTAACTTCACAATATGTTAATATTTTTGTGAAGTAATCAGAAGGAACTCAGACATGTTGAGTCTGATGAGTAAAGATGGCTTATATAACTGAATTTTATTGTAACACAGCTGTCAAATGTGCTCAGGCACCTAGTGAACCAGTAGAGGACATGGAGAATTCGATGGAAGGCCACCAAACAAATTACATTCACGTACATGGAGATCATCCAAAGAGATATTGCACTGTATACAATGCATATTTTTGCATCACTTACATTTGCTAAATGTCTCGTTGTCACCCTTCCTCGTTTGAGCTATTCCAAACCTACTCTGGCCCTGGTCCGATCTTCTTTCCACCAATGCCAGCTCATTTCCAAACCAATCCCTTTTCCAATCTCTCCTAAGTCCTGACCCAGGCTCAATCTTAAACAGCCCTTCACCCTCTTCCAATCCTGCCCTCAAATATTTCTAATTAACACTATCCAGCCTCCCTGTTTCTGTCAGCTCAAGTAATTCCCTTTGCCAACTCCATAAAAATGGAATTGGGAGATGAAAAGACTTAGTAAGCAAAACTTATGTCAGTCTGTTCATTGATCTATGATGTGCAGGGCATTAAGAGTGATTAAAAGCATTTGCAAAAACATGGCATAGTCCACCTATCTACTCTCCCCTCCAGCCTTCCAATGCAGTGCCACCTTACCATGCTGTTAGCTTTCAGTCCTCAACAACAACAGATGGATTAAATGAGAAAGGAAGGGATGAGGAGACCAGAGAAGAGAGAAAAATAAGATTAGTGTGGGTGAATGCTGGTGGAAAAATACATATTAACGTAATGCAAGAAGTGAAGCTGATTTGGTTAACAGGCTTTTTGCATCAAAAACCAGCCAGCCATCCCTATCTAGACAGCTTTTCTCAGTGCTGTCTGCTGCTTGGGATACGTACCATAAACAGTGTTACAGCATAAGCCAGCTGTTCCATTTAGCAGAGGAGATGAAAAATCCCTGAAGAGAGAGAGTCGATGAATATTTAACTCACATGTAACTTTGGTGATAGGTAAAAAATTGAATCTTTTGGCAAGCAACAACTGTATTGTTATGGCAGATAGCCCCAAAATTTGAAGAAGTTTAGGACGATGAGTTTCTTGATTTCCATTTTTTTTTGCAACCTTTACAAATGTAATACAGGTACCAAAGTTTCCTCACTCAAATCAGTACATCCAAGCTTCAAATTGGTAAAGATTCTACAGACTCAGGCTATCAACATTTTACTTGAGAGGCTCGTTCATGGTCTATGGTCTAAACCCAATTGAACTTATGGTCTAATGCCAATCATTGCAAGAGATCATCAAAAGCATCTTGATTGGTTCAGACCAGTGGAAGCTGAGTCGGATTAGAAAAGCACTTTATCATTTATTCTGTAATGAAAGAAGGATGAAATATTTCTAAAACCAACAGAACCATTTAACTCCCTCACTGGCTGCAGAAGCCTTCACAAACAATCTTTGGCTCTTATTCATACAACTGCTGAATGCTATTTTTAGTCTGACTGTTACTGACAGCACTTCATCTGAAATACTTGCAAGTTGAATCCATATACAGAAAGTCAGAGAGGCATGAAATTGCACCAACAAAACAAAAGATAAAATTATGGCAATGTTCACATGGCTGCTGCCGCATGCTGGAGAAATAGCTACAATATCTACCAAAGAATTCAAGTCTTTGAATGCAGTCCCACAATGAAGCCCAGTTGTGGTTAGACTGAATTTGCTCTGATTATGTTGTAGTAATAAAGCATCAACTTCACATGTGCGTGACTGACACTTTTAATGTTCTTGTCACCACTTTCCCATTTCAACTGTCGGTCTCTTATTTCAGAGAAGGGACTGAGTACACATCCTGCGCCAAACCAAAAAAAAAACAAAGATGGTAAAAACGTGCTTTAAGAAGAAAGTGCATTACTTCATTTATATGGTGTTGTATGCTGATGTATTCCCCCATATGTTCCACTTTACTACTGGGGAAAATGTAATGAATTCTCATATACTTTCTTGCTTGCTTGTTAATCCTAACCCAAACTGTTGGATTATTCGTATAACCAGAGCAGGCTGCCAGTAATACATTGGTGTGACCTTGCTAAACTGAGCAGATCCAAGATCTGCAAGGAATAGAGGTCATATGTAACATCTGCATTCTTCCATTCAAAGAGAAGCCATTTTGGTTCAAAGACAGAAACCAACTGAAGCCATGCAAATTTGATTACAATTAATTAAAATTCAAATAGACCAGTAAGGTTTAAAGCATTTCAATATGTCTGAACAAAACTTGTAACATTTCTCGGCTGATGACAGATCCAACAAAGTCTTTTAGGATGTTGACAAATGATAACAAAGCACCTAGACGAATCAAGAAGATCTTAATATTGGGCCAACATTACATCGAAAGGAAAAACTATTTGCGATAGTTTTAATAGAGGCTTTGAGGAGGTAACTAGTACTGTGGATAAAGGGAACCTGTAGATGAAATAGATTAGGATTTTGACAAGGTATTTGACAAGCAACCACACAAAAGACAAAAGACAGTGGTATAAAATAAAGTATGGGGATTATATATTATCATGGGTAGATGGTTGGATACCAGTCAGAAAACGTAAGACCATAACACATAGGAGCAGAATTAGGCCACCTTTGAAAATCCTGATCCATTTTATCTACAGGCCCAACAGGGTGTGATTCCAGAAGATAACAGGATACAGGTTTGGCCATTTGGGATTCAGATAAGGAGAAAATGCTGCAGCTGACTAATCATTAGAAATGTGTTACCTGAGAAGGATGTGGATGTTGATTTCTGGTTTTGAGTGAACTAAAGACTGAGATCTTTTGACTTAGATACTGATGGGAAAGAAAGGTTAAGGGAAACAAGAGGAATTATAGATGAGGTACTTCATCAATCATATTATTGAATGGCAAAACAAGCTCAAGGATCGTATCACCTCTTTAACCCTCTATTGATTGTATTCTGATTGGAAAAGGTGAAATTCTCAGCCTAGCTCAAAAACTGTTAAGGTAGAGCTTTCTGAGGTAGAAATGCAAATAAATGTTATGGGACAATGTTCTGATTGGGAAAATACTAAAATAATTTAAATAGGTTTGAACATTGGAATTAGGAGGCTGTGGAGGACTGAGGATAACAGGTACCATTTCCGGTAAATCAGTAAAACTTATTTTATAGCTGCTAAGACCAAGAGATGCCTCATGGTGACAGTCGTCTTTTGTACCATCCCACAGCAAAATTCCTACAAAAAACAATACTCTACACAGGTTCAGCTCACAGAAATGTCAGGTTAATGATGCACAGGATCTGTCAGTGTTCTTACAGGTGATAGCCTGCTTCTGTATCTGTTTGTCAACTAGCCATAACCACACACAAACTGTACCCCACAAATATCTTGCACATTTGTGTGTAATGGTCTGCAGTATGATATGTGGCATCTCAACTGGTGTAGCCTCAGGTTACAGTAGTTTAACAATTTTCAGAGTGCCACTGAAATCATGGGTAGTAAAACTACAATGCTTCTGAGTAAGCATCCAAATGTATAGTCAGTTTGGATTCTTATCCTTAGGGGGAAAAAAAACTCTCAATCCTCATTAATGTTTTGCCAAAGGAGGCATTTTCACTTTGATGCACATATACCACTTTGTGTTCACTGACTGGGACCTGGGGCATGAGGTGGCAGTTCACAGAGCCTGAAATAATGTTTTTTGTTCTTTTCTTCCAAATATCTCTGTAGAGGAATTCCTATTTTAAGGTTTATTGGTCCTATTCATTGGATAATAGTAAATAATTTATAACAGTTGATGCAAAGATCCCAGGGAATCGAAGCACCAGCAGATAGATAATGTTTGAATGTTTGAGGAATGGATGGAAGTTACAACTTTCCATGCATGATTATCCAGCAACTGCTAGCTGATTTACATCCTGGAAAAAAAAAGTGTGCATGATCGACATTATCTAAATTAAAATTTAAAACACCTTTCATTCTAAGGCCATATTTCCCATGGCAGTTCATCCTGCCCTAGAAACATTGCCAAAGAACATGAGAATCACATTCATACTTTCCACAATAACGAGATGTTCCTTCTTATTAGCATATTTTTTTTTCCTTTTTTATGCTAATGTCAGGGTAAATCCAATGGTAGATCATCAGTCTGAAACTTTCACCCTGTTTCCCATCACAGTTGCTGCATGACTTGCAGAGAACTTGATGCGTTTTTGGGTTTTATTTTAGAGTTCCACTAGTTGTAGACTTATACTCTAATAAAATGAAAAACTAGGTCTTCTTGTCAATCTCCCATCTACTTAATAAGGTAGAAGGTGCAGTAGGTTATAATAATATTAAAGTGCACTTCAGTGCAATTATAGTGAGAGGTAATGGAAGTTTGATAATAATAATAATGCAGCTTACTGAGGAATTTGAATACTGCTGCTCGAATAATGAAACAATTACCTGCCAGAATTTTAAAAATTATTTTTTGTCATTTAGCTCATGGATTGGAATTTAAATGAGATGATTCAACACTCATACAGTATACACATATAATGATCTCTCATACCTGAAGCAACTATGGGAAATTTTACGTCTGAGGTCTGTGACGAAAACCAGAACCGTTGAAATACTCACAGGAGCAATATCAGTTTTCCACAAAGGCAACTGAGATTAATTTCCTGAGATTCCTAAATACTGTCAAAGTTGACATTAGATACTTCAAGGATTTGACAGAAGGGCATTTTAATGATTTTTTCATGGCCAGTTTTAAAATCTTTCTGAAACAGTATGTGCAATGAATAATACATGTTGGTGGCTGTAAATAACTGAGAAGGTAGATTGCTAAGATAAATAAGAAGTTAAGAATGAGATGAAACTATTTGCCTACTCAGACTCTTCCCCTCAGTGCATTAACTTCTCTATTATAGCATAAAATTGTGTTCTGAATATTGTTAAAAAAATAGCATTTTTGACAGTAACATCAGCAGGAGGGGAAAGTAATGTGATGGGTCTTTGGCTCAGTTCTGAATATATATCCACTTCTGCCTGACTTCCAAAATTGGCTCCATTTAATCAATCATTCGTATGAGCTCAACCACAATATGAGCGGAGTGGGATACATTTGTAAATAGGCTAATTATTGTCACATGTACTGGGGTACAATGAAAAATTTGTCTTGCATCCTGCTCATACTGATCAATTCATTACAACAGTAAAGCACTGACAGAGTGCAGAATAAAGTGTTACAGGTACAGAGAAAGTGCAGTGCAGGAAGACTATAAGGTCATAACAGGCTAGATTATGAGAGCATGATTCCATCTTATCACAATAGGGAACTGTTCATTAGTCTTATAACAACAGGTTAGAAGTTGTCTTTAAGCCTGGTGTTACATGCTATTAGGCTAACGTATCTCTTGCCTGACTGAAGGGGAGAGAAGAGAGAATGTCTGAGGCGGCTGATCATGCTGGCTGCTTTAGCAAGGCAGCAAGAAGTGTAGAGAGAGTCAAAGGAGGGGTAGTCGGTTTTTGTGTGATGTTCTGAACTGTGTTCACAACTTTGTAGTTCCTTGCCATTATGGGCAGAGCATTTGCCATACCAAGCTGTGATGCATCCAGATAACACACATCAAAGTTGCTGGTGAATGCAGCAGGCCAGGCAGCATCTCTAGGAAGAGGTACAGTCGACATTTCAGGCCGAGTCCCTTCGTCAGGACTTTGATGTGTGTTGCTTGAATTTCCAGCATCTGCAGAATTCCTGTTGTATGCATCCAGATAAGATGCTTTCTATGGTGATCAATAATTGGTGTGGGCTAAAGGGGTCATGCCAAATGTCCCTTTTGGGTGTAAATGCTTGAATTTTTGGAATATTTCTGTAAGTATTTAATTCGCTATAGTTTATGAGGTGAAGCCTCTGAACTCGGCAATATAGAATGTAGCTTTTCAGCGGGATAGCATTCAGATCCCATGGTCCAGTAAGGGAGTATTCTTAGGGGAACTAAGCCTGGAACATTGTTTTGTTTGTAATTCTAGAAAAAAAGGTTGGAACAATCCTTGAAAAAAGATTGCCAAGATTCAGCTTCAAGCACTCAAAGAATTTGAATGTAAATGACAATTCAGAGAAAAATAGGTAAATTATTTATAAAATCCATTCTAAATTTAAAGTGCTTTACTCCAGTCAATTTATTATTCTTTGGTACCCTTTATCTGTCTTAATTTTGAAGTGATTTTTCAATTTCCCTCACTTAGCTGGTCAAAAGCTAGGCATATGTTTAAAGTAGTTGATCAAAGGATTTGAAGGGAAGTGTGGAATCTTTTTTTTTAAACCAAGTAGGGGGCAGATATCTGGAACTCACTGAAAGAAAGGATGATGGGGGTGGTACTGTCACGATAGTAAAGGGGTTTGTAGAAGTGCATTAAAAGCTGTCCATCAATGCACATGTGCATATGAACAATAAACTCTGTGACAAGCACGATTTTTATCAATTGCTGTAAGTTGGGGTGGCTCCTTTTCAACAGGCACATACACAATGCACCAAATAGCCTGTGTCGTAAGTTTTCAGCTATTCTAACTGCACTTATTTCACCATCTTCCTTATCAATGTCCAACCCTAACTACTTCCTTTCTATACCGTAGAATTTTAATTGTCAGTTTATCCACCTCTGAGCTCTTAACATAAAACATAGTATGGGCAATTACTCCACAACTATGTTTGTATAACAAGAAATTATGAATTAAGGGTAGGAGTAGGCCATTCAGCCTATCAAACCTGCTCAAACATACAGGGTATGACTGATTTGATTGCTACTTCAACTTGATATTCCCATTTAACCTAATAATCTTTCACCTTATTGGTTATTAATAATCTACCCAACTCTGCCTTAAAATTATTCAAAGACTGTTACCTCCGCTCTTTGAGGAGGAATCTCTCGTTCGAGATAGTATTCAAAGTTGTCAAACCTTGAACGTGGGGTTTTCAATTTCAAGCTTTCTACTGATATGCTACAGATTGACGTTATAAACGTTGCACATTGGCTGCATAAGGAAATGAATGCATGAGACCCTCATCTCGTGCCCATTTACAGTTCCCTTCTGTTCATGTTTATGTAGATGTCCAAAAGACTTTTCAGGCTAATTTCACTGAAGTAAAATAAACAAATGAAGAGGCATCCATAGAGACAGGACCATCTCAAAGTTCACAAAGAAAGACTGATATGCATCTCCACAATAACATTAAGAACTGGACATCGATGCTTCTCTGCCATAATCAGCACTCATCAGAAAATTTATCAAAAGAATGAATAGAAAAATAAAACATTATTTGAACAGTGTGAGACCTAAATTACAGTATTCAGAAAGACATGTAAGCACATCTCTTATCCTAATGGCTAATGGAATATTAGCTTTTATTCCAAAGGGATAGAGAATAGCATCCTCCAGTGCTTCTGCGTCTTGATCCTAAACCCCCCCCCACCCCCCAACTGCACTCTGGAGATATCTTAACTAGGAAGAATGCTAGATGATCAGCCATGATCACAGTGAATGGTGGTGCTAGCTCGAAGGGCTGAATGGCCTACTCCTGCACCCATTGTCTATTGCCTATTGTCTATTGCTCTGACATTTACCACCACTTTCTCAAGGTAATTAGGAATGGACAACAAATCCTGGCTATGTCACTAACATTCACCGCCCAAAGATGAATTTAGGAATAGGGCCTTGGTGAGACAACATCTGGAACGCTTGGACAATTTTAGACTCATTTATTGAACAATATTCTTAGAGGTAATGCAGCTGAGGAGATGAGGGGATATCCGATGAGGAAAGACTAATCATAACAGACCATTTACACCTGAAGTTTTGGGGAAATGAGGTTTTTTCATTGAAAAATTCTAGATCCATTGTAAGCTTCTGATGATACATGATAGATGCTTTGAGACAATCCCGTAGAACTGGATAGTGCGCCTAGAACCAGAGCATAATCTCAGGATAATATGTCGCCCACTGAAGTCTAAAGTGAGGTGGAATTTCTTCTCCAAGTAGATTGTGAAAGTTATGAAATTCTCTTCAGAAACTTGTGGATGCTGATTATATTACTGATTATATTCAAGTCTGATATTGGTAGATTTCTGCAGTGGAGAGTTATTTTAGGCCATGGGAAATGAGTACAAAAATGGATTTGAGGCTAAGAAATAGAACTCCTGCTACTATTTCTGAAGCATTCCTGAAATACGTAACTTCATCCTGATGTTTAAAAAAGGTGACTTTTGAGGCTGTTGAAACAAACAGCATTGAAGCATTTAGGGCATTGCAAGCTAACTACATGAGTTAATAAGAAATAAAAGGTAACACAGATATTTGATGGAGAAGGAGGTAGAAGACGACAACTTGGAGCATAAAAGCAAGCTTTCTACTGAATTGGCTGATTATAAACTATAAAAACTATATACTATAAATTATATAAACTATATACTTTATATAATCATCTCCAGCAGTCCTGTGAACTTCTGGATATTTATACGTGAGGTATCAATGAGGTAATGACAGACATCCCACCCTGCAAAAACTCATTTCAGGGAGGTAGCAACCCCCCCCCAGCCTGTCGACCTCCAAGGGTGTATGTAATACTTTGTTTAGTGATTTTGTCTAATCTGTAAACCAAGCTGGGTATATGCAGCAAATGTGACATTAAAATATGTACTTATATTATATTATATTAACATATTTATTCTATTACAACTTTAAGCAAGTCTACAGGGAGTTTGGCCTCATCAAGTAGGACATCAATGGCGTAGCTCCTTAGCAGCCAGCCAACTAGTTTAAATAACGCTAGCTATGCTGTAATGACACCTGTTAAACTCACTTCAACATGTCTTTTACATTTTACCCCACCATGGGCAGTAGAAAAGTCAGTGTAGCAAACAGTGAGTGAGCAACACTGTCATTATTTTTGAGGTCGACTGTAAAGCCTGCCCACAGAGAAAACTGATAAGTCTACCTAGCAGGGGTCCTCAACATTTTTTGCACCACAGACCAGTTTAATATTGACAATATTCTTGCGCACCGGCTGACCGGGGGGGGGGGGGGGGGGGGGGTTAATCACGACCGGAATATAGGTGAAAAGTCAATAGCATCATAACATTTTAAGTAACGTTTGGATATTAAACACACAGCACATATTTTCCCCGTATGAACATATAAACTCATTGCAACACACCAATATCGCTGAATCAGTGGGAGCCCTGGGCTTGTTTTCCTGCAATGAGACGGTCCCATTGAGGGGTGATGGGAGACAGCGATATTCGAAGGGGGTTCCTTATGTCCGGTCTATTCTGCAATTTAGTTTTCGTTGCATTCATTGCAGAAATCTCAGCTTTGCAGCGATATGATGTTGGAAATGGAAGCAACGTTTTCAGTGCTTTCGTGGCTATCTCAGGATATTTAGCCTTGACTTTGATCCAGAATGCTGGCAGAGATGTTATGTCAAACAAACTCAGACATCCCACCTCTCCCGGAAGATCCGGGAGTCTCCCGCATATCAATAGTGGCTCCCTGATGCCCAGAAATTATATACAATATCCCGGAAATAGATTTTTTTGAGAGGGAGAGGGAGAGCGAGCATCCTGATTGGTCTCTCTTCATGCTAAGAGTGGTCCCCAACCACCGGGCCATGAGGAAACAATATGATTTGGTGATATGAAACGATAGCCCTTGTGGCTACGGGGGTCAGGGGGTATGGAGGGAAGGCTGGGGCGGGGTTCTGAGTTGGATGATCAGCCGTGATCATAATAAATGGCGGTGCAGGCTCGAAGTGCCGAATGGCCTACTCCTGCACCTATTTTCTATGTTTCTATGATATGAGTCATTTGCACCTTTCCTCATTCCCTGTCACGCACTGTTGAACTTGAACACATGCGAGGTCATTACCCGCACGTCATCCATGTCAGCGCGGGAAGGAGATCAACTCCTCGAGCTTGTAAATGACGGCGGGCTGAAAAGTTTGTTTGACATAACATCTCTGCCGGCATTCTGGATCAAAGTCAAAGCTAAATATCCTGAGATAGCCACGAAAGCACTGAAAACATTGCTTCCACTTCCAACATCATATCGCTGCGAAGCGGAGTTTTCTGCAATGAATGCAACGAAAACTAAATTGCGGAATAGACCAGACATAAGGAACCCCCTTCGAGTATCGCTGTCTCCCATCACCCCTTGATAGGACCATCTTGTTGCAGGAAAACAAGCCCACGGCTCCCACTGATTCAGCGGTATTTGTGTGTTGCGATGATTTTATATGTTCATACGGGGAAAATATGCGCTGTGTGTTTAATATCCAAACGTTACTTAAAATGTTATGATGCTATTGACTTTTCACCTATATTCCGGATTAACCCCCACCGCCCCGCACTCAGTTGGCCAGTCCGCAAGGATGTTATCAATATTAAACCAGTCTGCGGTGCAAAAAATGTTGGGGACCCCTGCTAAGTAGACCCTATCAGTTTTTTCTGTGGGCGGGCTTTACAGTCGACCTCAAAAATAATGACAGTGTTGCTCGCTGCACTGTTTGCTACACTGACTTTTCTATTGCCCATGGTGGGTTAAAATGTAAAAGACACGTTGAGGTGAGTTTAACAGGTGTCATTTGTTCATTAGCATAGCTAACGTTATTTAAGCTAGCTGGCTAGCTGCTAAGGAGCTACGCTATTGATGTCCCACGTGATGAGGCCAAACTCCCTGTAGACTTGCTTAAAGTTGTAATAGAATAAACATGTTAATATAATATAATATAAGCACATATTTTAATGTCACATTTGCTGCATATACCCAACTTGGATTACAGATTAGACAAAATCACTAAACAAATTATTACATGCACCCTTGGAGGTCGACGGGCTGGGGGAGGGGGTGGCGGTTCTACCTCCCTGAAATGAGTTTTTGCAGGGTGGGATGTCTGGAAACTTTTCTGCCCGTCGTCATTTACAAGCTCGAGGAGTTGATCTCCTTCCCGCGCTGACATGGATGACGCGCGGGTAATGGCCTCGTGTGCGTTCAAGTTCAACAGTGCGTGACAGGGAATGAGGAAAGGTGCAAATGACAAATGACTCATATCGTTTCATATCACCAAATCATATTGTTTCCGGGTGTCAGGGAGCCACTATCGATATGCGGGAGACTCCCGGATCTTCTGGGAGAGGTGGGATGTCTGTAATAATTGACCACCAATGGTAGTTTTACAAGTAAATTGTCATAAATCCCTACCATTCATCCATGCCACCTTTTCACAGCTACCCTCAGGTAACAAGTAGAGGTGCCTGAAGACCCATATCATCATGTTCAAAACAGCTATTTTCCTTCATCAATTTGGTTCTTGAACTAACAGGCAAAACCCTTATCACTACAGTTTAGCAAAAATGTGAATACTTTGACCACTTTGCACTAAAATGTACTTTGCTTTTTTGTTCTAATTGTGTTTCCTTATAAAATTGTATATAACTTATGTTTATTATAATCAATAAAAAATGAAATGTAGTTTTTTGTTTTGCTTGCTTCTTCCTATATTTTCCCTTGTCTTAATTATCTAAGCAGGATTTTTCTCTCAAGCAAAACGGTAGAAAAATCTGTGGATCTTTTTGTTGTAAGCAGTTACAATTTTTGATTGTTCAACAACAGGGACTACATCCCAAGGTAAATTATTGCTCATGAAGTAATTTTCCCCATTCTCTGTCTTGTCCTGTTAACTTTCTTCTTTTCCCTACTCATTTCCTTGTTTCATAATTATATTTTTTAAAGTAGCTAAGGCAAATTGACAAATAGTATTCCCATCTTACAAAATGATTACAAACAAGAGAAAATCTATAGATGATGCAAATCCAAACAACACACACAAAATGCTGGAGGAACTCAGCAGGCCAGGCAGCATCTCTGGAAAAGAGTACAGTCGACATTTTAGGCCGAGACAGCTTCCAGTTCCCAAATGAAGGGTCTCAACCCAAAATGTCAACTTTTTACTCTTTTCCATATATGCTGCCTGGCCTGCTGAGTTCCTCCAGCATTTTGTGTGTGTTGCTTACAAAATAATTAACTGGGTTGCGTTTGACATTTAAGTGACAAAATCCCAAGATACTTTATTACTTTGTGGCAATGAAGCAATTCTTTAGAGTTTAAATAAAAATCTAAACTATATGTCAGTCATCAATCTAACTGTTGTTATATTCTAAGAAGATGAGCAAACAGAATTTGTGACTTATCAGCTGAGTATTAATTAATGTTTCAAAATGCCACTTTTAACAGGAAATTCTTACAATTCCTTCCTTTGTAGTTAAGCATGTTGTCCTCACTAAAAATATCAAATCCCCTGACATCCGTTGGGAAATGGTAATGGATTGCTGCTCACTGCTCCATTATCACCGTGCAGTGCCTTTTCCTTTCTTCTATCCGCCTTATTTTATCCACAGTAAATGCATTTTGAAGTTAACAGGAAACATATCCTAACCAGCTGTTGTAGCTCACATCATCTGCAATAAACGTCTCTTACTGCAATGGGTTATCACGCACCAAAGCTCCTAATGCACAAGGTATTGTTAGGGTGGAACTGTGCTCAGTGCAGTCAAAAAAGTTGTGATCTCTAGGGCTAATTATTAACTGCTTTTATTTTAACTTTGGAGTCTAGTACAACATAATAGGACCCGGGTTCTCTCAGAAGTATTGCTTAATATCAGGGTAAGGCAATCACATGGGGTCTAATCCAAGCTTCTGAAGTCACAATCTACAGTAGTGTTGTGTAAGTGACATTGTGAGCTACTGTGAAATGCAGGCCACATACAAGATCTGTCACTAAATCATGAATATGGATATAATGGCCCAACATTTACAGTTTAATCATAGAAAACGTATAATGCAGGAGATCATTCAGCCCATCGTAGCTGTGCCTGTCAATAAAGAGCTATCTAAACTAATCCCATACTCTAGCAATGAGCTCCACAGCCCGTCAAGTTTAGAGCAGCCTGCTGTTCATGGGCCAAGTACTATTGAATGTGATGATTCCTACTTCAACAATCCGGTCACACAATGGATTCCAGATCACCACCAATCCCTGGATGATATTTTTCTTATCTTCCACCTAAACCTTCTGATGATTACTTTAAGTCTGTTTTTGACTTCAATGATAAGTGAAATAGGTCCCTCCTATTTACTATACTGATACTCATCCTATACCCAATAATTTTATACACTGTAATTGTCTCCCCTCAGCTCCTCAGTTCCATGGGAAACAACCGTAGTTCATCCAATCTTTTCTCATAGCCATGATTTTCCAGTCCTGGTAACGTCTTTGTAAATACCATTCATATTCTCGTAAGTGCCATACATCTTTCCTGCAATATGATGTCATGAAATTTACGTAGGTTTCCTGATCTTATCTTCTTTTCCTAGCTAATAATTAGTGCGCATGCGCCAGTCGTGCATGCAGCCTGTTACAGACGTTCCGACGAGTATTCTTACTTTTTTCTTCTTACTTTTTAACTTACGTTATTTTTTGTATTTTTTTTTCATGGTAACATGTCGAAGCTGCACCCTCTCCAACATGCTGGTAGAGAGAGTTTTATTTGGGTTTTTAGTGCTGGAAATAGTTACATTCCGACGCATCTCATTAGCGGGACAGAAGCATGGTCGCATTGTTTATTCCAGGGACCAGCTGCTTGCGCTTATGCTGGCCTGTTTAGCGAGCAGAGAGGTGGACATCCCTGCTGAAATCTGGAGGAAAACACACAGAGGATGCAGAGGGGGATCACAAAGTCAAGGAAAGAGGACAAGGTCGAGACAACAGAGACTTATGGAGAAGAGGAGTTCGGTGGGTAATAAAATGGACGAGTTCACGGCGTTAGCTGGGCATCAGAGAACATTTCCGGAGTGCAGTGTTATGTGTGTCACTGAAATGGGGCTGCATGAGGACATACCCGATCAAAACTTTTCCATGGATAACTTCCAGACCGTTCGGGCTGACCAGAAGTGTACTGAGAGCGATAAGCGTAAAGGAGTTGGGTAATTACTGTTCTGGTTAACAACAGATGGTGCAATCCGGGTCATATTACGATCGAGGAACGTGTTTGTAGACGGATATCGAACTTTTTACTGTTGGACTTCGGCCATATTCCATCGAGATACGATGCTGGGTGGCACGGGGGGTCGTTCCTGCTTGTGGCCATCGAACTTGCAGCTCCTCCCATGGAGGGTCAGACACCCTGCGCCAATAGACTGGTTCTGGACTTATTTTCGATCTGGCATAGTTTGCATTTTGTTGTTTGATTGTTTGTGGTTTTTGTATTGCTATATTTATGCTCTATTCTTGGTTGGTGCAGCTGTAATGAAACCCAATTTCCCTTGGGATCAATAAAGTATATCTATCTATCTATCTATCTAAAACACCTGTTACACCTTATTAACCATCTTACTTTAACCAGTCCTGTAACCATTAAGGATCTGTGCACATACACACCAAAGCCCTCTTGTTCCTCCACACCACATTTGATTATTGAATATTCCCAAATCTCATTGGCACCTGCTCGAATGCATGAATTCATAATCCTCCTGATTAAATTCTGTTTGCCTTTTTCCTGTCCAGGTTGTCAGATTATTCCCGACAAAGGCAATTCTGTCAATTATTACTGTGTAACTGCTGGTGCCCAGCATTGAAGATTAGCTTGCCCTTTCCTTCTGTCTTTGTCAGGACTGGCCACTTGTACATGTTGTTCCTCTTCTGAAGAACAACTCTGGGCCATTAGTACCAGCAAACAAGTCACCAGAAAACAAGGTAGATAGGCTGCAAAGAAGTCTTTTCTGAAGATTCTTAAGGATAATCTAGGTTGAAGTTAAGGTAACAGGAAACATGGGAGCATTCTATGCATTCTACTGGCCAGGTTAGGTGATCAGAGATGAAAGAACAGCCTCCCTTTAACCTTGAAGAAACTTCCACAAAGAGTCAACATGGATTTCAATTTCCCCAATGTTAGTTGCTGCCTGTTGCCTCCTGTAAAGGATTTGTTGTGTCCATTAACAGTAATGCCACTAAAACTGATTACGAAGAGGTCTTTTTGAATTATGGGTCTTGTACTGAGCTCTAAATTTGAGAAGCTTTTCAGTTCTTCAGCCATGAGATTACGTTAAGAAACCAGACCCTGCAAGGTAGAAACCAAAATGTCACAAACATTGTCATTTTAAACATTTAGAGTCATAGAAAACTGCAGTGCAGAAATGGGCACTTTGGCTCATCTGGCCTGTGTTGAACCATTTTAACTGCTTAATCCCATCAACCAGCTCCTGGACCATACCCCTCCCATCCATGTACTTATCCAAACTTCTCTTAAAACGCTGAAACCAAAATCACATTCACCACTTGCTCTGGCAGCTCGTTCTACATTCTCACCACCCTCTGAGTGAAGAAGCTTCCCCTCGTGTTCCCCTAAAACATTTCTCCTTTCACCCTTAACCCAAGACCTCCAGTTGCTGTCTCACCCAAACTCAGTGGAATTTTGTTATTTTCAGGTCATTTTCACAGTGGTACAGATTGTAGAGCCAGCTACTCACCAGAGATCATGGTTTGGTCTGAACACTAAGCGCTGTCTGTGTGGAGTCCGGAGGTTTTCCTTGTGATGGTGTGGGTTTCCCCACAGTGCTCCAGATTCCCTCCATATTCTGTACAAGATGAAGTGTAAATTATCACTAGTGTGTAGGTGAGTGGTAGAATCTGAGACAACTGAAGAGAAGGTTGGGGAGTGAATAGAAAATGGGATTAATGCAAGATTAATGCTAATAGGTGGCTGATAGTTGGCATAGAGCAATCATCCATAGACCTACATCCATGTCATATCTCTAAGGATATGACCCAACACATGTACAAGTAGTGTTCAGTACCAGAGAGTTTGTTCAACAGTTAATCATGGCTGAAAGATGGCTGTAATTGGGAACTGAATGTCCAAGGTTACCCTTTATATTGGAGGGATAGAAAGGTAGACAGAGGGGGTGGTGTGGCTCTATTGGTAAAGAATGGCATCAAATCAGTAGAAAGGTGTGGCATAGGATCAGAAGATGTTGAGTCCTTGCGGGTTGAGTTAAGAAACTGTAAAGATAAAAGGACAATGTTGGCAGATATATACTGGCCTCCCAACAGTGGCTGGGAGTTGGACCACAGTTTACAACAGGAAATAGAAAAGGCGAGTCGAAAGGGCAATGTTATGGTAGTCAAGGGAGATTTTAACGTGCAGGTTGATTGGGAAACTTTAAGTCAGAGATTGATAGGTTCTTGATTGGACACGGCATCAAAGGTTACAGGAAGAAGGCCGGGAACTGGGATTGAGGAGGTGATTTTAAAAAAAGGATCAGCCATGATTGAATGGCAGGGCAGACTCGATGGGCCAAATAGCCTAATTCTGCTCCTATGTCTTATGCTAATCTGTTTGTAAGATTTCAGGAACATTTCATTCAACAAAGCAGTACATTTTCCACGATATAATGAGAATGTTGCACAAAAACAGATGTTCATGTCAAATCAGTGGCCCTGGTCTTGCTGACCTAATCCCCACCTACAGTGCTCCAGTCTCAGTTTTATCACGCAATAGAGTGCCCTGAAAAAGGATTCAGCCCGCACAAATATTTTCACAGTTTTACTGTCTCATTTTCTACATTTAAAATATATTGAAGTAGGATTTTTTGAGCTATTCTACAAAACATTGTGTATCGTGTCAAATCAAAGTGTAATTCTGAAACCCGTCAACAATTTATTAGGAATTAAAAACCAAAATTGTGAGGCTGAAAAAGTATTCAACCCGTTTGTAATTAATAGACTAACTTTTCTCAAGTGCAATATACTGTATTACCTTACCAACTCACCCATTTGTTGATGTAGAAAATTGAAAGATCACCTGTTTTCAATGAAATCATAAGAATAAATATCCCCTCTCTCTGTAAGGTTCAACAGTATAGTAGATTTTCAACCGATCAAACCAAAATGAAGACAAAAGTTCATTCAAGGCAAATCAGGGAAATGATAATAGAGAAGCACATATGTGGGGAAGGGTACAAGACCATCTCAAAGGCACTGAACATAACTTAGAGTTCAGTGAAGTCCATCATGAAACAGTGAAAAAAATATGAAACACAGCCACATTACCTAGATCGGGCCACCCCTCTAAACTTTGTCACTGCAGAAGAAAGTCACGTGTAAGAGAGGCTACTGTGATACAACTGTCACTCTGAGTGAGCTGCAGAGGTCAGTGGCTGCAAATGGAGATGAAGTTCATGGCTCCACCATCTCTAAGGCCTTGCACAAAAAGGGTATTTATGGAAGAGTGCCAAGGAAGAAGCACTGGCTAAAAAAAAAGCACATCCTAGCCCGTAAAGACCTTGCAAAATATTTCTCAGGAGATACTGTAACAATGTGGGAGAATGTCTTGTGGTCCAATGAGACTAACGTGGAAATTTTTGGCCTCAACGCTAAGTGGTATATGTGGTGTAAATCTAATACTGCACATCAGCCAGGTTATGCCATCACTACTGTAAAGTATGAAGGAGGTAGCATTATGCTATGGGGCTGCTTTTCAGCAACAGGTACTGGAAATCTGGTCAGAAGGGATGGGAAGATGAATTCTACTAAATACAGAGAGATCTGGATAAAAACCTACTAGCCTCTGCAGACGGCTTCAACTGGGGAGGAAGTTCATCTTTCAGCATGAAAACGACCCAAAACACACTGCCAGAGCAACCATAAAACGGCTTCAAATGGAGGAAATTGATGTCCTTGAGTGGCCCAGACACAGTACTTAATTTAACCTGATCGAACCTCTCTGGCAAGGACTCAAGATTGCTGTCCACTTCTACTCTGCTACTGACCTGGCACAGCCTGAGGAATTTTGCAAGGAGAAATGGGCAAATCTTGCTCTATCACATTGTGCAAAGCTAATAGAGACGCAAACAAAAAGAATATTGGCTGTAATAGCTGCGAGGATGAGTTCAACTAAGTACTGAGCAAAGGCGATGAATACTTTTGAAGTGCTAACTTTACAGTTTTTGAATTTTTAGTTTTATATTCTTTACAATTTTCCCTGTTCTTTGGGCTGTACTGTGGAAAAAAAGGAGAATGTGATTCACAAATAAAAATTCTCAGTTAAATTGATCCAAAACCCAGATTGTAATGCTCATTTATGTGAAGAAAGAGTTGCGGGCTGAATATACTTTCAAGACACTGTATTTACCTGGTCAAAATACAGAGGGCAGCCTTCCTAATCTGATGCATCCCAGCATCCCAGCTCAGGAGGCAGGGATTCCTGTGGTGCAGTGTGCAGTCAGGAGGTGCTGTTCTCCAAATCTAACATCTGCCAAAGCTTGTTCCCAAAAATTCAAGAGCTTTTAAATACCTCAGACATTTAGACATAACTCAAAACCAATAATATTTAAATAAGTAATTGCAAAGTATTTTAAATGTAAGAAACAAATAATATAATTAAATAAAACTAAAGGCTATTTTTTTTACACTGAGCGTCATAGGTGCCTGGAATGTGCTGCTAGGTGTAGTAGTGGAAGCAGATGTGATAATGATTTTCAAGAGGCTTTCAGCGAGGCATATTAATAAGCAGGAGATGCAGGTATAAGGGATTAGTTTAATTTAGTATTATGCTCGACACAGGCATCGAGGGCTGAAGGGTCAACTTCTGTTCTTAAAGTCACCTAATCAGTTATAAATAGAGAAAATATTGAACTACAGAACAGTAATTTGAAAAAAATAAAGAAAGAAAAACAGAAAAGCTGCAAAAACTCGGTCGGTTAAGGAGCATCTGTGGAAAGAAAAACTAGCTAACATTTTAGGTTAGGGACCCCTTCTCACAACTGAGAATGGAAGATAGGAAGTCAGTCAGAATAACAGAGAAGGTGGGGGAGGACGATGGCGAAACAAAGGATATGTCAGTAATAGGGCGAAATTATGGACAGCCATGGAATGGACAAGTAAGTTCCTTTGTCTGTCTCATGTATTATTCATGGTGTGAAGTCTGAGTGACGTTGTATTGCTTGGTACTAGTGGCATGCGCCAAGCAGGCCAGAATATACAAATGGGGAAAAGAAAGGGACAAAGAGTAATGACATGTAATGGTCAGTTTTGATTTTAAAAAACAGAAAAAGTGAGTTTTGAAGTTGAAATATTCAAAACTGGATTCTGCATACTGTACTATGAAAAATGAAGTATTGTTATTCAAACTTGCTTTGGGCCTCAGCCCAGGAGGTTACAGAGTAATTGGTCAGGGTAGAAGCTGCTTGCTGAATAAAAATGGTAAACACCAGGAAGCTCAGAGCTGACTGCAAGTTCTCTGCAAAGCGTTCACCTGAACAGCTTTTGTTTTCTCCTATATAGAGGATTGCACATTGAGAACACATTGTACAGTGGAATAATTTGGAAGAATGGAAGTTAATCACCAGTTCATTTGAAGTGTTTGTTTGGATACTGGATAGAGGGAAGAGAGGAGATGAATGGACAAGAAAAATAATTTGAAATAAGGTGCAAAAACAGAAATACTGGAAGAACTCAGCCTGCTAAGCAACATCTGTGGAAAGACAAAGCAGTTAATAAACCAGTTAACATCTCCTACAACTGCACTGGGAAGGTGCTATAGGAATAACGGGTGGGAACAGAAGGGTGGAATAGGGAGCCAGAAAGTGAGCTTTCACTTAAAAATGCAGAATGGTGACGGGAGAAGAAGATGTGATTCATTTGTTGGAGGTGGCAGAAATTATGAATGGTAGCATGTTGAATGCAAAGGCCAGTGTGTGGAAGGTGATTACCAGAAGTCTAAGGTTGTTCTGTCCAGAGAGAGATGGAGTGAGATCAGGTATGCACGATGTAGGGGAAATACAGTGGAGAGTTCCTTCCACCATGGCAGAGGGGAGAACAATTCAGGAGGAAGAATACTTAAGAGACATCAGAGCAGAAATCCTCATTATTTGAACAAATGTGTTGGAGGTAAACTTGGAAGAGGAATTGCAGTCTTACCAGAGAAAGGGGAGGCGTATATTTATGGTAGCTGTGGGAGACTGTGGAATTGTGAAAGATGTTGGTGGCTAGATCATCTCCTGAAATGGAGGCAAGATCCAGAAAGAGACGGGAAGTATCAGACACAAAATGCTGGAAGAACTCAGCAGGACAGGCAGCTACCATGGAAATGAATAAACAGTTGATGTTACAGACCAAGATCCTTCTTCAGGACTGGAAAGGAAGGGAGACGATGCCAGAGCAAAAAGGTGGGGTGAGGGGAAAGAGGATGAGCAAGAAGGTGATGGATGAAGCCAGGTGAGTGGGAAATATAAGGGCTGGAGAAGAAGGAATGTGACAGGAGAGGAGAGTGGACCATGGGAGAAAGGGAAGAAGGAGGGTCACCAGGGGAGGTGGTAGGCAGGTGAGCAGTGGTTAAAGTGGTTAGTGGAGTGGATCCAAATAAACCTTGAATAAAGACTGGTCCATGCAAAAAAGTATAGGTCAAGCATAGCTGGGGCACATGTGAGTTGCATAGCTACACCTTTAATCAGGAGAAGTAGTTGAGCGTACAGACAAGGTCTGCCAATCAAATTAATATGTTGGTGCAGGGAAAGTGGTTGGTCCTCAGTTCAAAGAAGAAGCAGAGGGCTTTCAAACTGTCCTGATGTGCGATGGAAGTGAAAAGGATCTGGACATCCACCGTGAAGGTGAGCCTTTTAGGACCAGGGAAATGCTGGAGGACATCAGAGGTATCACTGATGCCAGTATGAAATTAGGATCAAGTTAAGGTAGGAAGATGTAAGTTTGATAGGGCAAGAGCAGACAAATAATAGATCTGCAGGGCTGTGCTGTTTGTGGTTCGTTGGTTACAGGTAGAAGTGGTCAGTGGTGAATTGGGGCGCTACCAGGTTTGGAGGTCATAGATTTCCTCGTAAATATAATGGCACACATATCCATGTTGCTTCTTGAATATCCAAATACTGCACATTTTTGTGTACAACTTATAAATCTTCAGTATAACTGTACTAGTTCAGTGAAAGTATTATTTATATTCATACTATTTGTTTCTGCACTCTGACTACATGAACATTCATATGGCCATGTAGGTAAAATAAAGAAAAAAACACGTAAACTAGATTGGGGCACAACATAAATATCCCTCAGCCATGGATTGTGCTTTAGATTTATACTTGAAAGGTGTGCACTCGGCCTCATCAAAAATAAAAATAAAGAAATCACTCTGACAAAGAATATTACAAAAAAGGTCATCTAGTTTCCTTGTAAACATTAAATATCAATAAGCGTTTCTGTGACCATGATAATGACCATAGAACTTCCATGATATTTTTTAAATCAGGAAATTATATTCTGCAAGAGGATGTTAACCTTGATAGGGTATTGTTAATGGATTTAATTATGATGCACTGACCTTTGGAACTTTCATATTCTTTATTTTTATGGAAAAGACATTAAATGTTGTCGTCCTTGTTTTGACATTAACTGCATTTTTCATCACATTCCACAAGGTATGCCTTTGTGCAACTACTCATCAAAAGCATAGGAAAATGTTAAGCCTAATTGTAAACTTCCTGTTTATCCATGAAAAAGTTTGAAGGTCTAAAGTTCAAGAATTCCATGGATGATTTAGAAATGACAGACCTTTGTGGGGAAAGAACTAAAATAATCAACATCCTTGATGTATATAACATGCAAGACAGGTTCTCAGGCACCTCAGTAGATGTTATAAGACAAAGCATTACAATAACTTAAGGATGAATTTGTCAATGAGGTTGGTTTATTTCTTAATAAAGATAGGTAATATTTTGATTTAAGAACAATTTTAACTGCAATGCAATAAAACACATGGATTACAGCAATGGAGATATTAAAATCAACATACAATTGAATCAGAATCAGAATCAGGTTTATGATCGCTGACACAGACTATAGACAATAGGTGCAGGAGTAGGCCATTCAGTCCTTCGAGCCAGCACTGCCATTTGCTGTGATCATGGCTGATATCCACAATCAGTACCCTTTCCCTGCCTTCTCCCCATATCCCTTGACTCTACTATTTTTAAGAGCTCTATCTAACTCTTTCTTGAAAGAATCCAGAGAATTGGCGTCCACTGCCTTCTGAGGCAGAGCATTCCACAGAACCACAACCCTCTGTGTGAAAAAGACGGTTATGAAATGTGTTGTGAAATGTGTCATTCTGCGGCAGCAGTATAGGGTAATACATAAAAAATACAATAAATTATGACAGGATATATATATATATAATGTTAAAACATTAAATAGGTAGTGCAAAAATAGTAAGGTATTGTTCATGGGTTCATTGTCCATTCTGAAGTCTGATGGCAGAGAGAAAGAAACTGTTCCTAAAACACTGAGTGTATGTCTTCAGGTTCCTGTACTTCCTCTTTGGTCGACATAATGAGAAGAGGGGTGATGGAGTTCTTGATGATGAATGCCGCCTTCTTGAGGCACTACCTTTTGAAGATGTCCTTGACAGTGGAGAGGCTCGTGCCCGTGATGGAGCTGACTGTGTTTACAAACCTCCGCAGCCTTTTCCAATCCCTCCGTACCAGACAGTAATGCAACCAGGGTATATATGAAGAAATTCACTCGCGTCCTTGGTGACATACCTGTACCAAATCTCCTCAGATTCAAAATGAAATATAGCCGCTGTCGTGCCTTCTTCATAATTGCATCAGTATGTTGGGCCCAGGGTAGATCTTCAGAGATGCTGACACCCAGGAACTTGAAACTGCTCATCCCTTCCACTGTTGATCCTCAATGAGAACTGTTGTGCGCAGATTGAAGGAGCACATCCATCTCTGTGGGTTGCACAGCTGGAATAGTGAGGAAGTGGGGAAGAAAGATACACAATTTGACAATGAGTATGATCTTTTTAAAATCGAATTCCTCTAGCAGCACATTCATTAACCACTGACCTCTGATCCTATTAAACCTTTTCTCTCTCTGCTTACAAAATATAATTCTCTTTTAATTGCCAATCTACATTGTGTGCAATTTCTATAATGCCACAGTTTAAGTTTCCTGCTCTTTGTGTTTAATTTAGAGTCATAGAAAAGTGGCGCTGGTGCGTAGCCAAGCGGTTAAGGTGTCAGTCAGTTCGAGCCTCAGCTGAGGCAACGTGTTGTGTCATTGAGCAAGGCACTTAACCACACATTGCTCTGCGATGACACCGGTGCCAAGCTGTATCAGTCCTAGTGCCCTTCCCGTAGATAAAATCGGTGGCGTGGAGAGGGGAGACTTGCAGCATGGGCAACTACCGGTCTTCCATACAACCTCGCCCAGGCCTGTGCCCTGGAAACCTTCCAAGGCGCAAATCCATGGTCTCACAATGAGCCATTTAAACTGCTTACTCCCATTGACCTGCATTGGGACCATAGCCCTCCATACCCCTATGTACCTACCCAAATTTCTCTTAAGTGTTGAAATCGAGCTTGCATGCACCACTGTGCAGGCAACTCGTTCCACACCCTCACGACCCTCTAAGTGAAGAAATTTCCCCTCATATTTCCCTTAAACTTTTCACTTTTTACCCTTAACTCACGTCCTCTCGTTGGAGTCCTACCCAACCTCAGTGGTAAAAGACTGCTTGCATTTATCCTATCTAAATCCCTCATAAATTTGTATACCTCAATCAAATCTCCTTGAATCTTCTATGTTCCAAGGAATAACGTCCTAACATGTTCAATCCTTCCTTATAACTCAGGTCCTCCAGACTTGGGAACATCCTTGTAAATCTTACCTGTATACTTAAAACTTATTTATATCTTTCCTGTAGGTAGTGTACCAAAACTGAATGCAATACTCCAAATTAAGCCTCACCACTGCCCAAGTAAAAAAAAGGGAGCAGAGGGTCGCAGCAGCATAACAGAGCTTTGACCAATGACCAATCCACATTTAAGATTGATTAACAAGAGCAAACTAAAGGAAGGCAGGGGCCAGTGAACAGGCCATCATCACAGTGTCCGTCATCTAAGTAGACAGAATCAAAGTGGTAATCTTGACGCTTTAGCTCTTCGAGGCTTCAGTCAGAGAAAGCAAAAAAAGAAAAGCTCTAGGTTAAGTACTTTTCCCTTCCCTTCTTTATATCTGCTCAGCTAGGAGAGTAGAAATGCCAGACAGGATAGTTGGATGCTCCTTTTGCTGGATGTGGGAAGGCAGGGAGACCTTGAGTCTCCCTGACAACTACACCTGTGAGAAGTGCATTTAGCTGCAACTTCTAGCAATCCACGTTAAGAAGTTGGAGCTGGAATCTGGTAATTCTGGATCATTCGGGAGGCTGAAGTGGTGATAGATAGGACATACAAAGAGGCAGTTATACCCAAAATGCAGGACATTACAAACTGGGTGACAGTCAGGAAGGGGAAAGGTGTTAAGGAGCCAGAGTACCCCTGTAGCCATCCCTCTCAACAACAGGTACATCACTTTGGATTCTGTTGGGGGTGTTGACCTAACATAGGAAAGTCACAGTGGTCAGATCTCTGGCACTGAGTCTGGCTCTGTGACTCAGATGAGGCACACTGCGGTGATAGGAGATTCTTTAGTTAGGGGAATGGACAGGAGGTTCTGTGGCCAAGAATGAGATTCCTGGATAATACGTTGCCTACCAGGTGCCAGGGCTCAGGACATCTCAGACTGGGTCCTCAGCATTCTTAAGTGGGAGGGTAAACAGCCAGAGGATGTGGTCCATGCAGTTGCTATTGACACGGACAGGTAGGATGTATGATGATGCTCTGCATAGGGAGTTCAGGGGGTTAGGTGCTAAGTTAAAGGGCAGGACCTCCGGTGTTGTGATCTTAGAATTGCTACCCATTCCACATGCTTGTGAGGCCACAAATGGCAATATGATAGTTTAATATTTACAATAGCTAAGAAGTTGGTGTAGGAGAGAAGGCATAAGGTTTTTGGATCATTGCACTCTCTTCCAAGGAAGGTGGAAGGTAGGACCTGTACAGGAGGGATAGTTTAAACTAAAGTCGCAGGGAGATGGGAACCAGAGTGCTAGAACAGTTTGTTGAGAGGTTGTGGAGGCAGATGTTGGTAAGACCTCAGACAAAGTCATGAATCAAAAGGTTGAACATGGTGCGATTAGTGTCCTGAGTTGCCTATATTTCAATTGAAAAAGTATCATAGGAAAGACAGATGAGCTCAGGACATGGATCAACACCGGGAATTATGACTTGGTAGCCATTAGTGAGACTTGGTTGCAGGAGGGGTAGGACTGGCAGCTTAATATACTGAGGTTCCGCTGTTTTAGACATGACAGAGTGGTAGGGATTAAAAGAGGAGGGGTGGTTTTACTAGTTAGGGAAAATGTCATATCAGTGCTCCATTAGGATGGACTGGAGAACTCATCTAGTGAGGCATTATGGGTGGAAATGAGAATTAAGAAAGGTATGACCACATTAATTAGGCTATATTATAAACCACCAAACAGTTCTAGGGACTTAGAAGAACAAATTTGTAATGAGATTGCAGACTATTGCAAGAAACATAAGGCTGTTATAGCAGGTGATTTTAACTCTCCCTGTATTGACTGGGAATCCCATCCTGTAAAAGGACTAGATAAGATTGAGTTTTTCAAATGTATTTAGGAAAGTTTTCCATCATTACTAGGTAGAAGTCCCAATGAAAGAGATTACTATACTGTATCTGCTGTTAGGAAATGTGACAGGGCAGGTGGCAGAAGTTTGTGTAGGGGAACACTTTGTATCCAGTGAACACAACGCCATTAGTTTCAAAATAAATATGGAAAAAGAAATAGGTCAGGTCCGTGGGTTAAGATTCTAAATTGGAGGAAGGCCTGATTTGATGGTATCAGAAATCATCTGGCAAGTGTTAATTGGGACAGGCTTTTTTCTGGGAAAGGTGTACTGGGAAAGCGGGAGACCCTCAAAAATGAAATTTTGTAAGTACAAAGCTTGTATGTGCCTTTCAGAATAAAAGGTAAAGATAACAAATATAGGGAACTTTATTTTTCAAGAGATATTGAGGCCCTGGTTAAGAGAAAATAGGTGTTGCATAGAAGGTATAGGTGGGTAGGAACAAATAAGGTGCTTGAGAAGTACAAGAAATGCAAGAGAACACAAGAAAGAAATCAGGAAGGCTAAAAGAAGGCATGAAGTTGCCCTGGCGGACAAGGTGAAGGAGAACCCTAAGGGATTCTATAATTATGTTAAGGGCGAAAGGATTGCAAGAGACAAATTTGGTCCTCTGGGAGATCAGAATGGCAATCCATGTGTGGAGCCAAAAGAGATGGGAGAGATCTTACATTAATTTTTTGCATCCCTATTTACCCAGGAGATGGACACAGACATCTATAGAAGTGAAGCAACGCCACATCAACTTCATGGACCCTGTATGTATTACAAAGGAGGAAGTGTTTGCTGTCCTGATGTCATGGTCCGGATCGGGGTTCCTTTAAATTTACTTTGTTTATGTTACGATCTGGACCGTTGACTCCCTGTTTCCCTTTGGTTCCCTGTTTTCCTGTGTCCCTCGGCCTTGGTGATTAAAGGCAATTTACTCCCCTCTGAAACAGTAGTTTATAGTCTCCGGTTTTCAGCTGTTCGGCGTGGGAGTGTTTGCAAAGTCACCAAGGTATGGCATGCCGATGTCATCTGACCAGAGCCAGCCTAGTCTCCGCCTGAAGCGAGTGCCGGTAATTCGCCTTTCCTCACCGGAGCAATCCTGTCAAGTTACCTCACCAAAGCGAGCCTGCAAAGTTTCCCCACCGAGGTGGGTCCATCAGTTAACCCGTTGGAGGGAATCAAGAACTGCTGTCTACTGTTGCCAGGCCGAGTTGAGAGCTCGCCACTACCCGGAGGCTCCAAGTCAAGTCCTGGCTCTGGAGGCATCCAAGTTCTGAGTCAAGTCCTGGCTCTGGCGGCATCCAAGTTCCGAGTCAAGTCCTGGCCCTGGCGGTCCATGATTCCTGTCCTACCCCCCTGTCTGAATCCCTTCTCTGTCCCTCTCGCCTCTAGCCCTCGTCTTCAGCCCTCGCCTGCACTTCGGTCTAGTTCCATTGCCAGAGCTAGATAGGTACTGTCTGGTGTTCCTTCGTGTTGGTCTTGTCTTGTCCTCGCCTCCGTGGGGTAAGTCAGGCCATCTTGCCATTGCCCTGCGGGGGTCATGTTTTGTCTTGTCTTGTCCTCGCCTCCGTGTGATAAGTCAGGCCGTCTTGCCATTGCCCCATGGGGGGTCATGTTTTGTCTTGTTTCATCCTCGCCTCCGTGGGGTAAGTCAGGTCATCTTGCCATTGCCCCGTAGGGGGTCATGAGTCCCGGCCCTATGTCCTGTACACAAGGAAGGGTCCCGGCTCTGTGTTCTGTGTATGTGTCCATGGTTCCGTGTACCTGCTCTCCCGAGACCGAGGCTCTGTTTTTCCATGTTCCTCTTCTCCCTAGCCCATGTCGTGTCCACGCCTGGTTCTGGGGTCCGAGCCCGAGGCAAAACCCAGGTACTGGGTCCCTGCCCAGTCCCTGGCTCGGAGTCCATACCCTAGCCTCTTCATGTCTCCTCTAGTTCTGGGATCCGATTCTGAGTCCTAGCCCAGACCCTTAGTCCCAGCCTAGTCGTAGTCCTGAGTCCTTGTCCAGTTCGCTGTTCCTGCTTCTGCTTTGCTCTCCTGGTATTAAACAATAAACGAAATTTAATTAACCTCAAGATGCATCTTGCATTTGGGTCCACCCTTGCTCCCCATGCCCCACCATTGTGACACCTGAGGAAAATTAGGGTGGATAAATCCTCAGGAGTTGACAAAGTGTTCCATCAGAACTTGCAGTAGGCAAACACAGAAATTGCCAGAGTCCTAGCAGAGATATTTAAATCATCCTCAGTGACAGCTGAAGTACCAGAGGATTAAAGGATAGCCACTATTTAAGAAAAGTTCTAAAAATAAATCATTATTCTAAGGGAGCAGATATATAAGTATTTGGAGAGACATGGACTGATTAGGGATAGTCAGCATAGCTTTGTGTGTGGTAGGTCATGACTAACCAATCTTACAGTGTTTTACAAAGAAGTTACAGGAAAGTTGATTAAGGTGATGCAACTCCTTTTTCTCCTAAACCAGTGCCTCAACATGTCTTGAAAACCAAGGTTCCTGAAACCTGTTATACTTACTTTTTATTCTGACAGGCACATACAAGCTTTGTATTCTCAAGATTTCACTTTTGAAGGCCTCCCACTTAACAAGTACACTTTTGCCAGAAAACAGTCTGTCCCAATCCACACATGCCAGATCCTTTCCAATACCATCACAACTGGACTTTCTTCAATTTAGAATCTCAACCCACGGACCAGACCTATCTTTTTCCATATTTACTTTAAAACTAGTGGCAATGTGATCACTAGATGCAAAGTGTTCCCCTACACAAACTTCTGTCATCTGCCCTGTCACATTCCCTAACAGCAGATCAAGTATCACACACTCATTTGATGGGACTTCTACGTACTGATTAAGGAAACTTTCCTGAACACATTTGACAAACTCTATCCAATCTAGTCCTTTTACTGTCTGACTCCACGTTGTAGAGACAGGCTCAGTGCCAGAGACCTGACCAATGTGACTTTCCTTTGCTAGGTCACTCCACGCCACCCCCCCCCCCCAAACAGTATCCAAAGTAGTATACCTGTTGTTGAGGGGGATGGCCACAGGGGTACTCTGCACTGGCTGTTTAACCCCTTTCCCCTTCCTGACTGTCACCCAGTTTCCTGTGTCCTGCATCTTGGGGGTAACTACCTCTCTATATGTTCTATCTTTCATCCCTTCAGCCTCCTGAATGATCCAGAGTTCACCCAATTCCTGCTCTAATTCCTTAAAGCGAAGTGTTAGAAGCTGCAGCTGGTTGCACTTCTTGTAGATGTAGTCATCAGGGACACTAGAGATCTCCCTGCCTTCCCACATCCCACAAGAGGAGCACCTAACTATCCTGCCTGGCATCTCTACTGTTCTAACTGAGCAAATATAAAGAAGAAAGAACGATGAACTGTGAGGGGTGGGAAGTTGCTGAAGCCTTAAAGAGCTAAAGCCTAAGAAATCTCCAGTCTAACTCTGACCATTCCAACGATGGCCACTGCACATACACTACCTTACTTTAATTTGTTCTTGCAAATCAATCCCGAACGCTGACTGGCCACTGCTTAAAGTTCCTTTTCTACTCAGGTCACTGCCTTTTCTACACAAATGGCAAACCTGAGGGAGCTTGGTCTTCTCACTCTTCCAATGTCTGATTTGCCGCTGCTCAAGGTACCAAACCACAGTGAGTCATTGCCTTTTCTGCTCAATTGTGGCCTCTCCCTATTTACCCAACCCTTCTACCTTCACAATCTCTTTCCCTAAGATCAAGAACTCCACATTCTTTCTCTGTAGATCTCCAGTTTTTTTCTGCCCCATCTTCTTTCAATCATCTCGGTCTAATTATGGGAATTCTCTTCCCAGAACCCTTGAACCCTTCTGAGTTCAGCCACTATACCTTTGTTTCTGCACCTAATCTTAGATTGGTTGCTCAATGAGTGAACAAAATGAGGCAATGGATTGGCAAGTTTTGCAGTCCCAATGAACTGTCCCTCTTAGAGCAACTGTGTACATCAAAATAAATGCATTCTCATTGCCTGCAGTCCCCAAAAGGCACAGTTCTCTCTTACAATAAATATGTCCTTTCTTCTTAACAATTCATCTTAAATATTCCTTTTGCATTTGAACAGACACATTTATTGTACTCTGTGACAAGAATAAACTTGATGTTCAATAGATGAAACGATTCTTTCCTTCAAAAGCTTTGCTTCTTTGTTTCAATCTTTTTTTTGTATTTCTATAGTTTATCAAAATGGCATGGTGAGTATACACTGGAGACACTTACTCGTTCATTCTGTTGTGCTTGTGCTCGTCTACGTGGAACTAAGTCTTCTGGTGTAAATTATGCCTCCCCAAAATCTCATGTTTCCAGAATTCTTACCCAACAATGACTTCTCTTCCTTCATTGAAGAGCAGATTTATTCATTTATGCTTGGAGCTACTTGATTACATCTTCACTGATAACTAATAAAGCATTCAGTGCCAGCTCTCACGCTGTGCCCAGTAAGTAGATTTAGAGCTCACTTAATCTGCAACAGTGTCAGGAATTTTATGATTCTAATATAACTGCCACTTCCTTCTGGCCTTTGCATTACAGAATTTATGTTTCTTATCTGTTCTTTCATTGATCTGACTTTCAGAGCTGTGAAATTTTCCTCCAACTGGTTTGTTAAACATGATAATCAATGAAAAGCCCGGCATCCACTTTTGGACCTTTCAAGTTAGTCACTGCGTCACAACACAGCATAATATCTCGTGCAGTTTTCACTGTACTAATCCACTTCTTCATTTTTACCCAATATCTATGAGTGTCTTTTTCCATTTGATAACTTAAAGCTCTTTGAAACTACTGTATCCTCCGTGCGGATGTTAATGTCTGTAAACATCCTCCGACTTTATAATACATAGCAGGATTTGAGTTGTTTACTATTTGTTGTTGGATTTATAATGTTGTGCATTTCAGTCTATGTTACTATCTGGAATTATAACACAGTACATTGTTTTCTGTAGTAAATTTTGGATATAACTCTAGTTTATTCTTCCCTCTCTGCCGCAGTCGTGCCAAAACTCCTACAACATCTTACAATAATGAGCAAGTTTTGATAGCTGAGTTTTTCTCAATGATCTGTCCTGAAACACCAGAATTGGCACATATATAACTGAACTGTAGAAAGTAGGTCCACACGAATTATTCTGCAGGGCATTTTAAGTACTGGCATATCATTATCATGAGAGGGCACACCAAAGCTTTGAGCAGAAGCACTGAGAAAGATTACTGTAATCTTTTGTCCTAAAGCAGCAGTTTAGGATTATCTGGAAGCACTCCTACAGATGTGAAGAACAGCTGGAAATGATCATGGGCCAATTCATCTGGAAATTGGCAAGGAAAGGACCAGGTTCCTTCTGTGCTAAAGTAGCTCATCTCAGCCAGGGCAATGGAAGAGGTGATATATTTAGATTCAGCATTCCTGGATTAAGGAAATAAATAAACAGCCAGGATTTCCTTATTGTTATCCAGCAAACCAAGCTGGGAGATATGAAAATAAGGATGTCAGGTGAGGACACAATTAGCCTAGTTTAAAGTCACGAAAATGCGGTTGTTGGAAATATGAAACAAAGCTGATGGAGCTTGTAATACCCAGCCGGACAGGCGACAGCTGTGTCAAGTTAACACTCTGGGTTGATGACCCTTCATCAGAACTTTTCTGCAGCTCTGGTTGAAGGTCATTGACCTGAAACTCATATGCCTTATAGGCTCAGTGTAGTAAACTTCAGTAGCACTACTCAACTACCATTGCAGGTTTTTCTTTGTGCTCTGTGGAATAGGGTATTGGCACCAAGGTCAATCAAGAGGTTGAGGCAGAGCCAATTGCCATTGAGGGGCGAGGAGTGAAACTAATAACATCAGTATCACCTGAGGGGATCCTAAGGATGCAAGATTAGATTATGAAGACACGCAGTCCTCTTTTATTGTCATTTAGTAATGCATGCATTAAGAAATGATACAATATTTCCTCCGGTGTGATATCACAAAACACAGGACAGACCAAGACTGAAAAAAACTAACAAAACCACATAATTATAACATATAGTTACAACAGTGCAACAATACCATAACTTGATGAAGAAGTCCATGAGCACAGTAAAAGTTCAAAGTCTCTCAAGTGTCCCACATCTCACGCAGACGGAGAGAAGGAAGAAAAACTCTCCCTGCCATACCCAACCACGGTCCGACTCTGATTCATCCGAAAACTTCGAGCTCTGATCAGATCTCCGACACCGAGTACTGAGCACCATCTCTGTCCGAACGATTTGACCTCCATCTCGGTCGCCAACAGCAGGCAAAGCCAGGGATTTTGAGGCCTTCCCTCCGAAAGATTCCAGACCGCGCAGTAACAACAGCAGCGAACGAGTGTTTCAGAAATTTTTCCAGATGTTCCTCTGTGCTTTCACGTCCATCTCCATCAAATCAGAATTGTCCACGGCCCCTATTTAACGGATATGATATCATTTTTCACCGGAGGGCTGCACACGCGCGGTGCGCTGCTCTCTCTCCTCCCACCGAGATAAGTAATGGTATGGGGCTTAATGGGTGGAAACCAAGTTATTAAAAACTAGTTGTCTCCTGAAGAAGGGTCTTGGCCCAAAACATCGATGTTTATTCATTTTCATAGATACTGCCAGACCTGCTAAGTTCCTCCAGCATCTTGTGTGTGTTGCTCTAGGTTTCCAGAGTCTGCAGACTTCCTCGTGTTTATGTCACATGAATATCCAGGTATGGCAGCCAGCCTGTTCACAATGTTTGTAATGGTCTAGCTTTGGTTTTGAAGGGAAGTCAGTCTGCTTCTGGGAATTTACTTTGGAAGAACGCCCGGGCAACAACATCATGAACGATTCAATTTCTTTCATAGTTTAGGAACATTTCAATTGGATTACAAAATGTAGTAGTCTCTCCCTGGAAAATTATCTCAGTACTACATTATATTGCAGCCATCAATGTTACCTTTATAATGGGATTTTTACAATTTTGCAGACAAGAAAAAATGTTTTCCTGAAACTAAATCTCTTAAATTGTAGGCAATTAGATTAGGTGCATGTCTCAAATTGCAATGTGATCAACACAGAATTCAGAATAATACTTTGGAGTGTCTATCCCCTTACATCCCTAATTGTAATCTTAGATGAGCAAATACTAGTTTGCTTAGTGTTCCTAGAGACAAGCATACAAGAACTGGTGATGTGGTCTATTGTTCTTATGCATCAAAAATGTGGAATACTCTACTGACTGAGATACACCTGGTTAATAGTGTGGAACATCTCAAAAGACTTCTACAAACCTTTTTTAATATGGTCTACTTATAGAATTACTTAATGCCTGTTAATGTTGATTACATTTATATAATTTGGTATATTCAATTACATTTATTTCTGTATGGGGTGTCAGGGAGGGGTAGCAACTCTGGTGGGTGAATATGTCGCACCCTTTTCAAGGCGGTTAGTCCACCTTTGGTTCCCAGCGGGCACTCAGCTCTCACCTGTGGCTCCCCGTAGCTGTTTGCATGCGACAGCGGCCACACCCCGGGCAATGGCTACGACAAGCCGGCTAAATCAGGTGAGGGTAGCCAACGGGTCTCAAACCCTCGGTGAGATAGGGAGTTGTCTATCCCAGCACGTGAAGACAGCCTCCGGCGGATTGAGTGGATGAGACCAATAGAAGGTCCAACAGTCAAGAAGGCGGTCTCTGCAAGCGTCATGGAACGTGTAGAGCAGAACAAAACACAGAAGACGTCCTGGTCATCCATTGCGCCTAGTCCCATCTCCAGCCATCTCAATTCTGTCTTCCCACTGGATCCAGATGGGAATTGGGAAGAGAGAGTGAGGCTGACGCTGCGCAACTCTCCCTCACTTAAATCCAAATCACGCGCTAGTCTCGACACCATCAAATGGTGTCAAGGTCCTCATTGAAGTCGATGATGGACGAACACAAATTTCTATATAAAGTTTGTCTTTATGATTTTTAATTTTGTCTCATATTTTTATGATTATATTGATTTATCTTTACAATCTGTGTAAGGTGCTTTGAGCCTGCACCTTAATGTATGAAAGGTGTTATATAAATAAAGTTTTTTTTATTTGAGACCCAATTTCCAGCAGAACCAGCAAACTTTTACTGAAGGTTGAATTTGGCAACTGGTGAGTCTCGCATTAAGTGATTTTAAAGCACAAGTTATGTCTGCTTCGTTGTCAACAAGATTAAATCTAAACAACACATAAAACTACTGCTGCACTCCAAGTACAGTCAATTGATGTTTTGCATCCTAAAAAAAGATTTGTCTACACATTCCAGAATATTTCTGGAATTTCCTGGCACCTGCTGAATGCAAGAAGCTGAGATATTTAATACCTAATATACCATAAACAAAATCTGGTTACTAGCTTACTGAATCTTTCCATGTTTTATTGTCCTTTTGTATGGGCAAGTAGAGGATTGTTTTCTCACCAAAGTGAGAGATTTATTAATATCCTCTTGGTTATATTTCCTCATGTTGCTTACTAAATATTGATGAAGTCAACTGCAGCCAAATTGCACAATTCCAGGTATTTATATTAAAATAAAGAAAAAATAATGAATGGAATCATCAAAGTTAATGTATAATTATATAAATTAGTGGTAGTGAACAATAAATTAGGAAGATTGTTAGTTATGATCAGAGGTCACAGGTGAACAATAACAGAACTATGTTAAGGTTTTCATTAAAACTTTGTGCATAACAAACAAAAGCTTCATTTGGTGGCTCACAAAATACTGTTGTGTTTCTCTTTGAAATGGTACACTGAAACTGTTCAATGCAGTCCTCCCTATTGAGGTGTTGCAATTTCTCACAGTTATCCACATTTAACCCTCCAGATCAAATCTGTGCAGCCAGCTCCTAAAGGGCAATATTCTTTCAGTTATGTGGAAGTGGTTCAACTGAATGAATGGATGTTGCAAGAACAGGGGAATGACAGGGACCCATTATATGATAACAGAAATAAAAAAGAAAAAGCATATTTAGATCAGAAATTCATCGAAATGAGGCCAGGAGAAACAGTATTGTGCTGTTAAAAATCAACATACTCTGTGTAAGCTCGGTTTTCTTACATTTCTGCCAATCATGATATTTATCTTTTCATTTTTCAACGTGATTTCCTTTTCTTTCTAACATTTTTATGAAACAAAACTCCCTCAAAGTAACCTCAACAGCTGGGCATTCTTGCTAAGAAGTTGAAAAAATGAGTGTGATATTTGAATATCTTCAGTGCATGCTGGGGTACCCTGTAATGGATTCACTCCACTTCCTTCTGCAGATTGAAGAAAAAGTAACTCTTAGTTCTAGAGTGTAGAATTTGATGACCTCCCTGATGTGACAGTCAGCTGGAAACTACACGTTGTGAGATGTGGCGTGGATCAGGAATGATCTTAAAGAAGCCAAGAGTGATGGTGACCCTGTCCTACATAGGCAAATCATTAAAGCATATATGTTAGGCTGTATTTGAGATCATAGGAAAAATAGATCTTAGTGAGGACAAAGAATACTCTCTGAGTTCTGGTTCTTTAAACAGCAACATTTCAGAGTAAACTGTGTCAGTAAAATCTAGTTGTTCTGTAAATAAATAAAAATGACATTTTCAGACAAATAATATTATACTGTATATTCTTTTGAAAATCTCAGTGAGACAATTTTTTGAATTGCATTACAATTGAAGCCATTTGGAAGTTTAATGCAGGAAAAATAAAGCTTTTGGGATTCTAATAATTTCCAATATTTATTTCAGAATTGGCACAAAAAATACCCAAAGAGGTATACAAAATTGCTTTACTTCAGAATAGGCAATTTTCAGCAGAACAATATTGTTTTCCTGGAGAACTGAAAAGGAATTTCCAGCCTGAATATGTTGCTCTTTTTCATTTCCTCACAAAATTATTTTCTTATGATATATTCATTCCCAGATAAAAGCCTTGTCATCATTTCCACGTTGAGGAGTCCAATAATTAGAAAATATTATTAACTTTAACCTGCTTTTGTTTAAACAAAGCATGTTAATACATATCAGCACTGAAGGCTGATTATATGCTTTATTAATGGCAGCACTATGAATTTGAAGCATTATCTGCAGAAATACAAAGACTTATTTCTCTTTGTGTGCTAATCCCAGGACCAGCCAAGCAGTGAGAGAAAATGCAGCTTTCAGAACCAGGAATCTTTTTGATGGAATTACTGCCGTGCTAAGATTTTTACTTAAGGATTAGAGCTTTTGGATTTAAACATAATTAAGCATATTGAGCAGGAAGAACATTCGCTAAAACAGGTTTGAATATTTTAGAAATTACTAACACTACCAGATGTGTAGTTCAGTTGCAAAAGGATTTATATTTGTAGTATGATTCTTTTTCCACATGATATGACTGTCAACATTGAAAATTGTGATTTAAAGGGTAAGTATTTAAATGAATCACATTTTTTATCTTTGGAGCGGATGTAAAGAATCCAACTTGTACTGCTCAATGGAACTGTAGGAAGAAAACTTGATGAAAGAAAATTCCCAATTAAGAAAGGTGACTTTCAACTGCTCCTGGAAAACAAATGTTCAAACTTCGTTGTAAACTGGGCACTTAGTTCTTTGAACTACCTCAGGATGCAGAACTCAGAATTTACTTGAACATCTAAATAATTTTACAAACATATGGAAACATTGTTAAGTAAATAAATCTGAATATACTAACATTATTAATTATTTTATCCACTGATTGACCAAGGTACCATAATAATGGTACAATGATAAAATTCAATATGAAGAGAATTCCATAGGGATTGTACGGAAGTTCATTGTATCCTTCCTTGTTATTATAATTTGCAACAATTATTCTCACACAGTAAACACACATGATGAATAGCAGTTGGCATATCTTTGTGCTCCATCAATAACATCTGTAGTCTATGCTCATGGTACTCAATTGTTGCCCAAATGGTACTAAGATCTGTGCATTCACTATTCTATCCTCAAATCCTTCCTTGCCCACAAATCCATTCAAAGATATGGTCTTTCTCTACAGAAAAATTTGCTTGATGTCATTCGTGAAGCCAAGTTTCCTTGTTTTGAACCTTGAGGTTTTTTTTGTACCTTAACATGAAATAATGCTTCAAATACACCCACCTCAAATACCGGTAAGAATTTAATTGCTGTCTTCAGTTCCCGTCTGCACTTCTTGACACAGCTTAAATCCAATTCACTCTCTTGCCACTGGCTGAGGCTAACTGGATAGTGTAATACCTCAGTGTGATATTCAACCACAAAATGAGCTGTTAATCACACATCTACTACATCACCAGAGGCAGCCGGGCTAAACAACAACCCAGGCCAAGTACTTAGGGAGCATACACACCAGCTCGCTGACATCTTCACAAATATCTTCAACACTTCACTCATCCAAGCTGCTGTCCCCACATGCTTCAAATTAACCACCATCATCCCTGTACCAAACAACTTTGCACCTTCAGAACTAAATGACTACTGCCCAGTGGCACTGTCACCAATCATCATGAAGTGTTTTTAATGGATGGTAATGGCACGTATCAAAAAATCCATTCCTGAAACACTGGACACTCACCAATCTGCTCACCGACAGAACCACAGTACAGCAGATGCCACAGCATCTGTCACACATCTGGCCCTGACACACCTAGAAAACAAGGACACTTTTGTCAGAATGCTGTTTCTGGATTTCAGTTCAGCATTCAATACTATTGTCCCACAGACCTTGGTGAGCAAACTTCTGCTCCTCGGTCTAAGTGCACCACTGTGCAAGCGGATGTTGGACTTCTTAACCAATAGACCTCAGATAGTCAGAGTGCACAACTGTTTCTCCCTCCCCATCGTCCTCAACATGGATGATCTCCAGGGCTGTGTACTGAGCCCACTACTGTACACTCTGCTCATACCTGCAGGCACGGCTGAACATCTGAGTAATTACGTTATCAAGTTTGCCGATGAAACAACAGTGGTGAGGTCCATCACCAACAACGATGAGAAAGCCTACAGAGAGGAGGTGGAAGAGCTCAAGGCCTGGTGTCAGGCAAATAACCGTTTCCTTAATGTCAACAAAACAAAAGAGATGCTTATCGATTTCAGGAGAACTCACACCAGTAACATCCCCATTTACATCAGCAGAACAGCAGTGGAAACCAAGCAGTTTCAAACTCTTAGGAGTGCACATTGCACACAAACTTTCATGGTCACAGATCTCATCCTACATAACCATGAAAGTTAACCAAAGCCTCTACTTTTTGAGGAGACTGATGAGAGCTGGACTATGCACATCAATGCTCACATCCTTCTGCAGGTTCACAGTAGAGAGCATGCTAACATGTTGCATCACTGCATAGTACAGAAACTGGACTGCAGTGGACAGGAAGGCTCGACAACAGGTAGTCAAAACTGCCCGATGCGTCACCAGCACAAGCCTGCCCATCATCAAGGACATACATACAGAGAGGTAACAGAAAAGTCCATCAACATCATGAAGGATCCCACCCATCTTGCTTATTGGACTCATCTGGGAGGAGGCTACATTTCATTCATGCCAGTACCACCAGACTGCAAAACAGTTACTTTGCCCAAGCAATAAGGCTAATTAACACATCTACCTACTAACCTACTCCACCACTGTGTTATCATTTCTTGTCAGAGTCAATGTACGTGCAGATTCTTGTGTGCCTAGCATCACTTTATGGACATATAATCAATCTATGTATCTGAGCTGTCATATATGGACGGAAGAGCAACACCTTATATTCCATCTGTGTAGCCTCCAACCTGATGGTATGAATATCATTTCTCCTTCCGGTAAAAAAAAATTCCCTCCCCCTCTCCTCTTCTTTTATTCCCCACTCTGGCCTCTTATTTCTCCTTATATCACCTCCTCCTAGGTTCCCTCCCCCTTCCCTTTCTCCTCTAGTCCACTCACCTCTTTTATCAGATTCCTTCCTCCCCAGCCCTTCACCTTTCCTAACCACTTGGCTTCACCTATTACCTTCAAGTTGTCCTCCTTTCCCTTCTCCCACCTTTTTATTCTGGCACCTTCCATCTTCCTTTCCAGTCTTGAAGAAGTGTCTCGGCCTGAAATGTTGACAGTTTATTCAAGTCCATAGATGTTGCCTGACCTGCTGTGTTCTTCCAGCATTTAGAATGTGTTGCTTTGGTTTTCCAGTATCTATAGAATTTCTTCTGTCTTACATATTTATATTTATTGTGATTTTTATTATTATTGTGTTCTTTATCTTATTGTGTGAGTGTGTATGTAAGGGGGTTTTGTCTCTTATGTTACTGCCTAGGCTAATTAAAATGGCTTCTTTGTTATGTTTTTGGTGTATCTGTAAGATATTGTATGCGCGGAGTTTTGGGGCAGAAGGCGGGAGAGGGAGACAGAGAATGGACCAGGTGCTGTGAGTCCGCTAAGGGGGTCGGACCCCAAGGAGGGCGTTTGGCGAGGAGAGGAGACGGAGACGGACTCGTGTGGAGCGTCTGGTCGACCACCGTTGTTGGTCCCAGGCGGCCGGTCAAGGTGGTCTGAGGGGTCGCAGGGTGAAGAAGAAGGGTCCTGAGCTCCAACTGTTTTGTGCACGAAGAGATTGAACTTTGATAAGTGTGGCACCTTTTATTTTCCTTTTATATTTTATTTGCTATTAATTATATAGTTCCAGTAATATCTATAAACTGTAATTCACTTAATCGTATCTGGTGTATTGTCTGTTATTTGGGCGGGGTGGGGTACATCACACAGCATCCACACAAACTATTACCCAGTTTGGCTGGGGCTGAGGGCTGTTTCCCTAGACAACAGCGAGCCGAGCGACTCTGAGGGTGGCCGGGGGGGGTATATGTGTTTTTGTGTTTATCGGATCTGGAGTAACATTTCATTTTCCTTTGCACTTATGTACTGGAAATGATATCAAACAATCTTGATATCTCAATGTGACCCACTGCACCAATCTCAGATTGGATTTGGGAACCCAGCTCCAAAAGGTGCTCTCTACTATATGTACATCCCACTTTTCCTCAGGCCCCTTCCGTCCACCAATCAAATCCCAAAGGTCACAAACCACATCTGATCAATTACCCATCCATTGATCTGCTGGTCTGGCCTGACCGCCTTATAAAGCACCATATCCACCACATCTCCTGACTAACAATGCTTGGGAATCCTTCCACTGAAAATTAAAGCACACACCCCACCCCCACTACTCATCTGGTTCTTCTGCCTATCTCCAACTGTCAATTTTATCCCTTGATTAGTAATCCTACCTTGAGTTCAAAAGTAATGAAAATCAGGATATGGTTAGAAGCTTCTCAGCAACAGCTTGAACAAGTTTATCTCTGCTTCCCCCCCATACCTACAATCAATCCTACCTCTACTGATGCTTGATCCCCAGTGCTTGTTCCAATACTTCTATCTGTTGGTCAGTCCTGAACTTTTCATTTCTCTCTCTTTTGTTTCCTCATTCTCTCCCCCTCCCTCCCTCCCTCACTCCTTCCTCCCCTCTCCCCTCACCTACCCACCCACCCAACCTAGTCTTGAACCTAAATTTGTCCAAGCAACATACACAAAATGCCTGAGGAACTCAGCAGACCAGGTAGCAGCTATGGAAAAGAGCACAGTCGATGATGATTCCTTTTGTGCTCTACAATGATGCAGTGCAATGGGAAACTGTAAATAGACCCGTTCTTAGTACTTCAAACTGCAATTTCATCATTATAGTCTCTGACCAATTTCTGGGAAATCTGATTAAAATTGGAAACATCATTGAACATCTGGAGGGAAAATAAGAGGGGCTATCCATAAACCTTGGTGACCGAAATAATGTTGCCAGGGTGCAATGGTTGTGTGTGTAGGTTTGGGATGGGGAAGTGATGGTGGAGAGAGTGGAGGGACTGGAGAGAAGGTGGTTGATGATAGGTACATGATGAAACACCAAAACAGGGTGGAGAGTTCTATTATTACAGTGCTATTCAAATTATTGAAATATTACAACACAGGAATTTTAAACATTTAAATCCTGCCTTAATTCTGTCAACTCACAAACAGTGAATATCATTGGGATGGACCAGTGGCATAATCCAAGGCTAATCAACAACCTTTCATGAGTCCAAAATGGGAACTGAGACCATTCCACTGCAGTTTGTTACATTTAACAACTTAGATACAAAGGTTGGAGTCCTCTTTGGTTTCTTAATTCATCTATCCATAAAGCAGTAAAAGGCTCTCCTCTTTTCAGAAGGCAGTCAAAAGCTTTCATCCTAGGATCTAGCTGACCTTCAAACTCCCAATCATGCTGAATATGTGTTATGTATAACACAAGGAGAGATATAGAGATCCTCTTTATACATTCTGTGCACATACACGTTCAGAAGGAAGCAAATCTGAATACCAATGGATGCTTCTTTGACGATTGCACCTTTCTAATCATTGGTTTAGGTATTTTTTCGTATTCAGCAATTCACACAAAAGACCATTCCATGTAAGGTAAGTAATAAATGCTTCATCTGATCAACTGTTTTTAACCATTTCTCAATTATCCTGTAGATTATTGAATTTAATATTCTGATAGTGGAACTTCTGGAACTGAAAAGTAATAAAATTCAAAAATAAAGGTACTGATGCTGAAAACCTGAAACAAAATTCTGAAAACAATCAGCAGGTTAGGCAGGAACTCTGCAAAGAGAAACTAACATGAAACATTATCACTGTATACCGTATGCTGCCCGACCTCCTGAGCATGTCCAAAATTCAACCTTTTGAATTTTGTTGTGACAGAATGAAAGAATTGCAAGAAATTTGCAATTGCGATATTCTATCCGTGATTTTAATGAACTGCTTGTCTTTAGTAAATTATAACTTCAATTATTTTTGTTGAAATGCTCCAAAAGTTCTGCCGAGCCACAGTAGTGAAACGACTCACAATTAACAACCCTCCTGAACTTTCTCAACTACCTGCACACCTTTGACCAGTATATTCTGCACACCTTCTCCACTATATGCCTCACAGAAGTTATTTTGAAGGAAGCTATTTTTTTATTCTGCAGCTGTAATTCTCGGGTGCAGGCGTGATACTTACGTCATTATAAACTTCCTGTTTTTGTTTGTACACAGATGAATCTGCAAACTGTTAATGTACAAGTGTTCCCATTAAATTCTTCCATTGCTGTGCTAATTAACTGAACAATACAACATCTGCTTCAGCTGTTGACGAAGCTGCATGACTATTGGTGATACCATGTTTAATTTCCTGTGCTTTGTAAGGAAATTGAACAGTTGCATCCAACATTGGAAATAAAGAGCTAAAGACCATAATAATTTCATCATGACTAACTCATCTTTTCCCTTCTGAACATTGTTGATGAAGTGCCAACAACTTCCCGCACCAAAGACCATGTCTATTGTACTTTCTGAAAAGTTATTGCAAACTTAGGAAATAATTAGTATAAGTTGCAGATTTGTAATGATACCATTGCTATCGAAGTTCTAAATCCACAGGAGTACCAATTCTAGGGGCATTATTAACAAAAGTATGTTACTATGATTATTAAGGCATTGTTAATATTGGTTGCTGGGCTCCCCAACAGTTGTAATGTAATAAGCTCTGAATAAGTTGATGATTTGGGTCACTAGTCATCAAGGATAGTTCTGAAATATTTGTCCTGGCAACATCACCTGTATACTAGGATGTTTTCTCTTGCATCAGAACTTAGAACTAGGGTGAATAATCTCAGAACAGGGAATCACCCATTTCAGGCAGGGTTCAAGAGTATTTTTTTCTCTCTGAGGATTTAAATCTTTGGAACTGTCTATCCAGGGAATTGTTGAATATATTCAAAGCCAAAAGAGAATCAAAGGTTTAAGGAATAGGAAGGAATGTGAAACATACAGTAGGTTAGGATTTGATCAGCAATAATCTTATTGAATGGCAGACCAAGCTTAGGGGACATTTTGCCTTTTCCAGTTCCAGTTAGTTATTTTCACATATTTGTAGTAGTACTGATAATAATGGTAATCTCTAGATATGCAATTTTAAGAATACCAGGCCCATGTTGCTAATTTGGATGCAATGATCTCCTTGATTATACAGTAATAGTCTGCATATAACCTGTACCACGAGCAGGACAGACCCACCAGAGCTGGCTGCATAGTGATTTACAGATGAGAGAGACTCATCCTTAAGGTCTTCCTCATTAATTCAGACCCAATGGAAATAAACATCCTCCTGATTACCAGCTACTCTCCTCCCGTAGCTGATGAATCAATGCTCCTCCATGCTGAATAATACTTGGAAGAAACACAGAAAATAGCAAGGGCACAAAATAGATTCTGGTTAAGAACTTCAATGTTATCACCAAGAGTCAGTCAACAGAGCTATCAAAGACCAAACTGGCTGAGCCCAGAGGTGCATGGCAGTCTGGATATGGCTGGTGGTGAGGGTACCAACACAAGGGATGAACCAAGCTGACTTTGTCCTCATCAATCTACCCATGACAGATATAGACATCCAAGATAATGCTGGTGGGAGAGACCACTGCAAGTTGCTTGTAGACAGGAAGTCCAGTCTTCATGCTGAGGGCACACTCCATCATGTTATGTATGTGACACCACAACTGTGGCCGGTGGCTGGGCTCAGACCAAATCCAGCAGCTCAAAATTAGACATCCATGAGACAATGTGGGCAAAAGCAGTTTCAGGGATATACTCTGTAATATTTTGTTTACTCATGACCCAGCTTATTTTCTTCTGATATGTAGCACAATGTTAGAGAGCCCTAATTTTAACAAAGAGATAAATATAAAAAAGTCAGGACCTCCACATTCACTAACAGGCTATTTCCCATTTTTAGTAGCAAATAGGAAAATATGTCAAGGTGGTTGCTATGGCAAGGAAGTCTAATTTAGCAATCCCCACATTTTTGAGTTGTATTTGAAGCATCACCACAAAGTAAAACTGTGCTTAGCCTCTGCATAGATAAATGCCAGTACAAAGGGAACGGTAGATCATATTCGGGCACCTTGTATCACATTCTGCCTTGAACATTTGTTGGGAGCATAGGAAGCTCAGATCAGTCCATGGCAAATATGCTAGTTAGTAACTGGTTGAAAATTGCAATGCGCTGATTAATCACGTAGCTTGGGTCAGTAGTTTGAAATTGATTCAGTCAATTTAACCTCTCCCTCTGGTCCCACTTTTGTGTTGGCCTGCTGTCAAGTAATGACTTGATTTCTATTAACACAGAGAATATGTTGCAAAGCAGATTCATTATTTAAAACATGACTATATCAAGATTTGAAAGAGTCAGGAAAGGGCCAGGAAAACTAATGAAGATCTTAGAGATGTAATAAATTTCATCTCAGATTGAATTGGAGGGCTCTGCTGCAATGGTACCTTATCATCCACATACAGCTAGGAAGAGAAGTGCATTAACTGGCAACGATAGCCAAGTATTCTTTTTTTATGAAGAATTGGGATTTAATTACAATTTGAGGTTATTAATCTCCAATACAGTTTCAATATTTAGACCATAAAACCAGAACACATAGGAGCAGGATCAGGCCATTTGGCCCATCACATCTGTGTTGCCAGTCATGGCTGATGCATTATTCCCTCTCTACCCCAATCCACTGACTTCTCCATATAACCATTGATGATCTTACTGATCAAGAAACTATCAATCTCCGCTTTAAATAGATGAAATGATTTGGCTTCCACACCCATCCATGGCAATGAATTCCATCGATTCACCATTCTCTAGCTCAAGAAATTTCTCCTTATCTCTGTCCTAAAGGTATGAGCTTTTTTTCAGAAGCTGTACCATTTGGTCCTAGACTCTCCCATTACTGGAAACCACCATGTCACTCAATACAGGCTATACAATATTCAGTAGGTTTAAATAACATCTCTGCCATCCCCCAACCTTCTAAGCTCCAGTGAGTACAGATCAAGAGTCATTAAACACTCTTGATTTGTTAACACTTTCATTTCCAAGATAATTTCCTAAATCTACTCTAGACCCTCATCAACTCAGCCTATCCTTCCTTAGATATTGGACCCAAACCTGGTCCCAATACTCCAAATATGGTCTGACCAACACATTGTAAAGCCTCAACATTAAGTCCATGCTTTTATATTCTAATCCTCTTAAAATGAATGTTAATATTGAATTTGCCTTCCTTGGTACTGACTAAGCCTGCAAGTTAACCCAAGTTCTTTCGCACCTCTAATTTCTGAATTTTCTCTCCATTTGGAAAACATTCTTTCTATCAAAGTGCCTGACCACACGTTTCCCTATCCGGTATTCTGTCTGCAACTTTTTTGCCCATTCACTCCACCTGTCCAAGTCATTTAACAGATTCCTGCTTCTTCAACACTATCTGCCCCTCCACCTATCTGGGTATCATTTGAAAACTTGGTCTCAAGGCCAGCAGTTCCATCATCCATCTCACTAACATATAACATGAAAAGCAGTAGACACAATACTGTCCATTAGCACTGCTATCCAGTGCTCACTCAGTGGAAGACAAGCTGGATTGTGTGCATATGCATGTTCATCTGCAGACTGCTGACGCTGCTTGTTCTTGCCGATAACACTGATGCACCATCTATTTACAAGACATGTCATTCAGGGCCTTGAGCTATGTAATTTTTTTTGTGTGACTAAACTATATGTTTACTTGCTCTCTTATATGTGCCTTGTGCTGTGTATGACTGTTGACACTGTTTTTCACAATTTGGCCCGGGAGCAATGCTGTTTCATTTGGCTGTATTCGTGGGTATACATGTATTGTTGAACGAGAATTAAACTGGAACTTGAACTTATGATCTTTTGATCAGAGATTAAGGGAGCTGGGGCTTTACTCTTTGGAGAAGGAGGATGAGGGGAGACATGATAGAGGTGTACAAGATAATAAGAGGAATAGATAGAGTGGATAGCCAGTGCCTCTTCCCCAGGGCACCACTGCTCAATACAAGAGGTCATGGGTTTAAGGTAAGGGGTGGGAAGTTCAAGGGGGATATTAGAGGAAGGTTTTTTACTCAGAGAGTGGTTGGTGCGTGGAATGCACTGCCTGAGTCAGTGGTGGAGGCAGATACACTAGTGAAGTTTGAGAGACTACTAGACAGGTATATGGAGGAATTTAAGGTGGGGGCTTATATGGGAGGCAGGGTTTGAGGGTCAGCACAACATTGTGGGCCGAAGGGCATGTACTGTGCGGTACTATTCTATGTCCTATGTTATGAACTTTGTGTCCTGCCTTTCATTAGTTGGGGTACTGAGTTCAATAGCCACGAAGTAATGTTGCAGTTCTATAAAACTCTATTCATAGCACACTTGGAGTACTCTGTACAATTCTGGTTGCATCTTTGTAGGAAGGATTTGGAAGCTTCAGAGAGGTGCAGAAGAGATTTACAAGGAAGCTGCCTGGACCAGAGAACATGGGTTATGAGGAAAAGTTGAATAAGCTAGGGTTCTCTTTAGAGTGAACTTGACTTGAGAAGGTATACAAGATTCTGAAAGGCATGGACAACCAGCATGTTTTTCCCAGGGCAGCAATGGCCAATACCAGACAATGTGTATTTGAGGTGAATGGAGGAAAGTTTACGGGAGATGTCGGAGATAGGTTTTTTAAAACACAAAGACTGGTGAGGGCCTGGAATGCATTTCCAGGGTTGTGGTAGAGGCTGATACAGTAAGGACCTTTAAAAGATTTTTATTTAGGCACATGAATGTAAGAAATGTGGAGGGCTATGGGTTGTGTAGGAGAGAAAAGGGTTAGATTGATCATGCCACAGGCTTATTTTAGTTGGCAAAACATCGGGGACGGGGGCAGAGGCTGTACTTTTCTATCTTCACTCTAATTAAACAGAAATCACCTCCAATATCAATATCAGATTTCCCACTGAAAGCCAATTTTATTATAATTAGTAAAAATGCAGAAATTCCTAAACAAAGAACAAAACAATCCTTTTTGTGGTGTTCACTGTAATCTCGGACATATGGTCCTATTTCCCTAGCAAAAGCAGCAAGCTTTCCTAATAAGCAGATGCAGGTTATTTTTTATCCCCCAGATTCCATGAACCTGCTTCCAAAATAAGCAACAAGTACACGGGTAAGCGTTAGAAAGCACTGAATAATTGATGGAGATTAGCTGATATAATGGTATGCTTTTATAGTGAATCTCAGTTACCACCTTTCACTGTATCAAGAACTGGTTGATTATGTTTTGCAGACATTGAGCCATAGAACTCACAAGAAGCTGCGAGGAGTCTATTTATCCAGGTGCCATTGGGCACTCTCGCTCCCTGATATATATATATACAGTATTTATTTCACAGTGCATTGATCCAATATCAGCCTTTACAATCGAGAATGAAAGCACCACTTTTCCCCCAAAATGATTTCCAGCTGCCAAGGCGGACAGTGAGTACTAGAAGATGGGTGTTGAGATTGGCCAAGATTCAATTAGAAGCGTTCCAATTAGAGCCAAAATTGTTTTCCAGCCACACCTAAATGCAGCCAGCCAGCTTGTTGCTGCTTGCTGAGGAGAGTGAGTGAGCAATTTCCAAATCCTGAACATGTCTTTGAGCTTGGCCTCAGAAAATTACAAAGTCTCCAAACATACGGGACAAGACACCCAATCAGCCAAACCTAGGCCCGTGTGTTTGCAATTAAACTCAGCCTTTGCATGCACACCTAAACTCAGGCCCAGATGCACACACCTAAACTCAGGCCCAGATGCACACACCTAAACTCAGGCCCACATGCACACCTAAACTCAGGCCCACATGCACACCTAAACTCAGGCCCACAAGCACACACCTAAGCTCAGGACCACATGCACACCTAAGCTCAGGCCCACATGCACACACCTAAACTCAGGCCCACATGCACACACCTAAACTCAGGCCCACATGCACACACCTAAACTCAGGCCCACATGCACACACCTAAACTCAGGCCCACATGCACACACCTAAACTTGGGTCTGAGCCCCTGCAGCTGAACACTGTTTTCAGAATAAAGTCAGCAGGCACCAATCAGGTGCTCAACATGGAGGCTGGGTCACATGAATCAGCTGCATCCTGAAAGGGCTTAGGCAGGGTGGCTCCCAAAGAAACCTTCAAGATTTTCCTCGCTGATGAGAGAGAGAGCCTGTCTGAGATGTTGAAGCGTTGGGATGGACAGTAGTTTCTGATGGACCCTAGATCATGGTCTCTGAGGGCTTTGCTCTTGCCTGCATGGTGGGTGGGGGAGGGTTGATGCTTTTGCTGGAGCAAGTGGCAGGGAGGGGGTGGGGGAGGGTTGATGCTTTTGCTGGAGCAAGTGGCAAGGAGGGGGTGGGGGAGGGTTGATGCTTTTGCTGGAGCAAGTGGCAAGGAGGGGGTGGGGGAGGGTTGATGCTTTTGCTGGAGCAAGTGGCAGGGAGGGGGTGGGGGAGGGTTGATGCTTTTGCTGGAGCAAGTGGCAGGGAGGGGGTGGGGGAGGGTTGATGCTTTTGCTGGAGCAAGTGGCAAGGAGGGGGTGGGGGAGGGTTGATGCTTTTGCTGGAGCAAGTGGCAGGGAGGGGGTGGGGGAGGGTTGATGCTTTTGCTGGAGCAAGTGGCAGGGAGGAGGTGGGGGAGGGTTGATGCTTTTGCTGGAGCAAGTGGCAGGGAGGGGGTGGGGGAGGGTTGATGCTTTTGCTGGAGCAAGTGGCAGGGAGGGGGTGGGGGAGGGTTGATGCTTTTGCTGGAGCAAGTGGCAAGGAGGGGGTGGGGGAGGGTTGATGCTTTTGCTGGAGCAAGTGGCAGGGAGGGAGTGGGGGAGGGTTGATGCTTTTGCTGCTGCTTGTGCGTGGGAGGAAGGATGGGGGCTTTGGGGTTCTAACATTTTCTGTCATTCATTCTTTATGGTTTTTTTTCCTCTGGTTTGTGGTTGTCTGTGAAGAGTAAGGATTTCATATGGTATACATTCTCCGATATTAAGTTGAACCATTGAATCGTATCAAGTTGATCTGGCTGGAAAGCTGAACCAGAGATGGCTGGTACCCTATTCACAGGGAACTCCCATGTACAGCAGGACTAGAACATTTTGAGAACTAGAGTCACTGATCACACTAGGTCAGGGACCATGCCAGGTCCAGGAGCAGAAACATGAACAGACATAGAACTATGTTTTGCTTATGGAATTTCCTGCGATACACAAGTGCCCAGGAGAAGGTACACTAGGACAAGCATATCCTCACAGGTACAGTGTGTCACGTGTATACTGCACCAGTTTTCTTTGTTTTTAAAATTTAGTATCCTGTTAGGTGCTGATTTTCATGCCCGTGGATATAAAGGTACCACTGACAACTGTTCAGTTAAATTACAGCACCACAGTCTGTAAAATTACAAAATGCAATGAAATATACTGAGAGACCCAATTAGCCTGCAATTTCCTTTAGTTGCTGTTAATTGAAAGGGGCTAATTTTGTCTTTAATACTTTCATCACTGGTAATTTTAAAAAGTGAGAAAACAAATCTGCAAGTAAATCCAATTATGCAAATGAGTGACGCGGGCACCAACACTCAGTATACTGTGAGAACAGCATATATTAGTGCACAGGATAAGCTGGCATTCAAAACGATGCCTAAAGGCCAATTTGAGTGCTTAGGCACTTATTCAGCTACATATATGAATATCTGTTGTGAAATTATTTATTTACCTCATTGTAAACAATCCTTCTCATTTGTTATTCTGTTCCTGCTATTTCAACACAAAGTACCCATCCAGATAGTTTAATAAATATTTAATCACAATCCTATCATTGAGATTGCAGGAATTTCAGGAATTCCTTGCTGAGAAAATGTAAATATTTCATAATAAGCACATTTTGAAATGTGAAAAACATCCTAATTATAGTAGCCACCATTATGTCTGGATCTACACTCTGCAGCCATTTTATTATGTACACCTAAACACCTGCTCATCAATGAAAATATCTAAATCATGTGGCAGCAACTCGATGCATAAAAGCATGCAGTCTTGGTCATGAGGTTCAGTTGTTGTTCAGACCAAATTTCAGAATCAGTAAGAAGTATAATCAAAGTGACTGACTGTGGTATGATTGTTGGTGCCAGATGGAGTAGTTTGAGTGTCTCAGGAACTCCTGAGCTCTGGAATTTTCATGCACAACAGTCTGGAGTCTTCAGAGAATGGTGCGAAAAACAAAAAACATTCAGTGAGCAGCAGTCCTGTGGGTGAAAATGCCTTATTACTGAGCGAGGCTAAAGGAGAATAGCCAGGTTGGTTCAAGCTTACAGGAAGGCGACAGAAACTCAAATAACCAGACGTTACATCAGTGGTGTGCAGAAGAGCATCGCTGAATGCACAACATGTGGAATCTTGAAGTGGATGAGCTGCAGCAACAGAAGACCACACCAGGTTCCACTCGTGTACCAACTTTAAACCGAGTATATTTAACACAAGGAGATAGTACAGCTGTATACAAGTCTATTACTGTTGTAGAGGAGATTGGTTAGCATTGGCTAACTATAATTTTTTAGCTAGTATGCTGTCAAATAGATTTATGACACCGTTACCCTCACATAAGTCTCAAAAACAAAATGCTGGGAAAAAAAACAGTATCACTATTCTTTTTGCCTCAGTTTTTCAGAATAAACTGAGCAACACCGGCATTTGTTGTGTATTTCTTGTGATCTTGAGAAGATAATATTAATACTACTTCTTCAACTTTAACATTCCTTTATAATGTAAAAGCTAGTGGTTAAAAAGGAAGATGCAGGACTTTTTCCGATGATGATGATTATCATCATAATGTTACATAATACCTCATGTGAATTCTATATGTTCTACTTTGGAACAAATGCTATCAACAAGAATTACAACTGGATACCACTGTACACTGATGTTAATGGCATTTCCAATCTCAACAGCATTAGAAACCTAATTTTCATGAGTCCTGAAATCACCCTTACAACTCACCTCTGCCATTAATTCTTAAAAAAAAACAAATTCCACTGTTGTACAACAACCACTTGCTGGTCTCCAGTCTCAAAATTGTTTGATTTGAAACAACAGATGGAAAGGAAGTGAAAATATTAACATAGTTCCATTTATTATCAAAGAATGTAGACAGTATAAAATCCAAAATTCTTAGACCTCACAGACATCCACGAAAAGCAGTAGAACCCCAAAAGAATGAACAGAATAACATTAGAACCCCAAAGGCCCCCTCCGCCACCCATTTCACCAAAAAGCATCAGCACCCACCACCCACCAAGCAAGCAACAGCAAAGCAGCCAAAGAGAGATCATGATCTGTAGTCAACAAAAACTATTGCTTACCTGACAGTTCAATACGCCACATGATCTTTCTCTCACTAACAAGGGGCAGAGAGATGTCACCCATTTCACAGTGAAAGGGGAGACCAACAAACAGGCAGAATTAAGACGGCACCAATGGCTGCCTCTTCGAGTTCATCTCATTATATAGACTCTTACCAGGAAATGGATATCACAGGAGTGCCCAACTTTAAACACATAGATGGAAATTACAATGGACATTTACAAAATGGAGAAGGTAACAGCATCTGTTAATCCTAAGTTGGAACAATTTGATTCATACAGAGAAAAATGGTTTAACTACATAACACCTCATAGGCCTGATTTTATTCTCACAGATCAATGAAAATGTTGTAAAAAAAAATCATTCCCTGCTTGTACATAGTTTTCTCCTTTTGCTTGTTCTTTCTTTCCTCTCTTTTCTATAAGTGTATACCTCAGATAAATATTATGTGGAAATTTGTGGCAAATATGACTGTATGATATATATGTACAATATCTGAAATACATCTTATGCAAATGTTTGTTTGATGATGAACTTCAATAAAAAATAAATTACAAAAAAAAAGAAAATGGCATTGTGAGGTTGTTGGGGCACCATTTATAAACCACTCTTGAGATTCCTTAAACAAATTCAACACGTTAGCATTCTATAATGATAATTTTAAACTGTAATGTCTTGTGCTGAATGCAGTAGCACTAGTTGTGTAATCATTCGAGTCAAGTATGTTGTTCTTCTAAGGAGTTGTCTATTGGTGGGTCCTCAGGTGTCTGTAGAGGCCGATCCAGGATTCACATATTCTGGTGCAGTGTGGGGTAGAATAAGTGGTGGCTGAGATTTGTAGTTGCGTCTTTTTATGTTCACTCCCTCCTTTCACAGCTCCTCCTTGTTCTCTGCGGCACAGCAGAGGTCAACCTCATGTAGCGCAATTCCCCCTTGAAAAGATTTGATAAGGTATATCTATTGAGTGCATTGTTACAAACAAAAAAAAAATTCTGGAAATCCAAGCAACACACACAAAATGCTGGAGGAGCTCAGCAGGCCAGGCAGCGTCTATGGGAAAAAATACAGTTAACGTTTTGGGCCGAGACCCTTCAGAAGGACAGCAGTGCAATGTTATCCCAGTTTTCAGATGTAATGTTGAGTTTCTTTGGGCTGATATTGATATTACCTTTGAAGTGTTTCCTTTGCCCAACAGGGGCTCACTGACCTTCCTTCAACTGGGACTGAAGGATCTGTTTGAGATGTGAGTTAGACATTTGGATATCATGACTGATCCATCAGAGTTGGTGTTGCTTTATCATGGTGGAAATGCTGTTCATGTTGGCTTCCTCCAATTTGCACGTCTGTCCTTCTAGCTGATTCTCAAAATCTTTTGTAAGGATCTTTGGTGGTATTGTTCCAAGAATATCAGGAGTGTAACATCCTGAAATGATATTGATATGTCCACAAAACTGTCAAATAATATTAATTTATTGACAACAATGGAGTAACCTCTACTTTAAAAAGACCAAGATATACGTGATTTGCTTTTTGTCAATTTTGAGGGGAATATCATTGACATTAACTTTACTTCTCTTTCCAACTTGACCTGGACAGTTATAGAGTTATTTCTTATGTATTTACGTATCATCTCTTGGATTTCAACTCCATATTGAATTTTGCTCCAAACCACAGCTTATCTAAAATTTCAGCTCCCTGAAATTAAGAAAAATGAAATTCTCAATGCCTTATAGTCTGTGGCATTATAAATCAGATCACACTCTTGGCACCAAAAGCAATTCTTAGTTTATTCACCAACTTATTAGAAAGCTACGTGGTTCTTAGATTTACAAACATTCTACTTGAAACTTTTTATTATAGACTCATTGGCGCTTCTGAATATGTATTTTCAATTTTCAAATCTACGTTTTGTTACAAGGACTAAATCACTCTCCATTTATAGGAACACACTATACCAAAATACTCAGAATGTATTTTGCTCAGGCTTCTTGATTAATTAATTTTTACTGGATGAACCATTTTCCAGGAATACATCTCTTTCATAAATCCAAGATTTTTGTGCTTTATGTACATGGAATAGAGATTTAATTTACACCTATTACTTATTCAAATAATCAGTTTTTATTTTCATTCACTTTATGTTATCTCTGAATACACATTATCTTGTATAAGATGTAGCTCTTATCCTATAAGCTCTTTCCCATACATTACCTTGGAAAGGATGTAGAACTTACCCATAAGCAACATATTAATTGGAGTAGGCATTTTATCATTCAATATATTTGTGACTAATCCTGTGCCTCAGGTTAACATTCCTGCACAGTCTTCTATCCTTAAAGCTATCTGAACCTTAAATAGCTGAGCATCCATAGCTCTCTTTCAAAGATGTACCTGCCGTCTATATATCACTCAAACGTCATGTCTCCGTAAAGAAAGATAAAGTGAGATTCCATAATTCTGTGTTATAATTCTCAAATATTTGAAACATAAAGGGAAATTTTCCCAACAAAGAAAGTCCATGAAGAAATTAATTCTGTTTGTTCCTGTATTCTTGTACAATTGTCAGTATTAGATTCCCAGTATGGTTGCTTGGAACCTGAGTCAAGCTCTTCAGAGTGAATTCAAAAGGTTTACAAATTAGATATGATAATATTAGAAATGTATATCTATTTCACAAACTACAAAGGGCATTCTGTTTCTAGCAAGCTCCCTCACATTTGTCCTTTGATAGCAGGATGACATCAATGGCCTTTGACAAGGAAAAGAAAACAAAATCTGCAACGTCCTCGATCCAGACTGTAATACTGGGAAATGTCTAAGTTTCTATGTATGGAAGGATCCCCACCTTCCCCCTTCAGTGGTCTTTTTCTCTTTAATGTTACTGTGTGGTTTCTTTCTTTCATGCTACTCTATGGTCTCGCAGTTAATATCTCCTTTCCGAGTTCTGAGCAGCTTGAAGTTCCTGGGCCCAGCACATCAATGCGAAAGATCACAAAAGGTTGCAGAAGGTGATAGGCTCGGCCAGTTCCATCACAGCACAACAACATCCACCCCCACTGCCCACCCAGCCATCAAGGCATCAAGGATGTCTTCGAGAAGCAGTGCCTCAAGATGGCAGCATCCATCACTTTATATTATCCATGCAATACCCTTTTCTCATTTCTACCATGAGCCGGAGTTACATGAGCCTGAAGACCCACGCTCAATGATTCAGGGACAGCTTCTACCCCTCCACCATCAGGTTTCTGAACGGTGCATAAACCCGTGAACACTACCTTGCTATTCCTTCTTTTATTGCACTATTTGCTCAATAGCAAGTAAAAATTTTACATCTTTGTAGCGTACTGCTGCAGCAACACAACAAATTTCACATCTTGTAAGTTGGTGACAATAACTTTAACTCCGATTCTAGTGCTTCACGCTAGTAGTTATTCCGTTTTTTGCAGCATGTATTCTCAGGTTTTCTGAATTAGCAGGGCATATTATGTTTGTCCAAGTACAGACGTAGTGAGATAACTGGATACAAAAACAATTCATCACACCAATACATTTTCTAGGTATGTAAAGAATTCTTGGAGGCCTATAAGAGCATACATTTTGAAAATATGTATTTTATACAACAGAAAAATAGCTTGGATTACCACTTGTTCTTTGGAGAAAATGGTGCTATTCCTTTATAGCTACCACTCATGAAGCTCTCTGAGATACAAGTGCAAAAGTGCCATCAGCAACACAGCATATTTTACACTGGGAAAATGACAGTAAAATATTCTAGACATGTTCTTTAAATGTGCTGATCCTTCTCATTAACTCCAACTAAATGAACAGTTGTTCATTCTAAAGGCAGCTCTTTCTCCCTGAGAGCATTTGGTTGCATGGAAAAATGGATTCTCTGAAGGCGTTGCTGTTTCATATCATTATATTCTCCCCTTCCACAGAAATATGCTACAATTACAGAAGTTTGGTCAAGGTTAGCCTGAATAACAAGTAAAATTTGCCATTTCCGATGCATCCTTCCCAACATATTAATCTTTTTCTCCTATATAGATCGTAACTGTTTTGCAAAATATTTCTAATATTTTCTATTTCTTACTTTTTAAATTTTCCTTCCTCTTGTTAAATTTTCTCCTGAAGATCTCAAAAAATACTATTCATTCAATAGGTTACACACTACAAAGAACACTTATCCACAGAAACAAAAGATTGTCTTAGCAAAAAAATGTCTGATTTGAAGCTAATTTTGTGGGAAATTATTGCATATAGTATTTTAACTATGATTAGAGAATTCAGCTATACAACAGGAATGTATCATTCTCATGTTAAATATCACAGCACCCTGAACTTGTATTGTATTCTAATATTAAAAGCCCATTCAATGACCTAGGGGTCCCTCTCCTGGCAGTCTTTTGGTGATTTCCAGGTGTAATGTACTTTTCAGAAAGGAACCAAATTTGTTTGGGCTGAAATACTATTATATTTTATTGATATGTCAGCATTCACACCTGGTCTAAATGTGAACAATGGGTACTTCAGTATGTTCTTGAGAGTGATGGTAGATGTGGAACATCAACCAGTACCAATAAGAGGGGAGAATAAAACTTAGGAAAAAAATCATACTGGCTTTTCCAGCAATATTCTCGTTGTATAATGTTGATTAAATTAAGATATTGTAGTGATAAAGTTTCCTCTTTATGTAGGATTTATTTACCTTAGTTTAAATGTATTTATTCATTCCTAACCTATGTGTGTCCCTGTCAAAGCTGGTATCCATTACATATTTTTAATTGCCTTGCTGGTGGAGTGAGTCAGCTTTTTAAACTGCCTCCGGTGTTGTGGTGAAGGTATGCTCATAGTGCTGTTATGCAATGGTAGTAGTATTTTGACACAGTAACTTGAAGCACCTGTAATTTATTTCCAAGTCAGGATGTTGTGTGGATTGTTAGGTTTAGAGGGGTGGAACTTCCAGGCAGTGGAGTACCCACATATTTGTACTTCATGCTACAAGTAGTGCTTCAAGAGGTGCTGACTGAAGAAACCTTGATGAAATTGTGCAGTACATTTGGTAGAGTGTGCATACTTTAGCCACAGTGAAGAGAGTGAATAATGAATTGGATGCAATAATTTTGGCTGTTTCGTCACAGATGATGCAAAGTATCTGGAAGGATGTGAAAGCTGTGTCCCAAGATTATTCCATTACACTCTGACCTGCACCTCACAGATGATGTAAGGGTTGTGATGAGGTCTCAAAATGTGTGGTCTTTGAACAAACCTAACCATTTTAGTTATTGGTGCCACCTGATAGCACTGAAAATTCCCTTCCATTGTTCTCTGATGATTGAAAGGAGGCTGAAGGATGGAAATCATCAAGACCGGACACATCTGGCAATTTTGTGAAAAGGTCATACATTGGCAATTTTGTTCTCTTTGTTGAGTATATGCCATTGTCAAAACTTTGGAGTTCTGAGTCAAGGTGGAGCAATACTTCAATAAGAAAGGAGCAATGATCTATCCAAAACAGCTGTTTTATTTGTATCATCTGGAGTGAATCAATTTGGCTGAAGACTAGCTTTGGTAATTGTGCAACCTCAGAAGGCCAAGATGAATTATTCACTTGGTATTTTGGGCTGATGATGAGTGAAAGTACTTCAGATATTTCTTTAGTATTGGGCACTGGTATCATTGAGGACAGGGGTGTTCATGACACTACCTGCTCCCATTAGCAGTCCAAATTTCTACCAACATTCATAATTGGTTATGGTTTGACTTCAAAGCTTTGATTTGATGTATATGTTGTGCAATTGCTGTTCATAGCATGCTGTTCATGGCATGCTATTCCAGCACATACTTTACATAATAGTAACATCAGTTTTGGACACTTAAAGCTGTCTTTGAGTCAGCTGTGTCCTGGCTTGTACAGAGAATTCATTGGATGTTCTTCAGTCAAAGTTGCTATGGTTACCCTTGGCTGCCTGTTGCTAGGCACTGGTGCACAGCAGCTTGATGCTTTTGTAAAATTGCAGAGGTTTGTGGAAAAGCAGTCGTATTGGATGGTTGTGAAAAAACAAAATGACTTCCAGAGGGCTTGTAATAATTATTTATCACACAGATCTTTATTATTTCACTGAAATGAATGTCACTTTATATTCTACAAAGGACTTGAACAAAAGGTTTCTATGGCTCTATAGTATTGGCATATGGAATAATATCAATTTGCATTTAACTTAAATTATCCCTTACCTTAATCAGGTCTTGCATATAGAGAATATGTTTTTCCATCTGGGCTTTACAGAAGAACATAAGAAATAAGAGCAGGGGTTGGCTGTGCCCCTCCAACCAACTCTGACATTTAGTAATGGCTGATTAAATCTTGATCGTGTTGGCGCGTGGCCAAGTGGTTAAGGCATTCGTCTAGTGAGCTGAAGGTCGCTAGTTTGAGCCTTGGCTGAGGCAGCGTGTTGTGTCCTTGAGCAAGGCACTTAACCACACATTGCTCTGCGACGACACCAGTGTCAAGCTGTATGGGTCCTAATGCCCTTCCCTTGGACAACATCAGTGCTGTGGAGAGGGAGGAGACTTGTAACACAGGTAACTGCTGGTCTTCCATAAAACCCTGCCCAGGCCTGCGCCCTGGAAACCTTACAAGGCGCAAATCCATGGTCTCATGAGACTAACGGATGCCTATATATCAAATCTTGGGCTCAGCTCCACATTTCTACTGGATCCCCCATAATTCTTGAATCCACTACAGTCCAAAAATCTGTCCATCATAGCCTTGAATATATTCGATGATTCGGTTGCCGCAGCTTCCTGGAGGAGGGAATTCCAAAAATTCATACTCCTCTGAGTAAAAAAGTTTCTCTTCATATCCATTTGAAATGAATGATCCATTATTCTGAAATAATGCTCCATACTCCTAGGTTACCCACGGATTGAAATATCCTCCCAATATCTGACCTGCCAAGCCCCCTAAGAATCTGACATGTAAAAAAAAAATCACCTTTCATTCTTCTAATGAGTATAAGCCCAACCAATTAAGTCATTCGTAACTCATTCATCCTGAGAATCCTGAGAAGCAATTCTCCTATAGTCATAGTCATAGTCATACTTTACTGATCCCGAGGAGAAATTGGTTTTTGTTACAGTTGCACCATAAATAATAAATAGTAATAGTAATATTACTATTAGTAACCAGTACATAGTAATAGTCATAATAAATAGTAATAGAAAAATAGTAATAAATAGTTAAATAGTAATATGTAAATTATGCTATTAAATTATGAAATAAGTCCAGGACCAGCCTATCGGCTCAGGGTGTCTGACCCTCCAAGGGAGGAGTTGTAAAGTTTGATGGCCACAGGCAGGAATGGCTTCCTATGACGCTCTGTGCTGCATCTCGGAGGAATGAGTCTCTGGCTGAATGTACTCCTGTGCCCACCCAGTACATTATGTAGTGGATGGGAGACATTGACCAAGATGGCATGCAACTTAGACAGCATCCTCTTTTCAGACACCACCGTGAGAGAGTCCAGTTCCATCCCCACAACATCACTGGCCTTACGAATGAGTTTGTTGATTCTGTTGGTGTCTGCTACCCTCAGCCTGCTGCCCCAGCACACAACAGCAAACATGATAGCACTGGCCACCACAGACTCGTAGAACATCCTCAGCATCGTCTGGCAGATGTTAAAGGACCTCAGTCTCCTCAGGAAATAGAGACGGCTCTGACCCTTCTTGTAGACAGCCTCAGTGTTCTTAGACCAGTCCAGTTTATTGTCAGTTCGTATCCCCAGGTATTTGTAATCCACCACCATGTCCACACCAACCCCCTGGATGGAAACAGGGGTCACTGGTACCTTAGCTCTCCTCAGGTCTACCACCAGCTCCTTAGTCTTTTTCACATTAAGCTGCAGATAATTCTGCTCACACCATGTGACAAAGTTTCCTACCGTAGCCCTGTACTCAACCTTATCTCCCTTGCTGTTGCATCCAACTATGGCTGAAGTCCGAGGTGTAAATGGTGAAGAGAAAGGGAGACAAGACAGTCCCCTATGGAGCCCCAGTGCTGCTGATCACTCTGTCGGACTGTGGTCTGCCAGTCAGGTAATCAAGAATCCATGATACCAGGGAAGCATCCACCTGCATCGCTGTCAGCTTTTCCCCCAGCAGAGCAGGACAGATGGTGTTGAACGCACTGGAGAAGTCAAAAAACATGACCCTCACAGTGCTCGCTGGCTTGTCCAGGTGGGCATAGACATGGTTCAGCAGTTAGACAATGGCATCCTCAACTCCTAGTTGGGGCTGGTAGGCGAACTGGAGGGGATCTAAGTGTGGCTTGACCATAGGCCGGAGCAGCTCCAGAACAAGTCTCTCCAGGGTGTTCATGAGGTGGGAGGTCAATGCCACTGGTCTGTAGTCATTGAGGCTGCTGGGGCATGGCATCTTCGGCACAGGGATGAGGCAGGACGTCTTCCACAGTACAGGAACCCTCCGGAGCCTCAGGCTCATGTTGAATACATGGCAAAGTACTCCACATAGCTGAGGGGCACAGACTTTGAGCACCCTGGTACTGACACCATCCGGTCCTGCAGCCTTGCTTGGGTTGAGACGTTTCAGCTGTCTTCTCACCTGTTCAGCCATGAAGCCCACTGTGGTGGTTTCATGTGGGGGAGGGGTATAGTCATGAGAGCGGGATGGGGGACTGTGAGGAGGGGTAGGAGGGGAGAGTGGAATATGTGTTGGTTGGGGACTGACAACAGATGGCTCATGTGGGGGATGGGTAGGGGTCACAATCTTAAATCTGTTAAAGAACAGGTTAAGTTCATTGGCCCTGTCCACACTGCCTTCAGCCCCTCTGTTGCTAGTTTGCCGAAACCCAGTGGTGGTCCTCATCCCCCTCCAGACCTCTGTCATGTTGTTCTGCTGGAGTTTCCACTCAAGCTTCCTCCTGTACCTGTCTTTAGCCTCCCTGATCCTGGGTTTCAGGTCCCTCTGTATTGCCCTCAGCTCCTCCCTATTTCCATCTCTAAGCACCCTCTTTTTAGCGTTCAGGATGTCCTTAATGTCCTTCGTCACCCATGGCTTGTTATTTGAATAACAAAGGACAGTTCTTGTCGGAACATTGCAGTCCACACAGAAGTTAATGTAATCAGTGATGCATTCTGTGAGCCCATCAATATCCTCTCCATGTCGCTCATAGAGTGCCTGCCAGTCTGTCACCTCAAAACAACCCTGGAGCGCCTCATAAGCCTTCTCCGACCATTTCCTCACTGTCCTCGACGATGCAGGTTTACTCTTCACCAGAGGCATGTAGCAGGGTTTTAGATGCACCAGGTTTGATCTGACCTTCCCAGTGGGGGGAGGGGAGAGGAGCTGTATGCATCCTTAACGTTAGCATACATCAAATCCAGAGTCCTCTCCCCTCTGGTTGTACAGCTCACGTACTGAGTGAAGTTGGGCAGTGTTCTAGCCATGGTAACCTGGTTGAGGTCACCCGAGGGCACTCGGGTGTTGGGTTTGTAATCTGGCTATGACGGTGTAAGTGTGTTACACGCCGACGTCTTGTTGGCAGAGGGAGGGTTGTACACAACAACCACAATTGCATGGAGATTTCCCTTGGCAAATAATATGGCCGCAGTCCAACAGCAAAAAGTTCAATATCCGGGCTACAGACACGTTCCTTGATCGTAATATGCCCAGGATTGCACCATCTGTTATTCACCAGAACCGCCAGCCCCCCTCCTTTACGCTTACCGCTCTCAGGGCAATTCCAGTCAGCTCGAATGGTCTGGAAGCCCGCTATGGAAACGCTTTGATCGGGTATGTCCTCGTGCAGCCACGTCTCAGTGAAGCACATGACATTGCTCTCCTGAAATGTTCTCTGACTCCTAACAAGCGCAGTCAATTCATCCATTTTATTCCCCAGCGATCTCACATTTCCCATGATGAGAGAAGGGAAACACGGCTTATAACTTCTCTTCTCCATAAGCCTCCGTTGCCTCCACCCGGTCCTCTTCCCTCGCCTTTTTGATCCCCCTCTGCATCCTCTGTGTGCTTTCCACCAGATTTCAGCCGGGATGTCCGCTGCTCTGTTTGCTAAACCAGCGGGCATGGGCATGAGTGCAATCAATTGGTCCCTTGAATACATAATGCGGCCATCCTGCTGCCACGCCAACGAGACGTGTCCGAAAGTATCTAATTCCAGTGCTAACAAAACAAATAAAACTCTCTCCACCAGCACGTTAGAGAGGGTGCTGCTTCAACGTGTTACCGTGAGAAAAAAAATACAACAAATAACTAAGTTAAAAAGTTTAAAAGTAAGAAATTACAGAGCAACTGTAACCGGCTGCATGCACGACCGGTACATGCGCACAAAATGAAACTGCATTCAACGGCAATAGGTCCAATTCTTTATCAAAATTAATATAGTACACCAATTACCTGCATGCTATGAGCTCTTTTTTACTACAATAACCTTTTATGTACATGTCACTATTTGGAACTCTAAATACATTACATCTACAGGTTCTCCTTTATTCATCCTGATCATTAAACTCTGAGAGCTTTAATAAGTACATATATGAAATACCTTACTCTTTCCAAAAACCATGTTTTAGGTATACCTGTAGGTCATGTTGGGATATATAAAACATTGGTAAGATGGCATTTAGAAAAGTGTGTGAAGTTTTGGTTGCCTCCATCACAGAAAAGGTGAGGAGGCTTTGGAGAGGATTCAGACCAGTTTCCTGGTATAAGTAAGTAGATAGTTAGGCTTTTTCCCAGAGTAGAAGTGTCAGAAGGTTAAAAGGGGTAAGTTCAAAAGAGAAGGGTGGAGAAAGCTCTTTTTTTAACAGACAGAGTGATAAGTATCTGGAGCACACTGCCAGGAGTGATAGTGGAAACAGACACAGTAGTAGCATTCAACTGGCACAAAAGCATGCAGGAAACGGAGGGATATAGATCACATGCAGGCAGATAGGTTTAGTTTAATTTTGCATCTAGTTGGCACAGGAAAAGGCCCTTCAATTCTGAACATGATGTCAAATTAAACTAGTGTTCTATGTCAAAACTGCTTAATTATATCAATTGTCTAAACATCCAACTTCTACCTCCAAACTAATGAATTCCAGCAGTTTCCCAGTGACAAATGTGACAACATCGAGCATTTGGTTTCCTGCTTTCTGTCTCCCTTCTTTCTTAAAGAGAATATGGTGTGGTATCATGTGGGCATGAGTGGCACAAGTCACACCATGGCATGCAACCCTGTGGCTATTGCCTTGGGAATCAATCAACACAATGTACCAATTCAACACAAAAGGGTGCTCATTTGTATAAACAAGGACAATAGACTGTGTATGCATGGAGAAGCACTATAGTAAGTAGTTAGGTAATATTTCAAAATCAAAGTCAAAGCTGAGTTTATAAATATCCATATCATAAGACCAAAAGGACCATCAGATATAGGAGCAGAATTAGACCATTTGGCCCATCGAGTCTGCTGTGCCATTTCATCATGGCTAATCCAGTTTTCCTCTCAACCCTAATCTCCTGCCTTCTCCCCCTATCCCTTCATGCCCTGACCAATCAAGAATCTATCAATCTCTGCCTTAAATATACATAAAGACTCCGCCTCAACAGCTGCCTGTGGCAAAGAATTCCACAGATTCACCTCTCTGGCTGAAGAAAGTCCTCCTGATCTCCATTCTAAAAGGATGCCCATCTATTCTGAGCTCTGTCCTCTGGTCTCAGACTCTCTATCCATTCTATGAAGGGGTCCAAATTTGCTCACAGTACTCCAAGTGAGGCCTCACCAGTGCTGTACAAAGTCTCAACATTACATCCTTGCTTTTAGATTCTGGTCCTCTTGAAATGAATGCTAACATTGCATTTGCCTTCTTCACCACAGATTCAGCCTGCATAATCCTTTAGGGAATCCTGCATAACGACTCCCAAGTCCCTTTGTGCCTCAGTTTTTTTGTATTTTCTCTCCATTTAGAAAATAATCATCCCTTTCATTTCTTCTAACAAAGTGCATGACCATACACTTCTTGGCACTATATTCCATCTGCCATTTCTTTGCACATTCTCCTAATCTGTCTAAGTCCTTCTGAAGCCTCTCTTCTTCCTCAAAACTCCCTGTCCCTCCACCTAGCTTCATATTGTCTGCAAACTTTGCAACAGAGCCATTAGTTCCATCATTGATATATAATGTAAAAAGAACCGGTCCCAACACAGACCCCTGTGGAGCACCACTAGTCACTGGCAGACAGTCAGAAAAGGCTCCCTTTATTCCCACTCTTTGCCTGCTGCCAATCAGCCACTGCTTTATCCATGGTGGAATCTTTCTTGTAATACCATGGGCTCCTAGATTGTTAAGCAGCCTCATGTTTGGCACCCTGTCAAAGGCCTTCTGAAAATCCAAGTACACAACATCAACCAATTCTTCTTTGTCTATCCTGCTTATTTGTTTGAAGAACCCCAACAGATTTGTCAGGCAAGATTGTCCCTTGCAGAAACCATGCTGACTACGGCCTATTTTATCATGGGCCTCCAACTACCCTGAGACCTCATCCTTAATAATCAACTCCAACATCGTCCCAACCACTGAGGTCAGACTAACTGGCCTATAGTTTCCTTTCTTCTACCTCTCTCCCTTCTTGAAGAGCAGATGTTTGCAATTTTCCAGTCTATCAGAACCATTCCAGAATCTAGTGAGTATTGAAAGATCATTACTCATGCTTCCATGGACTGTTCAGCCACTACTTTCTGAACCCTGGGGTGTACACCATCTGGTTCAGGTGGCTTATCTACCTTCAGACCTTTCAGTTTCCCCAGAAGTTTCTGTCAAGTACATGAATACTTGCAGCTTTATCACAGGCACATAGCTATACACAAGCAGCATGGACAAGAAAAGCAAATTTTGCACATGTTTATAAGGAAAAAGACAATTAGAACAAAAAAATACAAAGTTTATTTCAGTGTCAGGAGATCGACTTGGTCACAGTGTTGCTAAACTGTAGTGATCAGGGTGGTTCAAGATCCAATGAAAGAGTAAACAATAAAGTTAAAAAAACACGGGCAGTTCATAAAATATTGAGTCTAAGCAATGACAGGGCATATTTGCATAGTATATTAAAATGAAACAGTGATTACAGAATTAAAGATTAATTATATATATAAAACCAGAAGTTCAGAAGGGTGGCATTAGCAAAAAGTGTATTACGGCAGAGAGCATAATCTGGCCAAGCTCAGACAGAAGGCAAATCGAATGTACAAAAGCCCCTGCTGATTATTTAAACAAACCAACCTTTCGAGGGAGAGATTGGATGCAAGTGTTAAGGATAACTAGGAAAAATGTATTACAGCCTAATGTAAACATAGTTATATGCACAAAAAGCACTGGTAGAAACAGAGGTGAACAAACTGGACTGGCATGACAAATTGGAGGAAGTGTAACAGGAATAATATGCGACAGCCATTGTGTTGGTAACCAAGGCAGATAAGATCATTCAGCTGTGTGGAAATTTTTGTGACAATACTGGATGATACCCCCTCCCCACTGATCAAGATTTTTGCACGAATCCAACTCATCACCCTCCTCCTCTCAGCTTGATGCTGATTTTAAAAAAGCTTATACCCATAAGGATGCTCTGTTCAGTACTACTTGGAATGAGCCAGTATTGTAACAGACCTCTGTTTAACCTTGCCACATTTCTGACTCCACTGCTTCAATAAGCCAATCCTTGGTGAGAGGGAAACATCACTGAAAAGTATATGATCTGTGCAAGAAAAGTTTCAGCTTTGTAGAGTGGGAAATATTGGTTAGAAACAATAATTAGTAATCCTTTAAACAGTACATTATGTGACTAACTGAGCTCTGAGCTCCAGAAGTGGTTGTAGAAGGCTCCAGATCATCTATGAATAAAGAACACCCGCTTTATTTCGGGTCCTTGTGCCTCGCATCAGAAAGACTATACACTTCAATGCAGTTTGTTAGCAGTTATGAATTCACCGAATCTGCATTCTTTACAAGGATGGTGAACGAGCATTGCATGCACATTTCACCAGCATGAATAGATAAATACATACATGTGAATGAGGTTCAGGTTTTTAAGACCAATCCAATTTCTAGACTTTTGCTTTTATTCAACATTCTCTCAGGGATGTAATTTTCAGCAGCAAGTTATCAAGGGGCTGAGAAATCCTGTTAGCTGTCAATTGGACATGAAACTAAACCTCTTGGTAGACAACAGCACTCACAGTGAGTTTTCTGTGATCCCAAATCGGTCTGTGCAAATGAAATGACTGCAGTCTTCTAGGGAAGGCGTGAGTGCTTATTGCTTTCCTTCAAAATTAGTGAATGTACCTCCCAGATCAATGGAATTCAACACATCTACTTGTAAAGTGCTTAATCCCTGTCTGAACACAAACTAAATTCCTTTGATTACTCTTCTAAGTGATTCTTTGAAGAAAAAGACAAGCTGCTTCAGGAATGGTTTTTGTTCCACTGGTCAGTTAGTTACAATTGTAAAAATTCTGAAACTCTGTAACAAATATGAAACATCATTGAAGTTTCTAGTATCAAAACCTAGAGCTCCCTTGAAATATGCCTAAAAACTGGATTTCAAGTCATGAATAGATAGCTGCATTTAAAACTTCTCTCAAGCAATTTAGCCTTTAATCATTTTGCTTATCTTTGTCACAATTTATATGCATATCCACCATATGGCAGTTTCAAAATGAGATTTCATTAAAATCTATGAGACAGCCAGCATTTGTGACCAATCTGCAGCTGTTGAGCTAAGGAGCATGTGGTACATAAATCTGGCATTGTGCCAAATCCAATCAATATACAGATTAGATGGGCCTAGGGGGATGGGGGGTGGTGGGAAGAGGATGGAGGATGGAGGAGGTGTCTTAGAAATAATAATTCTACATGCCTTCCAGCTCAGGTAAAGTGCAATTCCAATCAGGAAGCTGATTGCCACAGATTAAAACAGAATGCAAGAAATGTCTTCCTAAAATAAGAGTGGTAAGTTTCACAAGTACATGATGTCAATTTCAGGAGATCAGGGATGCACCTAGACTGAAAACAGGAGGAGGGGGTTTATATAAATTTTTGGTGAGTCTCCAGCGTGGACATACAGAGGTTTGAACAATACGAAACTGCTTATTAAACACAGTAAAATAGCCATTTTCAGTTTGTAGATGATCAGTCTTCATTCGGATTTTATTGCCTACCCAGTATTGCATTTATACCTAAATTGTTGTCAAAGGCAACTTCTAAAATATCCAACAGAAATTTCCTGTCAATATTGGGGCAGCACAAGGCCATAGACAGACATCCCACCCTGCAAAAACTCATTTCAGGGAGGTAGCACCATCAATTTGTGGGAGACTCCCGGAACTTCCGGCAGAGGTGGGATGTCTGCAATGGAGTAGCTCCTGAGCAACTAGCCAGCTAGTTTAAATAACATTAGCTATGCTAATGAAGGAATGACACCTGTTAAACTCACCTCAACATGCCTTTTACAGTCTTAACCACCATGGGAAATAGAAAAGTCACTGTTGCAAACAGTGCAGCGAGCAACACTGTCATTATTTTGACCCCTATTAGGCAGGGGTAACTTTAGTGTAGTCTGGGGTGACGTATGTTTTATATATTTTTTTGGAACACTCTGCCACTCTGACTTTTTTTGGAACTCTCTCGCTCTTGCTCTCGCTCTCTCTCTATCGCTCGCGCGCTTTCTCGCTCATGGTCGCTCTCACTCGCGCTTGTTTTCTCTCTCTCTTGCGCTTGCTTTCTCGCTCTCACTCTCCCTTGCCCTTACTTTCTCACTCTCTCTTGCTCTCGTGCTCTCTCTCGTGGTCACTCTCACTCGCGCTTGCTTTCTTGCTCTTGCACTCGCTCTCTCTCGTGCGTTCTCTCACGTTCACTCTCAAAACAATCAATTTCCAGGACATTGTATAAAATTTGCGGGCATCGGGGAGCCACTATTAATATGCGGGAGACTCCCGGAACTTCCGGGAGAGGTGAGATGTCTGCATAGATGTAGACCTGCAACCTCCGAACTGCAGTGACTAGGGTTTAATACAAAACTCGGTACTGCCTGTGTGGAGTTTGCACGTTCTGCCTGGGCTTCTTCCAGGTGTTCCAGCTTCCTCCCATGTCCCAAAGACGTGCAGGTTGGTAGATTGATTGGCTATTGGAAATTGCCCTTATTGTTTAGAGGGCTGGTAGAACCCAAGGGGAGTATCTGGGAATGGCGAGGGATAATAGGAAGTGGGGTGAAGCCACAGTAGCGTAGCGGTTAGCACAGCACTTCTTCAGCCATGGCTGTTGCAGTTCAGAGTTCAATCCCGGCGTCCTCTGTAAGGAATTTATACATTCTCCCCGTGGAATTGCGAGGGTTTCCTCAGGGAGCTCCAGTTTTCTCCCACAGTCCAAAGATGTACTGGCTAGAAGGTTCACTTGTCATTGTAAATTGTCCCATGATTAGACTAGGGTTAAATTGGGGGTTGCTGCAGCATGGCCCAAAGGGCAGAAGGTCCTACTCCATGCTTTATCTCTAAGTAAGTAAATTAAATAAGTTGTAAGGAAGGTTAGATTGCTGTGTAAACTGGCTTGAATTCAGCAGACCAAAATATCCTACTTATACCGTATCTCATGAGGAAATCTGGTTGGATTTCAGGACCAGAAATCAACCAAGCTGGCTACCATCTTTCTTTGGAACACAACGTTGTCTGTTAGAAGAGGAGATTAGGAGGTGAAAAGTAAAGATTACAAGTTATGAGATTCCACCTGCTCAAAAGTATCAATTAAAGCAGGAGAGAAATTGAGGAGGCATAAAGAAGACAGTTGCCATGACAATACTGTTGTGCGGGGGAGAAACCTTCAGGCAGTCTGTCAATGGAGAACGAAGTGCACGTGCAAGAGCAGAAGAACAACAACAAAGGAAAGAAGGCCAGCTGGTGCACCAGAGGGTAGGCTGTGGGTGCAGAGAATCATGAGGCAGAAAACAGGACCTTTAACCCACCCCACCCACACTGAATATCAATAACCTATCATTATTAATCCAATTTTTCAGTAGGTCCATAGCCTACAGTGCCTTGGTGTATGCAATTCTCATCAAACTGTTTGCGTATCTGCCTCTACCACTTTCTCAAGTAATTTGTATTGGGCTTCAATCACCATCTAGAAAAAAATAATTTTTCCTCAAATCTCAACTAAACCTCACTTTAATTCCATTATGACCTTCCTATAACTGGCCAGCAGAATGGCACACAATATTCCAGATGTGGTCAAGCCAATGTTTTCCAACATTGCACAAAGACCTCGCTACTCTTATAATCTATCTCCTGGCTAATAAATGCAAGAATCCTATATGCCTCTTTCACTACCCTATCATTACATGCAGTCACCTTCTGGAATGTTTAGACTTTAAGTCCTTGGGGTACTACCAATCATATGCCCTACTCTTATTTGACACCCCCCCCCCAAATGCATCACCTCACGCTTATCCCAGTGTTAAATTCCATTTAACATTGTTCTGCCCAACCAAAGTTGATCAATATCATCCTGTGGTCAACTCATATCCTCCTCGATATCAACAATTTCTGTGTGTCAGTAATTATCAGAACTATATCTGATTAGAGGTCCGAAGTCAATTCCAGTAGAGTATTGATTGGAATGCACAGTATGTTTTATCTTCTGTAAGCAAGGGGATAGAAGAATAGTTAATGAGGGGCGTAGGCAATTCCTGACAGAGGACTGAGCAAGAAAGTCTGCAAATGCTGGAAATTCAAAGCAATACACACAAAATGCTGGAGGAAATCAGCAGGCCATGCAGCGTCTATGGGAAAGAGTAAACAGTCGATGTTTCAGACCGAGACACTTCATCATTGGGGAACTGGAAGGCATTTAGTAACACTGTGATATCGACAAATGACTTGATTTTAAGATATTAAGTGTAGTATTCAGTCTCACTTCTGCTGCTAAAGAGAGGGTCACCTTGTTCCAAACATTTGTCCTGTACTGCCATCTGGTGTGTTTCATAGAACTGTTGAATGTCAAAAAAATTAAAAATTATGACACAAGAGGGGGCTGATACTGGAAGTCTGGAGCAATACACAAAACCTGACCCACCGAGTTCCTCCAGCACTTTATGTATTACTTAAACAATTAATTTGGAGACAAGACCATTTTACCATCTGACCAGCCGGCTCCAATCATTGATCCAGAGCAAACACGGAGGACCCTTGCCAGGGTCAACCCATGAAAAGCAGGAGGTCCTGACAACATCCCTGGACGTGTGCTCAAGGAATGTGCTGATGTGTTAGCAGATGTCCTGACAGACATTTTCAACATCTCCCTTAGTCAAGCTATTGTCCCCAGATGCTTCAGAACCTCCACAGTCATCCCTGTAGCAAAGAAATCAGTTGTAGCCTGTCTGAATGATTACCGTCCCGTTGCCCTGACCCCCACAGTGATGAAATGTTTTGAACGGCTTGTCAAGCCTCATATCACAGCCAGCCTCCCCTCATCGCTGGATCCTCTACAGTTTGCTTATCGTCCAAATCGCTCTACGGAGAATGCAATATCCACCACACTGCCCACAGTTCTCTCTCACTTGGACAACAAAGACACTTATGCCAGAATCCTGTACATTGATTTTAGTTCAGCGTTCAATACCGTCATCCCGCAGAGACTAGTGGAGAAACTGTCGCTGCTTGGCCTTAACACTGCCATGTGTCGCTGGATTCTGGATTTCTCAACAGAGAGACCACAGTCAGTCCGTGTCGGCAGGAACATCTCTGACTCCATCACACTGAGCACTGGATCCCCACAAGGCTGTGTGCTTAGCCCATTGCTGTTTACACTGCTAACACATGACTGTGCAGCCAGATTCAAGGAGAACCTGATCATTAAACTTGCTAATGATACCACAGTGATGGGGCTCATCAGCAAAAATGATGAAACAATGTACAAGGAGGACATCAAACACCTAGAGAGCTGGTGCAGTGATAACTACTCGATGCTTAATGTCACCAAAACCAAGAAGATGATTGTCGATTTCAGATGGTCTCAGCCTGAGCACACACCCCTCAGCATCAGCGGCTCCACAGTGGAGAGAGTGGAAAACATCAAGTTCCTTGGGGTGCAGATCTCGGACAATCTCACCTGGTCCAGGAACACCACTGGGATTGTGAAACAGGCCCAGCAGAGATTGCACTTTCTGAGGAAGGTTAAACAAGCATCACTCCCCACTAACATCTTAACTACATTCTACAGAGGCATGGTTGAGAGTGTGCTGACCTTTTGCATCACAACCTGGTACTCCAGCTGCAGTGCTGTCGACAAAAAAGCCTTGCAGAGGGTGGTTAGGGCAGCAGAGAAGGTTATTGGTGTCTCCCTACCTTCTGTCCAAGACCTCTTTCAGAGTCGATGCCTCCAGAAGACACGGTGCATCATTAAAGACCCCTCTCACCCTCCATGAACCGTTTGTTCTTCTGCCATCAGGCAAACGTTACAGGAGCATCAAGACTAAAACCACAAGGCTACTAAACAGCTTCCTCCCACAGGCAGTCAGACTGCTAAATAGCTGCTCCATCTGACTCTGCTTTGGACACTTTTAACTTGCACTGAACACTTTTAACTTGATTTTAACTGACATGTGGCTGTTGTGTTTTACTATTTATTGTTATGTTTATTATTTAGTGTTGCGTTTGTTATGTTATGATTGCACTGCTCCTGAGAAACTCTGTTTCATTCTGCCCTGCAGAGCTGATGTACGGTTAGGATGACAATAAAGTTTTGAATCTTGAAAAAAAAAGATCAAGTGATAGGTCCGTTAGCATTAAAGGTGACCTCCATGTCACAGCAGGGAGTTTGGGGGGCGGGTTGGATGGCATTCCTAGAAAATGACCTGGGTCATGATTTTCCTTTTTTACGTGTCCACAGTTTCATTTTCCTGGGGGTCCATAGTTTCGTTTACTGTGGGCGTCACGTGTCCCCAGATTTGTTTTACTGAGGGTCCACAGTTTCGTTTCTGTGAACGTTACCTTATGACGTATGCCAATGGTACAAAAGAAATGTGGACAGTGCTGAGAAGGAGTCGGAGGAAAGCAAGAGAGAGTGAAGATCGCAGGCTTCGAGCTATCCAGGGAACAGCTCACAATCGAGAAGGGTAAAGTCTAATGCTTATCCAAACCCAAAGGATTGGGTTAATCAGCGGCACACTGTGCATTGTGGAGACGTGTCTGTCCTTGGTATGATCCATGGGTGTGGATTTCGTGACAGTCACTTTGTGAAATTGCTCTTTGTGAACTTTGGAATGGCTGAGATCTTCGGTACCCGTTTCTTCGTTCGCTAGCCGTGGTATCTTTGGAATTCGCTGTGGTTGCCTCATTGCTGCATTGTGAATCCACAAGTTTCTCCTCTCACCTATTTCATGAATTGCTGGGACTCTCTGGACTGCCACTTTAAGACTGTGCTTGAATAAGATTTGTTATGAACGGGTTCTAAGTTTGACTGTAAGGGAGCTGTAGACGCATTAACACTGTTAACTTCTGTTTAAGAAAGTAGTTTGTTTAACTTTCTGTATTTTTGAGTAGATGTAAATAAATATAGTGGTCTTAATATTAAAACCTGACTCAATTTGTCATCTCTTGCTGCTGGTACGTTACGAAGTCGTAACACCTTATAACATGAAGCCGTGTGGTCTGCACGTATCAAGAAATGAGAGTTGGAAAGCAAAGTTGTTTAAATTATTTACTTCTTTTCATACAAATTTTGTAAGAGTGGATTTTTTATCCATAGTCCTGAGATTTTTGTTAGTGATTTGTGAAAGGATGAATTTCTGTTACCCGGACTGCCATAATGAGGGGTGCCTAAATGAGAATAGGTAAATGCTGACATTTTTTTTAAAACAGTTACAGTATTCTCATAGTTATTTGCATGTTGCAAGACAGAAAGTTCTAACTCATTCAATATTTTTAATGCTTTATAGATTAGGGCAAGTCCCATTAAAAATCTCAGTTTTCCAATCTATCCCCACCTCTCTCCCATTGCAGTTGATCCTTTTCATGGTTGAAGGAATTTTTCCTTATGCTTTTCAATTAAATATGACTTGTGTTGAATCATATTCAACCATTCTTTTTGCACCCATGTTACACATTTAGCAACATGTCATCAATGGAACACCAGTGACTTTGTCTTCTCCATTTCCCTCCCTTATGTCAACAAAGGTAGGGCTGGGTGTCATGGTTGTTAAAGAAAGAACATTTTTACACTGTTCAACAACTTTTCTTTTCAAACTGTTTGAACTGAAGAAAAACCTATATTCAGCACAAAATGTTGCTTCTTCACAGATGAAGACGATATATTATGGGAAAAGTTATTGAAAAAGATAAAAGAAATCACACTTTATTCAACTTTCCATTCGCACGCCAGAAATCTCACAATTCTCAATTTCAATGGATTTGTTCTGAAGGAGTTGTACTTTCTCATCACTGTAAAATACTATGTTTTGCACACTGTATAATTATTTAAAGTTCTACTGAATAAACAGACAGAAGATGACAGAGGAGGATTGATTCACCATTCCACTCCAGCCTCTCATCCTCCCTTCAGTCCATCTCCACTCATTTCTTTGCAGCCTGCATATGCTTTTTTAATTTATTTACATTTTTTGATTATTTTTGAGTAAATTGATCTGGGCAGATATCCACTTTAATAAAAACAAAATATAACATTTCCACTTTAAAACAAACAAACTCATGTCTTGGTTGCACTCCAATACTTTTGGTGTTTTATTTGAGAACAAAATGATCTAATATTTAAAAATATGAAATACAGCAGATTTTGGTTAATTGGGCTATTGATTAATTGGAACAGGTGCTTATTTGGGACAACTCTTAAAGAACAAAAACTAATCAAGAAAATAGCCAGGATTCCCTTTGCTTATTTGGGACATTATGCCATATAACTGTGATAGGAGGCTGTTTCTAACTAGCATCAGTCACATGCACTTGCGTGGCCATTGGACACAACACTGCTTTGAGTGAACGGTATTTAAATAGCATCAGTAGTGTGTGCTTGTGATCAAAAAGCAGCAATTTTTGGCACTAATAGTTGGCAAGAAAAACACGATTTTACTACTTAAGTAAGTTAGAAACAATGAAAAATTTGAAGGTATCGACAATCTTCTTGAATGTTATGAATGAAAATGAAGATTTGGAATATGCAATTGTCGACAGCACTGTATGAAGTCAGTCCACTATTTGCACTAGTGTCTGCACTGATTTTGTTCACCTACAGTCAAAAGAAAGCAACGCATATAAATTCCTTTGCCGATAAGTATGAGAAACTAATACACAGTTTTATAGTACTTCAGTAGCATTGGCAGTGTTCTAATTTGTTCCATTTTTCCTTTAAGTGCATAATTTTTACTCAGTTTCTCTTTTTACACCATTTTAACTACTTCCATGAAACTTTAGCTATTTGGGGAACTGCTTAATTGGTCCAAATCGTACTGGTCCTGAGATGTCCCAATTAACCAGAATCCAATGTATAGAATATATAAAACCACTCCATTCGCAATTTAATGACTTGATATATTTTTCATATATTGTATCCAAAGTACTAATACCATTTCACAGAATGCACAATTCTTGAGAACAGATATCACTTAATAGCCCTGCACAAAGAAATATACACACATATATGCATAGGATATATGCATAGGGCTGATGCGAGCATGCATGTATGTGCGCGCGTGCGCGCGCACACACACACACACACACGCAGCCTATAACTCACGTTTCCGATTTAGCTTCCGTAAATGAGCAATGGAGAGCAATGATGTTATTTGGGATAATTTCAGCCATTGCTGCATTGTCTAGCCAATATTAATCCAGTTTTATTTACTTACACACACACACACACCTTGTAACTCCAAGAATGTATTGACATGCATATAAAAATGAATACAGACATTCAATGGCCACTTTATTAGGCACCTCCTGTACCTAATAAAATGGCCACTGAGCGTATATTAGATTAGATTAGATTAGATTATGAGGACACGCAATTCTCTTTTATTGTCATTTAGTAATGCACACATTAAGAAATGATACAATGTTTTTCCAGAATGATATCACGGAAACACATGACAAACCGACTTAAAAACTGACAAAAACCACATAACTATAATATATAGTTACAACAGTGCAAAACAATACCGCAATTTGATAAGAACAGACCATGGCATGGTAAAAGTCTCAAAGTCTCTTGAAAGTCCCATCAACTCATGCAGACGGTAAACCTCCAGCACCGCCAACTTGCCGATGCAGCATCCTCGAAGCACCCGACCACAGTCCGACTCCAAGTCCGTTGGAAAACTCCGAGCCTCCGACCAGCTCTCTGACACCGAGCACCGAGCACCATCTCTGCCAAACGCTTCAATCCCGGCCCCGGCAACAAGCAATAGGCAAAGCCAGGGATTTGGGACCTTTGTCTCCGGAGACTCTCAATCACACAGTAGCAGCGGCCACGAAGCAGGCATTTCAGAAGTTACTCCAGGTGTTCCTCCGTGCTTCTCACGGCTGTCTCCATCAAATCCAGATTGTGCACGGCCCCCTAGTTACACATATCGATATTCATTCGGAACGGCCGCACACGCTGAGTCGTGCCGTCGTCTTTTCCTCCCTCCTTCGTGGATTTCTGCTGCTGTAGCCCATCCACTTTTAAGGCTGTGCATTCAGAGATGTGGTTATTTGATTTACTGTCGCCTCCCTGTCATCTTGAGTCATTCTGGCCATTCTCTGACTCCTCTCATTAGCAAGGCATTTTTGCCCACAGAACTGCCACTCACTGAGCGCCTGATATTTGTTTTCGCACAATTATGTATAAACCCTAGGGACTGTTGTGTGTGAAAAATAACTGGAGATCAGCAGTTTCTGATATTCAAACCATCTAGCACCAAGAATCATTCCACAATCAGTCACTTAGATCACATTCTGATGTTTGGCCTGAACAACAACTGAACCTCTTGACCATGTCTGCATGCTTTTATACATTAAGTTTCTGCCATATGATTGACTGATTAGATATTTGCATTAATGAGGTCTATAGATATACTTAATAAAGTGGTCACTGAATGCATATCTCTTTGAGGAGTTGCTTAATACACAAATATGCAAATATAATTTACACAAATGTGTAATGTATAATATACAAATACAAAACCTGGGCCTCTGCATCTCCCTCAGCAACTGGATCCTTGATTTCCTCACGGGGAGACCACGGTCTGTGCAGATCAGAAATAAGATCTCCTCCTTGCTGATAATCAACACTGGTGCACCTCAGGGACACATACTTAGCCCACTGCTCTACTGTCTCCACTCCCACGATTGTGTGGCTTGGCACAGCTCAAGCACCATCAATAAATTTGCGGACGACACTACTATTATTGGCCGAGTTTCAGATGGTGGCGAGGAGGTGTATAAGAGTGAACTAGATCAGCTGGTTGACTGGTTGGTCAGCATGGCCAAAGGATTGATTGTGGACCTCAGAAAGGATGAGATGAGGAAAGATGCACCTGCCCTCATCGAGGAATCAGCAGTGGAAAGGGTGAGCAGTCTCAAGATCCTGGATGTCAACATCTCGAAGGATCTATCCTGTGCCCAGTATACTGATACAATTACATAGAAGGCACTACACTGGCTATCTTTCATTAGGAGTTTGAGGAGAATTGGTATGTCACCAAAGACACTTGCAAATTTCTACAGCTGTACCATGGAGATCATTCTAACTGGCTCCATCACTGTCTGGTATTGAGCGGCTACTGTACAGGATCATAATAATCTGCAGGAAGTTGTAAACTCAGCCAGTTCCCTCATGAGAACTAACCTCCCAAGCATCCAGGACACCATCAAAAGGCGATGCCTCCAAAAGACAGCATCTATCACCCAGGATATGTCCTCTTCTCATTGCTACGATGAAGGAGGAGGTACAGGAGCCTGAAGATACGTATTCAATGTTGCAGAACAGCTCCTTCCCCTCCACGATCGATTTCTGAACACTACCTCAGTATTCCTTTTTTTCCCCTCTCTCTTTGCATTACTTATTTATTTTTATATCCTTTTTATTATACTCTATAGTTTCATTATTATGTATTGCATTGTACTGCCGCAAAACAACAAATTTCATGACGTATGGCAGTGATATTAAACCTGACTCTGATTCTGAAGGATCCAAACATCTTCAGATCAACTCATATTTGCTGGCTTATTTACTCTCAGTGATTATTATTAAGACTTTACACCACAATTATTAGAAGTCATATGTTTTATATTTCTAAGAAGTTCAAGCAATAGAAACTTGAATGTAAAATTCATTGTTAATCAGCTAGAATTGCCTTTTCCAATACTGTATTTTGCCACATGTGGATTTCCTAAACTGTGAATTAAACTGAAATAAAACAGTTAAATTGTTCTCAAATTAAAAATTTTGCCATGTGTTAATGTATAGTATTGACAAATGTTTGGATTGATCCACTGTTTCATTCTGGGTGAATGGTCTAGGTCTGAATTCAGTTCCAACTTTCCACAGTCAGTTACACAGAACTCAGAACAGCTTGCTGGAGCAATATGTCATAGAACTGGCAAGAGGATAATCTGTTTTGGAGCTTGTCTTGTATAATGAGACACAATCAATTAGCAATCACAGAGTAAGGGATCCTCAAGGGAAAAATGACACAAATGCGATAGAGCATGATTAGACAGATCGACATAATTTTATGAAAGGAAAATCATGTTTTGCAAATCTAATAGAGTGTAACTAATGGAGTAAGTATGAAGAAACGGTGGGTGTACAACAACTTATTTTCTAAACACTTTTGATACAGTATAAACACCACAGGTTCTTATCCAAAAGGCAGGCTCACTGGGCTTAATGTACTTACATGGAGAGAGGACTGGGTAAATGACAGAAATTGGTCTATTTGTCAGATGATATGGGTTGTCCTATAAAAAGAGACTGAGAAAGGTTAAACTATATGATGCACTATCAATTATTCCAAAAGACCGGAAGTAGTGTAAATACTGGAAGGCTTTTACTAACAGTAAATGGACCCACGTGCATGCCGAATATCTGTCCTGGACTGAGGGAGGAGCAGTGACACAATCACCTTTATTCAGGGGTCTGTATGAGGAACCACAGGAGCAGTCAGCAGAGGGGCGTGTCCAAGCATGTCCAGAGAGGTAACACACATAAAAGTTGCTGGAGAACACAGCAGGCCAGACAGCATCTCTAGGAAGAGGTACAGTCGACGTTTCAGGCCGAGACCCTTCATCAGGACTAACTGAAAGAAGAGATAGTAAGAGATTTGAAAGTGGGAGGGGGAGGGGGAGATATTTCAGATCTCCCCCTCCCCCTCCCACTTTCAAATCTCTTACTATCTCTTCTTTCAGTTAGTCCTGATGAAGGGTGTTGGCCCAAAACGTCGACTGTACCTCTTCCTAGAGATGCTGCCTGGCCTGCTGCGTTTACCAGCAACTTTTATGTGTGTTGCTTGAAATTCCAGCATCTGCAGATTTCCTCGTGTTTGTGTTTTCAAATCCAGACAGGTAACCCAGTTACAACCTACATGGTTTACCACATTCACCCCTCTTTTTTAAAAAAAGAGAGTCCTGCGGGGTGAAGTGACTGACAATATTTAAAACAAGTATATTTACAGGTCAAGTCTATCAGGCGGTCGAGTCCGTCGCTGTGATCTACGTAGCACCGGCGGTGATTGCACTGGCGACGGCGGTTGTGCTGGCTCCGGCCTGACTTGAGGTGTCAGCACGTTAGGTGTCGGTAATCCCTCGTGCGTGTGCGTCGCGCCCGGTATGGGAGTGTTGTGTGGGATCTGTGTAGGGCTTGGAGTGCGCGGTGTCTCATGGGTATATATATCAGTGGGTACGGGGTTAATAGTCACCATGGAGTGTTCAGGGTAGGGGCCCAGTTCTCCTGTGGGCGCCAGGTCGCAGATGGAGACCGTGTCCTCCCGTCCATCAGATAAAACCACGTAGGCATACTGGGGATTCGCATGAAGTAAGTGAACCCTCTCGACCATCGGGGAGTATTTATTGCTCCTTGCATGTTTCTGGAGCAGCACTGGCCCCGGGGACATCAGCCAAGTTGGTAGGGTGGTCCCGGTGGTCGACTTCCTGGGAAAAGAAAAGAGTCGCTCATGAGGGGTGGCACTGGTGGACGTGCATAACAGGGAGCGGATGGGGTGGAGTGCCTCGGGAAGGACTTCCTGCCAGCGGGAGACCGGCAGTCCCTTTGACCTGAGGGTTACGAGTGTGGCCTTCCACACCGTGGCATTCTCCTTCTCCACCTGTCCATTCCCCCGGGGATTATAGCTCGTGGTCCCACTAGTTGCAATACCCCTAGCCAGCAGGTATTGGCGCAGCTCGTCACTCATAAACGAGGACCCTCTGTCACTGTGGATATAGCATGGGTATCCGATCAGAGTGAAGAGCTTGCGCAGGGCTTTTATGACTGACGTGGTAGTGGTATCGGGGCAGGGGATGGCGAAGGGGAACCGCGAGTACTTGTCCATTACGTTAAGAAAGTACACATTGCGGTTGGTGGAAGGAAGGGGGCCCTTAAAGTCGACACTCAGTCACTCAAAGGGGCGGGTGGCCTTGATTAGTTGTGCCTTTTCGGGTCGGTAGAAGTGCGGTTTGCACTCTGCGCAGACTTGGCAGTCCCTGGTCATCGTCCTGATCTCCTCAAGGGAGTAAGGCAGGTTCTGGGCTTTCACGAAGTGGAAAAACCGGGTGACCCCCGGGTGACAAAGATCTGCATGTAGGGCGTATAGTTGGTCGATCTGCACGCTGGCGCACGTTCCCCAGGACAGGACATCAGAGGGCTCGTTGAGCTTCCCAGGCCTGTACATGATGTCATAGTTGTAGGTGGAGAGTTCGATTCTCCACCTCAGAGCTTTATCATTTTTGATTTTGCCCCTCTGTTGGTTACTAAACACGAATGCGACTGAGTGCTGGGTGAACTTTTTGCCAGCGAGATAGTCCGCGATGTGGGTTAGAGGGTATGCGTTGAGCTCCGTGAAGCTATTGATGGTCGGGCTATAGTCCACAACAATCCTACTTTTCTCCCCATTCCAGACAACGACCACCTGGGCCCTCCAAGGACTTGTGCTTGCCTCAGTGACAGCCCCCCCCCCCCCGAGCAGCCGCTGCACCTCCGACTTAATGAAGACTCTATCCCCCACGCTGTACCTCCTGCTTTTAGTTGCCACAGGTTTACAGTCAGGGGTCAGGTTGGCGAACAGCGGTGGGGGAGGGATCCTGAGGGTGGAGAGGCCGCAAGTGGTGTCGATAGTGCGGCTGTTGGCATGGTGTTGGGTGGGATGTGCGGGTCGGTGTGTGGGGGTGGTCAGTATCAGAGTACGTGACGTATTCCTACAAAACTGAGGATTTATGACAGTGATTGGTGGGAGGGGCCCGTCATACTCCATTGTCACGCTTTTCAGGTGGCTCTGGAAGTCAAGTCCCAATAGCACAGGGGCACACAGTTGAGGCATAACCAGTAATGTACAGTCTCGATATTCCGTGCCCTGCACCACTAGCGTCGCTACACAACCCCCCCGGATGTCTGTTATATGCGACCCGGAAGCCATGGCGACCCTCTGACTTACCGGTCGTATCGCAAGTCCGCAATGCTGCACCGTGTCCGGGTGGATAAAACTCTCCGTGCTGCCTGTGTCAAACAGGCAGCTTGTTCTGCGCCCCTCCACCAGGATGTCCATCATTGACCTTGCGAGCTAGTGGGGAGCACTTTGGTCGAGGGTCACGGAGGCCAGAGTTGAGTCGCTGTCTTGGTCCGGCGTGGTGGGATGCCTGGTGAGCACCCATGGGTCGTAGGTGGTGCGAGGTGGTGCCGACCAAGATGGCTGCCCCCATGTCTCGCACATGCTGGTGGTGTGCAGGCAAGAAGGCGACGGCCAAGATAGCGAACCCCATGCCTCGCACGCGACGCTGCTCGATTCTGCTCGCGGTTTGGACTTACGGGCCTTGGCAAAGTGGCCCTTCTTTCCGCAGCTGAAACAGGTAGCTTCTTGGGCCGGGCAGCATTTCCGGGGGTGCTTCTCAAGTCTGCAGAAGTAGCAGAGTTGTGCAGAGCGGCTTCCAGCGTGTCGGCCAGCCTAATCACCGAACGTAAGGTAAGATCGGCGTGTAGGTAAGATCAACACTGACCTGGTCTCCGTGATGAAGGCATCTCTTACTAGGAGTTCTGCATGCTCTTCGGCCGTCAGCCACCGGCAATCGCAGGCCCGCAAAAGTGTCTGTAGGACCCGGACGAACTCAGTACTCGACTCTCCGGGCCATAGCTGCAGCGTCGCTAAGTGATGTCGCACATAGACGATGTTTACCGGCTGCAGGTATTGTCTTCTGAGGGCGCTCATCATACCTTCGTAGCTCGGCTGGTCGCTAATCATTGAGTAGACCCGTGGACTGACCCTGGAGAGGAGAACTCTGTGCTTCGCGGCAGACTCAGAAACTTCAATCTCCTCCAGGTATGATTCGAACCAGGCCAGCCAGAGTTCAAAAGTGTTTCTGGCTTCAGGTGTTTGCGGGTCGAGGTCTAGTTTGTCGGGTCTCAGGACGTGTTCCATGTTTTAAAATTACTGTTAATAAAATTGATGCGCTATCAATTACTCCAAAAGACCACAAGTAGAGTAAATACTGAAAGGCTTTTATTAACAGTAAATGGACACACGTCCATGCTGTGTCTGTCCCGGACTGAGGGGAGGAGCAGTGGCACAATTGCCTTTATTCAGGGGTCTGTGGGAGGAGCCACAGGAGCAGTCAGCAGAGGGGCCTGTCCAGACAGGTAACCCGGTTACAACATATATACATGGTTTACCACACTATATTACCCAGAGTTTGGTGATTTTGGTGCTATATACATGATTCTGAGGATCGCCTACAAAGTTAATGTCAAAAATCTGTTACGTTATGCTGGAATTTGGGGATTAGATTAGATTAGATTATGAGGACACTCAGTCCTCGTTTATTGTCATTTAGCAATGCATGTATTAAGAAATGACACAATGTTCTTCCAGAATGATATCACAGAAACACAGGACAGACCAAGACTAAAACTGACAAAAACCACATAATTATAACATATAGTTACAACAGTGCAAAGCAATACTGTAATTTGATAAAGAGCAGACCATGGGCACGGTAAAAAAAAAGTCTCAAAGACCTGATAGCCCATCATTTCACGCAGACGGTAGAAGGGAGAAACTCTCCCTGCCATGAACCTCCAGCACCGCAAACTTGCCGATGCAGCACCCTGGAAGCACCCGACCACAGCCGACTCTGAGTCCGTCTGAAAACTTCAAGCCTCCGACCAGCCCTCCGACACCGAGCACTGAGCACCAACTCTGCCGAGTGCTTCGACCCTGCCCCGACTGTCGAGCAACAAGCAAAACAGAGGACTTGGGGCCTTCCCCTCGGAGATTCTGGATCACACAGTAGCAGCGGCAGCGAAACAGGCATTTCAGAAGTTTCACCAGGTGTCTCAGTAATGGTTTGGTCATAATGACATTAAGGAGATGGCCATCAGTAGAAGAAGTGAATTGTACAAGAATAGTCATGATTTGATGATGTTGGAGCAGGTTCAAGAAACCAAATAGCCTGCTCTGGCCACTTGTTCTTTTGTTCTTATGGAAATTTATCTACTCAGATTCTGGAGACCACATCTTCCAAAAGGTAAAGTGACTGTTCATTATCTCTCTGATGACTTCATGGTGAGTTTGAGTTTTACCTCATGTGGTTCACTATATTTTCAGGTCCCAAACTGCTTCGTGTTTGACCTTTATGGGCTGGTATAAGCATGATGGGCACAATAACCTCCTTCTTTGTGTTATCTTTCTACTAAGGCCATTCCTGGGTACAATTACCTGTGCGGCAAAGCAGCTCCTCAGAACAGAAAGCTGCAAGTCATGGGAAGGTTGACTAATAGGCTGGTCCTGGACTTATTTCCATCTGGCATAGTTTGCATTTTGTCGTTTGATGGTTTGTGGTTTTTGTATTGCGATATTTATGCTCTATTCTTGGTTGGTGCAGCTGTAATGAAACCCAATTTCCCTCGGGATCAATAAAGTATATCTATCTATCTATCTATAATGTAAGATCCAATTCCACAAAACTGGCTGGGCCAACCAAACTGTCTGAGCTCACAGTCAGTAATACTATGGTAAGAATAAGTCTTACTGCCCACATCTGGATCCATTGATTAGTGCCTGAGTAGTTGATTTAAGTGTCAGTGCAGAGAAAGGGAAACAATAGAGAGGTAGACTCAGTTAAGCCTCCGTTCCCAGTCTCTACCTTATTTAGAGGATTGCACTCAAAGCTTCCCCAAGCTCATTATCCTTTGAAGTGACTTCATGAGAGTGAATCCATGAAAGGTGTCTGATTCAGACCTGGCTGAGTACTAAAGATCCGTGCGGACAAGCTTGCTGCAGTGTTTCTGGACGTATTCAACCTTTTGCTTCTGCAGTCTCAGGCTTCGATAAGGTGCTCGGGAACAGCGTGATGACCCGTCTTATTAACTACCGTTTGGTAGCCTTTTCTTCAACTGTAATAATTGTTTCAAGAGGTTGATAATAGTGCGAATCAATTCCAGCCTTGAGATGACCTGGATCTGCTCCAATTTTCCTACCACCACTACAGGTCAACAGCAGAGGCTCTTCACTGCTCTGGACCACCCAGGTAACAGGAACTCGTACATCAACAACTTCTTGCTCAACATCAACAAAACTAAAGAGCTGACTGTTGATTTTGTGATGGGGAAGGACAAATGACCACCTGTCTATATTCAAGGATTGGCAGTGGAGAGAGTTGGCAGTTTAAAATTCTTAGCCATTCACATATTGGATGACTGGTCTTGGGCCCAGCACATAGACGCAATCATAAGGAAATTGCAACAGTGTCCTTACTTTCTTAGAAGGTTAAGAAGGCTTGGTAAGTCACCAAACTTCTAGATATACTGTTGAAAGCATCCTGACTGGCTGATAGAACAATTTGAATAAACAGGAATGTAAGAAGCTGTAGGAACTAGTGAACTTTGCCCAATACATTATGGACACATTTCTCTCCCACTACGGGAAGCACTGCCTCAAAGAAACAAAACTATCGTCAAAGATCCCCACCATCCAAGCTGTGCCATGTTTTTGCTGACACTATTGGGCAGGAGCTTCAGAAGGCTTAAGTCCCACACCGGCATGTTCAAGAACAGCTACTTCCCTTGTATGTGTGTGTGAATAAAGCTGCATTTGCACCAGGATCTAACTTGTCTACTTTTATTTGCCATAAAAGTATAAAATACCTTGGTACAGCACACTTAAAGATAAATTGGTCAAAATGCTCAGAAAGAGTATGGACTACACCTAAGTTATAGACACCTTGTATACTACTATGCTCCCTTAATATTATTAAATTCAGAAGTCTGACATACATACAATTGTTCCTATAAACAGCAGAACTAGATTCCTCTCTTCATTTTAGTAATTGCTCTTTCTTATCAATCTTATACTAAACTGGGCTGAGAAGTGGCAAATAGAGCTAAACGCAGATAAGTATGAAGTAGTTCATTTTGGTAGGTCAAATTTGAAGATAGAATATCTTTGGCAATGTGGAGGATCAGTGAGATCTTGGGCTCCGTGTCCATAGGAAACCCAAAGCTGCTGCACGGATTGACAGGGTTGTTAAGAAGGCATATGATGTGATGGCACTCATTAACTGTGGACTGCATTCAAGAGCTGTGAGGTAATGTTAAAGCTATATAATCTTAGTTAGACCTCACTTGGAGTACTGGAACTACAGGAAGGATGTGGATGCTATAGAGAGAGTGCAGAGGAGATTTACAAGGATGTTGCCCGGATTGGAGGGTGTAGTACTTTATAAGAATAGGTTGATTGAACTTGGCCTTTTCTCCTTGGAGTGACGGAGGATGAGAGGTGACCTGATAGAGGTGTATAAGATGATGAGAGGCAGAGGCTTTTTCCCATGGCTGAAATGGTTAACATGAGGGAGCATAGTTTTAAGATGCTTGGAAGTAGGTACAAGGGGGATGTCAGGAGGAAGACTCGTACGGCCAGATTTGGGAACAGCTTCTTTCCAACTGTGATAAGACTGCTGAACGGATCCTGACCCGGATCTGGGCCGTACCCTCCAAATATCTGGACCTGCCTCTCGGTTTTTTTTTTGCACTACCTTACTTTCCATTTTTCTATTTTCTATTTATGATTTATAATTTAAATTTTTAACATTTACTATCAATTTGTACTCCAGGGAGGAGGAAGCACAGAATCAAATATCGCTGTGAAGATTGTATGTTCTAGTATCAACTGTTTGGTGAAAATAAAGTATAAAGTATAAGGAGGTAAGTTTTTCACACAGAGTGGTGGGTGTATGGAACTCACTGCCAGCGATGGTGATAGAGGAGGATACAATAGGGTCTTTTATGTGACTCTTAGACAGGTACATGGAGCTCAGAAAAATAGAGGACTATGCGGCAGGGAAATTCTAGGCAGTTTCTAGAGTGGGTTACATGGTCGGCACAACATTGTGGGCCGAAGGGCCTGTAATGTGCTGTAGATTTCTATGTTCAATGTTCTTATATCATTTTGGTGCCATTCATTACAATACTCTGAAGGTACAGTTACCATATTGAGTGATTTTTGTGTATTTTCCCACTTATAGACAAAATCAACTTAAGAATGTCTATAAAAACACAGAACCCGTAATTTATCCAAAGATGGCCTATATTCTTAAATTTGCAACAACAGCTTTTGATCCACTCAATCATTTATCCTATTAATGTCCGTAAACCATATTCCCTCGCATCGCAGACATCCCCTGTGTACAGCCCCTATTTCACTCCCTCAATTGAAAATGCATAACAAACATAACTGATGAGCAATTAGTTTAGTCATTCTTCATTAGATATGAGCAGTGCACATCACTTGTACTGGGCCCTTCTCTCCGTGAGTCTGCTCATTGTTCTAGGATGCTTCAGCAATGTGAAGCCAACCACGGCTGTTACTCTATACCACCTGTAAATCCTTTCCTTTTCTTCTCCAATCTCAAGACCAAGATCGATATAAGTCTTATTGAATCTTCTCAATGTTTTTACATACTTCTCGTTTAACATATGTTTTGAGAGCTGAGTAATTTCTAAAGGATTATGCAGCATAGTTCCAGGTATCAAAACAAGTGTCAATTTACAGACTTCCATTTTAACAGGATGGTCTTACCTGAGGACGTTCCCGTATTGTCAAATTATAGACTGTATCACCACCTGGTGGTTAAAAACAGACTCACACTTGCAATAAAGCACACAGCCTCTTGCATTTTATTTCTGATGCTCAAAAGTGGAAAAAAATGCATTTCTAAAATACATTTCATTAGTTGATGAATGTAACTTGTAAAAGAGGAATTGTATAGAAAAGCTAGCAATAATGTCAAATCATAGTTTTAATTTAAGGCCTCAGGGACAGCAGTAGCTCAAGACGACTGATGATCAGAATCTTCTCAAAGGTAATTTATAGACAGATATTAAATAATGTCATTGCCAGCAATGTTAAAAATAATAGTGTTTTGGTGAGGATTCTTCAGTCTAATTGAAGGGACAAACAGTTCCTTACCTAGTTCACACACAAATCAAATCAACAGTAAAGCTCTATCCTTGGAAACAGGTTTCTAATTTCCACATTCCCTCACAAAAATGCATATCATAAACCATGCATATTATTAATATTGAGTACTTCCCATTCCCCAATGAGCACATCATGTAGGCCAACAAGCAATATTTAATATTCATTATTTTACATTTATTTTTATTATTTATTATATTCTGAATCACATTCAGACTTATCTTTGTGTTATATACCGTGAAATTTGTTGTTCTGCAGCACCAGTACAATGCAAAGGCAAAAAATTACTTCTATGTCTTATGGTCTTATTCATGGGTTCATAGACTGTTCAAAACACTGATGATGAAAGGGAAGAATTGTTGAGTAGGTGTCTTCAGGCTCTTGTCCTTCCTCCCTGACGATACTAATGAAAAGAGGGCATGTTCTGGATGTGAGGATCTTTAATAATGGATGTCACCTTCTTGAGGCACCGTCTTTAGAAGATGTCCTCGATGATGGTGGGGTTTGTCTCATGATGAAGCTGGCTGAGTTCTCTTCCGTCCTCTGAGTCCTGTGCTTTTGGAGCTTACGTACTAATCTATGACCCAAATCTCCTCATACATCTAACAAATTAGAGCAGCCAGCGTACCTTCTTAGTGACTGTGTCAATGTGTTGGGCCCAGGAAAGATCCTCTGTGATGCTGACACCCAGCAACAGAAAGTTGATCATTCCTTCCACTGCTGACTCTTCAAAGTATGTGTTCCCCTAACTTGCCCTTCTAGTGGTCCACAGTCGATTCCTTGGTCTTGCTAACATTGTGTGTGAGACTGTTGTTACGATACCACTCAACCAGCAGATCTATCTCAGTCCTATGCGCCTCCTTGTCACCATATGAGATTCTGCAAATAAACCTATAAATTTACAGTATAAATGGCATTTGAGTCATGCTTAGCCACACAATCAACAGTGTGGAGGGACCAGACATTCTTGAGGTGAGCCCGTGTTTACATTTGACTGTAAAGAACTAAGGAACAATGCAGGTATAGATGCACAAAAAGTCACTTTGAAATGTCATATATTAAAATTATTCTCAAATTGTTCTAGTTCTTTACTACTATTTTCTTATCATTCTTGGGAGGTCATGCAGGAGCCAAAGTGTTAGGGCACCATGCTATTCCTGAGACTTTCATTCCCTTCTCTATTGACCGATTTGTTGACATTCCTCGGGATATTACTAAGAAAAGTCACTGGGCGGGCTCTTTGAAATTAGGTGACTAATTACCTCCACAGAGACAGGATGGGAGGCTTTGAAAAAAATGACAAATAAATCTGAAAGATATACATAAGATCAGCAATTAAACTTAACTGTAGGTTTAGCAAATTAGCAGAGCCTGCAGAGGAAAATTAAGGAACTTTTTAACAGAATGCATTGGGAGGACCTGAAAGGGCTTCCTGTTAGGAGATAAAAACCCAGCAGTCATAGGCTATTGATTTAGAACACTAGATATAGATGAATAGCCCTTATCATCCATATCTATCTTAGGATGTGTGACCTTAAAAAAGCTCTCTGCTCCATAGGATTTGTTATGTAAAAACTGCGTAACAAGATGATCAGAACTCAAACTAAAAACATTTATCTCTCTTCACTTCACAGCAGGAACAGAATGCATTTAAGAGTTATATGATCTCAAAAAAATGTAGAGGTTCTTTTATTGGCATGATTGACCAGACAATCTTCTTCCAACATCTGTTCAGTGTTCCAGTTCTATTGTCGTATATATAGTTAAAGCCAGAACAAAGGCCTCTTATATCACTGTGGTCATTACAGCTGAACCCCATTCTATATCTTTTCTACCTCACTCTCAATTGAATCATCAAAAAAATATGCCATCAGTTCCCATGTTAAGGGTGAAGTTACCCAGCTATCTACAATGTCATACTATATCTGGATGAGTAGAAATTTCACTAAATTATATTTTGTGAATATTGAAGCCATCATTTTTGGTCATTATAAAAGATCCATTTCCTCTATCTCACTTCCTCTGGCAAAATTTATTATGCATGATTGCACATATTATAGGGATTTAAGAATTATGTCATGTGACTATCTGTTAACTAGTTTATAGAAAATCCCAGAGATAATTTGTGAGGAGTTCTTAAAAACAACACTTTGTCTGAACTTCTCATGTTTCCTATAACAAAATTATACATTCTGCAGTAGACTTAATTAGAGGTTAAGAACCCACCTTATAAAACAGTACCAGATTATTCCTGATGTACTCGATGGTGAAATGAACTTCTAAACACCAGTCTGCCTATTTCCACCTCTATAACTCCATTAGAGTCTGTCCATACTTCAGTTGTAGAAATACCAGCTCTTATTTTTGATATCTTAGACTTCAGCATTCTGATGTATTCCTGGATAACTTTTCATCTTGCATCCTCCATAAACTGGAACAGATTCAGAGTAAATCTGTTGCTTATATCCAAGCTTGCCCCATTCACCACCAGTCTCTTTTCATTGATCAACATTGACTCTAGATTAAACAATGATTTTAAGATTTGCATTTTTGTATTCAAATCTCTGTTATCATTCCTTTCCTTTTCTGTTTAAATAGCTCCAGTCTTATGGAGATATCTATGTTCTTCCAATTCTAGTCCCTTGTGCATTTCTGGAATTAGATACCACACCACTGGTAGCCATACCTTCAGCTGCTGAATAACCTAGCACTGGATTTAAGCTTTTCCACCTCCCTCCTTATATAGGATGCTTTTTTTAATATCCAGCTTTTCCAGCAAACGTTTACTCATATCTCCAAATATCTTTCTTCTTTGGTTGATTTAAAGTTTATCTTGATAAATTTCTCTACAGCTCCTTCCATGTTTTCTATGTTAAAGACATTCTATCAATGTAGAGTAAGGAAAGATGGGAGCTTAGTTGGCAAATGTGAGGTTAGTTTGTTGAAGAACTTAGTGGTCGCACAGTAGTGCAGCTAGTGGAGTTGTTCCTTCACATTGCCAGAAACCGAGGTTCAGTTCAGTCCTGACCTGAGGTGCTGCCTGTGTAGGGTGGCATGTTAATGCTGTGAGTGCCCAGGTTTCCTGCAGATGCTCTGGTTTCCATCCAAATCCCAAAGACATGCTGGTTGACCGCTGTAAATTGTCCTAGAGTCATAGAGTCATAAGAAAGTACAGCATAGAAACAGGCCTTTTGGCCCACCTAGTCCATGCTGAAACCACTTAAACTGCCTACTCCCATCGACCTGCACCAGGACCATAGCCGTCCGTATCCCTACTATCCATCTACCTATCCAAACTTCTCTTAAATGTTGAGATCGAGTTTGCATGCACCACTTGAGCTGGCAGCTCATTCCACACTCTCACGAACCTCTGAGTGAAGAAGTTACCCCTCGTGTTCCCCTTAAACTGCTCATCTTTCACTGTTAACCCACGACCTCTGGTTGTAGACCCACCTAACCTCAGTGGAAAAAGCCTGCTTACATTTACCCCATCTACATCCCTCGTAGTTTTTGTATACCTCTATCAAATGTCCTCTCAATTTCTGCGTTCTAAAGAATACAGTCCTAATCTGTTCGATCTTTTCCTTATAACTCAGGTCCTGCAGACCAGGAAACATCCTTGTGAATTTTCTCCGTACTCTTTCAACCTTGTTTACATCTTTCCTATAGGTAGATGGCCAAAACCGCACACAATACTCCTGGTGTGTAGGTGAGTCGTAGAATCTTGAGGGAGAGTTGAAAGGGATGTGGGGAGAATAAAATTGTGAATAATGTAGGATTCGTGTAAAATGGTTGGTAGAGAATGGATGGATCAAACAGACTGTTTCGCTGTAGTATCTCTGTGAGACTGTGACTTTATGCAATGTCTCTTTCATCTTGGTCATGAATCTTAATCTGGTCACTTTCCAGATGTTATGAATACTTAAATGTTTTAACAAATTAATCAAGATAGATTGACTTTGCTTTTGCATACCTCATGAAGATATACATTAGACAAGTATTAACACAGGCATCTAAATGGGTCATTAAAGCATTTGCTTGGTAGATAATGCTGACATGAAAAAACAAGGTAAGTAAAATACGTATCCCAAGCAGTAGCAGCAGTTTGCTTATACAGTCTAAGAGCGATTTAGTAAACTAATCAATATCTACATGGGTAAATCATTAATAGCTTCCTACTTGTTTAGGCTATAATCAGGTTTACACATGCCACATGACTGCATGTTCTTACAGAAGTAAAGTAAGTGAAGTGACTTTTAACAGTGGAGTTGAATATATATTAAACCTGGCTTGGCATAACTCACATCTATTCAAAATAACAAATAACTAATTCCAGCTGAGGGGTATAGATCCAGTATTCATTTTAAAAACACCAATTTGATTGTGTTCTTCATGAGAAAACAACTTTTCCATACCAATATTAAAATCTATTCTCATTTTGATTCTCCTAATAGAAAATCTCGGATTTGTTCAGGTCTCATTCAGAATTCTTAGTCATCCTAGGATTCAAACCATTTATCAAGGAATTGAAATATTATTATCACGTGTACTGAGATACAGTAAAGAAAATTGTCTTGCATACTGCTCATACAGATCAAATCATTTCATAGAGCATGTGCAGTGGTGGTAGACAATAAGGTGTAACATCATAACAAGGTAGGTTGTGAGATCAAGAGTACATCTTATTATACTAGGGAACCATGGGATAGTCTTAAAGCAGCAGTGTAGAACTGGCACACTATACCTTAAAACCTATGGATCCCAATGAAACTGCAGTCCAAGCACTGCAGCTTGCTAGTTATCTTATACCAGACATCAGGATGCAATGGTTCAAATTAGTATCAGAGAATGTATACAGTATACAACCTGAAATTCTTACTCTTCACAGACATCTGCAAAGCAGAAAAGACTCTAAGAATGAATGACAGGAAACATTAGAGCTTTATCTTATGTTCAATTATTACTTTAACCATCAAAGTGGCATGTCACTAAGGAAACTAATGTGATTGCATTTTATTCCTAAACAATTATCATTTCAAACCGTTTCTATAGATGTATATTTTCCTTGGGATTCTGTGAGCTCCCACTGCATCTTTGGTAGCTTTGTTTCAAATGTAATCATAAATTATGAGTCACTATTATGACAAGATTAGGTATCCCACATTATGGAACTGCTTGCAATGAATGTGTTCGACCTTAATAGTAACACTGAAGAATTTTTCATCATAATATGTTAATGCTTCACTGATCATCAGGATATAATTTACTAATGAGGACAAAAAATCCCCATGTTGAATATAAAAACTTGGAAGAGAACAAAGAAATAAAGTCCACCATAATCATTAAGGCAGAATTTGCTGACAGTATGGACTGATAGATTTTTGCTGCTAATTTTGAAGGAGACTGGCTGCCTTGGCAAGCCTCCTTTGATATGATATTCCATTCCAAAAACAATCATGTAATGTTCTGGAGAGACTCTATTGAGGAAATCCCCTGATAGTAAAGCATGGAATTTCCATTGAAATACACATTGCAATACAAATTCTTGTAAGTTCTTACTAAGTGTTGCAGGGTCAGCCACTTTGGCCTGATATTACAATAACCTATTCATAGAAATATGTCAGGAACTGCATCAACATCTACAGAAGAGGAAAATAAATTAGTGGCATACCTGATCCTAGTGTATTATGATATTAATAGAAGTGACTTTGTAGTATGACTGAAAGCTGCACTCTTCTGAACAGGTAACCAAACTGATCAACCTTCCTTTTCTATATATTTGCTATTATATGTCAATTTCTTTCATTTATTTCCAAAAATAAGTAGTAGTATTGATTCATAATAGCTAAAGCTAAAATGTTTGTAGGTTTTGCAAGAAGAGTCAACTACATTAATCCTTTTTTTTAAATTTATTCTAATCTGATATGATCTCCTCAGCATTTGACTGCAGCACTTTTGGATGGATTCCATGGATAACATTTGTCCCCAAGGAATGGTTAATTTTTAACCCTCCCCAAAATACTGGTTTCCTTTCATTTAACTCAATGAGTCTGTTTCAATTTATCCTGTTAACGGGAGGATCTGTTATACATTCTTTTCCTGTGAACATTTCAATGAAGGAATCACTGTGTGTATTCCTTTTAATGTATAGTACTTATTAATATAAAGGCATCCGTTAGTCTTGCGAGACCATGGATCTGCGCCTGGAAAGTCTTCACTCTCCAGGGCACAGGCCCGGGCAAGGTTGTATGGAAGACCAGCAGTTGCCCATGCTGCAAGTCTCCCCTCTCCATGACACCATTGTTGTCCAAGGGAAGGGCATTAGGACCCGTACAGCTTGGCACCAGTGTTGTCACAGAGCAATGTGTGATTAACTGCCTTGCTCAAGGACACAACACGTTCCCTCGGCTGGGGCTCAAACTCACGACCTTCAGGTAGTTAGTCCAATGCCTTAACCACTTGGCCACTAGTACTTACTACCAGTTTAATTTCCCTTGACGTATTTAATATTCCAAGCCTTCATTCTGGCCACTCTTGCAGATATAATATGCAATATAACTCAAAGCCACAGGGTTGTACAAAAGAAAACTTGGCTCTTCAGCCCAACCTGTTCATGCTAATGTGATGCAAATCTACATTAACCCTATTTGTCTGCATTACATCCATATCCCTCTATTCCTTTCTTATTGAACTACCTATCCAACTAGCTATTAAACAAGGTGATTTTATTTGTCCTAGCACTTCCTCTGGCTACAGTTTTCCATATAACCTCTACCCTCTGTGTGAAAAACGTGCCTCACAGATGTCCTTTACATTTCTCTCCCTCCTCTTCTGCCTTCCAGGTTTAAATATCCCTATCCTAGGAAAAATATTCTATCTAGCCTATCTATGCCCATCATAATTCTTTTAACCTCTATCAGGTCACCCTTCAGCCTCCTATAGTCCCCACTGAAAATAAACCTAACCTATCCAATCTCCCCTTATAGGAAAGCCCTCCATTCCAAACAACATCCTGGTGAATCTTTTCTGCACATTTTCTAATATTACCACATCCTTCCTGTAGTTCAGCAACCAGATCTGCACAGAATACTCCAAGTTCAGTCTGATTGGTGTTTGGCACAGCAGCAAAATTACAACCCAATTAATGCAGTGGCCTATGAAGGCAAGCATGCAGAATGCCTTCTTAATCATCCTACTCATCTGTGTTTCCGTTTACAGGGAGAAATGAGCTTGCACTACAAAGTCCTTTTGTGCATCAATATTCCTTAGATCTCTGCCATTTATTGTGATCTCACACATGTTGTGTGTGGGGGAGGAGGGGAATGGGAACTAGAGTGTTAGGTCAAATGATGGGGGAGCTGGAGTAAAGGCAAATGCAATATATAGGGAGACTGAAACAAAGTACAGGCAGTGGATAGGGCATGAATGCAATCATCTGGATGGATTAAAATATGTTTACTTTAAATCAAGACTTATTAAGAACAAGAGTGTTTAACTTAAAGCATGGATCAGTACATGGAATTACAAAGATGTGGCCATTACAGAGACTTGGCTGTCACAAGGGCGGTACTGGCAGTTTGACCATCTGGGGTTTGGATATTTCGACAGAGAAAGAGAGGGAGGTAAATGACAGAGGACGGAGAATGGGATTACTAATCAGAGGTAGTATCACAGCTATAGAAACGGAAGGTGTCATGGAGCGATTGTCTGCTGAGTCAGTGTGGATGAAAGTCAGAAACAGGAAGGAAGCCATCACGAAATTGGGTGTGTTCTATAGCCACCCCTCTCCCCAACCCTTCCCCGATAGCAACTGGGACAATGAGAAGTAGATACGTAGGCAGGTTTTGGAAAGATATATATAAATAATAGGGCTGTTATCACATGCACATCGAAATATATAGTGAAATGTATAGTTTTCGTCAAGAACCAGCACAAGCCAAGGATGTGCTTGCGGCAGCCTGCAAATGTCACCGCACATTCCAGCATCAGTATCACATGTCCACAACGCTCAGCAGCACAAAGTAGAACACAACAAGCAACAAAACAACAGCAAAACAAGCCCCTTTCCTCACTCCCGTCCACCCACACATACAGACAGTCCTCCTATCCCATGACAGACCTTCGAGCATCCAGTCTCATGTCCCAAGCTTTGGCCATCGGGCGCCAACTACTGGACTCCTGATTGACCTTCAGGCTTCCACCTTCAGTATCAACTCCAGGCTAGCCGATGATGGGACCTTGAACTCCAGGTCTCAAATTCCAGCCTCACCAACTTTATGAGTCTCATAAATTATATCTTATAAGAGTACTATAAGCCTCATGAGGAAAGGTTGAGTGGTCTAGAGCTTTTCTCTTTGGAGCGAAGGAGAATGAGTAGTGACTTGATAGAGTTATGTACAATTATAACAGGCATAGGTAGAATGGACTGCCAGCACTTTTCTCCACAGGGCAGACCCAGAAATGGCTGGTACAAGGGGCACAATTTTAAGGTGATTGGAGGAGAAGTTAGGGGAGATACCAGAAGTACATTTTCTCACAGAGAGTGCCTGAAACACACTTCTTGGAAGTAGAGGTAGAGGCTAATACAATAGGGACATGTAGGAGGCTCTGAGCTAGGCACATGGATATGAGACATGGAGGACCTGTGCTGTGCTGTGCTGTACTGTTCTATGGCCTCCTGACCCTCTGTATTCTTTCACGAGCTTTTTTGCTATTTATTAAAAAGCTTTTTTTTTGTGTGTGTCATCAGCAAACTTGCATAGAGTCACTATAGAATCTCATCTGGTCACTATACAAATGACAAACACCACAATGGTCACAGCATTGATGCCTGTAGTGCAACACTATAGATTTCCAGTGAGAGAAACACCCCTCAATCATATCCTCTGCCTCCAATCACCAGACCAATTTTGGATCCAGTTTGCCAACACACCTTTGATCCCATCTGCCATAACTTTCTAGACCAGCGTATTGTATGATACTTTGTCAAAAGCTTTGCAGAAGGCCAGATAACCAGTGTCTACCACCCTGCCTTCATTAATTTTCTTAGTTACCTCCTCAAAAAACTCACTCAGATTTGGGAGACAGGGTTTCCCCTGCACAAAATTATGCTGAGTCCTCCTAATCCTTTTCCAAGTAAATACGATCCTGTCACTTACAATTTTTCCAGTAGTTCATTGCTTTTGGCATAAGGATCACAATCTACAGGCTCCTAGTTTATCACTACTGGCTTTTTTGAATAAATGAATGTTAATTATCTTCTGGTCCCTCACCACAGCTAATGGAGATGTAAAAATCTCCCTTACAGTCACAGCAGTCTCCTTTTTTTGCTGACCATGGCATCCTGGGAGAGATCCCGTCAGGTCTCGGGAATGTATCCTCCTTAATGTGTACCAATATCACTAATACTTCCTTTTCTGACTCAGACATATTGCAGAATATCAGTGTGCTTCTCACCTAACTCTACATTCTCGACATCCTTCTCCCTGGTGAACACCAATTACAAGCATTCATTTAAGATATTTAAGATCTCACCCACGTTCCCTGGCTCCACATATAGATTTCCCTTTTGATCCCTTTTGCTTTACCCTAGTTCCCCTCTTGCATCTAAGATATATTTTTTTAAAAGTCTTTGGGCCCTTTTTTAAAATAGTTTTTTTACTCATTCTTGAAAAAGCAATTTAGTGACCCCCCTTTTTTGCCCTTATTTATTTAGGTTCTCTCCTACATTACCGATAAACCTTAAAGGACTCACTTGAAACCAAGTACCTATATCTGACATATGATTCCTTCTTAGTTGTAATCAAACCTTCAACTTCCTCTGTTAACCAAGGTTCCCCAATTTTACTCGTATGGGAACATACACACTCTGAGCTTAACTACCTCAATTTTAGATGCCTCCTGCATACCAGATGTTGTTTCCTCTTCTACCAGCTACTCCTAATCCACTTTTGCCAGGTTCTGTCTCACTCTGTTGAAATCAGTACTCCCTTAATTCTAGAACTCTAACTTTGTCCATGACCACCTTGTAACATAACAAACTATGGTTAATATATATGTGAGGAGAGCCCTGTTGGCAGCTGATGGAGTAGCATCGTTTTTCAATTGCTCCTACCCTATTTACTTAACTGTCTCCTACCAATCTTTTTTTTGAAACCTTGTTATAAAACTTTAATACTGCTTTACTATGGCTGGGAAAAGAACCAAAGCGTCTGCAAAAGAAAGGGAAACAGAAGATGAATCCCCAGTCACTTTGGATTCAATCAGTGACTTCCTTAAACGGCAGAAATCGGAATTTTCTGAAGAGTTTCAATGACTTAACGGCAAATTAGATACAATTCAACAAACTTTATCTGAGCATGAGAACCGAATTCAGGGAAATACTGCAAAGCTGTTAACACTTGAAGAGGACGTTGAAGGTACAATTAAACTCTGCAAAGAGTTATCTTTATCCAATGATAAAATGCTGAAAAGGATCATCAGTCTTGAAAATAGAAACAGGAGAAATAACTTGTGAATTCTGGGTCTTGAAGAATCAATTGAAGGCGCTGACCCTACGAATTTTTTTGCAAACTTTCTGAAACAGCTTTTCCCTGCTTTATTCACTTCCGAGTCGAAGCTCGATCGAGCTTATCGCTCTCCGACTTCGAAGCCATGGTCCTCGGCGGCGAAACCCAGATCGGTCATACTAACCTATCATGGATTTCGTATTAAGGACCTTTGAATTTGCCATACCCGCCAACAAGGAATGATTACAACATTACAAGGTTAGATTTGTGGTAGACTATTCGCCTGAAGTTACGGCTGATCGCATGAAATATAATGAAGTTATGTCAGAATTTTACAATAAAGGATATAAACCATCCCTTCGGTTCACCGCTCGTCTGAGTATTGTTTTGAAGAATGGATTGCAAAAGAGAATAAAGTTGGTTGAAGATGCAAAAGAGTTTCTGAAGGATGAAGTCTAAAACTGTTATATTTCTCATTAATCAAGTTTTTTCTTCTGTTAATATGAATTTGAAATAAGGTTTCATTAAGCTTACGTTTTGGCTGTTCATATATTGTCTTTTGTTATATTTCTTTTGATCCTTCTTTATTTTATCCCTTTTTGAGGCTTTATTTTAATACAGCTTTCTTTGAATTTGTTTAAACTGATCGTTTCATATTTTCAAATACTGAGTTATTTTTCTTTTTACGTTGTGTCTTGGTAGGGACATAATGGCCTTGCAGGACTGGAGTTTTTTCTGTCAACAGGATTTTTTGGGGCAGGTACTTAGTACTTAGCTCGCTGACTGTCTATTGGTCAGCTATCTCGCTTTGGGAGTGGGAGGAGGTAAGGCCTATTTTTCTCTGGGAGCTGTGCTGGGTTTAATATATGATTGTTTGTTTGAATACCTTACTTTACCGTTTGCTTTCTAGTTTTAATGACTTATGGCCAGATCTTTTAATTGCATGTTGATTGGCATTTAAAATGGTTCAAAATATTAATTTATTTAGTTTGAATGCGAAAGGGCTGAATCACCCCATCAAAAGGAACAAAGTGTTTGCTTATATTAAAAAAGTAAAAGCACCCATTATTTTCTTACAAGAAACGCACGTACGCAGCTGTGACAGCTTACGTTTTTTTACTCGGTGGAAGAATATACAATTCCATTCTTCATTTAATGCAAAATCACATGGAGTTTCGATTTTTGTAAATAATGCATCTCCTTTATTCAGCATAAAGTTGTTTCGGACCCCAATGATCAATTTGTCATTGTATCAGGGAGTTTAGACAGTAAACTGATTGTTTTTGCTAATGTATATGCCCCCAATGTAGATGATCCAGGATTTTTTGAATGTCCATTTTCATTTTTGCCAGATTTGTGTACTTACTCCCTTGTGATGGGAGGAGATTTTAACTGCTGGTTAGATCCAGTCTTAGATTGCTCGTCTATTAAACCAGCCACACTTAATAGATCAGCTTTGTTTATCCAATCCTTTCTAACTAAATGTGGGATAGTTGATGCTTGGCATTTTCTCCATCCAATGGACAGGGAATATACTTTTTTCTGTCATGTTCATCGTTCTTATACCAGGATTGACTATTTTTTTATTGATAGTCAAATGATTTCATTAGTTCGATCGATCAAATATAAAGAGATTACTATTTCTAACCACTCTCCTGTACTTCTATCTTTAAATCTTCCTGATCCTATCCCCACAAGTAGATTTTGGCAATTCAAGTTAACTCTGTTATCCGATGAGGTTTTTTTAAAATTTATGGAGAATCAAATTACTCTTTTTTTTTGAAGAAAATACATTGAAAGAGATGTCTAGCCTTATTATATGGGATACTTTTAAAGCATACATCCAGGGTCAAATTATTTCTTATACTACAAGCATCATTTAAAAGGCTAACAAAGAGAGAAATGAATTAGCCAATCAGTTAAAACAACTGGACCATAAATATGCTTTGGTACCTAATCCTGAAACATACAAGAGACGTATTGAAAGAAACTAAATATGATCTTCTTTTAACGTATCCAATTAAAAGCCATCTTTTAAAAGATAGAAGTCAATTTTATATTCACAGAGGTAAAATTGGTAAGCTACTGGCTAATCAATTGAAGCCATTTTCAGCCAAGCGGCAAATTAAAGAAATACGTAAAATTAATGGGGACATGACAACTGACCACCTTGAAATTAATGACACTTCTAAGGAATTTTATTCTAAATTGTATAGTTCTGACTCTGTTAATGATAATATTGCAATGAATAATTTTTAGCTCAATTAAGTATTCCTAATCTTTTGTTAGATGATTGTAGGCAATTGGATCAACCTATTTCTCAGGAGGAAATTGCTCAGACTATTTGAGAATTGCATTCTGGGAAATCCCCAGGATCCGATGGATTCTCTGCAGAGTTTTATAAGGTTTTTTCGTCCTTGCTTATACCACACTTAAATTCTACCCTTACTGATTCCTTTAAGGTAGGAAGACTACCACAGTCTTTTTATGAAGCTTCCATTTCGCTCATTCTCAAAAAGAATAAGAACCCTACTGAATGTTTTTCGTATAGACCTATCTCTTTACTCAGTTTCGATACTAAAATTTTATCTAAGGTGTTGGCTTACAGACTTGAAAATATTATATCTTCTATAGTTTCGAATGATCAGACAGGACTTATTAAAAATCAATATTGCCATTTTAATATACAGCATTTGTTCAATATTATGCATTCTCCTAAAAAGGAAATATCGGAACGTGTGATATCTTTGGATGCGGAGAAGGCTTTTGACAGAGTTGAATGGAACTTACTATTTACATCCTTAGAAAAATGTGATTTTGGAACTAATTTTATTCGTTGTATTAAATTACCTTATCTATCTCCCTCCGCTTGGGTTCTTACTAATTTTCAGAATTCTAAACTCTTTAAACTCCAATGTGGAACTAGACAAGGTTGCCCTTTGAGCCCTCTGCTTTTTGATTTGGTATTAGAACCCTTAGCAATTGCTTTTCGAGAGTCTAAGGAGATCACTGGTATTTTAAGGAGAGGTACTATTCATAAAGTGTCACTCTGCTGATGACTTATTGCTTTTTATATCTAATGTTACAACCGCCTTACCATTTGTGTTCCGTTTACTGACTAATTTTAGTCAGTTCTCAGGATATAAATTAAATTTACAGAAGAGTGAACTGTTTCTTTGAACAATTTAATACCAACTGATATTAACCTTCCTTTTAAAATTTTAAGGAAACAACTTATGTATTCAGGAGTAAAAATTACTAAGAATTATGAAGATTTATTTAAGGAAAATTTTTTAAGTTTATTGAATTATGTTAAAAAAACACTTTCTAATTGGTCACCTCTCTCTTTATTGCTGATAGGCCGAATCAATTCCATTAAAGTGAATATCTTACCTAAATTTATATACCTTTTTCAAGCTGTGCCTGTTTTTATTCCTAAATCTTTTTTTGACTCTTTGGATTCAATTCTTTCTTCCTATATATGGAAGAATAAAAAACCTCGTATAAATAAAACTCACCTTCAAAAAACCAAACAGAACGGAGGATTTGCCTTACCCAATTTTAGATTATATTATTGGGCAGTTAATTTACATAATATCATGTTCTGGATATATTACATTAACCATGAGAATTGCCCTATATGGGTTTCTTTGGAAGTCAACTCTGTTATAAAATTTTCCATTATTTCTTCACTTGGATCCTCGCTTCCTTTATCTTTAAATAGACTAACTGACAATGTGGTGGTCAGGATTTGGTTACAGTTTAGAAAACATTTTGGTTTATTGAGATTCTCCCTCTCAAGTCCCATATTTTCTAATTGTTTTTTCAAACCATCTTTAATTGACTCATCTTTTAAAGAATGGGATAGATTGGGTATTAAACGATTTCAGGATTTGTTTGATGGAGGAAATCTCTCTTCTTTTGTGCAACTTTCAACGAAATTTAACCTTTCCAACACTCACTTTTTTCGATACTTACAGATTAGAGATTTTTTAAGATCTCAATTATTTACATTTCCTACAAGTCCAGATAAGAATATAATAGATACAATATTTAATCTGAAACCCATTGATAACTTCAATATCTTACAGTTATGGTCTACTGTTGGGACTGAAAATGGTTCCTTTAGATAAAATTAAAGGAGACTGGGAAAAGGATTTACAGATTTTTATATCTGATGAGAGCTGGAAGATTATTTTAAAATTGATCAATTCTTCATCATTGTGTGCTCGTCATTCGTTATTACAATTCAAAGTGGTACATAAAGTTCATATGTCTAAAGATAAGCTTTCCCGTTTCCACGCAGATATTTCCCCTTACTGTGATAGATGTACTAATGGAGTGGCCACACTAACTCATATGTCATGGACATGTCCGAGCCTTAAAAAATTCTGGAAAGATGTATTTCAAACTTTTTCGGTACTTTTCAATATCAGCTTCAAGCCCAATCCTTTGACTGCCTTGTTTGGTATTGTTGAGGATAGTACTACAAAATTGAAGCCATCTTATTTGCGGGTATTGGCCTTTATGCCTCTTATGGCCAGGAGGGCGATCTTGCTCAAGTGGAAGGAGGCCGCCCCACCCACTCATGTTCAATGGCTATCTGATGTTATGTTGTGCCTTGATCTAGAGAAGATTCATTGTTTGATTTCTGATTCTAAACATGATTTTCTAATGTTATGGGGACCCTTTCTGAATTATTTTCACAATCTTTGAACTGTTATTGAAGTATGGATCTGAGCCATTATTATTATAATATCATATGGTAAGGTACATTTCTTTTTCTTCTTTTTTTACCAACCAGCTTGTTTTGGTAGTGGGGGTAGATCTTTTTAAATAAAATTCAATTATTTTATTCTATTTCATCTCATAATTCAATCTTTTTTTATACATGATTGTTTTGGAATGTGGGATACTGTGTTCATATTACTGGGATTTAAGTGTAACGTAATTCATATTATCTACTTGTATCCTTATGAATTTTGTATTTGTATTCATATAATTTACATAATATCAATAAAATATTGAAAAAGAAAACAAATATATATGTAACTATGAACTATGTTTGTTGACTCCACAGGCAGTTCAACTACTTCCTAATTCAGATTCCCTAAGGTAAGGTTCAGAACAGCCCTTTCCCTTGTAGGACTTTATAAATACTGTTTAATAACTTTGCCTGAATGTATTTTATGAAATGCACCCTATCTGAGCTCCTTATACTAGGGCAATCCTAGTTAATATTCAGAAAGTTAAAATTCACCCCCCCCCCCAGCACTACAACAATGTGACTTTAAATGTCCTACCTAAATTTTCCTTCATATCTGTTCTTTTACTTCCCATTGACTATTAAGAGGCTTGTTATATAACTATATCAATGTTATATCCCTTTCTTATTTTTAATTTCTATCTATACAGCTTTCTTGGCCAATCTGTCGGGATATCATTTCTAATTAATTTTCACTCCAATCAGCAATGCAACAGCCCACCCTTTTTGTATCCACTTCTGACAGGAGCTCAGACTGCATCACTGTCTGGTATGGGGTTGGGAGGTGGAGGGGATACTGCACAGGTCCGAAATAAGTTACAGAAAGTTGTAAAAGCCGTCAGCTCTACCTTGGGTACTAGTCTCTGTAGTCTCCAAGACATTTTCAAGGAGATCCTCAGAGAGCTGGCATCAATTTTTAAGGATCCTCATCACTGAGGTAATTCCTCATCAGCATCAGGAAGGAGTTACAGAAGCCTGAAGGCTCACACTTAGCGATTCAGGAACAGCTTCTACCCCTCTGCAAACGATTCCTAAATGGAGATAGAACCCATGAACACTAGAACATAGAATTCTACAGCACATTACAGGCCCTTCGGCCCACAATGTTTTGCCGACCATGTAACCTACCGTAGAAACTGCCTAGAATTTCCCTATTGCACAGCCCTCTATTTTTCTAAGCTCCATGTATCTATCTAAGAGGCTCTTAAAAGACTATTGTATCCACTCCCTCACTTCTTTAATATTATTGCTGTTTGGCACTATTTTTAATCTATTTAACACTTATATATATTTTTACAGTAATTGATTTACTTATTTATTTCTTCTCTCTGTATTATCATGTATGGCATTGTACTGCTGCTGCCAAGTTAACAAATTTCATGACACATGCCGGTGATAATAAACCTGATTCTGATTCTGATTGTCGGGCACAAACATAGCATGCGAACTGCTTACTAGCCCTAGCCTGTATGTCTTTGGAACATGGGAGGAAACCAGAGCACCCAGAGGAAACCAATGCAGTCACAGGGAGAATGTAAGGAGTACCCATCAATATGCATTTCTGGGTTGGCCAGCTGACCCATTTTATACTGTAGACAGCTGAAGAAACATCATAATGGTTTTAATGTGCGCTGATTGTTTACATTGATATATTCAATTCCCACCTGTTAAAAATCAAGTCGTAAGCTTTGAGATGGCAAATGAAGCCACCTATAGCAAATGGCAGAGTAAATCAGTGCTATCTTTCCGATACCTGCTCTTGGTCAAGCAGTCAAGCACCAACACTCCAAGATCAAAAAACATGCTGAAGCAAGTTTTGTTTGCAAGTAAGATGCAACACTGAGACCAAGGAGCATGGCCCAAAACTCAAAAGGAGAGACGTGGAGGTGTACTTTGTGCAAAAGGATGCAGGCAAGTTGCCAGGTCCATCTTCAGATGGGTCTTGGCACATGGTAACAGCAGGACAACCAGCACACTTTGCAAACTCTACCTACCTGGAACAGTGCTGAAAGACATTTCACAAATTGGCCAGACATGCAAAAGAGTAACATTATGCTCAAACAACTATGGTCTCCAGAGTATGTTTTTAATTTCTGCATTTGATTACCACATCCACATAGCACCACATGAAATCACAAAATTCTATGCACAGTTCACTGCTTGACACACTCAAATAATCACAAATATAAACACAACAACATTAAGGCACACAGTATGCAGTCCCTCATTGCAATAAAAAGCATACATTAGCATACGGATTTCATTTTGCAGGTAGCAGAGTGCCCCACTCCCCCCATTTTGTATATTACTGATGAGTACATACTTTGAAAACCTGCACCATGAGAAACGGATCAGAATCAAGATTATTGTCTGATATGACATGAAATTTATTGTTTCTGGCTGCACTACAGTGCAAAGACTTAACATTATGATAAATAGGAAAATAAACAATTAGTGCAAAATGAGTTATAATGAAGTAATGTTTGTGGGTTTATCAACCACCCAGAAATCTGATGGCGGAGGGGAAGAAGCTGTTTCTAAATTGTTGAGCGAGTCTTCAGGCTACTGTATCTCCTCCCTGTTGGTAGTAAAGAGAAGAGGGCATGTCCTGGATAGTGAGGGCCGTTGATGATGGATGTCGCCTTGTTGAGGCATTGTCTTCTGATGATGTCCTCGATGGTGGGGAGGTTTCTGCCTGGGGTGAAGCTGACTGAGTCTATAAGCTCCTTCAGCCTCTTATGAGGGTCCAAAACTGTCTGTGGTGCAACCAATTGGAATGTTCTCCGTTGTACGTTCAGAGGAATTTGCCAGAATCTTTTGTGACATACCAAGGTTCTCAAACTCCGAATGATTTAGAGTCAGAAGCCAATCATGTTATCGACTGCATCAATGTGTAGGCCAGAAACAGGTTTAATATCACTGGCACATGTCGTGAAATTTGTTGTTTTGTGGCAGCAGATTGCTGTGCATAATAATAAGAATTTATAAAGTTCAATAAGTATATATAAGGAATGAAAATTGAATTAAATTAATAATGCAGAAAAAAGTAATAAAAACTGAGGTAGTGTTGATGGGTTAATTGCCCATTCAGAAGTCTAATGGCAAGGGGAAGAAGTTGCTCCTGAAATGTCAAGCGTGTGTCTTCAGGCGTCTGCACCTCCTCCTTGATGGTAGCAATGAGAAAAGAGCATATCCTGGGTGATAGGCATTGCCTTTTGAAGGAGACTTGGTTGCTGGGAGGCTAGTACCCATGATGGAGCTGGCTAAGTTTACAGCTTTCTGCAGCTTTTCCTGATCCTGTGCCCCTCTATAGCAGAAGGTGATGCAACCAGTTAGAATGCTCTCCATGGTACATTTGCGAGTGTCTTTGGTGACATACCAATTCTCCTCAAACTCCTAATGAAGTATAGCCACTGTTGGGCCTTCTTTGTAATTGTCTAGATAGATCCTTTGAGATGTTGACATCCAGGAAATTGAAGCTGCTCAACCTTTCCACTGCCAACCCCTCAATGAAGACTGGTACATGTTCTCCTAACCTCCCCTCCCTGAAGTCTACAATCAGTTTCTTGGACTGACGATGAGTGTGAGGCTGCTGTTGCAACACCACTGAAATAGTTCATGTACCTCACTCCTGTGCACCTACGTCTGTGATTTTACCAACAATGGCGACATCTGCAAATTTACAGATGAAATTTGAGCCATGCTGAGGCACAGTTATAAGTGTCGCGAGAGTAGAGCACTGGGCTAAGCAGACATCCTTGAAGTGCACCTGTGTTGATTGTCAGTGAAGAAAAGATTTTATCACTGATTCATACTGTCTGTAGTCTCCCAATGAGAATGTCAAGGATCCTGTTGTAAAGGGAGGTAAAGAGGTCCAGGTTTAGAAGTTTGGGAATAGTACGGGGATGATGGCATTGAATGCTGAGCTATAATTGATGTTTTGTTGTGGTCTAGGTGCCCCAAAGCACAGTGGAGAGCCAGTGAGATTGCATCCATTGTAGATCTGTTGCAGCAGTAGACAAATTGCAATGGGCCAATGTCATTACTTAGTCAGGAGTTAATTCCAGCCATATCAACCTCTCGAAGCACTTCATAATGGTAGATGTGAGTACTGTTGATTGACAGTCATTGAGCTAGATCACCCTGCTCTTCTTGGGCACTGGTATGATTGCTGCCCTTATGAAGCAGGTGGAATATCAGACAATAGAGGTGAGAGGTTGAAAGTGTCCTTGAACACTCGAGCCAGTTGGTTGGCACAGGTTTTCAGTGACCTGTTAATAACATATCTGCATTAAGACATGTTAATTGCAGAAACTCGCCTTACTGAGAGTTTGCTCTAGCTTGTGAGATCTGCCTCACAGGAGATAGGCACCAGAATGTCTCTTCCATCTGCTGAGGTTTCAATCAAATAGGTGAGAGAGAATGTTTGAATCTTATTGGTTTTCCCCTGTCCATGTACCAATGAGGTATTGTATCCGCTTGCAAGAAACTGAATCTTAGGGTTGTATATGGTGACATATATGTACTTTGATAATAAATTTACTTTGAATTTCAATCTTGTTAGGTAGACTACTGGACTAATTGTTTAATGAGGTCCCATATGCCCAATAGTACTCAAACAGTTATCAGCTCATTTTCAATACAACCTGTAGTACAAAAAAATTAAAAATCTAAACAAGCCAGGGGAAAACTAACAAATGGGAAAGTCAATTAATAGGCCTACTTCAATAAATCCATAGCCATTACATCTTGCATTCATTAAGTTAGAACAGGGGTCCCCAACCTTTGTTGCACCATTGACAATATTCTTGCGGGCTGGCTGACCCCCCCCCACCCCGCTCCCCCGGTGTTCAAGTAGGGTTAAACTCACCTCAACACGTCTTTTACAGTTAGGGTTGCCAACTTTCTCATTCCCAAATAAGGGACAAAAGTAGCAGTCAAATCCCAGGACATTTGTATTTACCCCAGGAAAGACTACCATGACCATGAAGCCTTGCGCAGGCACATGTGTGCACATGCACGTTCCTGCCGATTTTTTTTCCCGCAAATCGGTTTTGCCTTAATCTTCCCGACTATACTGCACATACATTATTTCTACTTTATATAGGCTGTGTATTTATCATATCATTCCTGCTTTTACTATATGTTACTATTATTTTAGGTTCTATGTGTTATTTGGTATGATTTGGTAGGTTATTTTTTGGGTCTGGGAACGCTCAAAAATTTTTCCCATTTAAATTAATAGAAATTGCTTCTTCGCTTCACGCCATTTCGACACAAAATGTTTCATAGGAACGCTCTACCTTGCAGGGGAAATACGGGACAATGGCGGTCCCGTATGGGACAAACCAATTTAGCCCAATATACGGGATGCCCCGACAAATACGGGACCGTTGGCAACTCTATGTTCAAGTTCAACAGTGCGTGACAGGGAAGGAGGAAAGGTGCAGCTGACTCGTATTGCTTCCTCGTGGCCCGGTAGCAAATGCTTTGCGGCCCGGTACTGGTCCGCGGCCTGGTGGTTGGGGACCGCTGAGTTAGAAACACAAATATTTACATTTACAAACTGGGGTCCACAGACTTCTCAGTTAATGGTAGGGGTCCATGGCATAGAAAAAGGTTGGGAACCCCTGCTCTAGAAGCTTTCCTATATTCAAATCTAAAATGTCACTTGATTGATTCAACTCTATGTCACCAAATGATACAAATGACTGTGTATATGTATTAATTGTGTCAGCTTAGTAGCTGCCTTTCCTAAACTTTCTGGTTATTGCTGTAGGAATAACTAGAAACCCTGTAGAGTTGCAGTTCCACTTCTGAGTTAAATTTGTCACCCATATGTTTCTTGTATAATCATCCTTCTTCTTTTCCTGATATTCAACAGAGTAAGAAGTTGAGATTGCAAATAGTCTTTGAGCCATGTCGTGCCATCCACAATATTGCTGCTACTTCCTCATTCAACCAGCCATACTAATATTGATTGGTGTGATACACTGCGTCCAGTGCTCCTGATGTGGCCTTCTATATAGTGTGATATACTGAGTCCGGTGCTCCCAGTGCGGCCTTCTATATATAGGTGAGACCCAACGCAGACTGGGAGACCGTTTCGCTGAACACCTACGCTCTGTCCGCCAGGGAAAGCAGGATCTCCCAGTGGCCACACATTTTAATTCCACGTCCCATTCCCTTTCTGATATGTCTATCCATGGCCTCCTCTACTGTCAAGGTGAAGCCACACTCAGGTTGGAGGAACAACACCTTATATTCCGTCTGGGTAGCCTCCAACCTGATGGCATGAACATTGACTTCTCTAACTTCCGTTAATGCCCCACCTCCCCCTCGTACCCCATCCCTTGTTTATTTATTTATTTGTTTATTTATTCCCTTTGTTTTTTTTTCCCTCTCTGTCCCTCTCGCAATAACTCCTTGCCTGCTCTCCACCTTCCTCTGGTCACTCCCCTCCCCCTTTCTTTCTCCCTAGGCCTCTCATCCCATAATCCTCTCCCTTCTCCAGCCTTGTATCCCTTTTGCCAATCAACTTTCCAGCTCTTAGCTTCATCCCTCCCCCACCCCGCCTGTCTTCTCCTATCATTTTAGGTCTCCCCCTCCCCCTCCCACTTCCAAATCTCTTACTATCTCTTCTTTCAGTTAGTCCTGACGAAGGGTCTCGGCCCGAAACATCAACTGTACCTCTTCTTATAGATGCTGCTTGGCCTGCTGCGTTCCACCAACATTTTGTGTGTGATACTAATATTGGTTTATTATTGACACATGTACCGATATACAGTGAGAAGGTTTTGCTTTATGTGTCATCGAGACAGGTCATACCATATGTATTTATATCAATGGTAGCATAGCAGTTAATGTGATGCCATAACAGCTCAGGACATTAGTGTTCGGAGTTCAGTTCTCTATAAGGAGTTTGTACCTTGTCTCCATGGACAATGTGGGTTTTCTCTGGGTGCTCTGGTTTCCTCCCACAGTCCAAAGACATACCGGTTAGTACGCTAATTGGTGATTATAAATTGTCCTGTGATTAGGTTAGGGTTAAATCAGGGGCTGTCAGTGGTTGCTGGGCAGCGCAGTTCGAAGGCCCCCAAAAGGCTCATTCCACACTGTATCTCTAAATAAAAAAAAGTTGCGGAGAAAATCCACTGCAATCAGACAAGTAACTACATGGGCCATGTTGAGTTAGATTGGGAGGTCAAGAGTTTAAATATTCATCTTTTAGCATATAAGAAGTCCGTTCAAGAGTCTGATAACAGTGAGATAGAAACTGTCCTTGAGTTTTGTTGGTTATGCTCTCAGGCCATTGTAACTTCTGCCTGACAAGAGGGGACTGGGGTGGGGGGGGGGGGGGTCTAAGGTGCACCTATAAAAACTGGTAACAGTTGTTGGAGACCTGCCAAATTTCCTTAGCCTTCTGAAGAAATAGAGGCTTTTATTGTCTGTAATGTATGAAACTTAAAGTTTTTTATAAAGGTTTCCAACTCTTAAAAGCTTTTTTTTCTCAAGACGCATCTGGTTGTGCTACACCTTGCAAATGTGTAATGTAAAGGTGAATTCCCTTATCTATTTCAGCAAAATACTATAATGTGACTTTGAGCACAGTGCAGGACGTTCTTCTTCAACCCTTTATCTCTTTCTGCTATTCACTCCCAGCTCTTACTTCACCCCACCTCCCCCACCCACTCACCTTCTCCCTCAACTGATTTTACCTGTCACTCGCCATTTTGTACTCTTTCCCCTTCTCCACCACCTTATTTTGGCTTCTGCCTCTTCCTTTCCAGTCCTGATGAAGAGTCAGTTTATTCCCCCCTCCATAGATGCTGCTTGAGTTGCTGAGTTCTTCCAGCATTTTGTGTGTGTTGTGTTGCTTTAACTTCCAGCATCTGCAGAATCTCATGTGTTTATGAAGCTGCAGCTTTTATTGTCAGTCACAAAACTCATGGACCAAGCCCTGCAGCTGATCAGCGAAGAAATATGACCTGAATGATCCTCAATGTGGCATCAATGTTTAACACTAGGACTGGCAGTCACTTCTTTCGTCATTCTTCAAATATACAGAAGCATCACTGTTCCTTTGGTAATCACAGTATTTGTTTTATGGATATCATTGGAATATGCTGTCAGACTGATAATCCCATACTTCAGATGGGGCCGTTCGTGACAAAGGGTCTGTCACCACTTGAGATTTGATCAGGGCATTCATCAAAAGAGGCACAAACATACGTAGCAGCTCCTCCCCACTCTCCCCTATCCCGCGCCCCCCCCCACCACTCAATGGAGTTTTCCCACACTCAATGGCTGAACGGTCAGTTTCCTTAAGCATCTATATAGGAAAAATACAAGACAATATTTTTGAGATTCTGCCAAAATCAAAAACAGAGAGAAAATTAAGTTCCTTTTTTGAGGTTGCTGTGGAAAAGGGAAGAACAGGAGGGGAAGTCAAGAGGAGGGCAATGATTAGAAAATCTTGGAAAGTACCCAACTATTCTACAAAGTAAAGAAGATCCTTTCTTTCAACAATGCAACTTGCAGGTCAATCTTTTTCTTGCATTCTATGGTATTTTGCTATTTTTGTGTCTTTTTAATCAAAAGTACCTGATTATCAGAAGCAATGAGATAACTAAAGATTTTGTGTCCTTTTACTATCTGTTTCTTGACTGGGATATATATTGTTTTGAGTTTGTAATATATTGCTTGTTCTGATGGGTACCATCACATAAAAAAATATTTATTTTAGTGCTTCTCTAATTTTGATAGCTGGACAGTCAGCTGTTGTAATCTCTTTCGTAGCAGATGGATGAACAGCTGCATTGGCAGCAATAGCTTTAGCTCATACACTTCATCACCAGAGAAATAAGCCATCGCCAAAAACTGTTAAACTAGGAGCATTAAAGAAAGTTTGACACTGAAACTATAATACTTCTCCGAGTTAGGCTAAGGTGAACAAATAAAAAAACTTTCCCTTTCAAAACAAATACCTATTTTGCATTTTGTTCAATATTGACTGTACCTGCATTCTGGTTCCTCTTTTAGTTTAACAGAAAATCACTTCATTTTTTTGTATTTTTACTATTTATGTTTCATACCGTGGGCAAGAGGACAGCCAAATAGTCAACACCCAATTCTTTGGCAAAGCTCCTCTGTGCACTGGGAAGTGCACATCAATTTGAAATGTTTTAATTATTCCATGAATGATTTTGAATGCCTCCCTCAGATGCAGCATCTGTCCATGATGGCTTCACAAGTTTGAAAGATATTGTCGTACTAAATCTGCATGCCAGTTGCTCTTGGTTCCAGTGACGTTCCCATTATCATGATACAGATTTCTCTATAAAGCTGATGCAACTTCCAAATTAGGCTTCTATGTTACCAGAATCAGAGAAGGGTTATAACATGACCAAGGTCATTCAGCCCATCATTCATGGCACATCCATGGAAAAGCAATCGACTCACTCCCTTCCATCACCTCAAATCCTTGGAAATTCATTCCTTTCACTTTCTTATGCAGTTTCTTTTTGAGTGCTACAATTAAATATGCTTCTATTACCACCCAATGATTTGACATTGTGGATTTGGGAAATCCTGTCAAAATAGTCTAGATGAATGCCTGCAATGCATTTTATAGGAAGTATTTTATACAGACAATATCCTCAATGTGCAAGAAATGAATGCTTAGGATGGTGGATGCTGCACCAATGAAAGAACCACTTGATGGAATCAAGTTCTTAAAAGTTGTGGGATGATATTCTTCTAGGTAAGTAGGGAGCATTTCATTATGCTCCTGAATTACATCTTTGTTGATGACAAAATCATTTTGGGGTGTCAGAAGATGAATCACTCAGTACAGGAAATCTAGATTCTGGCCTGCCTTTTCTGTCTGGTCCAATTGTGTTTCTGGTCAATGGTGAATTCCATATTTTGATGGTTGTGAACTCATAAATGGTAATGCAACTGAACATCAAGGGGAGGTGATCAAACTGGATCTTGATTTGATAAATGTTTGGAAGATTTTGACCAGTGCCTCTGTAATTTCCTTCCTTACCTCCCTCAGCATCCCATCGAGACTGGGCGATTTATACATAGGTAGCGTTTGGTACATCAATTGCATAAATTTTTAATTACAAGACGTACAGTTACTGGAAAAGAAAATGTTGCTTAGCAACAATAGGTTTTCAAGAGCTCTCAACAACTTACTTTTTTCCCTGTATATTTTTATATTAATGTTTTAGAAATTGCCCAAACACTAATTGTGGACCTTCTCTACTACAGTGTCAATACACTGCATTATTTTGGCATTGTACATATAAAAGCAAAAGTTGAAAGAACTGCCATTATGAACTACTTCTAGAATAAAACTTTCCAGGACTATCCACAATGGAATCAAGAGATCATTGTTGAAGAAGCAACTTCTTGAGAGCATTTCTCCATCAAAGATGTTTTTCAGGAGTTTTATAAATGAAATGTGGAGTACCAGCATCGGCTCTTAAAAAAAATTATTTTGAAGGTTTTGCCAGCTAATTTAAAATTTCGACCTTTAATGTGGAGGCAAAAGGCCTCACAAAAGGTATATTGCCTCGTAAAAGTATTCAGCCCCAACTCTTTGTTCACATAAGTGAGTATTACAACCAGGGATTTTGATCAATTTAACTGAGAATTTTTATTTGTGAATCACAAGCTCCTTTTTTCATAGAAGAGCACAAAAATAGAACATTTTAAAGGATGAAAAACTAAAAATACAAAAGCTGAAATGTCAGAAGTTCAAAAGCCTCTTGGCTCAGGACTTAGTTGAACCACCTCTTGCAGCTATTACAGTCGGTAGTCTTTCTGGATCAGTCTCGTTTAGCTTTGCACAACTCGATGGAGCAAGACTTGCCCATTCATCCTTACAAGCTTACTCAAACTGTGTCAGGTTAGTTGGGGAGCAGTACTGAGCAGCAATCTTGAGGTCTAGCTAGCAGACATCCCACCTGCAAAAACTCATTTCCGGGAGGTAGCACCCCCAACCCCCCACAACCCCATATCACCCCCCCCCCCCCGTCGACCTCCAATGGTGTATGTAATACTTTGTTTAGTGATTTTGTTCAATCTGTAAACCAAGTTGGGTATATGCAGAAAATGTGACATTAAGATATGTACTTATATTATCATGTTTATTCTATTACAACTTTAAGCAAGTCTACAGGGAGTTTGGCTCCATCACGTAGGACACCAATAGAGTAGCTCCTTAGCAGCCAGCCAGCTAGTTTAAATAACGCTGGCTATGCTAATCAACGAATGACACCTGTTAAACTCACCTCCACATGTCTTTTATGGTCATCTGGGCAATAGAAAAGTCACTGTTGCAAACAGTGCAGCGAGCAACACTGTCATTATTTTTGACCTCTATTAGGCAGGGGTGCACTTTAGTGTAGTCTGGGGTGAACTACGTTTTATATATTTTTTTGAAACACTCTGCCATGGCAGTGCAGGACATGAAACTGAACTGATGGAGAGACAGAGGTCAACTGTAAAGCCCACCCATAGAGAAAACTGATAGGTCTACTTAGCACAAAGAGAGACCAATCAGGATGCTCCCTCTCAATCTCGCTCCTACTCCTGCTCCTGCTCCCGTTCCTGCTCCAGCTCTCACTCTCCCTCCCAAAAGAATCAATTTCCGGGATATTGTATATAATTTGTGGGTGTCAGGGAGCTGTCATCAATATGCGGGAAACTCCCGGAACTTCCGGGAGGTGGGATGTCTGAGCAGGAGGTGTTCAATTGCATTAAGGACTTTGATAGGACCACAAAAGGACATCAATTTTCTTCATTCAAAGCCACTCCATGGTTGCTCTGCCAGTTTGCTTTGGGTTATGACCTGCTGAAAGATGAATTTAGTCATAGTCATACTTTTATTGATCCCGGGGGAAATTGATTTTCGTTACAGTTGCATCATAAATAATAAGTAGTAATAGATCCATAAATAGTTAAATAGTAATACGTAAATTATGCCAGTAAATTATGAAATAAGTCCAGGACCAGCCTATTGGCTCAGGGTGTCTGACCCTCCAAGGGAGGAGGTGTAAAGTTTGATGGCCACAGGCAGGAATGACTTCCTATGACGCTCTGTGCTGCATCTCGGTGGAATGAGTCTCTGGCTGAATGTACTCCTGTGCCCACCCAGTACATTATGTAGTGGATGGGAGACATTGACCAAGATGGCATGCAACTTAGACAGCATCCTCTTTTCAGACACCACCGTGAGAGAGTCCAGTTCCATCCCCACAACATCACTGGCCTTACGAATGAATTTGCTGATTCTGTTGGTGTCTGCTACCCTCAGCCTGCTGCCCCAGCACACAACAGCAAACATGATAGCACTGGCCACCACAGACTCGTAGAACATCCTCAGCATTGTCCAGCAGATGTTAAAGGACCTCAGTCTCCTCAGGAAATAGAGACGGCTCTGACCCTTCTTGAATTTCTTGAATTTCCTCCCCATTTTAAGCTTTCCAGCAGAGAAAAGCAGGTTTTTGTCCAGGATCTCTCTGTATATGGCAGAATTCATCTTCCCATCAATCCTGATCAGATTTCCAGTCTCTGCTGCTGAAAAGCATCCTCAAAGCAAGATGCTACCACCACCATACTTTACAGTAGGGATGGTGTTACCTGGCTGATGCACAGTATTAGATTTACGCCACACATACCGCTTAGTGTTAAGGCCAAAAAGTTGCACTTTGGTCTCATCCGACCACAAGGCCTTCTTCCATATCTTTACAGTATCTCCTAAGTGATGCTTTGCAAATCCTTTATGGGCAAGGATATGACTTTTTTTATCCAGTGCTTCTTCCGTGCCACTCTTCCATAACTGCACTTTTTGTAAAAGGCCTTAGAGATTGTGGAGCCATGAACTTCATCTCCAGTTGCAGCCAGTGACCTCTGCAGCTCACTCACAGTAGACTCTCTTATGTGTACCATTCTTCTTTGGTGACTAAGTTTAGAGGGGTGGCCTGATCTAGGCAGTGTGGCTGTGGTTACATATTTTTTCCACTTTTGCATCATGGATTGCACTGAGCTCCTAGGTATGCTCAGTGAGAATGGTGTCACTTGGCTGATGCATAGTATTAGATTTACGCTGCACATAGCACCTAATGTTGAGGCCAGAAAGTTCCACTTTGGTGTCACCCAACCACGAGACCTTCTTCCACATCTTTACAGTATCTTCGAGGTGACATTTTGCAAAGTCTTTATGGGCAGGAATATGCTTTTTTTTAAGCGATACATGTGGCGTAAATCTAATTCTGCACATCAGGTAACATCATCCCTGGCACCTTAATCGATGAGATCGGCGAGAAATGGGATCGATCATGGGCTCATGCCATCTCCAAGCTTCTTAGCCTCAAGGCCAATCAAAGCTTCATGGAACCCTCTGAGAGAAAACAGGATTGCTTAATCAGTCCGAAAACACACCACCAAAATGTAGATCACAGGCTCCAACAGTATCAGAATCACATTTGAAAGAAAATCAATTTCAAAGCGTGTGATTTACAAATAAAAAATCTGAGTTAAATTGATTAAAATCCCTGGTTGTAATACTTATGTGATGAAAGGGTTAGGGGCTGAGTACTTTTTCAAGGCGCTGTAAGAATCAGAGGAATGGAATGGCGAGGAAGAATGGTGTGGCATTGGAGAAAATTGAAACAGAACATGAGAGAACATGTATCAATTTAAACATGGGGACCAGAATTTTTATTTGGATGCACTGAGCATTTAAATTAGCTCAGAGAAAATGGGAAAAGTAGCAATTAGTTCAGGTTTAATATATGCAGCTATGTACATAAATGAAATTAGTATGGGCACAGTGTGCATAATATCATTAGTAATAGAAGGCAGAGGTAATGCATTGACTAAGTTACTGGATGAGATATCCCGGGACCAACAATCCAGAGATCTGTTCAAATCCCAACATGGTAGCTGAGAATTTTAAATTTAGTTATTAATGTGGAACTTGAGATCAAAATATGCATTAGCAATAATGACTACAAAACCACTGGATTGTTGAAAAGTACTTTCTGGTTCAATAATACACTTGGGAAGGAAACGCGCCATCTTAAACTCAGTTTGGGCTTTATGTGACTCCATACCCACTTATGTGGTTGACTCGTAAATGTCTTCTAAAATGCTCTAGCATGCCAGTCACTGATGCAATAATCATTATACCTGAACTGCAGCAGTTCAAGAAAATGACTCAGCAACATATTCTTAATAGGAAAATAAGGACAGGCAATAAATGCTGTGCTTACCTGTGACACCCATATCCCAAGCTTGGTTACTAAGTACAGTGCAGAATTGCAAACAATTACAGAAAGACTCCATGAATAATTTATGAGAATGAGTAAGAGACATTGAATAAAGAAGCTGAAAAAATTGAAGATTCATATATATAGGATCTTAAAGTTGATAAATGAAAAATGCTCTGGACTTTTTAACAAAAGGTTTCCTGTCTTGAATAAAGGAATAATTCTGAATGAATACCAATTACTGATTAAAGCCCAGTTAATATATTGTAATCTCTTTAGGCCTATCTATTATTTAGCTGGTGTCAAAATCTTGAAGTACCTGCAAAGGAGTTTATTTAAAATGAGGATGAGGAAGCGTAAGTGTGAGTCTCCCTAAAAGTGGCAATACAAGTGGGTAGAGAGGTAAATTATGCATATGCCATGCGTTCCTTCATCGGTCAGGGCACTGGGTATAAAAATTAGTAAATCATGAAACCACTGTATTAATCATTGTTTAGGTCACATTTAGTGTAATATGTGCAGTTCTGGTTGCCACGTTATAGGAAGGATGTGGAGCCTTTGGAGAAGGTGTAGAGCAGGTTCAGAGGATGTTACCGAGGTGGAGGTCACAGCTTTAAGGAGGGGTTACATCTAGGCTTGTGCAGTAAAAATGGTGAATAAAGAATTTGCCGCATAAAGGCACTTAAAGGAAGGGTGATCATAATATGATTTTTTTTATTAATAAAGAGAGTGCTAATTCAGTGTTTAATAAAAGTTTGGATATGACAAATTGGGAAACCAAATTAAAAGGAATTAAGCTAAAAAAACTGGCTAACAATTTAGGAATCAACATTAAGCTAATAGCAAATAAGGCACAAAAACTAAAGAGGGAAGGTGGTTCTACCTTAGCTGACAAGAAAGCTAAAAATTGTTTTAGATTAAAAAGCTTAAAATGTTGCCCAGTAGAGCAATTAGTCCAAGGATTTGGAAAATTTCAAAATGTAGTAAATAAACAAAAATGGCAGTAAGAGAGAAAGTAGATCACAAAAATAATCTAGTGTGAAACATGCAAACAGGTTTTAAGAGCTTCTACAGATTCAAAAAAGGAAAAGATTAGAAAATGTTCATTGCAATTAAATGAAGGAATAAAGAAATGGCAGAGAATTTAAACATATATTTTATAAGAACTCATGCAGAACAAAAATAATAATGAAAAATGGGTCCAGACTGAATATAGAACTGAAAAAAATCAACTGCATTAATTTAAAAAATAGAAGAAATTATAGATTTGAAAACAGATAAATGCCTAATATTTTTGACCTGCAATCTATGAGTTTGAAAAAGATATAGGTATAGAGACAATGGCTGCAGTTGTTAACTTCAAAATAATCTAGATTCTAGAATGGTTTCCATATATTGGAGGGTGGGAAATGTAAACACAGTACTTAAGAAAGATAGAAGACAGACTCTAGAGTAGTTTCCATATACTGGAGTGTGGCAAATGTAAATGCGCTATTTAAGAAAGAAAGAAGAGAGAAAACAGAACTACATACCAGTTAGCTTGACTTCAGGAGCAAGGTAAACACTAGAATCTATTCTTAATCTACTATTAAGGAAATGTTAACAGTGAACTTTGAAATTAACCAGAGGAGCTGGGAGAGACAACATGGATTTATTAGTTTTTTAGAGGTAGTATTTAATAGAATAGTTAAGGGGAAATAAGTGAGTGTGATGCATTTGGACTTACAGAAGATATTTGATAAAGTCCCAAGTAAGAGATTATTAAACAAATTAGAGCATGATGGGTATCCAAGTGGTCTGGAATTAGTTAACAGACACAACAAAGAGTGTAAGAACAAATAGATCATTTTTAGGTTGGAAAACTCTGACTAGTTCAGTGCTTCAGGGATGAGTGGTGGAGCCCCAGCTGTTTATATCAATGATTTGGAGCACGGGACCAAATGTGTGATGTCCAAGTTTACTGATGTTACAAAGCTGGATGCCAGTGTGGTTCATCTAGAGGATGCAAGAAGACTTCTGGGCCCTTTAAACAAAGTAAGAAAATATATGAGGATATGCTTGATGAAATATAATGATAAAGAAATGAGGCCAATGTTTAAAAAAAAGAACAGCAATGTATTTTTTTAAATGGCAAGAGCCTAACTACCGTTGGTATCAGAGGAATCTGGGAGTCCTCGTACTCAAACCACTAACTCAAGGAGCAATTATGAAAGCAAGTGAAAGGTTGGCCTTAATGGCAGGAGGATTTGAATGCAAGAATAGAGGTATCTCGCCATAAATATGTATGAGCCTCATGAGAATGCACCTGGAAATGTATGAGTTTGAATTGTACATTCCTACCAAAGGAAGACTTCATTTGCATTCAACAAAAGCTGTCATATTGATTCCTCTGATAAGTGGTTTGCCATACGAGAGACATTAAGCAGATGTGCCTATGCTTTCGGCGGTGTAGAAGAATGGATAGGATTTCATCAAATCATTTAGATTTCTAATGGAGCTTGGCAGGGTAGATAAATATATAACCTTACACCTGCCGGGTATATGTTCAACCAGCTGTCGTTTTCTCAAAATAAGGAGTTGGTCATTTGATGGAGGAAATTTCAAAATGGAGTAAAACTATCAATATAGGAAAGAATAAAATATAAGTTAGACAGAAGTAAAACCAGCAAAATGTACCTCAACTTCCCTTTGAGAGCTAAATTTTTGATCGAACTATAAGTGAAGGTAAAAGAATGTCATAATAAATCTAAGCAATAAATATTTAGGTTAATTAGTTTTGCAAAAATCTGAAGCAAATGACATCAGATATAGGTTTATTGTGTATTTAATATTTCAGTAATATTTAAGTAATATTGCAAATATATTGTTTGATTAAGCATTCTTTGTTGTTTACTAATTCAATATGGATTATATGCACATCATTTGTAAAAGTACATATGATATGGTGGCATACACCAAACGTCACTTAAGCCTGGTTTATACTTCTGCGTCAATGCATCACCGCAAACCCTACGCAAAGCCGACGTGGAACCCTACGTGAGAGCCTGCGTTGCTACGACACGCACCTCTCCCAAAATGTAACCGCGCGTCGTGGCAACGCAGAACGCAACAACTGTGATTGGTCCACTTGGTAGCATCGTGTGTCATCCTACACTGTAATAGCTTCCCACTGTGCGACTGAAGGGCAGGGAAGGAACTCTGGCTGCAATGCTTTCCGTAAATCTTTACAGACCTCCAAAATTATGGAGGACACATTTCACATGAAAAAAGACGCTCGCGTCTTGTTTACCCCGAGACTACCATGACCATGAAGCCTTGCGCGGGCAGGTGAGTGCGCATGTGTGACGTGCGCGAATTGCCAAGCAACACAGACACACCTACGCACAAGTATAAATGCTCACAACGTGCGTAGGCCACTTGCATAGGTTACGGCGTCCAGTTAACGCAGAAGTATAAACCAGGCTTTACCGTGGTCACACCATTGACGCAAAGAAATTACACAAATGTGCTGAAAAAATTCAAGCAGTGTTGGATGCTCCAAGGCCAAAGGACGTGTCACAATTGTGGTCATTTTTAGAGTTAGTCAATCACTATAACAGGTTCCTGCCAAACCTGGCTATTGTTCCACCCCTTGAACTCATTACTACAGATCAGGAAGAAATGGCAGTAGACAAAGCAGTGTGAGGTGACCTTAAGACAAAGGAAATGGTGACATCAGACACTGTACTCACACATTATGATCAACGTTATATTGTGAAGCTTCAACTTATGGTATAGACAAAGTCATGTCACATGTTGAGTGAAGGAAGTAAATGTTCCATAGCCTTTGCATCATGTTCCCTTACCTCTGCAGAGAAAAAATATCTACAGATTGACAGAGAGCCCTTTAGTCTGGTTTGGGGTGTAAAATGTTACAACGAGTACTAATATGGGAGAGAGTTTACCTTAATTACTGATCATCAACCTCTGGTGTCCATTTTCAATCCAAACAAGAGCATTCCACGAACAGCAGTAGCACAACTGTAGAGGTGGGCTCTGTTACTTGGAGGACTCAATTACAAGATCAAATTCAAGAGGACAACTAATCATGGAAGTGATTATGGATGGATTATCCTGTTTAGCCTTGGAAAAGGAAATACCTGAAAAATTTCCAGGAGCACTCTCCTCTTGGCGTAGTCTCCTTAGTGCAAGTCAAAGGTCTCGCTATAATGGCAGAGATGATCCAAAGGGAAACCAGAAATGACCCTGCACTGTCTCAGATCTACATGACAACCCAAAAGGTCTGGAATGTGCAGCAGAAATTTGAGTTCTCTCATTTCTGCAAGCGCCAGGATGAACTTATCCTTGGCAGACGTTGTCTTCTGTGGGAATGAGAGTTGGTGTACCATGCAAGCTGAGAGTTAAAGTGTTAGATAAGCGACATGCCGGTCATCTAGGTCTGGTCAAAATGAAAGCATTGGCTTGAAGGTTTGTATGGTAGCCTGGGATAGATTAGCTGATCAAGCAGCTTGCCATGCACTGTTCAGGATGCCAGCGTGTCCAGAAGAAAGGAGTCCAGAACTTTCAGAACCACTTGCCGCAGTTCCAGAGACAAGTCCTGCAACCACCAAGGAGGAGACCCTAGAACCTGAGATGGTTTCACTGCCGTCCCTCACCTGCCAAGCAGAATGACACCCTACCCCATGTCAGATGAGATGTTATCCCACAACAGTATATATATATATATATATATATATATATATATATATATATATATATATATATATATATATAGAAATGCATTCTATATTAAGTTGGAGTTTATAGCTCAGCAGGGAGGAGTGTAGTGTATTTAATATTTCAGTAATATTGTAAATATATTGTTTGATTGTATTCTTTGTTGTTTACATAATTCATTATGGGTTATATGTAAAAGTATGTGAATGGCATACGTCGTTACTCATCATGTCATATGTGTGCACTTCACTAAAGTAAAACTAAGCTTACAAATTCTCTTGAGCCCCCGTGTGTCTCTTTCAATTAGCTTTTAGAGTTACAAATCATAACATGTTGCGAAGTGCAGGTAGGCCCATAGCTTCAATTTATGGTTAAATCAAAACTACCCAGTCAACACTCATGTCCATCTGTCAACATACTGAAAGAAGAGGCTATTTTCTGCACAGATTGCAAAAGAAAAGTCTGGAATATTTGAACTAAACAGGTAATGTTACATTTTTAGGAATATTGTCCTTCAGATGAGATACTAACTCAAGGCTTTATCATCATGTTTTTCTTGTTCTGGTATATATTTGTAGAAAAGGGAGTTCAGATCATCTTTCTTCTAACAGCTACACCAAAAATAGATTATTTGGTCATGCACTCTATTGTTGTTTGTAATATCACACTGCATGAAAAAAAACTATGTAATTGTCACTTTATGTGAATTATTTCAAGGTAAGTGTGATTATGAACTGTACAGACATAACAATATTTTGCTTCAGTAGCTGATCTGTCAAGATGTAACCATTCAGTTTAACCCTCCAAAACATCTTCATCCAGTTAGTGAAGATGGTGGCGCGACGCAGCTCGCAGCGGCCACTCGGGTTGTGATGTCTGTTATTTGTCAAGTAGGGTGCCATGCACAATCCTGATTTGATGGAGACGGACGTAAGAGCACGGAGGAACATCCGGTGAAGCTTCTGAAATGCCTGCTTCGCTGCTGCTGCTACTGTCTGGTCCAGAATCTCTGGAGGAGAAGGCCCTAAGTCCTTGGCTTTGCTTGTTGCTCGGCGGCTGGAGCGGGGTCGAAGCGCTTGGCAGAGGATGGTGCTTGCAGAGGCTGTGTCGGAGGGGCTGGTCGGAGGCTCGAAGTTTTCGGACGGACTCAGAGTCCGCTACAGTCGGATGCTTCCAATGGTGCTGTATTGGCAAGTTGGCGGCGCTTGGGGGTTCATGGCAGGGAGAGTTCCTCCCTTCTGCCGCCTGCGTGAGATGATGAGTCTATCGCGACTTTGAGACTTTTTTTTACCGTGCCCGTGGTCTGATCTTTATCAAATTATGGTATTGCTTTGCACTGTTGTAACTATATGTTATAATTACGTGTTTTTTGTCAGTTTTAGTCTTGGTCTGTCCTGTGTTTTCTTGTGATATCATTCTAGAGGAACATTTTATCATTTTTTAATGCATGTATTTCTAAATGACAATAAACGAGGACTGAGTGTCCTCATAATCTAATCTAATTTAATCTAAAAATAAAAATGATTTGATAATAAATGAATAATATTATTAAAATGAGTGCATTGTAATAATTTAAATAAATAAATAAATTGTACTTTAACAGAATTGTTTGCCAGGCCAATTTACAAGTAGTTAAAAGTCAATTACTGCATATTGTGGTTTAGAGGCACAATGCACTTTAAGATGGTAGTTCCTTTCTTAAAGGACATCAATGATCCAAATGTGTTTTTATGAATCCACTGGCTAATGATTTTTTTAAAGGTTTGAGGTTTTATAATTCATTAATTAAGTTTCTATTCCAATTCCAAGGTGGACAAACTCATGTCTCAAAATAATAATTAGACCCAGGGATTACTAGTCATGAAATAGTGACTTCCCATCATTTCTGGGGACTTCAGCCAGGCCAGAACTCTTTAACAAACTATCACCAACATGTTACCTGTGGAACCAGGGGAGTCAACACACTCTATCACTGTTGCACCACTAACCATGCCATCCCAAGCCTACACTTGTCAAGTCCTATCACCTGGCTGTATATCTACTCCCAGCAGGGGTGAGGACTACAAAGGTACGGTCAAAGGAGACAGAGGAGTGTTTACAGGACTGTTTTGAATCAGAGAACTGGACCATATTCAGGGATTCATCTTTGGATATGAATGAATATGCCTCAGCCATCACAGACTTCATGAAGAGCTGTATGGATGAATCTGTGCAATCGAGAACATACCAGGTAAACTCAAACCAGAAGCCATAGATGAACCATGAAATTTGCAGCTTGCTGAGGGCTAAATCTGTGGTGTTCAAGATCAGAGATTGAGGACACTACAAGAAATTGATGTACAATCTACTGAAGGCCATTGTAACAGCAGACAAACAATTCCAATCGAATGCACAACAGTTGTGATAGGGTTTGCATGTCAATACTTCCTATAAGGTGAAAACTAACATCATAAATAGCAGAGATGTTTCACTTCCTGATGAGTTCAGTGTTTTTTATGCACACTTTGAAAGGAAGAATAACACTATGCCTGTACAAATTCCCTCAGAATCTGGCAACCCTGTGTTCTCTGTTTCAGGAGCCACCATCAGAACAACCTTCAAAAGGATGAATCTATGCAAGGTGTCAGGCTCTGATGGTATACCTCACAGGGTACTGAAAATCTGTGCTGAGCAACGGGCTACAATGTTTAAGGGCACCTTTAACCTCTCACTGTTGCAGTCGGAGGTTCCCGCGAGCTTTAAAAGGACATCAATCATACAGGTGCCCAAGAAGAACAGGAAGTGAAACATCTCAGCAGGTTTAAAAGTAGATGATGGATGTAACATGAATATAAGGAAGGACAAGCCAATGATTGGGTACAAATGCAGACAGAGCAATGAGTTAAATTGGACCACAGAGGCAAAATTCAAAAGAGTGAAGAATGCAGGACTGAAGGTGATCTACTTAAATGCACATAGCATTTGGAATAAGGTGGACGAACTCATGGCACACTTACAGATTAGTCAGTATACGTTGTGGCATCACTCAGACATGGCTGAAAGAAGGCCATAGATGGGAACTTTACATCAAAGGATATACTTTGTATTGAAAGGACAGGCAGGAAGGCATAGGCGGTGGTGTGGCTCTGTTGGTAAGAGATGCAATTACATCTTCAGAAAGAGGTGACATAGGGTCAGAGAAAGTTGAATCTTTGTGGGTGGAGTTAAAAAACTGCAAGGCTAAAAAAACTACAAACTATATTATGGGAATCATATATAGGCCTCTAAATAGCAGCCAAGATGTGGAGTTGAGATTGCAAAGGGAGCAGGAAAAAGCAATTAATAAGGGTAATGTAACCATTGTAATGGGGGCCTTCAATATGCAAGGGGATTGGGAAAATCAGATTGGTGTCAGATCGCAAGAGAGGGAATTTGTTAAATGCCTGTGAGATGGCTTTTTAAAGCATCTTGTGCTTGAGCCTACTTGAGGAAAGTCTATCTTGGGTTGGGTGTTGTGTAATAACCCATTAGGGAGCTTAATGTAAAGGAACCCTTAGGAGGCAATCATAATATGGTTGAGTTCATACTGCATTTTGAGAGGGAGAAGCATAAGTCGCATGTATCACTATCACAATGGATTAAAGGGAATTACAGAGGCATGAGAAAGGAGCTTGCCAATATGGATTGGAGGAGGATGCTGGTGGGGATGATGGCAGAACAGAGGTGGCTGAAGTTTCTGGGAATAGTTCACAAGATGTCCCATAGAAGAAATTCTCAAATGGAAGGGTTAGGCAACTGTGGCTAACGAGGGAAGTTAAGGACTGCATAAGGGTTAAGGAAAGGGCATATAAGGTAGCAAAAGTGAGTGGGAAGTTGGATGATTGGAAAGCTTTTAAAATCCATTAAAGGAATAAGAAGGGAAAAGATTAAATATGAGGACCAGCTAACCAATAATATAAAGCAGGATACTAAAAGTTTTTGGTTATATAAAGAGTAAAAGGAAGGTGAGAGTTGATATTGGACCACTGGAAAATGATGCTGGTGAGGTAGTTATGAGGGACAAAGGAATGGAAGATAAACTTAATGGGTACTTTGCATCAGTCTTCACTGCCTGATGTCTGTGAGTGTCAGGGAAAGATAAAGAAAGCAAATGCAATTTTGCCGTTTATTTCAAGGGGAATAGAATATAAAAGCAAGGAGATAATGCTGAGGCATTACAAGACACTAGTCAGGCCACAGTTGCAGTATGATCAACAGCTTTGGGCCCCATTTCTTAGAAAGGATTGTGTTGTCATTGGAGAGAAAGAAATGTGTTGTCATTGGAGAGAGTCTAGAGGAGGTTCATGAGAATGATTCCAGGAATGAGGTGGGGTTGACATATGAGGAGCTTTTGGCAGCTTTGAGCTTTTACACACTGGAATTTAAAAGAATGCAGGGGGATCTCATTGAAACCTCCTGAATGTTGAAAGGACTAGATAAGGTGGATGTGGAGAGAATGTTTCCTACGGTGGGGGTATCCAGAACTAGAGGGCACAGCTTCAAAATTAAGGGGCTACCTTTTAGAACAGAGGGGAGGAGGAATTTTTTTTAGCCAGAGAGTAGTGAATCGATGGAATGCTCTGCCATAGACTGCGGTAGAGGACAAGTCCGCGGGTATATGGAAGGCAAAAGTTGATTGTTTTCCGATCCGTCAGGGCATCAAAAGATATGGCGAGAAGGCAGGTGAATGTGGTTCAGTGGGATCCGGAATCTGTCATGATGGAATGGTGGAGCAGACTCGATGGGCTGAATGGCCTAATTCTGCTCCTATGTCTTATGGCTGATAATCAACACAGGCACACCTGAAGGATGCGTGCTTAGCCCCGCTGTTCTCTCTCTACATTTATGATTATACGGCTAGTCACAGCTGAAATGCTATTTATACATTTGCTGCTGGCACCACTGTTGTTGTCGCCAGAATCTCAGGTGGCAATGAACAGGCACACACAAGTGAGAAAGTCACTTGGCTAGGTGCAACAAGCTCACACTCAACATCAGCAAGGCTAAAGAATTGATTCTGGATTCAGAAGGAAAAGTTCAAAGAAAACACACCAGCGCTCATTGAGGGCTCAGTGGTAGAAAGGGCAAGCAGCTTTAAGTTCCTAGGCATCAGCATCTCTGAGGATTAATCCTGGGCCCAACATATTAATACAATCACAAAGAAGGCACACGAATTGCCTTACTTCATTAAGAACTAATGAACTTAAGAGAAATTTCTAAGAAACTTCGGTATGTAACTAACGACACTTGCAAATTTCCACAGATTTTGAAAGACTCTTACAAATTTCTACAGATGCAGCCAGCCAGAATGCTCTCCATCACAGCACAGGATCACAGCAGGCTGCAGAGTATTGTACACTCAGCCAGTTCCTTTATGGGAGCAACCGTCCCCACCATCAAGGGGATCTTCAAGAGGCAGTGCCTGAAGGAGTCATCCATCACTGAAGATCCTCACGATCAGGACATGCCCTCTTCATGTTACCACTATTGAGGTGGAGGTATGGGAGCCCGAAGACCCACATTCAATGCTTTAAGAACAGCTTTTTCCACTCCACCATCAGATTTCTGAATGGCCCATGAAACTGTTTTGTAACTTGTGGTAATTTTTATGTCTTGTACTTCACTGCTGCTGTGAAACAGCAAATTTCTCTACGTCTTCTTAACAGCGATAATAAACCTGATTCTGATTCATTTCCAAAACTACACAATCACCTTCTTGCTAATTACTATATTTCAGACATAATGCCTAATTATGCATAAGTCAGACATAATGCCTAATTATGTTCTATACAGTATAAAAGTAGAAAATAATTGAACTTTTACAACTATTACATGAACTCACTGGTAATGTTCACCTATTTTTTAGATTCTAATACTGTATAGGCTGTGAATTCATCATATCATTCCTGCTTTTACTATATGTTACTGTTATTTTAGGTTTTATGTGTTATTTGGCATGATTTGGTAGGTTATTTTTGGGTCTGCAAACGCTCACAAATTTTTCCCATATAAATTAATGGTGATTGCTTCTTCGTTTTACGACATTTCGGCTTACGAACCATTTCATAGGAACGCTCTACCTTGGGATGGCGGGAGAAACCTGTAATGTACTCTCACCGAGTCCTCATCTCCATGCAGGGCTAACATTTCACTGATGTCTATTAAACTGAAAATGCAACACTCTATTCAAATAAGGAATAGCAGGAGCTATAGACTATTTGCCCTGACATCTGTCACTGCGAAAATGATGAAATCCATTGTAGTAAGTCACAGCAGGACATGTAAAAAGTTGCAATACAATCAAGAAGATAAGACATAGTTTCATCAAAATATAATTGTGTGTGACAAATGTATTAAGAGTCATTTGAGAATGGATAAAGTTGTGAGGAGGTTGCAGGAAACTTGCAAAAGAATGTAGACAAGTTAAGTGTACAGGGAAAAAGTAAGGTGAAGAAATGTGGTACTATCTCCTGTGGTTGGAGGAACAGAAAAACAGTTTATTGCTTAAACGGATGGAGTATTGGGAAACAGAGGGATATGAAGCATGGCAAGTAACTATGCAATTACATGGAACGTTGACTTCCATTGCAAAGAAAATAAGGTACAAAAGCAGGCAAGTCTTGGTACAATTTGGTGTTGGTGAACCTACACCCAGTGTATTGCATACAGTTTTGGTCTCTTTTAGTTCAGGGGAGATACATTTACATGAAACACCATTTAGAGAAGATTCAGTAGGTTGATTCCTGGATGAATGGCTAGGTTTCTGAGGTAAATTTAAATACATTTGGGAAAAACTCACTTTTGAAAGCATGAGTAATGATATAAAATATAACTCTGTGGGGATTGACAGATTAAAGGCTGAAAAAAATGTTTTCTCTTAAGATGGTGTTGAGGAGGAATTTCAACTTTCAGAGGATCTAATCTTCAGAACTCCCTACCTTGTAGAAGTGGGGAGGCTGCACTACTAACAGGAATCTGCGGATGCTGGAAATCCAGAACAACATGCACAAAATGCAGGAGGAACTCAGCAGGTCAGGCAGCATCTATGGAAATAAATAAGCAGTTCACATTTCAGGCCGAGACCCTTCATGAGGACTGGAAAGGAAGGGGGAAGATTCCAGAATAAGAAGATGGGGAAAGAGGACAAACTAGAAGGTGATGAATGGGTGGGGGAGGGGCTGAAGTAAGAAGCTGGGAGGTGATAGGTGGAAAAGGTAAAGGGCTGCAGAAGAAGGAATCTGAAAGGAGCAGAGACTGGACAATGGAAGAAACGGAAGGAGGAGAGGAACCGGGGGAGGTGAGAGGCCAGTGGGGAATTGAAGAAGAGGAAAGCAGGAGGGGAAAAATTACTGGAAGTTGGAGACATCGATGTTCATCCCATCAGATTGGAGGCTACCAAGATCAAATTAACCATCAGGCAACACACACAAAAAGTGCTGGTGAACGCAGCAGGCCAGGCAACATCTATAGGAAGAGGTACATTTGACGTTTTGGGCCGAGACCCCTTGTCAGGACTCTTCTTTCAGTTAGTCCTAACGAAGGGCCTCAGCTCAAAATCTTGACTGTACCTCTTCCTATAGATGCTGCCTGGCCTGCTGCATTCACCAGCATTTTTTGTGTGTGTTGCTTGAATTTCCAGCAGCTGCAGATTTCCTTGTGTTTGCGTTTCAAATTAACCATGTTCCTCCTAAATAGAGGAGCAGATTTAAGAGGCCTACTTCAGCTCATATTTTAGGCTCTTGCACTCTTATTACTTTTTATCTTATATTTTGGAATCATTATTTGTCATGGTCCGGATCGGGTTCCCTTTAAATTTATTTTGTTTGTGTTACGATCCGGACCGTTGGCTCCCTGTTTCCCTTTGGTTCCCTGTTTTCCCGTGTCCCTTGGGCTTGGTGATTAGAGGCAATTTACTCTCGGCTGAACCTGCAGTTTATAGTCTCTGGCGTTCAGCGCGAGAACATTAACAAAGGTACTGCGAGCCAATGTCATCTGGCCGGAGCAAGCCTAGTCTCCTCCCAAAGCAAGTGTCAGCAAGCCGCCTTCCCTTGTCAGTACGGGTCAGTCAAAGTTAACCTGCTGGGGTGAGTCAAGAGCTCGCCACGGCTTGGAGCGTACTTGAGCCCAGTTATAGTTCTGTCCATCATTGTGTGGTCTCCGTATCCATGTCGTGCGTCTAAAAGGGGTCCTGGTCCTGTACCCTGGAAGGGTCCTGACCCTGTGTCAAGAGGAGTCCTGACTCCATCCTGTGTCTAAGGAGGATTCCCGGCTCAGTGTTTTAAGTCTTGTGTCTAAGTCTGTCCAATGAATAAGAAGAGTCCCGACTCCATCCTGTGTCTAAGGAGGATTTCCGGCGCAGTGTTTTATGTCTTGTGTCTAAGTCTGTCCTGTGAATAAGAAGAGATCCTGGCCCTGGAGGCTCCAAGTATCAAGTCCTGGCCCCAGGAGGCTCCAAGTATCAAGTCCTTACCCTGGAGGCTCCAAGTATCAAGTCCTGGCCCCGGGAAGCTTCAAGTATCAAGTCTTGGCCCTGGAGGCTCCAAGTATCAAGTCCTGGCCCCAGGAGGCTCCAAGTATCAAGTCCTTACCCTGGAGGCTCCAAGTATCAAGTCCTGGCCCCAGGAAGCTTCAAGTATCAAGTCTTGGCCCCGGAGGCTCCAAGTATCAAGTCTTGGCCCTGGAGGCTCCAAGTATCAAGTCCTGGCCCCGGGAGGCTTCAAGTATCAAGTCCTGGCCCTGGAGGCTTCAAGTATCAAGTCCTGGCCCTGGCAGTCCGTGATTCCGAGTCTAAGCCCAGACCTTTAGTCCCAGCCTAGTCCAAGGCCTGAGTTCTTGTCCAGTACGCTGTTTCTGCTTCTGCTTTGCTCTCCTTGTAACGAGCAATAAACTCAATTTTGGTTAACTCTTCAGTGTCTGTGTCTTGCATTTGGGTCTGCACTGTGACATTATTAATAAAATTGACAAGAGGATCAGACATGAAGAGTGCTGTATTGGAACAATCACAACATAATCCATTTCATTGACAGAGAATCATCCAAACTTTCACGGCCTGAAGTGTTTGTACTTCACCATTGTGTGGAGTGTGAGAGCTTGCATCATCTGTTCCAACATTTATACCTTAAATGCTAGCTCTGCGTCAATCTAAAGCTGATTTTAAGTAGTCTGACATGGGAGAAGGAGAGAGGTCAACCCAATTGAGAAATCCTCCCCACATTATCTACTCTGGGTCTGGCCACAAATCAAAGTTCACTCTTCCAACAGCCTCATCCAGGCCAGGATAGCCCTCCATAGAGTACTGTACATATAACCAAACTAAATGCTGCATAAATTCCCTGAGTTCCTCCAACAGTATTTTTTGCTCCAGATTCCAGCATCTACAGCCTTTTTGTTCAAAGGGTAATTGGTTTATTATTGTCAAGGTAGCTCTTGTTTGTCAGCCATCTGGCCAGATCTTTCCATGCATAAATACATCGAGGTAATACCAAGGGAAAAATAAAAAGATTACGCAATATAGTGTTGCTGCTAGTGAGAAGAAATAAAGTGCAAACGTTATTAGGAAGTAGATTGAGAGATCTGGTTCTCCTAGCGTCTGCCAGTACGCTTGATGCCATATATAAAGAGTTGATAAGCACTGAATGTTTCACTTGTGGGATTTACTGATCACATAATGTACAGATATGATTTTGTTTTAAATTTTACTCTGTTTAATAGTTGTGCCACTCTGGCGGGCACTGCGTTTGTTTTGTTCTGCTGATAACACTGGGCTACCGAAGTGAGTCTTTGAGAATGCAAATAAATCAGGCATGGCTTTATCAAAATGATGTTGGAGATCAATTCAATGCGGAATAAGCCTCGCAGGCACAGTGACTGTACCTCTTGTGAGCTAAGTAGTAAAGCACCACATATTTTAAAGAGCAATTGGAAATCAGACGATGCTGGAAATACTCAGTCATTATAAATACAGTGAAAACGAGAGTTAATGTTCCAGGTCATTTTTTCTTATTTTGTAAATAAAGAATGCAGTGGGTGCTTTCGGTCGATAGACCGCATTCACCTTCGACTCGGCGCTGTCACGGGCGGGACTCGCGCGGGAGCGCGGCGCTGCGGCCGGTGACAGGAGCGGGGAGGCGGCTCACGCGTGTCGCGTCGCGCTCGGGTGGGCGGTCCAATCTCGCTGACGCAGGCTGAGTGAAGTGATGGCGCCCAGCTGAAGGTACAGCAGTTTGCTGGTGATACGTGCTGCCGCCCTCATGGACAAGCCAGCAGTGAGAGCAACGGGCGCCGCTGGGAAGTCCGTGATAATATCCTTTAACACCCCAGCCCCTCCCCGGGAGAGGAAGCAAACTAACAGCCGAGTGTAACCCGGCACCGGGATCCTGGCAAACCGATTGTCACAGCACCACACCCGGAGCGAAGGATGGGCCGGTTAGTCCGCTGGCCAAAGTACGGCCGAGTCCGGCCGGCCTGGCCAGCCGAGCCCGGCCCCATCCAGGATGTTCCTGCCGCCTATCAGTGTGCAGCTGAACAGGCCTTGGCACGTTTTATCTTGTCACCTCTCCCCGCTTTGTGAAACGTGCGGTTACAGGAGGAAACGTGCGGTTGATGGTTCTCTCGTATCGTTTTGGTTGTTTTTTTTTGTTACGCGGTTGCTTAAAAACATCTAGACTTCCTGGGAAGATTCACGATGAGCGCATTATGTAAGAAACGTTTATTTTAAATGGTTGTTCTATTTTAAATTTAGTATCTGCCCTTTCCAGTGTTCTCCTCTTGATCTGTAATAACATGCCTGTATCACAAAGATATTTCCTAGCTTATGTTCTTAACTCATATTGAACCCAATTGTCCGGTTTAAAACTATCTTAAGTTGCAGAAAATAAATGCAAAACAAATGCGCCAGGATTCCACTCCTGTCACAGTTATTTACTTCTGCACCAGAGTTGGTCATCTTAGACGCTGATTGCTGCACCCGATTACAATTCTCTGTATGCAAGGTTAAAGTAAATATTGCTGGGCCATTGTGTGGTAGGCATCAGTTTTGTTGGAACCTTACAGTCTGTAAGTTTGAAAGCAGTGGATAACGAACAAAATTGAGGTTGCAAATCGTTTTGCTGCCTTTACCACAGACGAATATGCTAAGACCGTTTATAATCGTCCAACTACTTTGTCACCTTATAAGTTAATTTTAATAGCTACATAGAACAAATCACATGGTGCATTTCTTCAGTAGCGCTTAACAAGCTGAAATGCTTGTTTACTGCCTTCTAATGGAGGGATAGATCAAATCCGGCCCAGGAGGTTATGCATTGCGATTTAACGTAATTTTGTGAATATGTTCAAGATCACATAGTTATAAATAGCTGAAATAGTTAACATTTTGTTTTGCGTTTCTGTGTGAGTAAACTGCAAGGGCATATTTAACTTTAAAGATAACTTTGAGGCTTCAAGACTTTTCCCCATAAAAATGAAAATATATTCAAATGCTTTTGAAACAAAGATATATTTGCACCCCAAAGCAGAAGCAATCTTACAAATCAAACGGGTATAAATGTGTTATATAGCTACCTTACATTTCACAACTTCTGTATTTTAGTGGATTTCCTATAAAATTACTTGAATCATCTTTATTTATACAAGGCACAAAACTACAGAAGGAATTGGGCAGGTCAGTAAGCTGACCCAGAACATTGACAAATAAGGTTTTTTCCTGCTGTTAACGTGGATCTCTCTGATGTTCCACTGGTTCATGGATGCTTAAGATATATATTTTTTTATTTGTTATGTGTTACATTGGTTTTGGTTGTACACTGTTGTAGCTGTTCTTGGCCACGTCTTTAAGTGCAGCAAAGTTAACATACTGGTTCGAATGTCAAGAAGTGTTCCTGCCACACTGCAGGTGCTGGAAATCTGAAACAGAAATGCTGAACTGGTCAGTAAGGAAAGAAGAGTGCAATGTTTTGTGTCAAAATCCCATCATCAGAATTTGTATAGATTTTATATTAAAAAAACAAGTTACCAAAAGGGAGAGAACATGGAGAATGTCTGTAGTAGCTGGTAGACAATTAAGGTGTCAGGGTCACAATTACTATGAAAAGTCAGAAGAAAGAAAAATATACCTAAACTAAAGGATGTAGACTTGTCTGTGGAGAGAAATGGAGGGTGGTTTCCTGAAATTGCTAAATTAAGTATTGAGCCCCAGTGTGGCATAATATGGTCAGATGGGAGAAGAAATGTCAAACCTTGAGTTTGTTGGACTTAAACAACACACGGGAGCATTCTGCTGTTTAGTAAGATCATTGCTAAACCAACCTAGGTCTTGACACTACATTCCAATACTCACTGACTTCCCACACCAAGGAGGCTAAATACAAAGATATGATCAGAATACAAGTGGAACAGAGAATTAAAGTACAACTAACTGCAAGCTCTCACTTGCCGTTGTATACTACATTTTGTAGATGCAGTTGTTCCACAAAGCCATCACTCAGTCTGAATTTTGGTCTCCATTGTAGAGCAGACTATACCCTGAACATCGAATACAATATACTAAATTGGCAGAAGTACAAATGAATTGTTTTCATAGCACTATTCCAGTCCATAAATTGTGGGAAGGGAACAAAAGGGCTGGTGTCCTGGTTGTGCGTGGGAAAATGAGAAGGAGAGTGATTTTTGGAAATGGAAGAGCAAGCCAAGAATCATGGCTGGTATCATCGCTTCAGAATACTGAAAGGAGAGGGAAATTACTGTCTTCAGGTACCCAAACAGTCCCTCTAGATGAAGCAGCATTCATTTCCATTCCTTCTATTTTAGTGTATTACATTCAGTCTTCAAAGTTGTCCCCTTCACATTGAAAAAATTATATACAGTTTGGGTAATTGTTTTGTAGAACACCTGGATTTGATGAGCAATGGAACTTGGTCATCTGTTGCATTAATTCTCTGTTCCGTTGTCACTCTGACAGGCGTCTTTGCTGCAATGCCCAAAGTAAACTCGAGGACGAACCCTTCCTCTTCAGCCTGGGCACATTATAGCTCTTAGAACTTAATGCAGCAACAGGTAAACACATACCCAATAGCCATACTTTTCTAAGTCAATTTATTTCTTCCTGTAATTGTGGAAAATGCATCATATATGGACTTGTAAAAGGATATTTAATAAGCTGGGACCTAACATTCATGTCAGTAAAATTAAAGCTAAGGAATCAAGGGCTGAGACAGTATAAAAAATAGGCATGCTATTACATAACAGTGCTGTGTACGACTTTGGATTAGGGAAGTATACAGTGGAGTTTACTCCATGGAGGGAACAGTACCACTGCTTTTCTTTATATCGATTTAGACTTTGATGTGAAGTCTTAATTTCCAACTTTGCAGATGATAAAAACTATGTAGTTGTGGAACACTGTAAAGAGAATATTAGTAATAGAATTCAGTGAACACCCTGTAAGATTTCTATACATTTGCAGGTTTGTTTGCTGAGGGAGTGCATTTTTTTTTACCAATTCTGAACAAGCAGAGCCTTCATTCGAAGAGGCTCTAAGTCAAGACTTGCTCTTTGCACAACTCTCTAGAATAGTTTTTCAGAAAATTTCCTTTACTACTAACAACTAGGCCACTTTATTTTTGTCATCTTGATCCTTAACAATTTGAAAAGCTGCCAAAGGCTCTGAACTAAAAGATGGACAGAAAGTGCCCATAATTCTGAACCTCAATGAAAACAATGGTGACTATAAGTAAGTATTGGCATGTTTTTATTTGGTTCTGTGTATTTGCTGAGACCGTTGAAAATTATATTGTGTGGATCTTGCTGTTGTGAAACATCTCTTGCTCTCTATAACTCTATAAATGTACATCTGGGGTGAGTTTAATGTTCAGAGTCAGGCTCTGAATCCCAAGTTCCTATTTAAACTAACTTTGAGCAAACTCTTTATTCAATCGTGCATCTGTTCAGATAGTTTGGAATCTACTTGTAGCAGCATTGGGGGTCAACAAGATACTGTTTTTAATTGCCTACAATCAGAGGAGTTGCTTGTGTATTAAGGGGCTTTGGCAGTTTCGTTACTCATTCTAGTTTAAAGGCTGGTTTAGGAGGGAATTTGACTTTAATTATACAGCTGCTTTGTTTATAGTGATGCAATTTCTTAATTGGTTGTCTCAAAGGTTACCTGTTCTACATTTGATACTGCACTTCCTGTTTCCTTTGTCCTCATTTGTTCCCTGAAGGAAACATTTTATTGACTTTTGAATGATACTGCAAGATTATTAGTGAGTTGATAACTTATACCAAAGTTCTTTAGAATACAAATTCCCATTTGCTTCAGAAGGGCCACTCTGGTAATTTTAAAAATCTTTTGTGACATAAGTGCTAACCTTATTTGATCAGAGTTTTTTCCTGAAATGGGTTGTTATGTAAAATTCTTCCATAATAGTCAAACACTAATAAGCATATGAGAGGAGTTAATTTTGGTTTATATCGTAATAGTAAAGTTGTTAGTTCCTGTTCTTTGAAAATTTGAATAATGTATGTGATGATATTTGAAGTGACAAGCAGCTAGAAGTTCACTGTACCATTGTGGATTGATTGGTGGTCTTCTGCAAAACAGTTACACAATCTGTGTTGGTTTCTCCAGTGCAAAAGTAATTGCATTGTGAGCATTAGACTTTAAAATAAATGTGGTGAAGTACACGGATATCACTGCTTACCTATAAAGATTTTTGACTGACCAGACAGGAGAAAGGACTCTGATATAGAGGGAGAGATTGGGGTGTAAGTTCATAGCTCCCTGAAACTGGCAATATGAGTACAATCTCAGGGACGTGGTAAAGGAGGCACACTTGTTTGATCTTCATCGGTTAGGACTTTGAGTGTAAGAGTCAAAAAGACATGTTGGAGCTGTATAAAACATTAGTTTTAACCCATGTTTGGAGAATTATATGCAATTCCAATTGCCATACAGTTGGATGAATATCATCATCATCATGACTTGGCTTCGCGAATGAAGATTTAGGAAGGGGGCTGCCCACGTCTTCTGCAGGCTCGCTGGTGGCTGACAAGGCCAGTACGGGACAGGCAGGCCCGACCACAGCGGCTGCAAGGGAAATTCTGTTCTGGGTTTAGTGCTGTTGTGTCACGGTTCTTCCTCCTTCTCCTTTTGTTCTCAATGCCAGCCCTGCATGCGTTCTCGAAGGAGGAGACAGACTATTGAATGGTGTATTGCCAGGCCTTGCGATCGGAGACTAGATTAGACCAGTGGCGAAGGTCAATGTGACAGGCATGAAGGGATTTCTACAGAGAGTCCTTGTACCTCTTCGGTGCACCTCTGTCACGGTGGCCAGTGGAGAGTTCACCGCACAGCACAATCTTGGGCAGGCGATGATCCTCCATCCTGGAGACGTGTCCTGCCCAGCGCAGCTGTGTCTTCAACAGCAAGGCCTTGATGCTGGTTACCTCCACCTGTTCGAGGACTTCGATGTTGGTGATGAAATCACTCCAGTGGATGTTGACAAGATCACAAGGCAAAGGAGTAGAAGTAGGCCATTCGGCCCATCGAGTCTGCTCCGCCTCTCCACCATGAGCTAAACTATTCTCCCATCTAGTTCTAATTTCCAGCTTTTTTCCCAAATCCCTTGATACTCTGACTAATTAGATACCTATCAGTCTCCTCCTTAAACACCCTCAATGATCGGGCCTCCACAGCTGTATGTGGCAATGAATTCCATAGATCCACGACCCTCTGGCTAAAAAAAATTTCTCCTGATCTCTGTTTTAAATGGGTGCCCTCTAATTCTAAGACTGTGGCCTCTTGTCCTGGACTCACTCACCAAGGGAAACAGCTTTTCCACATCTACTCTGTCCAACCCTTTCAACATTCGAAATGTTTCTATGAGATCCCCTCTCATTCTTCTAAACCCTAATGACTACAGTCCAAGAGCCAACAAATGCTCCTCATATGTTAGCCTCTGCATTCCAGGAATCATACTTGTAAATCTTCTCTGAACCCTCTCCAACATCAGTACATCCCTTCTAAGATAGGGGGCCCAAAACTGCACACAGTGTTCCAGATGAGGTCTCACCAGTGCCCCACAGAGCCTCATTATTCCTCTTGAAATGAATGCCAACATAGCATTTGTTTTCTTTACCACCGATCCAACCTGATGGTTAACCTTTAGGGTATCCTGCACGAGGACCCCCAAGTCCCTTTGCACTTCCGATTTTTGAATTTTCTCCCCATCTAAATAATAATATGCCGGATTATTTCTTCTTCCAAAATGTACAACCGTACCTTTCTCAACATTGTATCTCATCTGCCATTTCTTTGCCCACTCTCCTAAACTGACCAAATCTCTCTGCAACCTTTCCGTTTCTCCAACACTTCCTGCTGCTCCACCTATCTTGGTGCCATCCGCAAACTTAGCCACAAAACCATTTAATCCATAATCTAAATCATCAATATACATTGTAAAAAGAAGTGGCCCCAACACTGACAGTCACCTTGTTTGCCAATATGATTAAAACTTATATCATAATAAATGTTTTAATTAGATTAGATTCATTTGAGTTATCATCACCACACTCGATACAATGATGGTCTCTGCTGACTGGTCTTTGCGACCGTGCAAGCAGGCTGTGGAGCATGTTGAAGGTGATGCGGAGACAGCGCTGGTGAAAACGCTCAAGGAGTTGTAGGTGATGACAGTAGGTGACCCACAACTCGGAGCCGTACAAGAGGGTGGTCAGTACAACGGCTCTGTACACGCTGATCTTTGTGCCTTTCTTCAAATGCATGTTGCTCCAGATTCTTGTAAAGCCTGCCGAATGCGCTGTTTGCCTTTGCCAGTCTGTTGTCAATCTCTTTGTCGATCTTGGCACCCAACAAGATGATGCACCCCAGGTAGCTGAACTGGTGGACTGTCTTCAGCTCTACCTCACTGATGGTGATGAGGGGAGGGTGGTAATCTTCCTGAGGTGCGGGCTGATGGAGAGCTTCTGTCTTCTTCAAGCTGACTTCCAGTCTGAAGAGTTCGGCAGTCTCTGCGAAGCAGGATGTTATACGCTGCAGGGCTGTCCCTGTGTGGGCAACAAGGGCAGCATCGTCGGCGAAGAGTAGCTCTCGGATAAGTTGCTCCAGTGTCTTGGTGTGGGACTGTAGTCACCTCAGGTTGAACAGGCTGCCATCGGTGCGGTATTGGATGTAGACACGGTCCTTGTCATCAAGCCCTTCTGTGGCCCTTTCGAGCATCATGCTGAAGAAGATGGTGAAGAGAGTCAGCGCGAGGACGCAGCCTTGCTTTACTCTGTTGCCTATTGGGAAGGGTTCTGAGAGGTCGTTGTTGTGTCTGACTTGGCTACTCTGATCTTCATGTAGCTGGATGACCATGCTGAGGAACTTTGGGGGGCATCCCAGTCGTTCCATGATTTGCCACAGACCTTCCTTGCTCAGTGTCGAACGCCTTGGTAAGGTCGACAAGTGTCACGTATAATCCCTTGTTCTGTTCTCTACATTTCTCTTGGAGCTGCCTGAGAACAAATACCATGTCGGTGGTGCTCCTGTTGGCTCTGAAGCCACACTGGCTCTCTGGGAGGTGGTGTTCTGCGATGATTGGCACCAATCTGTTCAGGAGTACTCTTGCGAGGATTCTTCCTGCAATAGAGAGCAGAGTTATCCCCCGGTAGTTGGGGCAGTCGGACTTTTCTCCCTGTTCTTAAACAGGGCGATGATGACTGCATCACAGAGGTCCTGTGGTAGTTTACCTTGTTCCCAGCAGCAAACAAAGAACTCATGGAGTTTGGTGTGTAATGCTGGGCCCCCATGCTTCCAAATCTCAGGTAGTATTCCATCAACTCCCGCTGCCTTGCCACTTTTCAGCTGCTCTATGGTCTTGACTGTCTCTTCTTGGATTGGAATCTTGTCCAGTTCCGTTTTCTCTGGCTGTTGTGGGATGCGATGAATTGCTGAGTCTTGGACCATGCGGTTGGCGATGAAGAGAGTCTGGAAATGTTCCAACCACTGGTTCAGGATGGATGCCTTGTCTGTGAAGAGCACCTGACCGTCTGCACTGCGCAAGGGACTCTGGACCTGATGCAAAGGGCCATACACCGCTCTCAAGGCTTCATAAAACCCTCTATAGTCACCGGTGCCTGCGCAAAGCTGAGTTCTCTTTGCAAGGTTGGTCCACCAGATGTTCTGAATCTCTCAAAACTTGCGCTGGAGGTTGCTGCATACAAGGTGGAAGGCTGCTTTCTTATCAGGACAAGACGGCTGAGCAAGGTGTGCCTGGTGGGCGGATCTCTTCGCCAGCAATTCTTGGATCTCCTGGTTGTTTTCATCCAACCAGTCCTTGTTCTTCTTTGTGGAAAATCCTAGGACGACTTCAGAAGTTTGCAGGATGGTGATTTTTAGGTGTTCCCAAAGCACTTCGGGAGAGGAGTCTGTGGGGAAACTGGGATTCTGAAGCCTCGACTAAAGGTTAGTCTGAAAGTCAGCTTTCACTTCAGCTGACTAGAGGTTGCCAACCTGAAACTTCTTCCTTGGAGCGTCTCCTCTCTTTAGCTTGGGTTTGAAATGGAGACTGAATTTGCAGCGGACAAGACGATGGTCCGTATGACACTCTGCGCTGGACATCACTCGGGTGAGTAAGACATCCCGAAGTCTCTCTGGCGCACAAGATGTAGTCTATGAGGTGCCAATGCTTGGATCGAGGGTGCATCCAGGTTGTCTTCAGACTGTCTTTCTGCTGGAAAATGGTGTTATTGATGGTGAGTTGCTGCTCCGCGCAAAACTCTATCAGAAGGTGCCCGTTGTTGTTGCAGTTTCCAACACCATGTTTGCCAAGTACTCCTTTCCAGGCTTCTGAACCTTGGCTGACTCTGGCATTGAAGTCGCCAAAGATGAAGACCTTGTCGTCTACAGGGGCTTTCCATACGAGGTTGCGCAGATCAGTGTAAAACGTGTCCTTTTCTGCAGGATTCGCTTGAAGAGTGGGGGCGTACACGCTGAAGAGTGTGGCATGCTGCTTGGTTCAAAGTGGGAGGCGCATGGAGATGATGCGGTCAGACTGACCTGTTAGCAATTTTTCAAGTTTGGAGGCAGTGGAGTTCCTGACCATAAAGCCAATGCCAGAAAGGCATCTCTCAGTCTCTGGCTTTTCTGACCAGTAGAGGGTGTAGCTGGCGCTATGTTCTTGAAGGTTGCCTTCCTCTGGGAAGCGGACTTCACTGAGAGCAGCGATGTCAGCATTCAGTCTTGAAAGTTCATGCGCAACTAGAGCGGATCGTTGTTCTGGGCGACCACTGTCTGCTGTATCGAGCATGGTTCTGATGTTCCAGCATGCGAGCTTTAGCCCTTGCACTCCTTGTGAGGCGGGTGTGTACCTTTTCTTTTTTGTTGTTGTTCGACCGCATTTGAGGATGCCCGTTGACCACGGCTAGCCAACTGGGGGAAATGGAAACGAGCTTTGGTTAGGCCACCTTTTCTAGGCCCCTCTCCGTGTGGAGCAAGCAGTGCTGTCCCTAGAGAAGGCTGCTTGGTCGTTCAGGGTGCTGCCAAATGATATCGTCGTCTCCGGGGTCAACATCAGACAACCTGTACACCTGAACCGCCTGCATGCAGGATCGGAACTGTGGCTTCCAGTGTCATCTTCCACCTGCTGATTTTGCCCCTTTCCTATCACTGCAGGGTTGATGAATGGTCGGGGAGGATGGTCGTAGACGTGGCATGTCCTTTGGTCCGCGCAATGGTATTTTAGGTGGAGTGCAGTGTGCGCGGTACTGGCCCCACTCTTTACACCCGGGGTTCATCTGGCATAGCCTAGCAAGCTGGGACGGTGACAGCGAGGTCCTTGGGTCGTAGGATTTACGTCGGAGTGTTCTTCTCCTAGGTGGATGGCCTGACAAGGCTAACGAGCTCCACCTGCCTGGGTTTGGAGTCAGAGCTGTCCTTCTCTTAGGCTGGCTGCCAACCAAGGCTAACGAGCCCAGCCTACCCATCCAGTTATACCACCGGACACTCGGTCGTGCCATGACGTAGCAAGCTCGGTGGAAACGGGGGGCCCTGACGAGAAGACTTTGCTACGGACGCAGTAATGTAGGAGAGGCCTGTAATTGGATGGATATGGAGACTTTGTAAGCAGTGGAGAAGAGGCTCTCCAGGACGTTACCTAGATTGATACTATCAGGAGATTTTGGACCATTTTGAATTGTTCTCTTGAGAACATTGGAGGCTGAGGGGCAACACAAAAGAGGTGTATAAAATTATGAGAGTCATAACACACACAAAATGCTGGAGGAGCCCAGCAGGTTGGGTAGCATCTATGGAGAGGAATGTGCAAATGATATTTCAGGCGGAGACCCTTCATCAGGACAGGAAAGGAAGGGGGACGAAGCGAGAATAAAGGGGGGGGGGTGAGGAATGCAAGCTAGAAAGTGATGGGTAAAGCCAGATGCAGGGGAAGTTCGGTGAATGGGGAAGTGAGAAGCTTGAGGTGATGGGTGGAAAAAGTAAAGGGCCGAAGGAGAAAAAAAATCTGATAAAGGAGAATGGATCATAAGATAAAGGGAAGAAGAAGGGAACTACAGGGAGGTGATGGGCAGGTAAAGAGAAGAGGTAAGAGGGGAGCCAGAATGGGGAACGGAAAAAGAGAAGAGGGGTGGGGAGAAATTACCAGAAGGTAGAGAAACCAATGCACATGCCATCATGGTGCAGGCTACCCAGACAGAATATGAGGTATTGCTCCTTTCATCTTAGAGTGGCCTCATCATAGCCGTAAAGGAGGCCGTGGACTGACATGTTGGAATGGGGATTGGAATTAAAATGGTTGACCACTGGGAAGTCACGCTTGTTGCGGACCCTTGTATTTATGAGGGTCATTGATGGGGTAAGATAGCCATGTGTCTTTTCCCCAGACTGGAAATGTGAAATACTTCAGAGGGAGAATTTTTTTATGTAAGCAGAGAGTAGTGCCTGGAATGTGCTGCCAGTAGAAGTGGTAGAAGCCATTACAATGGCAATGTCTAAGGCAGGGAATAGAGAGATACAGACCATGTGCAGTCTGATAGAATTTGTTAGATTGGCATGATCGTTGGCCGAAAGATCTGTTCCTGTGCTTTGTTCTATTATATCTCTTGTGGTTGCACAGGAAGGTGGCATGAGAAGAGGACTGGGAAAAGGTAGAGAGTGAAATGGAGCATCGCAATGTTTGTACTAGAACGTCAAAATGTATTTACAGCATTTTCTGTTTTTATTTTAGATAATTTAGTATGTACACTGGTGATAGATTAATAAAACAAAACTATTCAAATGTTTTAAACGTTGTATAAACATTTCAGTTGTCGAACTGCTGTGTGGATTGCATTAATTTTAAAAATAACAGGAGATTTGTACTCAAATGAAAATGCTGGAGAGAAGATTTGATTCTGATGTAATGCTTGCACCAGTGTTGATGTGTTTTTAAAGTACTACTTAATTGCATTCCTGACTAAACTTTAGTGTCTTCTATTGAAATCGCATTTTACATTTGTACTATTCTGTATCAAACTTTTGTTATTTTTCTATTTTGAAGTCACTTACTAATTTCAGGAACAGTGTTAAAAGAGTTTAGCTATGATATGAAAAATTCATTGTAAAAATTATAGATTGTTGTTTTCCAATTAACAACCTGTATGAAGTAATTATAATACAGCTGTTATGGGCTACCAGCATTATTTAGTAGCTATGATTTGGCTTTGCATATGTGGTAATTCAGAAGGCAACAGTAAAATAGTGAAAACAGAATATACAGAATAAAAAAGTTTTCTTGCTTAAAATATTAAAGTAATGTGTCATCTTTAGCTTTATGCCTTTTGGAAATCAGTTCATCTTTTACTCGCTTAGCTATTCACAGTAACAGAAATTTTGACCGGGGTGCCCAAACCCTTGCATGCCACTGTAGCTGATTTGTAATGTATTTTTGCTGGTATTGTGAGAAATAGATGTTTTCTGCTGAACTAAACTACTTTTCAAATAAATTTAGGAAGTCATAGTTGAGTTCTCAATAAACATGTCATAGCAGGAAAGCAAACACAAGAAAATCTGCAGATGCTGGAGATCCAAGGCAAAACACACAAAATGCTGGAGGAACTCAGCAGGTCAGGCAGCATCTATTGTTATTAGGGGGAGGGGAAGATGGCGGCGCAACGCAGCACACGCTGTTGCTCCGAAATGATATCGTATTTGTGAAGTAGGATGCCGTGCACAATCCTGATTTGATGGAGACGTGAGAAGCACAGAGGAACATCTGGAGAAACTTCTGAAATGCCTGCTTCGCTGCCTCTGTGTGATTGAGAATCTCCGGAGGGGAAGGTCCCAGATCCTTGGCTTTGCCTGTTGCTGGGGCCGGGGTCGAAGCGCTTGGCAGAGATGGTGCTCGGTGTCGAAGGGCTGGTCGGAAGCTCGAAGTTTTCGGATGGACTCAAGAGTCGGCTGTGGTTGGGTGCTTCCAGGGTGCTGCATCGGCAAGTTTGCGGCGCTGGAAGCTCATGGCAGGAAGAGAGTTTGTCTTCCTTCTACCATCTGCGTGAGATGATAGGACTTTCGAGAGACTTTGAGACTTTTTTTTAACCGTCCCCATGGTCTGTTCTTCATCAAATGAAGGTATTGCTTTGCACTGTTGTAACTATATGTTATAATTATGTGGTTTTTGTCAGTTTTTTTTAGTCTTGGTTTGTCTTGTGTTTCTGTGAAATCTTTCTGGAGGAACATTGTATCATTTCTTAATGCATGCATTACTAAATAACAATAAAAGAGGACTACACGTCCTCATAATCTGATCTAATCTGTGGAAATGAAGAAACAGTCACATTTTGGGCCGAGATCCTTCATCAGGACTGGAAAAGAGATGAGAAGTCAGAGCAAGAAGGTGGGGGGGAGGGGAGTAAGAAGCACAAGGTGACAGGTGATGGGTGAAACCGGGAGAGGAAGATAGAGTGGAGGAAAGTGCTATCCTTTTTTTTACCATAGACAGGTTCAGTGTAGCAGAGATAGGCTGCATGAACAATTTGATGTACTTTAGGGGATCGTTTCTTGGAACCGCAAGTGCTTAAGCCAACCACATAGCAGGATCTGATCGACAAGTCCTGGTATTGTGCAATGAGATAGGATTAATTAGTGACTACAGAGTGAAAACTGCAAGTGAGAGAACAATGAGATTGTCTTTAATTCTAAGCCTGTACTGATGATGAAAGTGTGAAAGCAAAAGTACCTGAAATGAACTGACAAATAAGATTAAGAGACTGGTGTTGCAAGGCTGATGTTTAAGGGAATCTTCCTGAATAAACAGAATAGATACATGAAAAAGAAACGAAAAGATTAATTCCAGTGGGACATCCCCTGCCTGTGGTTAATTAAGTTAAAGAGTATGTCATCATTGTGTGACGTGTAAAAGAGTATGTAGAAGGGTATTTAGAAGGATTCATAGTAATTCGGAAGGAGAAATCAATTTTGTTTTTTTTATTTCTTGGAAGAAATAAAATATTTTTATCATTCATAGAAGACGATTCAGCCCACTGAGACCATGTTCTGACAAACAAAAAGAAACATGGGATTATGAAAAAAAGCAGAGTGGTAGTTTAGAAATTGGACTGTATTAATAAACCAAGAAATGATAACTAAAAATCAAAAAGGAAGGAAATTTTAAAGTACAAGATCAAACCAGACAAACATAGATAAGAGTTTCTGTAGCTACAGGTTTCCCCCAACATTTGAAGGTAGGGTGTTCCTATGAAACGGTTGGTAAGCCGGAATGTTGTAAAGCGAAGAGGCAATTACCATTTATTTATATGGGAAAAATTTGTGAGCGTTCGCAGACCCAAAAATAACCTACCAAATCATGCCAAATAACACATAAAACCTAAAATAAAAGTAACATATAGTAGAAGCAGGAATGATATGATAAATACACAGCCTATATAAAGTAGAAATACTTCTCTACAATCGTTGCCGCACTATTCTCCATAGCGAAAATCTCACGCAAGCGCTCTTGGCAGAAACACTCTCTCCAGTAACCTTTAAGCTATGAAGCTGCCAAATCATACCAAATAACGCATAAAAATACACAGCCGATATAAAGTAGAAATAATATATGTACAGTGTAGTATCACTTACTGGAATTGGGAAGACAGCGCCGAGCACACTGATGATGGTGTGTTAGGCTGAGTCGTTGGAGGTTGGGGTGGTACAGTGGCCCCCACCCTCCAGGTTGCTGACTGTTACCGATCCGCGAAGCATGCAGGGGTACAGCGGTAGGCAGGACACACCCAGCACATCTTTAAGAAAAAAGCCAAAATAAACAAGCTAATTAATTAGGTGCCGCCCGGCACGTAAATGTTGGCCCAGATCAGAGGTGACACAATCGGCAATCACCTCTAATCTGGGCCGACATTTACATGCCGAGCGGCACCTGATTAATTAGCTTGTATATTTCAGCTTTTTTCTTAAAGATGTGCTGGGTTCATCCCGGCTACCGCTGCAATGTATTGGTCTGCGGCCCGGGGGTTGGGGTGGTGGGACACTGGGGTGTCATCAGGGCAGGCAGGTCATCTTCTATGTCTGTCTGCCTGCCTTGATGTCGAAGGTCGAGGTTCCTCGTCTGCTGTGGCTGATGTGGAAGGCTTGCTTGACTGCTTAGCCTCGCGCATTTTTCTTTCATACAGTTCTTTGTAAGCACTCAAACCATCTTGCAAATATGCCCTAAACCGAAGTACCCTTTCAAAATTAAAGTCGTACTTTATCATTGCAGCAAAAATCTCACGCAGTTGCTTCGCGTTCAGTTCCTGGACGACTTCACTTTCGGTCCATTCGTTACTACATTCAGTTTTGATTGTTATCCTTTCCTCTTCCAATTGCATCAGCTCTTCACCTATCAGTTCTTGGTCATGGGATGCCAAAACCCCTTCAACATCATCTTCATCAACTTCCACAAGTCACACTCACTTTGTCCTTACTTCGTTCACCACAATCGAAACGCTTAATTATGTCTAGTTTTACGCTAAGTGTAACACCCTTACGAGCTCTTTTAGGCTTTTCTGATACCTTAGAACTCATCTTGCTAACAGCTGCTCACAGGCACGTGTTTAAGCAGTGCTGGCTAGAATGCAGTTCCGGAGGAGGACCTTGGCTGCTCAGGGAGCGTGCTGCCTTTTTTCGTAACAGTGAAAACACCTGTTAGCGAAAACAGGTAACTAATGTAGGTCTTTCGTAACAGTGAGGTTTCGTAAAGCAAATGTTCGAAAAGCGGGGGACACCTGTATTTAAAAATTAACAAAGTAAGCATTGGTCCTTGGGTGTGTAACATGCTAAACTGTTGGAGCAACTCAGCAGGTCACGCAGCATCTACGAAGGAGAATAAACGTTCCAGGCCGAGATCCTTCATCAGGACTAGAAAGGAAGGGAAAAGAAGTACAAGCTGGCAGATGATAGGTGAAACCAGGTGAGGGGGAAGATGTATAGGTGGAGGGGCGGAATGAAGTAAGAAGATGAGAGGTGATAGGTGGAAGAGGTAAAGGGCTAAAGGATAAGTAATCTGATAAGAGAGGACAGTGGACCATGGGAGAAAGGGAAAGAGAAGTGGCACCAGAGGGAGTGATTTGCAGGTGAAGAGATAGAGGGGATTCAGAATGAGGAATGAAAAAAGAGAAGGGGGAGAAATTACTGGAAGTTAGAGAAATTGATGTTCACATCATCAGGTTGAAGGTTACCCAGACAGAATATGAGATGTCACTTGTCCAATTTGAGAGTGGTCTTACCTTGACAGTAGAGGAGGCCATGGGCTGCCGTGTCAGAGTGGGAATGGGGAATCAAATTGAAATGGTTGGCCACCAGGAAAACACTCCTTTTGTGTTGGATGGAGCGAATGTGCTTTATAAAGCAGTCTCCCCCACCCAATCTACGCCAGGTCTCGCTGACATAGGGGAGGCTAAACCAAGAGCATGGGATATAGTAGATAACCCTGACAGACTCGCAGATGAAGTGTTGCTTCCTCCAAGATCCACAAACTATTATTTCCTACTCAAGATCCATAAATCTGACTGTCCAGAGAGGTCCATTGTTTCTTCCTGCTCCTGCCCCACTGAACTCATATCCACATACCTTTTTTTCTTACTTCCCACATACATCTGTCACACTTCACATTTTCGATTTCTTCAATCACTTAAAGTTCCCATGACCCCAAAACCTCATTTTCACAATGGATGTCCAGTCCCTGTGAGCTTCTACCACCTATCAGGAGCCTTAAAGCTTTCCACTTCTTTCCGGACAACAGACTTAACCAGTTCCCCTGCAACGTCACCCTCCACTGCCTGACCAAAGTAGTTTTCCACCTCAACAATTGCTCTTTCAGTTCCTCCTACTTTTTCCAAATCGGTGGGTATCCATATTAGCCTGCCCTTATGTCAGCTATGTAGAACAGTCTATGTTTCTAACCTATATTGGTAGTGATTGCTGGATCTTTTTACACTACATTGATGACTGCATTGGTGCTGCTTTGCCTCAAACTTCTGTCTGCCCTCAAATTTACTTGGACCATCTCTGACACCTTTCTCCTCTTTTTAGATCTCTCTGTCTCCATCTCTGGAGACAGACTGTCTATTGATATCTTTTATATACTTAACTGACTCTTACAGCTATTATGACTATACCTCTTCCCACCCTGTCACTTGCAAAAACGCTATTCCCTTTTCTCAGTTCCTCCATTTCTGTCGCATCTGTTCTCAGGATGAGGCTTTCTATTCCAGAACAAACAAAATATCCTCCAGATGGCTTTCGTCTTTTTCCTGTACATCCGGCCTCACCTCATCTTTTCACTGCCATAACAGGAATCAAGTTTCCCTTGTCCTTGCCTACCATCCCACAAGCATCTCTGCTTTTAAACATAGAAACATAGAAAACCTACACCACAATAGAGGCCCTTCGGCCCACAGAGTTGTGCGGAACATGTCCCTACCGTAGAAATTACTAGGCTTACCTATAACCCTCTATTTTACTAAGCTCCATGTGCCTATCTAAAAGTCTCTTAAAAGGCCCTATCATATCCGCCTCCACCACCATTGCCAGCAGCCCATTCCACGCACTCGCCACTCTCTGAGTAAAAAAACTTACCCCTGACATCTCCTCTGTACCTACTCCCCAGCACCTTAAACCTGTGTCCTCTTGTGGCAACCATTTCAGCCGTGGGAAAAAGCCTCTGACTATCCACACGATCAGTGCCTCTCATCATCTTATACACTTCTATTAGGTCACCTCTCATCCTCCATTGCTCCAAGGAGAAAAGGCCGAGTTCACTAACCTATTCTCATAAGGCATGCTCCCCAATCCAGGCAACATACTTGTAAGTCTCCTCTGCACCCTTTCTATGGCTTCCACATCCTTCCTGTAGTGAGGCAGAGATGATTCTTTGCATGACTCTTGTGTCCATTTTGTCCCTTCCCAATGATCTCCCTCCTGACACTTATCCCTATAAGTGGGACATGTGCATACGTGACTTTATACTTCCTTCCCCACCACCATTCAGTATCCCAAACAGTCCTTCCAAGTGAGGTAACACTTCACCTGCGAGTCTGTTGGGGTCATCTATTGTATCTAGTACTCCCAGTGTGGCCTTGTCTACATCGGTTAGACCCAACATAGATTGGAAGCCACTTTGTTAAGCACTTCCACTATATCTGCTGCAAAATGCAGGACTTCATAGTGGCAACCCATTTCAGTTCGACTTCAAATTCCCATTCTGACTTGTTGGTCCATGGTTTCCTCTACTGTCATGATGAGTCTGCTAACAGGTTGGAGGAGCAACATCTTGTATTCAGTCTGGGTGACCTCCAACCCGATGGCATGTTCATCAATTTCTCAAACCTCTGGTAATTTCTTCCCACTTCCCTTTCTCTCGCATTCATTTCCCTGTTACGGCTCTCCTCTTACCCCTTCTCCTCACCCAACCCTCACCTCCCTCTGGTTCACCCCCTTCTCTTTTTCCCATGGTCCAGTGTCCTCTCCTATCAAACTTTCTCCAGTACTTTTCCTCTTCCACCTATCATCTCCCAGTTTCTCACTTCATCTCCTCTTTCACTCACCCACCCACCCTCTTCAGCTGTTTTTATCCTATCACCTGCCAACTTGTACTCCTTCCACTTCCCGCACCTTATTCCAGCTTCTTCCCACTTCCTTTCCAGTCCCGATCAAGGGTCTCAGCCAAAAATGTAGACTCTTCACCTCCATAGATGATGCCTGACCTGAGTTCCTCCGGCACTCTGTGTGTGTTTTACTGTGGATTTTCAGTATCTGTAGAGTCTCTTGTGCTTATCGTCCTTGGGTGAGTTTTGCTGAGTTAATGAAAAATAAGTATTAATATAGTGTATGAATTAAACAGTGTTTTGCATCAATCTTAACTATAGTGAATGTAAGTAACATCCCAGGTATAGATGTAAATCAGGAATTGTAAAAGGGAGGCGATCAGGAGAATTGGTAGTTCTGCGAAGTGAAAAATAATTGACCGATTTATTCAAATACTTTGAAGAAATAAAATTGTTCTCAATTTTCTTGTTTATGATATAGCATACCATTCAACTTATTGAGACCCTATGTTTTAATAAGTACCCCATCAAATTTCTTTCCCTCACTTAGTTTCCTGTAACCTTTTCTCTCACACATTCGTCGATTCCTCGCTCAATTCCTTCTACCACAAACTTAACTGGAATTAATCTACAGTTATCAATTAACCATCTCTAGTTCATCCTTAGATAAGGGAGGAACTAGAACATCCAAGGGAAAACCACATAGTCCAAGAGAGAACATGTCAACTTCACACACACAAGATTGCTCCTGGGTTGCAGGAGCATTTTAAAATATCTGGCTTTTTTTATAATTATGAATTCATTAATTTAAATTTCTCAGGTGGGATTCCTACTTTTTCAGATTATGTGCTTCCTATAGCTGAGGTGCTATGTTCCATTTTGTGTGCAATTCCTAGATATTGCATGTTAGAATAGGTCAAGCTTAATTGGCATTCAACCATACAGTGTTACTCTGGCGCCAAGGTGCAAAACACAGTACCAACAGTCATACACAGTAAAGGCATACATAGTACATATAAGACAACAGTAAAATACAGTCACACAAAAACAATAATCCAAGTCCTTGAGTCCATGAATGTTGCAGCAGTCTGCAGTCAAACATCTTGTCTTCTGCTAAGTGAACACTGGAGGGCAACTCTGACTCCAGCATGGATGCAACACCACACCACCTCTGGTGGAGCACACCAACTCCAACACCTCTTTACTGGGTGGCTGCAAACAGGTAATGCCATGGTTTGAGGCCCAGTTCTTGCTCCAAGGCCATGACACTGCCCCCCCCAATAAAATTTTGAATCAGACTTGCAGCATTCCACATTATCAATATCCAACAGCGTCTTGCAATCACAAGAAGAGTGACTCAGGTAAGACTGCACACTACCTTTGCATATGGATGCCTTTCTGATGAGGCAGCGACACAATCTACCATCCAGCTCCAGTTTCTCCACCAATGAGCAACTCATTGATTGGGTAGACCTATAATGTTTTACATTCTTAACGTAACAAATACATTTTAAAAAAAGACAGTAACATCTTTGGTTAGCCCCATAGAAGCCGCTGCGTTTGATCACCAGGGTTAACTGTGCATATTTTAGATTATGAGAACACTCAGCCCTCTTTTAATGTCATTTAGAAATGCATACATGCATTAAGAAATGATACAATGTTTCTCCAGAGTGATATCACAGAAAACAGGACAAACCAAAGACTAACACTGACAGAACCACATAACTATATTATAGTTACAGGAATGCAAAGCAATACCATAATTTGATGAAGAATAGACAATGGGCACAGTAAAAAAAAGTCTCAAAGTCCCAAGTCGATCGACTCCTGAGAACCCGATAGCAGGCGGCAAAAGGGAGAAACTCCCTGCCATAAACCTCCAGGCACCGTCAACTTGCCGATACCTTGGAAGCAGCTGACCACAGCCGACACTGAGTCCATCCGTCCGAAAACTTCAAGCTTCCGACCAGCCTCTCCGATACAGCCTCCCGAGCGCCATCCTCTGCCGAGCGCCTTCGACCTCTCCCCGGCCGCTGAAACACGCAAAGTCGAGGATTTCGGGGCCTTCAGCTCCAGAGATTCCAGTTACTACACAGTAGCAGCGGCAGCGAAGCAGGCATTTCAGAAATTTTCCAGGTGTTCCTCCGTAATTAAGCATTAGCAGAAAGACTTTTTGCTTAATACAGTAAACTCTTATTTATCTGACATTTTCACTTTGGAATTTTTATCCAGCATTCTAAGAATATTCAGCAATTTCATAATTTCAAAAACTTAAATTCAGTGCTTTTGTTCGGATACAATTTTGTTCATACACTGTCTGCTATCAGCCTACCGTGCTGCAGCGCCCCCCCCCCCCAGTCTTCCACATGCGTACATCAGCTTGTATTTCTCCCATCTCATCCACTCTGTGGCAAAGGTATGAAATAGAGCCATGTTATTCTAATGTTGAACCAGAAAATGAACATGTATAAAAAAAATGGAAAAGGGTGAAAATCGTATTATAATGAAAGAATTCAACAATGCTTCCTCAGTGATTTGTGACAATAAATTACAAAATTCAATGGTTAAACATTTTTTCTTAAACTTGGGGAATGGTGTTGAAAATTGCCAAACAGTGCATACTGAATTTTACATTAGTAATGTCTGGTCTTTAAAATATGTTGTAAATATTTTTAAAAGGGTAAAGTGATGGAATGTAGTTCAGCAATTGAAAGATGTATGTGCTGATTACTAGTGTGTGATTACAGTAAAGTTATGTTTTGAGCAATTCTTTTACCACTGGCACTGTACGCATTCCACTCCCCCACCATTCCTGGTGGATGCAGGATGGCTGAGATTGGTCGAAGTCAACAATAATAGAAAATTTCAAAACAGTAAAATAGAAGCATAGGTCTTTTGGAAGTATTTAATTAGATGTCCTAAGATTAAATATCTGTCTCAGTTACATTTCCATGGTGCAGTGGTAATCAAATTGTTAATTAATCAGAGTGTCAGAAAGATCCTGGTAACTGCTTTAAAATGTCAATCTAAGGAGTAAAATTCAATTTTATAACTTTTCCAGCCTTAATACTACTTATTTGAGTTTTTTGGAACTAATATAATAAAAGGAATCCCAGCAGCCAAATGACCTACAAACGTTTGTACATTGTTTTGGTTATTTAATAGAACCAAGGCATTGTCGTCATTCATTGCCCATTCCAAATTGGCTGAAAGCTGCTAAATGTTAATTGCATTAGTAGGCTGAAGTTACACATAGGCCAGACAGAGAAAAGTGACAAATTTCATTCCATGAAAATATTAGTTGACCAGACTAATTTACGTGATAGTTCAGTAGTTTCATGATCACCTGTAATATCTTTCTTAATTCCAGATTTATTTAACAAAATTTAATTTTCTCAAATATTTATTTAATAATATATTATACCTTTGATGCACAGTGCTCCTGCTGTTCTTCATTGCTTAGCAGGGATTCAATTTAAAATGTCACCCAAATATTCCTGGTATTAGCCTGATTACTCCTCTCCAGTTCATAATGAAGATGCCTATCTCACTTCTCCACCATCCCTTAAAGCCAAAAATTCGGGATGGACATTGTCCTTCCCATCTATCCTACATCTGATTTATTGCCAACATGTTTCATCTCATTTACTGTTAAAATTTTAAAAGAAACTTAAACCATCAAATACACAACTCCTCACCCCTTTCCTGGCAAATGATCTCAATTTGCATTGTTCAATCAAATGTTTTTCCAATTACTCTGACTATTTAAAAATGTAGGAAAAAGCATTATTTTCCTACAGCACTCCTCCCTAAAATTTTTTTATCTGCATTAAGCTTGAGTTTGTGATTCCATAGGAGCAGATTGAAAACTGCAATTTTTTTCTTTTTTCTCATCTTCTAACTCTATCTGTCTCTATCTCTATATTTCTCTCTATATCTCTCTATCTCACTCTATCTCTACCCCTCTCGCTCTCTACCCCTCTCGCTCTCTCTGTCTCTCTCTCTCTCTCTCTATCTATCTCTATCTCTATCTCATCCTCTTTCACCACCCACCTCCCCTGCCCTGTTTTTTTTCAGGAGCTAAAGCATTCTGATCCCTTCTGTCTGCTTATCACAGTTGTGTGGTTGCAGAGTACAAAAAATTCCCTTGTATTTCATTCAAGCAGCTGGATTTTCTTGCACCAGATGACTTTCTCAGTTTGGGCTGATGGTCAATAAATCTGCTTTGTAAAGATTTCTAGCATTAATCCACCAAATCTATAGGTAAGGTTTAGTACTTCATTTTTGTTCATGTTAGTCATTTGCTATTTCTTTAGTTATATGTTCAAAATGGTTATAAAATAAGCATTTTTTAAAAATCAACAAAATTTTGGACTTTGTATCTCCTACAAGAGAAATGTTAGTGCTTTAAAAATAGCTCTTACTTGGTTTAATAATTCAATATTGCCGTATAAAATAGGAAATCTGATACTGTCCATTTGAATACAATTGGATGTTTAGTTGGGGCCAAATAATGGAACAGAACATTTTTGTATTCCTAGTCTTTAGCTTTACATTAAAAGCTTGTTTTTAAAAGTTAAATGTGTGAATGTACGGAAGTTCTAGTTGTACTGTTGTCTTTATTCTTTATTTATGAAGCATGCGTATTTTGTGACCTGAACTGTTGTTTTGCAAGTATGTTGTTTTGCTGGTATAAGAAACACCAGAGTAGTTAATAAAATGAAAAAATATAGTTTTATTTTCGTTGTGCAGCATTCCACAATGTATGCTAACTAAAAGTTGACTTGGAAGAAGTATAGAACAATGCAGAAAAGGAACAGGCCCTTTGGCCACTATGTCTCTGACTGTAATGCCAATTCAGATGAATTACATCAACCTGTATGTGGTCTATATCCTTCCATTATCTCCCTGTTTATGTACCTATCTAAATGTCGTGTAAACATTGGGATTTTATCTGCTTCCACCACCGCCACTGGCAGGATGTTCCAAGTATTTACCACTTGGTGCTTAAAAAATTAACAACTTGCCTCATAATTTTGCTGAAATTTCCCTGCACAGTATGGTGGCACGATAACAAAGCAGTTTGCACCACACTTTACAGTGTCAGCTGTGAAGTCAAGGTTCTATTGCTGACACTTTCTGTAAGGAGTTTGTATCTTCCTGTCATCGCAAGGGTTTCTTTCGGGTGCTCCAGTTACTTCCCACATTTGAAGATATGTACAGCTAGAGTTAGTGAGTCGTGGGCATGCTATCTTGGTGCCGGAAGTGTAGCGACATTTGTGGACTGCCCAGCACATTACCCAAGAAGGGCCACCCAAAAGTCTTGAACCACTACCGTCTAGTGGCCTTGACCTCACACATCATGAAGACCCTAGAAAGGCTGGTCCTGGCTCACCTCCGACCCCTGGTCAGATCAGCCCTCGATCCCTGCAGTTTGCCTACCAGGAGCACATTGGAGTTGACGATGCTGTCATCACCTGCTGAACAGAGCCACTCCCATTGGATCACGGCAGCACTGTGAGGATCATGGTTTTTGATTTCTCAAGTGCCTTCAATATCATACAACCCTCATTGCTGGGGAAAGTTCCATTCAGTGCAGGTTGGCACGTTCATTATATCCTGGATAAAGGACTACCTGAGTGGCAGACCACAGTTTGTGTGGCTTCAGAGCTGTGTGTCAGACATGGCTATAAGCAGCACTGGGTCCCCACAGTGGACTGTATTGGCTTACTTCCTGTTTACCCTGCAAACCTTGGACTTTAGATACAACACTGAGACCTGTCATCCGCATAAATTCTCTGATGACTCAGCAATAGTTGGGTGTATAAAGGGAGGACAGGAGGATGAATACAGGGCCCTGGTGGAGGACTTGGTCAAATGGTGCAAGCTGAATCATTTGCAGCTCAACATCAGTAAGACAAAGGAGATGATGGACTTTAGGGAGACTAAGCCTGTACTGCTCCCTGTTACTACTGATGGTGAGAATGTGGATATGGTGAGGACCTACAAGTATCTGGGGGTGCACCTGGATGACAGACTTGAGTGGAACACCAATACTGTACAGTGGCTGCATTCAAGAAGGGCTAGAGTCGCCTCTACTTCCTGAGGAGACTGAGGTCCTTTGGCATATGCAGGCCTCTCCTTCACATGTTTTACTAGTCTGTTGTTGCCAGTGCAATCTCCTATGAACTGGTGTGCTGGAACAATGGCATCAACACGGGTGATGCCAACAAGCTCAATAAACTGATTAGAAAGGTTGTCTCTGTTATAGAAGTCACACTGGAGACTGTGGTAAAACAAAAGACCCTATGGAAAATCCCGGCAATTCTGGACAATGTTTCTCACCCTCTGCATGCCACCTTGCTGAACAGAGCACTTGTAGTAGTCATAGTCATACTTTATTGATCCCGGGGGAAGTTGGTTTTCATTACAGTTGCACCGTAAATAATAAATAGTAATAGAAATAGTAATACTACTATTAGTAAATAGTAATAGTCATGGGAATAATAAATAGTAATAGAATAGTAATAGAAAAATAGTAATAAATAGTTAAATAGTAATGTGTAAATTATGCCAGTAAATTATGAAATAAGTCCAGGACCAGCCTATTGGCTCAGGGTGTCTGACCCTCCAAGGGAGGAGTTGTAAAGTTTGATGGCCAGAGGCAGGAATGACTTCCTATGACACTCTGTGCTGCATCTCGGTGGAATGAGTCTCTGGCTGAATGTACTCCTGTGCCCACCCAGTACATTATGTAGTGGTTGGGAGACATTGTCCAAAATGGCATGCAACTTAGACAGCATCCTCTTTTGAGACACCACCGTGAGAGAGTCCAGTTCCATCCCCACAACATCACTGGCCTTACGAATGAGTTTGTTGATTCTGTTGGTGTCTGCTACCCTCAGCCTGCTGCCCCAGCACACAACAGCAAACATGATAGTAATAGACTAAGACAAATGCACTACTCCAAAGAGTGCTGTATGAGGTCATTCTTGCCCTCAGCCATTAGGCTCTATAATGAGTCAACCTATAGCCAGGGAAGTGATGACCACCTCCTGTTAGACTGTTTGGGTAACTTATTTTTTATTCTTTCTTTCTTCTCTTCTAATATTTATATCTGCACATTTGTAATGCTCCTGTGACACTAATTTACTTTGGGATTAATGAGCTATCTAATATACTTCCATCAGATCACCCTTTGGCCTCTAATACACCAACTTTGTCATCCTCACTGCTCACTGATCCAGGCAGAATCCTGGTGAAATTCTTCTGCATCCTCTCCAAGGTTTTTCATCCTTAAGTAGTATCATTCTGTTTGACAGGATAAACTGAGGATACAGTGCCTTGTAAAAATTCAACCACCAACCCTTTGCTCACATAGATCAGTATTACAACCAAGGATTTTGATCATTTTGACTAAGAATCTTTATTTGTAAATCACATTCTCTATTTTTTTCATCGTGGAGCCCAAAAATCTGGGAACATTTTGAAGGATGAAAAACTAAAACTACAAAAGCTGAAATGTTAGCATTTCTGAGGTATTCATCCCCTTTGCTCAGTGCTTAGTTGAACTCGTTATCACAGCTATTATAGCCAGTATTCTTTTTGTTTAAGTCTCAATTAGCTTTGCACAATGTGATAGAGCAAGATTTGCCCACTCCTTGCAAAATTCCTCAAGCTGAGCCAAGGTCAGTTGGGGAGCAATAGTGGACAGCAATCTTGAGGTCTTGCCAGAAATGTTCAATCAGGTTAAGGTCAGGACGCTGACTAGACCACTCAAGGACATCAGTTTTCTTCATTTGAAGCCACTCCATGCTTTGGGTCGTTGTCCTGCTGAAAGATGAACTTCTTACCCAATTTAAGCTTTCTGGCAGAGGTCAGCAGGTTTTTATCCTGGATCTCTCTGTATGTAGCAACATTCATCTTCCTATCATCCTAATCAGATTTCCAGTCCCTACTGCTGAAAAGCATCCCCATGGCATGATGCCACCACCACCATACTTTACAGTAGGGATGGTGTTACCTGGATGATGTGTAGTATTAGATTTATGCCAAATGTACCACTTAATGTTGAGGCCAAAAAGTTCAACTTTAGTCTCATCCAACCACAAGACCTTCTTCCACATCTTTACATTATCTTAAAAGTAATGCTTTGCAAAGATTTTATGGGCAAGTGTATGCTTTTCTTTTTAACCTGGTCCTCCTCCTTGCCGTTCTTCCATAAATAATCATTTTGTGCAAGTCCTTCAAGATTGTGGAGCCGTGAACTTCATCTCCAGTTGCAGCCACTGAATGACTTTGCAGCTCATTCAGATTGACTTGGCATCAAAGTAGCCTCTCTTACAAGTGCTTTTCTTCTCTGGCAACTGTTTAGGGGGGCAGCTTGATGTAGGTAGAGTGGCTGTAGTTTCATATTCTTTACACTTTTTCACAATGGACTGCACAAAGGTATCCTCAGTGCCCTTGAGATGGTCTTGCACCCTTCCCCAGATTTGTGCTTCTCTACTATCATTTCCCTGACATGTCTTGAACGCTGTTTTTCGTCATTTTGGTTTGGTCTATTGAAAATCTGCCATACTGTTAGGACTTAGAGAGGGGGGATATTTATTCATTGAAAACAGGTGATCCTCCAATTTCTTACATCAACTAATAGGGTGAGTTGGTAAGGTATACAGTATTTTGCACTGAAGGAAGGCTAGCGTAGTAATTACAAATGGGGTGAATACTTTTTCAGCCCCACAATTTTGGTTTTTAACTTTTCATAAATTGTTCACACGTTTTTGAATTTTTCTTTTGATTTGACGTGATACACAATGTTTTGCAGATTAACTCAAAAAAAAATCGTACTTCAATATATTTTAAATTTAGAACACAGACAGTAAAATGTGAAAATAGTTGTGGGGGCTAAATACATTTTCAAGGTACTGTATATGTTCATCCAGCCATCACAATTCAAATTATTTAACTGTTTCTTTTTTTACGTAAATCAGCTACATATTTCTAATTAAATTCTATTAGTTATATTCAGTTAGGTGATCATAATACCTTGGCAGATGTAAATGGTTGTAATTTTGTGAAGAAGTTTTTGATTCCCTTTGCCATGTCGTTTTGGGACTATCCTTCATCTTAACTGCTGATGAAGGGTCTCAGCCCAAAACATTGACTGGTTCCCTTCCATCAATGCTGCCTAATTTGCTGAGTTCCTCCAGCATTTTGTGGTGTTGATTCTCCAAGAACCATAGGTTGGTGGGTGGTCCACTTTGATGTTTAGTCTTATAATAAGATAAGATTATTAAGGGATTGGTCACGCTAGAGGCAGGAAACATGTTCCCGATGTTGGGGGAGTCCAGAACCAGAGGCCACAGTTTAAGAATAAGGAGGTAGACCATTTAGAACGGAGTTGAGGAAAAACTTTTTCACACAGAGGGTTGTGGTTCTGTGGAATGCTCTGCCTCAGAAGGCAGTGGAGGCCAATTCTCTGGATTCTTTCAAGAAAGAGATGGAGCTCTTAAAGATAGCGGAGTCAAGGGATATGGAGAGAAGGCAGGAACAGGGTACTGATTGTGGATGATCAGCCATGATCACAGTGAATGGTGGTGCTGGTTCGAAGGGCTGAATGGCCTATTCCTGCACCTATTGTCTATTGACACTGATTACCATAAGACAAAGGAACAGAATTAGGCCATTTGACCTTTTGAGTCTGCTGTGCCATTTCATCATGGCTAATCCATTTCCCCCTTAGCCCCAGTCTCCTGCCTTCTCCCTGTATCTCATCATGCTCAGACTAATCAAGACTCGATCAAACTCTGCCTTAAATTTACCCAGTGACTTGGCCTCCACAGCTACCTGTGGCAATGAATTCCACAGATTCACCAATCTCTGGCTAAAGAAATTCCTCTTCATCTCCATTCTAAATGGATGTGTCTCTATTCTAAGGCTCTGTCTTCTCCACATCACTGTATTGAGGCCTTTCAACATTCAATTGATTTCAGTGAGATTCCCCCTCATTCGTCTGAATTCCAGTGAATACAGGCCCAGAGCCATCAAACACTCTTCATGTGATAAGCCTTTCAATCCTAGAATCATTTTTGTGAACCTCCTTTGAACATTCTCCAATGTCTGCACATCCTTTCTTAGATAAGGGGCCCAAAACTGTCATAATACTCCAAGTGAGGCCTCACAAGTGCCTTATAAAGCATCACTATTGCACCCTTGCTTATCTATTCTAGTCATTTTGAAATGAATGCTAACATTACATTTGCCTTTCTCATCACAGACTCAACCTAAAAATTAACCTTTAGGGAATCCTGCACTTTTATTTCTTCTACCAAAGTATATGACCAAACACTTCCGGACACTGTATTCCATCCGCCACTTTTTTGACCATTCCCTTAATCTGTCTTGAGTCCTTCTTCAGCCTCTCTGCTTCCTCAACACTACCTGCCCCTCTACCTATCTTCTTATTGTTCACAAACTAGGCCACAAAGCCATCAATTCAGTCATCCAAATCATTGACACGTATAAAAAGAAATGGTTCCAACACAGATCCCTGTGGAACACCACTAGCCACCAACACCTAACCAGAAAAGGCTCCTTTTATTCCCACTCTCCCTCCTGCTGATAAGCTAATGCTCTATCCATGCTATTATCTTTCCACTAAAACCATTAAGCAACCTCGTGTGTGGCACCTTATCAAAGGCCTTCTGAAAATCCAAGTACACAATATCCGACGATTTTCCTTTGGCTCTCCTGCTTGGTACTTCTTCAAAGAATACCAACAAATTTGTCAGGCAAAATTTTCACTTGAGGAAACCATGCTGACTTCAGCGTATTTTATCAGGTGCCTCCAGGTAGCCCGAAACCACATCCTTAACAATGGACTTCCAACATCTTCCCAACCACTGAGGTTAAACTAATTGGCCTATAATTTCCTTTCTTTTGCCTCTTCCCCCTTCTTAAAGAGTGGAGTGACATTTGTAATTTTACAGTCCTCTGGAACCATGCCAGAATCAATTGATTCTTGAAAGATCATGTCTAATACCTCCACAATCTCTTAGCCACCTCTTTCAGAACCCTGGGATGTAGGCCATCCAGGCCAGGTGATTTATCTACCTTTCGACCTTTCAGTTTCCCAAGTGCTTTCTCCCTAGTAGTGGCAACTTCACTCACTTCTGCCCCCTGACACTCTTGAGCTCCCGGCATGTTGCTGGTGTCTTCCACAGTGAAGACTGATGCAAAATACTTATTCAGTTTGTCTGCCATTTCCTTGTCCCCCATTACTACCTCTCCAGCGTAATTTTCCAGTGGTCCAGTATTTACTCTCACCTTTCTTTTACTCTGAAGAAAGATTTGGTGTCCTCTTTAATATTATTGGCTAGCTTACCTTTGCATTCCATCTTTTCCCCCTTTAGCCTTCTTTATGACTTTTTTTAGCTGCCTTCTGTTCGTTTTTAAAGCCTTCCCAATTCTCTAACTTGCCAATTTTTGCTCAATTACATGCCCTTCCTTTGGGTTTTATGTTGGCTTTGACTTCACTTGTCAGCCATGACTGTCATCCTGCCTTTACAATACTGCTACTGCTTTGGGATGTATCTATCCTGTGCCTTCCAAATTGCTCTCAGAAACTTCAGCCATTGCTGCTTTGCCACCATCCCCACCAGTGTGCCGTTCCAATCAACTTTGGCCTGCTCGTCTCTCATGCCTTTGTAATTCCATTCATTCCACTGAAATACTGATACAACTAACTTTAGCTGCTCCCTCTCAAATTGCTGGGTGAATTCTATCATATTATGAATACTTGTCCCTAAGGGTTCATTTATTTTAAGCTATAATCAATTCCAGTTCACAACACTCAAACCAGAATAGCTGATCCCTTCGTGGGCTCAACTACGAGCTGCTCTGGAAAGCCATCTTGTAGGCATTCTTCAAATTCCTTCTCTTGCGATCCAACACCAACCTGATTTTCCCAATCTGCCTGCATATTGAAATCCCCCATGACTATTTCAACATTGCCGTTTTGACATGCATTGTCTGTGTCCTGTTGGTTACACAGGAATAACTCAAAATTTATATTGGTAAAGCTTTGACCACCACCATTATTCAGATATGAATAACAAAGTAAATCAGAGACTACAGTTGCAAAGCCTCACTGCCCAGTTGAAAATCAATAATTTTATGTTCAATGTAATTGATATGGGAGAAACACTTTGTTTAAAAATCCAAGTCAATTAAACTTGCAGTTACAATAAATTTGGCTCTACCTTTCTGTCAGTATTGTATCCTGAGCTTCAACCACAATCCAGTGTAATAAGTAGTTTTAGTTTGCTGCCTCCCGTATTGTCATGTTTTGCAATATATCAATTAATAATCCTAATTTGTTTCAACTGGAGTTGAATACGGCAATCCGGCATCTGAGTGAGTGATCATAGTTTAAGCCCCTTATTAGAGGTTTGAATAGGTAATCTGAACTGCCACTGCACCTCCATGTTTGCTGTAATATTGGAAGTATTGCTTTCCGTGGAAGACATTGAATTGATATTCTGTATGTTCCTCTTGGGAAAAAATGTTAGAAGATGCAATGGTGATTTTCTAAGTGAAGAGCAGAATAAAAGTAATTCCCACATGAAATATATGGCCTCAAGCAACCTACCTTTGCCAGTGTAGATAATTAGTGGATGATGCCTTGCAGAACTAAACATGAATTGCTTCTTGGTAACTACCATTTTATGGTATTATTTAAATGTATTATTTAACTTGAGAAGTTGATGACGACTATGCATAAGTAATTTGGAGTGCACTTGGATATTCAGATATATTTTTAAAAATCCGAACAGTAGTCTGCAGTGAAGAATGGCTGGGTTTGAATCTTTTTGGAGATGGGAAACAATATTAGACACTATTTATAACTTACAAAGGGTATAGGTCATCTTTTGACAATGTGGTTCAAAACAAAGAGGAAAAAATGCATTGGAATATATGAATATGTGCTTAAATGGAGCAGAAGTTAAACTAATGCAATTTCTGATTCTCTAACAGAATACACCAAATTGAGGTCCAGATGTGCACAGCTGGTTTATTGCCCCAAGCTTTTGCTTAATAGTCATGTTTCCTATTAAATTTATGATTACATGAAATGTTTTTTATTTGTATCACTTGTTTAACCATTGCTTCTGTTTTGATTTTTTTTATCGTATTCCAAACAGGAAGACTCAATATGGATTTATTATCTAATTAGCCTTTAATGCTATTTTCATAATTATTTCAGCTGTAGATATATTTTTGCTAGATCAGAAACCTGAAATCCAAATGAAGTAAGAAATCTATTAAACCTATGAACCAGTTTGTAAAAGCCCTCAGGATTTGCATCAGCGGTCATCAATATCCTGAACATTAGCTGAAGTTCAGCTGTAACTTTGTGCTAATAAAATTATAACTTCATTTTCATGGTCTTACATGGAGACAACATAATTGGGCTCAAATGACTGGTCTACTGTTATTCATGCATTGGATGTAATCTGTGAAGTCCCACAGTAGCTGATCAGGTTTCTTATTATCTATGAGTAAAACTATCTTGATCCAAACCATTAATAGCATCTATGTATTATATAGCATCAGTTTGATCCATTTTTTGAAGTGAATATTCCCACAAATGTAATCAGTCTGAACAGAACTGTTGTAGTTAGTGTCTGTAAGTGATCTTAAAAAGTTGCAGTATCATCTTTGCCAAAAACCAGCAAAACTTTTCGGAGCTGAAGAATTAATTCAAGCTCTCTTTTTCTCTTTTTTACCATTTTGTCATGGTTATAATAGATCTCTACATGTAAATTTTCAGTAATTAAACGCATTCTGCATTTTATAACTTTTTCATCATGCTTTCAAGTATAGAAAATATGAAACTTGGATGTAAATGACAGGCCTATAAATAAACGTTATGGTATTGCAGGATTAAAGCTTGTCTTGGCTTGCAAAGCATCAATTTTCTCTTTTACTGTGCTGTTAATATGAATGATTATGAACTGGTTGCAGTTAGTTAATGGTTTATTTGGTGGTGAATCTTGTTATTTCAGTTTATCCATCTCTACAATTCTGGAAGCAAATGATGGAACTACTGCTCGTCAGACTGTGATCCCGATTAATAACCAGTTTCGCATTATACAAGGTATGAGAAAGAGCAACCGTGAGAAATCTTTATACCAAATGTTTCTTTTATAGTTTGGTATTTATCTGATGGAAAATATTACTGCATCTATAATAATTTTGATGAGCTTGTCTCTCATTTGTAAGATAAAATTGTAAATAATTTGGAAATGATGCTTTTTTGCGTGATTAAGTGTGCTGGGCCATAATGTGGAGAAGTAGGATGTGAGCTTACTGTTCTCTCATGGCTTCAGCCAAGTTGTTGGGCAGCTGCTGAGTGTAAACCAGAGCCTTAATTCATGAGAAAAAAGGAAAGGAAATACAAAATTTAACCCCCTACTCATTTTCTAGGGAATTTCTTGTACTTCAATAAATTATTTTAACTATTTTGGCAGAAAATCGACTTGAAGCAGTGGGACGAATCTTCAGCAGTGATCCTTTTATTCTTATTACTTTATTGTCTACAGCTATCAGGAATTCTTGCTCTAAATCACTATTCTATTCTATGCTGTGAGTAAAAGCTGTGAGAGGAAAGATCAGCTGAGAAATGATAATGCAGTTGAAAATGTGTGTCCACGTCACTGGGAATTAAAGAAGTTAGATAGTCATGAATTAAAGTGGAAAGGTGAAGGAGAGGACCACAGGATAAAGAGGAGTTGGCCAGAATTCAGAGGATACCGTTGTATCAGAGGATGTAACCCCACAGGAGGGGAAGCCCAATGTGCAGTCAGTTGATGAGGTAGTGCTTAGAGATAGTGGCAGCCATGGGAGTGGGGCCATTAAAGCCATCAGTACAGAGGGGTTGGAGTGGGAATGAAGACTCAAGAAATTACTTAAAAGTAGACCCAAGTGCAAGATGATTGAACTCTGCATCAATAAAGGCAGGTTTGTTCCCTGTTAAAGACAAATCACACCTTGCCTTCTGCTTAAGTTCATCTTCAGTGTGACTGATCAGTGCCAATTATGACCATTAAATGCACAAGAGAGTTTTACACAAGTGACGGCAAGATCCATGTTACCCACTGTTTACTGTTAATGCATGTTCCTGGCGACCCTTAGGCATAAATGTGATTAGGTTTTGAGTAAAAGTATTTGATATTGCATGAAGATGTTGTGCAATGCAGATTCATTTCCCGAACACTATATCCATGGTTTGAAACAGAATTCATTGAACATAATGGGAGATTATGCCTTTATCACTCATGGTGGGTACTCTCCGTAACTTTTGGAAATCCTGATGTCAATAGGATCAGGAAACTGAAGCACCTGTGAAGCACATTGATGCAACAGATAGTGTCTCTGCTTCAGTTTCAGCAACCTAGGCTCAATCCTATCTTCCACTACTGCCTATTTTACTGCGTGGATTTTCCCTAAGTGCTCCAGTTTCCTTTTGCATCCAAAAGATGTACTAGTTGGTTGTCTAATTATCCACTGTGAATTACTCCCAAGTACCAGTGGAAAATAAGACTATCAAGATACAGTTCATGGACATGTGGGAGAAAATGGGTTCTAGGTAAAATGATAGAAATTACTCTTACAGCCAGTATTGTCTCAATGGGTGGAATGCTTTCCAATGTCATCAAGAAATGCAGGTCATGGTCCATCAATTGTTGAGAGCACGGGAAGCTTGGAGGAGATTCTCAGTTTTTTCAGTGTTGTTGTCAGATTGCCAGCTCCTTAACTTTCAGCTCCACAAACCATCATAACGCTGTTGCTCCCAGCCAGATGTTTTTGAGCACATCTGATAAATCATTGGTCTAATCTAATATTTGGACGTATTCCTGCTGAAACAACTCAGTCTTGGTTGTTTTCAGAAAACATATTTTGACATGTCAGTTCACTCTGACCACCACCACCCTAAATCTAACTTCTTAACCATGCACGTCTCAGCTCTCCCAGTGAACTTTTTTGCTCTCCTTGATGTTTGTTGTTGAGCTGTATCTGTATAATTCAGTTTCAATACAGCTAGTGCTTTTCTTAACATAGTTATCACCAAGCCAAGTCTTAATCCATGAATCGTCGATAACCTGATAATCATATCTGTTAATGGATTTCCTTTAGGACAGGTTCTCAAACTGGACTCCACAGACCCATCAGTTGATAGTAGTGGTCCATGGCATAAAAAAGGTTGTGAACTCCTGCACTAGGATATCTGTGTAATAAATGAGTTAAAGTCTCTCCAATTAATAATCAGGAAGGCCAAAATATAGCTGTTTTGTACCCAGTCTAAAATGTGTTCTTTTGCCATTCACCTGTATTGTTTTACCATATCCACTACTTCAAATGGAATGGTATGGCAATATGGTTAAATAGCAAAAGAACAACTATCTTCAGGGCCAATGGCTTCCATATGTAAGCTTTTTTGCTGCTTTGCCTTTTATTAGCATGAAGCTCTTACCCATATTTTTGTTACTTTTGAACTCAGTTTTTCAATTATCCTTGTGTGTGTTCCCTACAGAGAATCCTAAGTTTACAATTACTTAATTTATTGGAAACTTCTTCTGCCATCCTTCGTTCAATTGTCCCAAGACACATTCGCTTATTGACGCTTGTTGATTCTTGGTCCTACAATACATTGAGTTTAAAAATCCTAGCTGTCACATTTCTTCCTGCCCACTAAAAGCCTAATCTTGCTATTCCTCCTAATCTTTCTTCCTCATCATTCTTCAACCTTCCAGCTTTGGACTTCTATGCAACTTCTCATATTATTGATGGAAAAGACCTGTGGTGCCTTGTATCAATAAAATCCAACCTTAAGTACTTTTAGAAGTTTAAACAGCACTGTCTATCACTACAATGAGAAATTTTAGCTCTCAACCCTAATGCAACAGATTGTCAAATTCTTCACCATAACCCAAGAATGTTTCACTTTCAGAGGCTGAAGAGGCACTTTTGATTGATGATCCTTTTACACGTGAGTACCTAATTTCTAAATTTCATTGTAGAACTGGAAGTATTACATTTGTTTGAAGTATTAACCCTTGTATTATCTAACAACTATACTTTTGAACAGAATTTCAAGACAGCTATTTGCTTAGTTAGTTTCCGGAGGATTTCATGTTTTTATATACGTCTCATCCAATTGCTCGGCCAACCTACCAATGCCATCTCTCTCCTTGCTCATGTGTATGTGATTATACAATATGTTTTCATCATTGATGTATCAAAGCTCAGATCTCTTCTAGATTAGACAGTTTCTCTGAATTCTCAGCTTCCCATTTAAAATTATTTTGCCTGATCTTGGACTGAGAAGTGATAATGCATGGCAGCTGTGAAGTTGAAAATTAGTGAATTGCAGTCCCTCGTTTCCCTTATTTAGTGGTGGGAAGAGATGATCTGAATGCTAGCCTAAGTCAAACTTGGCAACTTTGCTTTGCTAAACAATACAAATTGAGCTATGTTACTGAAGCATTCAAGACACAATGAATCTTCCCTGAGTGGGGGAGAAGCTAAAGTTTTGAGTGAGATTTTCTTTTGGTCTTGAAAGTTGAATTGTTGCTTTATGTATCTAGAAAAAGAGGATTTCCAACTGAGGGAGATTGGACTACCACAAGTGAGAAGAAAAATTCATTCTCTGTATTCTGTGTGCTACTAACTTAGCTCGTTCACTTAAATACTTCTTTCTACTCTTAATATTTTACCTGCTTCCTTAGGATAGATCAGTTGATTGCAGGTGCATAGGGACTTCTGAGCTATATAATTCATCACTAGAGACTGCTTGCTTTCTCGGTTAGTATACCTCACTTAGATTGTTGTGGCCTAAACTTGAAGATTTAGTGCGTACTTTAGGAAAAACAATTAGTGTTAGTGATAATCAATGGCAGAGCTGGCTATTTTTGTTATACACAGAAAGTGAGTTAACTGAAATTGATGCATTCAATATTAAGTCCCAGAAAACAGCACCTCATCTTCTTCAAACTAATGTTAAGCCTCCTTGCAACAATGCAGGAAGCCATAGTCAGAGTAAGAATGGTAAGGAATTCAAGTGACTGGTAGTTGGAATCTTAAGGTTACCCTGTGGACTGAATGCAAATGTTCTGCATTTGGTTTCTCCAGCATAAAGCAGACCACATAGTAAGCACGAAATGCAATATGCGAGATTGGAGGAAATGCAGGTGAAATGCAAAGGAAGATTTAGGTCCCTTGGTGGTGGGAAGCAATGAGGTAAAAAAAAAAAGCAGGTACTCTCACCTCCGGAGATCTGGGAAAATAATTCAGCCTACGTCCCAAATGCTTTTATGGTTTGCTGCTTTACTGCAATTAATGTCAAAATGGGATTTGGTTATCTGACCTAATTTTACAAATGATGAATTTGCTAGCTTCCCAAGTTTCAATGTTCATTAAAGGTTTATTATTCTGTGCCAATATTTCCAGTTATTTATGTATTATTCTTGTCATAGGGATATGTCGGGTCCGTATACAAGGAGACCAGGCTCACTGCTGCTTTGAACTGCCAGATGACGAGTCCTGCCTCAACTTCCTCACTGAAGTGAAAAAGGTTCAACAAGGTAGCCAAGAGCTTGAATTTAACATTAGGGAGAAAAAAACAATTTTTGACAGAATAAGACTTGAATTATTTTGCTCCAACAAAGTGTACAGATTATAAAAAATGCTTAAAATAGTCTATTTAAAAGGAAGATCCTGTTGGTGAGCAGGCATTATAATAGTCCTAAATGGTAAGTGATAGTCTTTGATTTGTAAATACAAGAGTGGAAGGTATAGGAGTAGAATTAGGCCATTTGACTCATTGACTCTGTTCCAATATTTCATCATGTCTGATCCATTTCCCCCTCAGTCCAAATCTGCTTCCTCCCCGTAACCTTTCATGCCCTGACGAATCAAGAACTTATCAACCTCCACCTTAAATATACTCAATGATTTGACCTCTGCAGCTGCCCGTGTCAACGAATTCCAGAGATTGTCCACTTTCTAGCTAAAGAAATTCTTCCTCATCTCCATTCTAAATGGATGTCCCTCTATTTTTAGGCTGTGCCCTCTGGTCCTAGACTCCCCCACTATAGGAAACATCCTCTCCACATCCACTGTATCAAGGCCTTTCAACATTTGACAGGTTTCAATGAGATCCCCCTCGTTCTTCTAAATTCCAGTGAGTATAGGCCCAGAGTAATCAATCGGTTCTTGTATGGTAAGCCTTACATTGCCAGAGTCATTCTCGTGATCCTCCTCTGAACCGTCTTCAATGTCAGCACATCCTTTTTCAGAAAAGAGGTCCAAAACTGCTCACAATACTTCAGTTGAGGCCTTACCAGAGCCTTTTAAAGCCTGAATGTTACATCCTTGTTTTATATTCTAATCCTCTTGAAATAAGTGTTACCATTGCATTTGCTGTCCTCACGATGGAATCAACCTGCAAATTAACCTTTAGGGAATCCCGCACGAGTATTCCCTAATCCCTTTGCATCTCGGACTTTTGAATTTTCTTGCCATTTTGAAAATAGTCTGTGCATTTATTTCTTCTACCAAAGTGCCTGACATATACTTCCTGACACTATTCCATCTGCCTGTTCTGTACTGGTTCTCTTAATCCAAGTCCTTCTGTAATCTCCCTGCTTCTTCGGCACTACCTGCCCTTCCACTTGTCTTCGTATCATCCACAAACTTGACCAAAAAGCCGCTGATTCCGTCATCTAAATCATTGACATTTAACGTAAAATGAAGCAGTCCTAACACAGACCCTGAGTTACTAGTCACTGGTAGTAAATCAGAAAACGCTCCCTTTATTCCCACTCTTTGCCTCTTCCATTGCTCTGTCCATGCTAGTACCTTTCCTGTAATACCATGTGCTCTTGTTAAGCAGCCTCTTGTGCAGCACTTTATCAAAGGCCTTCTGCAAATCTAAGTGCACAGCATCTATAGATACTCCTTCGTCTATCCTGCTTGTTATTTCTTTGAAGTATTTCAATAGATTTGTCAGACAAGCTTTTCCCTTGAGGAAACCATGCTGACCTTGGCCTATTTTATCATGTGCCTCCAAAACCCCTTAACAATGGACTCCAACAAGTTCCCAACTACTGACGTCAGACTAACTGGCCTATTATTTCCTTTCTTCTGCCTCTCTCCCTTCTTGAAAAGTGGAGGGACATTTGCAATTTTCCAGTCCTCCAGAACCTCACCAAAATCTATTGATTCTTGAAAGATCCATAGTCTCTTTGGCCACCTCTTTCAGAACCCTGGGGTGTACACCATCTGGTTTCTGGTGAATTATCTACCTACAAACCTTTCAGTTTCCCAAACACCTTCTCCCTAGTAATGGCAACTTCTTTCATTTCTTCCTCTTGACACTCTCAAAACTTACAGCATACTGCTGGTGTCTTCTGCAGTGAAGATTGACACAAAATACTTATTCAGTTCATCCACTATTTCCTTGTCCCCCATTGCTACCACTCCAGCAGTTCACTAGCCATTTTCGCCTCTCTTTTAAAAACTCTTTATATGTTTGAAGAATCTTTTGGTGTTCTCTTTAATATTATTAACTAGCTTACTTTCAGATTCCAACTTTTCCTTAATGACTTTTTTAGTTGCCTTCTGTCGGTTTTTAATAACTTCCTAATCCTCTAACATCCCACTAATATTTGCTTCAAATTCTCTCCCCCTGCCCCCCCCCGGCTTTGGTTTTTATATTGGCTTTGGCCTCGCTTATTTACCATGGTTCACGAGTAGGCATCGCTGACTCCGTGATGCCTACAATGTTAAACCTGCCAATCTCTAACTGTGCGACAAGTTCATCTACCTTCATCCAGTAATCATCTCACTGTGGCTCATAAGATAAAATAAAGTGGAAGTATATTTACAGACATTTCAACTTTAACAAACAGTTAATGATTAAAAAAAAGAATAGGAGCCCATTACAGTTAAGCCAGTCTAGATGTGTAAACATTGGAGCTCATTCTGGAAGTAGTCAGGACGCTTTGCTTTGATTGCTCACACACTGAACCCACGTTCTGCGTGAAGGACACCAGCCACAGTTCAAACTTCCGTCAAAGACTATTTTGAACGAACTGGCTAACTCAGTATTGGCACTTCCTCCTTTGAACCATTCGTCTGCACCAAGCCCTTTTACAATAAGGTCCCCCCTTCGGGTGGGATCCTCCAAGCACCTTCTCTTGGGCTCTTCTCCACAACCCAAAAGACCTCAAACCAGACCATTGTCCTTCAGAAATCTGATCCCGCCCAGCTCTCTGGAATGTTTCATGGCATCCCGCCTTGATTGGCTGACACAACATTCCTAGGCTGAGCAAACTAGCCTTTGACTAGTCTTTGAAACTTAACTAACAGAATACATTGCATTTGCAGAAAAGTGCTAAAATGAAATGCCTGTTAACATAGCAGTAAAAACACAATCTTAACCAGGGCATTACATTCCCTGTACTGTGTGCATTCAAATATAACACCTTCAGTCCTGTATTCATCACCCATTTTCATCTTGTCCGCTTTATACGTTGCAACTCATCCTGCTGACATTGCAATTTTTCCCTATCATCAGTCTGCCCTTGTGAGCAATCTCGCTATATACTACCTCTATTTGTAAATCAACTACCCCATCCTTAGCCCTATCACTCCATATCCATTCCCCTACCAAATTAGTTTAAAACCCTCTGAACAGCTGTAGCAAACCTGCCCACAAGGTTATTGGGTTTAGGTGTAACCCGTCCCGAGTGCACAGGTTGTACCTTCCGCAGAGGAGATCACAATGATCCAGAAACCTGAACCCCTGCCCCCTGCACCAGTTCCTCAGCCACTCATTTATCTGCCAAATGCTCTTATTCTTGCCCTCAATGGCACCTGCCACGGGCAACAATCCAGAGATTACCATCCTGGCAGTCCTGCTTTTCAGCTTTCTACCTAACTCCCTAAAATCTCCTTTCAGAATCTCTTCATCTTTCCTACCATGTCCCTGGTGCCAACATTTACCAAGAGTTCTGACAGCTCACCCTCCCCGTTAGAATGCTGTGAACCTGATCTGAGACATCTATGACCATGACACCTAGGAGGCAACCTATCATACAACAATGGCCACTCCACTTGCCCCTGCTTTATTTTTATTCTTCCTTGCTAATGAATCCCCTTCACTGATTGGCCACAGTTCAGACTCCAAAAACTGCCGTGAAGCGCAGCTTTTTAAATTTTTAATTGAGGACCTTTGGGAAGTTCCCTCAAATTCCGGTTTACTGACTGGCCGCAGTTCAAACACTCCGACCAAGCTGCATGGAAGCTTTCAGCACCCTGCTGTTTTATAACTTCTCTGAAAGCAGTGATTTTCAAAATGGGTGCTGGTTAAGTTAATTGGTGAGGTTCAGTTGAATGAGTTATTTAAATTTCACAATAACTTTGCCTATTGTAATCTTTCAATCATTGGTATCACACTGGAAATTCCTTTTGCACACCACAAGTTCTTTATGATTGTTTCAGGCCTCTGTGCTGCAATCAGCCTGGTCCAGCTCACCTGGAGGGATTCCCTAAGTAATGTTTGAAGAAACCATTAAGTTTAAAATTAATGATTTCACATTGTGTTTCACTATAAGCAATTAAAACAAATTGATTATACTTAAAGCCATATACTTTAGTAGACGTACAGGTTGACCATCACAAATCTGGAACGATTGGGACCTGTGCAGTGCCGGATTAGTGATTTTGCCAAATCACAGGTGGTTTGGTAAGGTTTAAGTAAATAAACCCCTCTAGCTCACTTTGTGATCACCTCACCCTACCTTTCAAGTACCCTGTAAATAGTACAAATTGGATAGTAAAGGGGAAAAAAATGACAAATGAAGAGCAAGAAAAATTTATTGAAGTACAGTACGGACAGTACCTTACAGGGTATCTGTATTTACTGACATCAGAGGGTTGGTTATTATCACTTCCAAAGTAAAGAGTTGGATTGTACAACTGGGCAGAGTTACATGTCTGAAAGTGGGGTCATCAGGATTGCCTTGAGTCTCATCTTGAAAGATGATTGAATCTTCATGACCTGGTGGTGTGATGAAGTTGGCACAGATCTTCAAGAATTGGTGATGGTGGTGGCAATACGTGGGTGAGCTGAAGTTGACGGCACTGAATTTTCAAGCGTTGACTCATGTCTTCCACTTTTTTTTAAGCTACTTTTCTGAATAATTCCTGTAAGCTAACCTATTTAATTAAGTTAGACAACCTCTCCTCCTCCACTCTCACCCTGAACACCAGTGTGCCTCAAGGCTATGTGCTGAGCCCTCTTCGGTACTCCCTTTTCACCTATGACTGCGTTCCTGTACATGGTTCTAACTCCATAATCAAGTTTGCAGACGACACCACGGTGGTTGGCCTGATCAGAGGGGATGACGAGGTGGCCTACCAGGACGAGGTCCAGCACCTGGCCACGTGGTGTGCCGACAACAACCTGGCCCTTAACACCCAGAAGACCGAGGAGATCATTGTGGACTTCAGGCATGCTAGGAGCCACACTCAAGTCCCCATCTACATCAACAGAGCTGTAGTGGAGCGCATATCAAGCTTCAAATTCCTTGGTGTCCACATTTCCAAGGACCTCACCTGGTCCCTGAACTCCACCTTCTTGATCAAAAAGGTGCAGCAGCACCTCTATTTCCTGCAGGGCATCAAGAAAGCTCACCTCTGTCCCAGGATACTGACGGACTTTTACCGCTGTACCATTGAGAGCATACTCACCAACTGCATCTCAGTGTGGTATGGCAATTGTCCCGTATCGGACTGCAAAGCACTCCAGCGTGTGGTGAGAACTGCCCAGCGGATTATCGGCACCCAGTTGCCCGCCATTGAGAACATCTACCATAAACGCTGTCTGGGCAGAGTGAAAAGCATTATCAAGGATGCATCTCACCCTAACCGTGGACCTTTTACTCTCCTCCCATCCGATAGGCACTACAGGAGCCTCCACTCCTGCACCAGCAGGCACAGGAAGAGCTTCTTCCCTGAAGCTGTGACCCTGCTGAACCTCACATCACAGCGCTAAGCAGTATTGCACCCATATTGTACTGTCTCAGTACTTTATATTTGTGTGCTATAGCACTTAATTTTTATTCGCAGTTATTTTGTAAATAACACTATTCTTTGCATCTCTGGTTAGATGCTAACTGCATTTCATTGGCTTTGTATCTATACTCGGCACAATGACAATAAAGTTGAATCTGATGTAATCTAATCTATTTCATATATTTTGGTCTTTGATTAGCTTATCTTGCAACATGTACATGTTCATTTTATCTTATTCAGTAATAAAACTGCATTGCTCAAGACCTTTTATCAATTCACCTGTCAGCTAAATTAACCTATCAATAGACATTGTTTTGGCTACCTCCTCTTCGTTTTCATCACTACTTTCTCCCCCACTGTCTTTTGTGTCTGGACTTACAACCATCTGCACAATTTCAGTGTCAATGTAACAATGAACAGTTGGTTTATTATCATCAATTTTTCTTTTTGTTTCTTTATATTATGAACTGTGGAAGAGCCAATGTTATACAAGTTGCATTGCTTTTCAAAGACACACCACTGTCGAGTTTTTTTTTCCAGAACTTCCGTCTTACCTTGCGTAGATAGCGTATGGAGTTTGCGGTTAACACCTCGAGAAGCACTTCATTTATTCGATGAAGATATGACTGGAGCTAGATAAGCACAGGTTATAAAAGTAAATGCAGAATAACACAGAGGAATGACTTGCTTCTTCTAAAGACCCTACCAACAGCTAATTCTGCTAATGGCACCACCAAAGCGGTGGTGATGTTTTGGTGCGGTGATGTGTTAATTTTTGCCAGCCTAATTTTAAATTTATGTTCTAACCAGCGGTGGAACTGGATTGTTTGCCGGATTTGAATTGGTTGATCTGTATTTCATTTTTCAGTGAAAAACAGTGTCACTTATCTTGACTTACAAATTAGTTATATGTTGAGTTTTTATGTAAGCATTGTTGCTAATGGCAGTTGGCTATTCACAAACGGCTATGGATTGAAGTCCATTTCACAAAACTAGTAGATTATTTTTGTCATATGTTCATGTGATATTTGTAAAAAGTTCAATATGGTAACTTTTAGTGATGTACTGAACGCATAAATGGCTCAACAGCTATCACTGAAAATGAATATTTAGATGTTAATTTGTGTTTTCTGAAACTATTGACACTTGTAGTAGATTACTTTTCAAAATTGATTTAACTTTAAAATCTCCAAGCAAGATAAAGTTTGCATGTACAATTAATTAACTAAATGAAGCATATTTGCTACCACCTAAGTATGGACTTGAGATTGAAGAAAATTAGGTTAAATTTGACTCTCAGATTGAGAGATTTCCCACATCTTTAACAGGATACATTTATTGCCATGCTCATTTTTGTATTGGGAATTACTTGACTATTTGTAATTTTTCTTTCCCTTTTCAAAAAAAAGCTACATTTAAAAGCATTGGTGTTGAAAAAGTGGCGATGGATTCATTTGGAATAGAATCAGCAGGTTGGCCCCAATATGGTTTGTTACAACGTGGCAAAGAAACTGGAGCAAGTAAATCAGGTAAAGCTGAAATTACTCCAAAGCTTATGCCTAGAGAATGAAGTGGTGGTTTAGTAACCTATTTACTCTGTGGAGGAGTAAGTCATAGCTGGATGATTTAATTTGGTTTAAGATTTATTGATTCTTTAGTTCCTAAAGCCAACCAGAAATGGAATTTTACCTGCACCTGTGGTTGTTTTAGGCCTCCTTTGTATGCAGTTCCTCCAGCAGATGCCTGTTGCTCCAGATTCTAGCATCTGCAGTCTCTTACAACTCTAGTAAAATAGGGATGTTCCAGCTATAAAGTACCCTTGACAGCTTTGCTTTGAGCAACTAAAAGTCCCTGGCTTCCAGAGATATTTGAAAACTGTTAAAAGAGAAATAAAACAATATATTTTAAATGAAATTAGTTAGGCACTTAAAAGATTAAAAGTCCTGCTTGGTGGTGCAATAATATCAGCGCCGGACTCCGGAGCAAAGGTTCCGGAGTTCGAATCCAAGTTGAGTTGAGCGTCGAGCTAGCAACTTGGCCTCATAAAAACAAGAATAGCTTGCTATGGAAACACCGTCATGGCAGTGCCCCGATAACTCCATTGCCGAGTTAAGGCTATTCTTCTTCTTTTAAAAGATTAAAAGCATCTAATGAAAAAAAGTTTAAAAAACAAACTTGCTGCCATACTACTTGTAACTCTGAGATGCCCTAACACCTTTTCCACATTAAAATTCGTGGGATAGCCAGTTCTTAACAGGATACAAGATCTGTGAGCTGATTGCTTGCAGTCTCAGCAATCAGCAACTCAAATGCTGAACTCAATGAAAACACCAGCAGCAGACGTTATTTAAACACATGACTCCAGCCAATGGGAGGCAACTGTTGGACTTCCTTGACTGTTATACGCTGCCATTTAAATGGTAAATGTCAGCTATCCCAACTAGCCAAAGCTGGACATTATTCAGACAAGTGACCATGTAGAAGACTAATGAAAATATGGTAAATAAAAATTAAAGGGAACAGAAGAGTTAAAGAGTTTTACACCAGCCTCCAATCTACTATATCCTAATCTCTGACTGGTGATGATCGCAACTGCAGTTTTCTCAAGGCTTTCTTGCCCTGGAGCCAGTTAGCCTTTCAGTCTGCTCATTTGCAAGACATGAAAGAAAATGATATCAGGATCTCATTAGGTTTTTTTTTAGTCTGCAGAGTTCCCACTTTTTCACATTTCCAAGTTTCCTGGTTACAGACATGATCTGTGTGCTCAGGATAAATCTCATGGCTGTGGCACTGAGCTTAATTCTGCCCTCTATTTAGGAAGAGGGACAATGTGGTTTGAGGAAATCCTTAAAAAACTGATTACTTTTCAATCTTCTTCATTAGAGCTTGGGTTTGATGATAATTTCATTGATGTTCTAAATTTGGAAAAGAAGAATCAACTGAATCAAGCTGGAAGCAGAGTTGCTCCTGTGGCAGTGTCTTCTCGTACCAAGTAAGTAATGTTTTTATTGTACACTATTAGCATGAATTAATTAAACTGGTTAAATTTGTGTACCACGCTTGGACTAGGATTGGAACACAAATCAACTAAGATTCTGTGCTGTTTTCCTGATCAGTATAAGAGCACAGTAATGAATTCTACCACAATAGCTATTGTTGTTAGGTATTTAAGAAATTAACCAAAATTACCTCTTCCAAACTTGAAATTATCCACTGTCACTGATTAGCCTGTGATATCTTGTTCTATTAAGTAGCTCATACGGATGCAGAAAGTGAAATTATCAGTGGGCAAGAGACAAGTTGGAAGAAAAAGCAAACCAATCATTTATGTACACTTTTGAAGAAGGATTGAGAATTATGTTTGCTCTTTTGTTGTTTTTTGGTTCATGCATCATGTTCAGTTTTTCACTCTGTAATGTAATGTAATGTAACTCTTGCTTCAGCTGGCCGCTTGATATAGGGGGTGATCACCCCCGGCCCGGCCAAACTTACAAAATCTCGTTCGGGTGGATGCTGCGTGATGTGTCTCATTACAAATCAGTACCCCGAAATAGCAAACAGTACACAATATGTGATTAAACGATTGAGCTTTATAATTCTTACTTTGACTCTATGGTTAGTAAAGAAAACGAAAAAAAGGAAAAGGGCCCATTCTCATGAAACAGTCTATTGCGCAATGTTGGAGCTCACTGATAAGCCGGTCATCTACCATCGACCTCCTCCAATCGTCGCTGACCTTCGGACCCTCACTCCAAGTCCACTTTGTCCCGCGGTCTACCAACTGACTTCATTCGCGTCTTCTCTGTTCATCTCTCCCCAGCAAAAGACCATGAAAATCTCTCTTCCAGACTTAGAAGAAAGGACAACATTTCTCTCATTGGATAGCCCCAGCATTCCAAACCCCGTTATCTCTAGCCATAGCCCAAACATTGCTGCTACAGAGAAATCATTACATTAGCAGTGAAACCTTACAGCATATTACATTCTCCCTCCACCGAATTCAGTCATGTGCTCATGACGTTGAGATAATTTGCCAACT